>NC_064614.1:113367500-114044216 GCF_023898315.1 Schistocerca nitens | reverse complement strand
GTAGGATATACTTTTATTGCAGTTTACATTAGTTTTCATTTTTTATTTCCCCATGTGGTGCCGTCCAAAATTCGGCGCCATTACGTTGCACGTTTCAATATTCACTGCTTCGGTTCAAGCAGTAGCGAAGACTATATGAAACCCTTTTTTGACATACACATGTACACATGAAATGTAAAGCACCACTCACACACACCAAAAAGTGGAGTTATACATTATGCGTGTACATTATATCAAAGAAGTGCTTCATATAGTCTTCGCTACTGCATGATCACAAGGAGTCCTCCCTGCAAGTAATGGTGAGGAATTTTTCGACGGCACCATCACGCCAAGAAATTTTCACCATGTTGTTGTTGTGGTCTTCAGTCCTGAGACTGGTTTGATGCAGCTCTCCATGCTACTCTATCCTGTGCAAGCTTCTTCATCTCCCAGTACCTACTGCAACCTACATCCTTCTGAATCTGCTTAGTGTATTGATCTCTTGGTCTCCCTCTACGATTTTTACCCTCCACGCTGCCCTCCAATGCTAAATTTGTGATCCCTTGATGCCTCAAAACATGTCCTACCAATCGATCCCTTCTTCTAGTCAAGTTGTGCCACAAACTTCTCTTCTCCCCAATCCCATTCAATACCTCCTCATTAGTTACGTGATCTACCCACCTTATCTTCAGCATTTTTCTGTAGCACCACATTTCGAAAGCTTCTATTCTCTTCTTGTCCAAACTGGTTATCGTCCATGTTTCACTTCCATACATGGCTACACTCCATACAAATACTTTCAGAAACGACTTCCTGACACTTAAATCTATACTCGATGTTAACAAATTTCTCTTCTTCAGAAACGCTTTCCTTGTCATTGCCAGTCTACATTTTATATCCTCTCTACTTCGACCATCATCAGTTATTTTACTCCCTAAATAGCAAAACTCCTTTACTACTTTAAGTGTCTCATTTCCTAATCTAATCCCCTCAGCATCACCCGATTTAATTTGACTACATTCCATTATCCTCGTTTTATTTTTGTTGATGTTCATCTTATATCCTCCTTTCAAGACACTGTCCATTCCGTTCAACTGCTCTTCCAAGTCCTTTGCCGTCTTTGACAGAATTACAATGTCATCGGCGAACCTCAAAGTTTTTACTTCTTCTCCATGAATTATAGTACCTACTCCGAATTTTTCTTTGGTTCCTTTACTGCTTGCTCAATATACAGATTGAATAACATCGGGGAGAGGCTACAACCCTGTCTCACTCCTTTCCCAACCACTGCTTCCCTTTCATGCCCCTCGACTCTTATAACTGCCATCTGGTTTCTGTACAAATTGTAAATAGCCTTTCGCTCCCTGTATTTTACCCCTGCCACCTTCAGAATTTGAAAGAGAGTATTCCAGTTAACGTTGTCAAAAGCTTTCTCTAAGTCTACAAATGCTAGAAACGTAGGTTTGCCTTTTCTTAATCTTTCTTCTAAGATAAGTCGTAAGGTTAGTATTGCCTCACGTGTTCCAACATTTCTACGGAATCCAAACTGATCCTCCCCGAGGTCCGCTTCTACCAGTTTTTCCATTCGTCTGTAAAGAATTCGCGTTATTATTTTGCAGCTGTGACTTATTAAACTGATAGTTCGGTAATTTTCACATCTGTCAACACCTGCTTTCTTTGGTATTGGAATTATTATATTCTTCTTGAAGTCTGTGGGTATTTCGCCTGTCTCATACATCTTGCTCACCAGATGGTAGAGTTTTGTCAGGACTGGCTCTCCCAAGGCCATCAGTAGTTCTAATGGAATGTTGTCTACTCCCGGGGCCTTGTTTCGACTCAGGTCTTTCAGTGCTCTGTCAAACTCTTCACGCAGTATCTTATCTCCCATTTCATCTTCATCTACATCCTCTTCCATTTCCATAATACTGTCCTCAAGTACATCGCCCTTGTATAAACCCTCTATATACTCCTTCCACCTTTCTGCCTTCCCTTCTTTGCTTAGAACTGGGTTGCCATCTGAGCTCTTGATATTCATACAAGTGGTTCTCTTCTCTCCAAAGGTCTCTTTAATTTTCCTGTAGGCAGTATCTATCTTACCCCTAGTGAGACAAGCCTCTACATCCTTACATTTGTCCTCTAGCCATCCCTGCTTAGCCATTTTGCACTTTCTGTCGATCTCATTTTTGAGACGTTTGTATTCCCTTTTGCCTACTTCATTTACTGCATTTTTATATTTTCTCCTTTCATCAATTAAATTCAATATTTCTTCTGTTACCCAAGGATTTCTATTAGCCCTCGTCTTTTTACCTACTTGATCGTCTGCTGCCTTCACTACTTCATCCCTCAGAGCTACCCATTCTTCTTCTACTGTATTTCTTTCCCCCATTCCTGTCAATTGTTCCCTTATGCTCTCCCTGAAACTCTCTACAACCTCTGGTTCTTTCAGTTTATCCAGGTCCCATCTCCTTAAATTCCCACCTTTTTGCAGTTTCTTCAGTTTCAATCTGCAGTTCATAACCAATAGATTGTGGTCAGAATCCACATCTGCCCCTGGAAATGTCTTACAATTTAAAACCTGGTTCCTAAATCTCTGTCTTACCATTATATAATCTATCTGATACCTATTAGTATCTCCAGGATTCTTCCAGGTATACAACCTTATTTCACCATAGGGGTAAATAAAAAGCGAAAATCGATGTGAACTACAATAAAAATGTATCTTTACGTGAACAAGCCGTCTGACCCCCGAATGAGATTTTCACTCTGCAGCGGAGTGTGCGCTGATATGAAACTTCCTGGCAGATTAAAACTGTGTGCCAGACCGAGACTCGAACTCGGGACCTTTGTCTTTCGCGGGCAAGTGCTCTACCATCTGAGCTACCCACGCACGACCCATGCCCTCTCCTCACAGCTTGACTTCTGTCAGTATCTCGTCTCCTACCCTCCAAACTTTACAGAAGCTCTCCTGCGAACATTGCAGAACTAGCACTCCTGAAAGAAAGGATATTGCGGAGACATGGCTTAGCCACAGCCTGGGGGATGTTTCCAGAATGAGATTTTCACTCTGAAGTGGAGTGTGCGCTGATATGAAACTTCATGGAAGATTAAAACTGTGTGCCGGACTGAGACTCGAACTCGGGACCTTTGCCTTTCGCGGGCAAGTGCTGTACCATTTGAGCTACCCAAGCACGACTCACGCCCCGTCCTCACAGCTTTACTTCTGTCAGTACCCCGTCTCCTACCCTCCTAGCTTCTGTGAAGTTTGGAAAGTAGGAGACGAGGTAATGGCGGAAGTAAAGCTGTGAGGACGGGGCTTGAGTCGTGCTTGGGTAGCTCAGATGGTAGAGTACTTGCCCGCGAAAGGCAAAGGTCTCAAGTTCGAGTCTCGCTCCGGTACACAGTTTTAAGCTGCCAGGAAGTTTCAAGCCGTCTGATGATGAATCTGTCGGTTCGAAACCGGTAGCGGCACTATTTATATAAATAAACAGCATTATAAAAAGTGGATGGTTGCTGTTATCTTCTCTGCAAGAATCAATCTGTACTTATCAAGTTACCGGGTAGACCAGACGCCTCCTCTTCTGAACAGCCTCAACACACACCAACTTCCTTGTCGAACATGGTGGCGTAGTGTCTGACACAGAGAGCGGTTTTGGGACTGGATGGGTATCTGCATAGGAACGTCAGTATCCAGTTAAGTTGCTTCGTAGATAGAGCAGTGTGCACAGCAGGGCCACGTCTGCTGCTCGATTCATTCGTATGCTTGCTTCTAGACGTATTGACTCCAGCAAATTACCTCTCCGTTCGCTATCCACTGTTGCAGGCGGCGTTCTTGTCAGCTCCGACGAGCGCCGAAGAAGCTAGAGAGAAGGCTGGCGGTGAAGGCCGCGGCCACTTGCTAGTGCCGTTCCACCAGGCGAACACGGCGCTGCTGCACAGGGCAGCTGCCATCACTGGGGTCGTCCCGGACTCTGCGGCTGTGGTGGCTGCCGCCTCTCTCCAGCAGCGACCACAGGCGCCGGACCAGGAGCAGCCGAAGCCAGCGCACCCAGCCCAAGTGAACGACGAGCCGCCCCAGCAGCATGCTCAAGGTGGACAACCCGCAGCGAAGTTGGCATCGCACGGTAACAATCCAGAATTCACAGGAGTCATATTCCGCAATCATAATCACCAAGAACCGGTGGAAGAGCCATTCCAGAAACAGCAAATCCCAGTCAGCTCCGACTCAGCTGGGGCACTCCCTCACCATACTGTGCCCAATAGACTGTCGCCACACCAGACACCACAAAAATCGTCTACACCAGAGGCGGCATTCTTCCAACAGGCCCCACACCTGGCCGCCATAGCAGTAGCCCCACCCCCACATTTCCAACAGAGCTTACCAGAGACTGTGAAGGCTCCATACCATCATGTCCAGCACCAACCCGCACAGACTGTACAAGCTGCACTTCCACCACAACACCCAATGTCGCCGCAGCAGTCTGTTCCGCAACTCCAACAAATTCATGACCGCCAAACAGGAGCAGAGGTGGTACCTGGCAAGAGGACCCCATATCTCCCATCTCCTGCAGCGGCAGCGCCCAAGCAACCTCTCCATCGAGGGTCACCGGTAGGAGAAGAAGCGCCTTCCAGGCAGACTCCATATTTTACATCACCAGCTGCTCTGGCTCCGAAGCGACCTGCTCAACGTGTTCCACAAGTAGTGGAGGCAGAATCTTCATTCCTGCCACGTCGAACAGCTGCAGCTCTCAAGGAGCACGCCCACCATAATCGTCCAGCGGCGGGGGCCGCTTCGTTCCACCACATCCACCACATAGTGCCTGTTGCCGCCACTCTCCCACTCCACCACTTTTCACACCACTCAGCGTATGTGGGAGCAGCGCCACTTCAACATGCCCATCACTCTGTACCTGCAGCCGGAGCAGCATCACACCATAAGGCCACTCACGCATCGTCTGGAGCACACGGTCAGTATCAAGTTTTGAACGACACCTGCGATTTCTGATGATATTACCCAACATTAATATAAGAGTCTAGGTATCCTGTGTTCTGCTGAACTGGCAATTTCCTTTTGATGCACAATATTGAAATGAATTATCTTTGTCGAATACTTGCACTGGAACTTCCTGGAAGATTAAAACTGTGTGCTGGACCAGGACTAGAACTGGGGACCTTTGGCTTTCGCGAGCAACTGCTCCCGAGTTCTACTCTCGCTCTGGCACACACTTTTAATCTTCCAGGAAGTTTCATAAGAGCGCGCAGGCCGCTGCATAGTGAAAATTTCGTTCCGGAGACATCCCCTACGCTGTGGCTACGCCATGTTTCCGCAATATCTTTTCTTCCAGCAGCACAAGTTCTGCAAGTTTTGCAGGAGAGCTTCTGTGAAGAATGGAACGTAGGAGGCGAGGTACGGGCGGAAGTACAGCTGTGAGGACGGGTCGTGCGTCGTGCCGCGATAGTTCAGACAGTAGAGAACTTGCCCGTGAAAGGCAAAAGTCCCGAGTTCGAGTCTCGATCCGGCATACAGTTTTAATCTGCCAGGAAGTTTCATATGAGTGCACACTCCACTGCAGAGTGAAAATTTCATTCTGGATTACTTGCACTATTTGTCAAAGGCCACAGGATGTGTCGTCCAAATATCATGGATTACAATGTAGTCAAAAACCTTGTACACATCCTGCTATAAACCTTCTAATCCCCTTTTATTTCTGGTACTATTTAATAAACATGTTTGCAGAAATAACGATGGAAATGGACATCTTTCCCAATGCCAGTTTTGTGCAAGGTGGGACACATCATCTGTGAGGCTTAATTTTATTTTATATACAAATCTCAAAGCGCAGGATATAAGAAACCGACACATGGGAAACAGCAAAGCAGATTACTCTGAAGAAATGGATCCACCCACAAAAGCAAATACGAATTTAATAAAAAGAACTATAGACAGAATGCCACACCTACAGCGCAATGCAGAAAATAACTCAGAAGATATGTAAACCCCAAAAATAAAAAGATCTAGAATTTACAGAGTAGCAGAAAAGTCTTGTCAGATCTTATGGGTCAAACATGAAGGAACTTAAAAATGAGTTATTGTTAACAGTTCCAAGTCTGAAGAAGTAAAATTCAATATTGGACATTAGCAATTTTCTCTTTTTCAGAAGGAGTTTTTTTGCTATTGCCAATCTCAATGTTACATTCACTCTGTTTTGGCTACCTTAATTTATTTTTCTCTCTAAATATCAACATACATCTGCTACTTTTAGTGCTTCGTTTCCTACTATAATTCCCTTAGCAACGCCTGATTTAATTCGACTTCATTCTATTACTTTTGTTTTGATTTCTCTAATGTTCATCTTATAATCTCTTTTCAACGCACTATTCGTTCAGCTCTGCTCTTCCAAGTCGTTCATTGTCTCTAACAGAATTACATTGTCATCGCCAAACATCAAAATCTTTTATTTCTTCTCCCTGACCTACAATTCCATTTCCCAATTTCTGCTGGTTTCCATTACTGCTTGCTCAATGCATACATTCAGTCACTTGGGTGATAGACTTCAACACTGCCTCACTCCCTTTTCAATTGCTCCTTGCCTCTCAGTGCTTTGACTTTTCAACTGCACTCTGGTTTCTGTCCACGTTATAAATAATCTTTCGTCACCTGTATTTTATTCCTGCTACCTTCAGGTTATTAGTGGCTGTAGTCCAATAATCACTTTTAAATTTTTTCTTTATATGTACAAAGGTAGGTTTGTATTCCTTCAATCTCTCTTCTTAGATAACATGTAGGGTTAGTATTTCCTCACGTGTTCCTACACTTCTCTGGAACCGAAGCTGATCTTCCCCAAGGTTCGTTTCTACCAGTTTTTCCATTCTTCTGTAAATAATTCGTCGCAATACTTTTCAGCCATGACGTATTAAAATGAGGTTTTGGCGCTATTCACGCCTGTCAGTACCGGTCATGTTTGGAATTAGAATTATTACATTCTTCTTAAAGTCTGAAGATATTTCTCCGGTCTCATATACACTCCTGGAAATTGAAATAAGTACCGTGAATTCATTGTCCCAGGAAGGGGAAACTTTATTGACACATTCCTGGGGTCAGATACATCACATGATCACACTGACAGAACCACAGGCACATAGACACAGGCAACAGAGCATGCACAATGTCGGCACTAGTACAGTGTATATCCACCTTTCGCAGCAATGCAGGCTGCTATTCTCCCATGGAGACGATCGTAGAGATGCTGGATGTAGTCCTGTGGAACGGCTTGCCATGCCATTTCCACCTGGCGCCTCAGTTGGACCAGCGTTCGTGCTGGACGTGCAGACCGCGTGAGACGACGCTTCATCCAGTCCCAAACATGCTCAATGGGGGACAGATCCGGAGATCTTGCTGGCCAGGGTAGTTGACTTACACCTTCTAGAGCACGTTGGGTGGCACGGGATACATGCGGACGTGCATTGTCCTGTTGGAACAGCAAGTTCCCTTGCCGGTCTAGGAATGGTAGAACGATGGGTTCGATGACGGTTTGGATGTACCGTGCACTATTCAGTGTCCCCTCGACGATCACCAGTGGTGTACGGCCAGTGTAGGAGATCGCTCCCCACACCATGATGCCGGGTGTTGGCCCTGTGTGCCTCGGTCGTATGCAGTCCTGATTGTGGCGCTCACCTGCACGGCGCCAAACACGCATACGACCATCATTGGCACCAAGGCAGAAGCGACTCTCATCGCTGAAGACGACACGTCTCCATTCGTCCCTCCATTCACGCCTGTCGCGACACCACTGGAGGCGGGCTGCACGATGTTGGGGCGTGAGCGGAAGACGGCCTAACGGTGTGCGGGACCGTAGCCCAGCTTCATGGAGACGGTTGCGAATGGTCCTCGCCGATACCCCAGGAGCAACAGTGTCCCTAATTTGCTGGGAAGTGGCGGTGCGGTCCCCTACGGCACTGCGTAGGATCCTACGGTCTTGGCGTGCATCCGTGCGTCGCTGCGGTCCGGTCCCAGGTCGACGGGCACGTGCACCTTCCGCCGACCACTGGCGACAACATCGATGTACTGTGGAGACCTCACGCCCACGTGTTGAGCAATTCGGCGGTACGTCCACCCGGCCTCCCGCATGCCCACTATACGCCCTCGCCCAAAGACCGTCAACTGCACATACGGTTCACGTCCACGCTGTCGCGGCATGCTACCAGTGTTAAAGACTTCGATGGAGCTCCGTATGCCACGGCAAACTGGCTGACACTGACGGCGGCGGTGCACAAATGCTGCGTTGCTAGCGCCATTCGACGGCCAACACCGCGGTTCCTGGTGTGTCCGCTGTGCCGTGCGTGTGATCATTGCTTGTACAGCCCTCTCGCAGTGTCCGGAGCAAGTATGGTGGGTCTGACACACCGGTGTCAATGTGTTCTTTTTTCCATTTCCAGGAGTGTATCTTTCACACCAGGTGGAACAGTTTTGTCATGGCTGGTTCTCCCAAGGATCTTTATAATTCTACGGGAATGCCTCCTACTCCAGTGCCCTTGTGTAAACATAGACCTTTCACTACTTGGTCAAACTCTTCTCGCGTTATCATATCTCCTATCTCATCTTCTTTATCTTTAATGTTTCAATCTTGTTTCCCCCATACAAACGCTCAGTATTCCTTCCACCTTTCAGTTTTCCTTTCTTTGCTCAGTACTGGCTTGCCATCTGAGCTCTTGAAATTAATTCATCTGCTTCTCTTGTTGCCAATGGTGTCTTTAACGGTACTATAGATGGTATCCATCTTTCCCCTAGTCACGCGCGTTTCTAAAGCCTCGCATTTATCCTTTAGCCATTCCCACTTACCCATTTTGCGTTTCCTGTCAGTCTCATTTTTAGACATCTGTGTCTCCTTTCATCTGCTTCAGTTGCAGTATTTTCATATTTTCACCTTTCATCAATTAAATTCAGTATGTCTGTTATTATAGGTTATCTGTTTTGAGCTGACTGCAACGTAATAAGAAAGAGTTACACCAGACGCGTTTCGCTTTGATTTACAAAGCATCTTCTGTAGTGCTCTATAAATTGGATACACACGTTTGTACATTTATTTTTCTGGTTCTTTTAGGTTAAAAACAGCTTTTCTTTATAAAGTTCGTCTGCAAGCTACTTACGGTGTTTCTCTACGTAATCTGCACCTTCCCCTCTTGCTACCAGTGGTTGGTGTCTGCAGGCTTCATTTCACATCTGCAAAGGCATAAACACTGTGGCAGTGATGGATGAAAAACAGTTAAGAAAATCAATTATAAATTTTGCAGCGTAGAAAATAAAGCAAAATGCCAAAAACTTCAGATGTGAAATGAAGTCTGACGAGACCAATCACTGCTGGCAACAGGGGAAGATGCAGATTACGTAGAGAAACACTGTAAGTAGCTTGCAGACAAACTTTATAAAGAAAACGCTGTTTTTAACCTAAAAAAAAAATAAAAAAATGTACAAACGAGTATATCCAATTTATAGAATACCACAGAAGATGCTTTGTAAAAAAAGTGAAACGCGTCTGGTGTAATTCGTTCTAATTACATTGCAGTCAACTCAAGACCGATAACCTATAATAACAGATGTTAACAGCTGCTGCGGAAGATGGCCACACAAACAAAAGTATTAAATTCAATATGTCCTTCGTTATCCAAAAGTTTCTACAAAGCCCTGTCTCTTTATCTGTGTGGTTCTCTGTCGTCTTTTCTGTGGTGTCACCGCCAGACACCACACTTGCTAAGTGGTAGCTTTAAATCGGCCGCGGTCCATTAGTACATGTCGGACCCGCGTGTCGCCACTGTCAGTGATCGCAGACCGAACGCCACCACACGGCAGGTTTCGAGAGACGGACTAGCACTCGCCCCAGTTGTACGGACGACTTAGCTAGCGATGCACACTAACGAAGCCTCGCTCATTTGCAGAGCAGATAGTTAGAATAGCCTTCAGCTAAGTCAATGGCTACGACCTAGCAAGGCGCCATAGCAATTGATAGTTATCGTATGAAGCATGTCTCATTAAGAACGATGTATACAAATGATGGATTAAAGTTAAGTATTCCAGAAGCTACGTACTTTTCTTTATAGCATTCAATACGTATCCTGTTTCAGACCTCACGCCATCCTGCGTGAGCTTATAGCGTGCATTTCGGCCTTCTCTAGCAATATAACATTTTCTATTTCACCTCTCAAAGTTACCAATCAGTCTTTTATTGTACTCCTTTCCCTTGTTTCAGTTCAACGTTGCCTAAAGCTTTCTTAAACTCTCAACCACCCCTGATTCTTTCAATTTATCCACAACCCATCTCCTTAATTTTCTAGCTTTTTGTAATTTCTTCAGAATAAACAGCAGCTCATAAATAATAATTTATGATCAAAGTGCACATATACCCTTGGAAATATTTTGCCGTTCAAAATCTGGTTCGAAATCTCTTTCTTACCATTATACAGTCAACAAGAAACCTTCCAGTGACCGCAGGTTCTTTCCACCTCTACAACCTTCTTTCATGATTCTTAAATCAAATGTTAGAGATGATTAAATCATGCTATATGAAAAACTATACCAGCGACTTCCCATTCCGTTCACCCAAGTCCACGTTCTCCTACTTTTTTCCTTCATTTAGTTTTCCTAGTACTAAATTCGACTCATCTGTCACGATTGAATTTTCATCTCCTTTAACTGTCTCAATAATTTCCTTCTTGTCATCATACACGCTTTTAGTCTGTTCATCAGCCATAGGGCTTGTAGGCATATAAACTTGTAATACTGTGATGGGTGTTGGCTTCGTATCTATCTTGGCTACAATAACATGTTCAATACACTGTTCATAGAATTCGTGTTTTCTCGTTTAGTATTATACATTATCGCTCGGAGATTCGAACGTAGGACTATTTTACCTTCGTAAAATTGTACCCAAGAGGATGTCATCGTCATTAAGCCACACGGCAGACCTGCATACGCTCGGGAAAACATCATCGGCTGTAGTGTCAGCAGAACTCACTTACGTGCCTCTCGGTCTCAGGGCCCTGGGTTCGACTCCAGACAAGGTCGAGGATTTTTTCCGCTCGAGACGGTATGGTGTGTCTGTTGTCCTCATCATTACTTTATCATTGTCATCGACGTGAAAGTTGCCGAAGTGGCGTCAACTACAAAGGCTTGCAACAGGCGGACGAATTTTCCAGGAGGGGGATCCAAGCCAAAAACGCCATACAATACACATATTTCATTTCATGTCGGCTGTAGTTTCCTTTTACTTCCAGCTGTTGTGAGCACTAGAGCTGCAAGGTCATGTCGGCTAGTGTTACAAAGCCACATCAATCAATCATTGGACTGATGCCCCTGCAACTACTGAAAAGTCTGCTGCCTCTCTTCAGGAAGGACGGGTTAGACTCGACTCACCCCTCTATTGTGGTTGCATCTACGGTACGGCTATCTGCATCACTGATGCAAGCAAGCAATTTTACCTCAGCAAGGTCCATATGTATGTTTTTCTATGCTGTGTGCTGGTCTCGTCATGTTTGCATAGCTACTACATCCAACATCCCTCATACAAAATCAGCAGCAGCCGCAGTTTGACATCTATTGCTGGATAGAGATCTCCTCCAAACTTCTCCATTTCTCCAACTGCCATCTATCCACCTGGCTCTATGCACCGACCACCTCAAATTCATCTTCATTAGTTATATTAAGGCTCTGCAGCCCACTCAGTATCCTGACTCATTTTTCCTTGTATCTCACACGAAGTACACTCTAACACAAAAATCAAGGATGCACCATGAACGATTTATGCAAATTGGTCAGAAACTGATATTCATATATGCATCGACGGAAAATGCAAAACAGCAAACTTCGGCGGCCAATACGAATGTGTGACGGTGCAGCATAATTTCATCACACAGCTGGCAAGGATAGTGAATAGGAGACATGTCGATACCAGGGCATAAAGTCTTTGCGTATTTCATTCCGAGACCTGAGTTGGACAGTAAATATGCCTCGCAGATAGGCGGCTGAGCAGAATCCCCAGATATTAGCATTTGAGAGAAGATATGTAATTGGGAGTTGGAGTAATCGGCCAGTCGCTCGATATTTGAATAGGAGCAATGCCACTATTCGATGATGTTTGGAGGAATGAGTAAACTGTGGCCGAAAGCAGCAGGAGTGAGGAAGTGGTCAAACCAGAGAGACGACCGAACGTGAGGACCGAGGAGTTGTCAGAGAGACACTCAGAGCCCCCAATTCATCATTACCATCGATCCAACGTGCAACTGGTGTTTCAGTGACGGCATGGACCATTTGCAAGCGGCTCGAAGAAAAGGGGCTGGAGCTCATGTCTCCCCTGGTGGCTACTACCATTGACCTCTGTAAACCAATAAGCTCGTTTGCATTGGTATCGGGCACATTCGGCCTGGAATCACACTGACTGGAGTATAATTAGCTCCAGTGATGAGTCCCGCTTCAAACTGAGTCCCGAAGACCAGCAAGGGCGCATCTGCAGCCACCCCGGACAGTGGTGGTATACCAACCTGACATTCGCCCGCCATACGGCCTGACAACCTGGAGTGATGAGTAGCAGAACCTCTTTGCTTGTCATCCGTGGCACTTTTACAGCACAGCGGTACTCGACGAACTTCTATGACCCGTTTTGTTGCTCTTCATGGCAAGCAATGCCCGCCCCGAAAGCTGAATGGTCAGCGTGACGGACTGCCGTCCTGAGGAGCCCGCGTTCCATTCCCGGCCGGGTTGGGGATTTTCTCCGCTCAGGGACTGGGTGTTGTGTTGTCTTCATCATCATTTCATCCTCATTAGGCGCGCAGGTCGCCCAATGTGGCGTCTAATGTAATAAGACCTCCACCAAGGCGGCCGGACCTGCCCCATAAGGGGCCTCCCGGCCAATGACGACAAACGCTCATTGCCATTTCCATGGCAAGCAATTCTGGACTTACATTGCAGCAAAATAATTCCCGTCCGCATAAGGCAGGAGTTTTTACCACAAAGCACCGGATCTCTCCCCACATGAGAACGTTTAGAGCATTATGGGCAGGGCCCGCCAACCATCTCGGGATTTTGTCGATTTAACGCGCCAATTGGACAAAATTTGACACGAAATCCCTCAGGGGGACATCCAACAATTGCGTTAATCAATGTCATGCCGAATCACAGCTTGCATAAGGGCCAGAGGTGGACAAACACATTATTGACTTGCTTAATTTGTGAGGATCTGTCTCTTTAAGTCATCAATTTTTTCTGAAATTGTAATCATTTTTTTGCCTGTACACATACATCGCAGCTACCGATTTCCGTCACATTCGCATAATTCCTTCGTAGTGCGTTTCTTTTTTTACAGAAAAATGAAGAAACTGAAAAACTGGTGGTAGCCTTCCTGAGGAGTCGTGAGACTGGGTTCCACAGAAAAGTAGGAACATGCGAGGTAATATTAAACCGACGACTTATCCTACAACAGTGACTGAAGAAAGGCAAATCTACACTAGCAGATTTAGAGTAATCTTTGCTCAATGTTTAGACTATACTCTTTAAAATTTTTAAGACAGCAGGGATAAAATCCAGCGAGCAAAAAGTTATTTACAATGTATGGAAACCAGAGCGCAGCAATAGAAGCCAAACAACTTCAAAGGGAAGTCGTGCTTGAGAAGGGAGTGACATGCGTTTGTAGCTCATTCTCGATGTTATTCAATCTGTACAATAAGGAAGCAGTGAAGGAAACCATGCTGAAAATTAAAAAGAGAATTAAAGTTGTTGTAGAAGAAATAAAATTGGAATGAATAGTTTCTTGAAATGACATTATAGGGTGAAAATCAATAAAAGTAAAAAAATGGTAATGGAATGTAGTCAGATTAAATAAGTCATATTGACTGAATTGCAATAGGAAATGAGATACTGAAAGTAGTCCAGAATGAAATTTTCACTCTGCAGCGGAGTATGCGCTGATACGAAACTTCCTGGCAGATTAAAACTGTATGCCGGACCGAGACTCGAACTCGGGACCTGAGTTCGAGTCTCGGTCCGGCACACAGTTTTACTCTGCCAGGAAGTTTCATTGAAAGTAGTATTTGGGTTTTGCTATTTAGGCGGCAAAATAACTGACAATAGCCGAAATGGAGACGATATAACGTCTAGTATAAATATAAGTGTCAGGAAGTCTTTTCCGAAGATATTTCTCCAGAGCGTAACCTAGTATTGCTGTGAAGTGTGGATGGTAATTAGTTTGGATAGAAGATAATAGCAGAATGCTGAAGGTTAGATGGAGATATCGACTATCAAATGAAGAGGTACTCAGTCGAATTGGGGTGAAAAGAAGTTATGGCACAACCTGATTAAAAGAAGAGATCTGTTGATAAGACACGTCTGGAGCCATCGAGGAATCGTCAGTTTGGTAGAGGAAGGAAATTTGCTGTGTAAAATTGCAGATGGAGATCAAGGCGCGAATAAGTAAGCAGGTTCAAATATAAGTGTAGATTGTAGTAGTTATGCAGAGAAGAAGAAGCTTGCATGTCATATATTAGCTGTGAGAGGCTCATTTAGGTCGCGTAGTATTTCTCCATTTCTACTGATTATGTCAAAGGAAGCATGCAAATTCCTACTACTGGATACATCAGCCATCGACCTGAACAGTCGTCGACTCTTTTTCGCAGGTGGAGGCGGCCACGGTGGGTCCGGCGCTGGTGGGAAGTCGAGCGGCGGATCGTCTGGGAGCGGCGGCTCGTCACACCACCACAAGGAGTCGGGAGAGAAGGGTTCGTCAGGCAGCGAGAAGTCCCAGCATTCGTCAGTCGTGGAGAAAGGGGGCGGCAGCAGCCACAGCGAAAGCGGCGGGCATGCGTCGCACCACCACAAGCAGGACGGTGGCGCGCACGGCCACAAGTACAAGGGCGGTGGTCACAAGGGCAACAACGCCTTCTCCAAGGTTAGTACTGGCAGTAGGGTGGCATTGCGCCCAGCCACATGTACTAGGGCTGTGGCCACTGCACCAACAATAGCATCTACAAGGTCTGTACCAGAAGTGAACACTGGAATTGCAACTCCAGTAGGCACAGCTTCTGTATCGCGCTCTGTAGTAGAGTATTCTTTAGCAATACTTCCTTCTGACATTTGATTTCCAATCCTTATTCTTATTTTCTATATCACGAGGATCACTCCAAAAGAAATACACTCTATTTTTTTTAAATGCATCTTTTATTCTACATGTTTGAAAGTTTTACAGTGTGTAGATACATCCTTTAGGAACAATATTTTCATTTCTCCACATAATTTCCATCCCTCTCAACTGCCTTACGCCATCTTGGAACCAGCGCCTGTACACCTACACGTTAAAATTCTCGACCAGCCTGTTGGAGCCACTGTTTGGCAGCGTGCACAAGGTAGTCATCATCTTCAAACCTTGTTCCACGAAGAGAGTCTCAGTTTCCCAAAGAGATGATAGTCACATGGAGCCGGGTCAGGACTGTAAGGTGGGTGTTTCAGTGTTGTCCATCCGAGTTTTGTGTTCGCTTCCATGGTTTTTTGACTGACATGTGGCCGTGCATTGTCGTGCAACGGCAAAACATCCTGCTTTTGCCGATGTGGTCGAACATGACTCAGTCGAGCTTGAAGTTTCTTCAGTGCCGCCACATATGCATCAGAATTTGTGGTGGTTTCACTTGGCATGATGTCCACAAGCAAGAGTCCTTCGGAATCGAAAAACACCGTAGCCATAACTTTTCCAGCAGAAGGTGTGGTTTTGATTTTTTTTTCTTGGGTGAATTTGCATGATGCCACTCCATTGATTGCCTCTTCGTCTCTGGTGAAAAATGATGGAGCCATCTTTCATCACCTGTCACAATTCTTCAAAGAAATTCATCTCCACCATTCTCGTACTGTTCCAAAAGTTCGCTGCATACCGTTTTCCTTGTTTCTTTGTCAGCCACTGTCAACATCCTGGGAACCCACCTGGCACAAACCTTTTTTAACGCCAACACTTTCAGTATTCTGCAAACACTTCCTTTCCCTATCCCAACTTAGGGTGACAATTCGTCCACTCTGATGCATCTGTCATCAGTCACCAATTCGTTAACTCTCTGCACATTGTCTGGAGTGTGTGCAGTGCGAGGTTCTGCCGCTGTGAGGACCATCCTCAGTATTGCCGTGCCCGCTTTCATCATGTAACCTGCTTGCCCACTGACTAACTGTACTGCGATCGACAGCAGCATCTCTATACACATTTTTCAACCTCTTGTGGATGTTTCCCATTGTCTCGTTTTCACAGCACAGGAATTCAATGTCGGCACGTTGCTTCTGACGAATGTCAAGTGTAGCAGCCATCTTGAAAACTTTCACACATGCAGAATAAAAACTGTATTTTTTCAAAAATGGTGTGCATTTCTTTTGAATTGACCCTCATACATATAGAATCTATACCAGTCATCTCTGCTTCTAGTCTATTCTCTTCCTCTTCAATATATCCATCAGCTTATTCAATTGAACTCTGTCGAAAGCTTTTTCCAATCAATTAAAACAGCATTAATTTCTCAATTTTTCTCAGTATAATTTTCCCCTGTGATTCATAACAGGCCAATAGTATCATTCCTTTTTCTCTTATGAATCCGAACTGTTCCTCACTAGTCCATCTATCCAAATTGTCATACAACCATTTACTCAGCACTCTCAGCAATACTGTAGCTAAGTGAGAGATTAGACTGATAGTCCTGTG
Organism: Schistocerca nitens; assembly: GCF_023898315.1. NCBI lineage: Eukaryota > Metazoa > Arthropoda > Insecta > Orthoptera > Acrididae > Schistocerca > Schistocerca nitens. The sequence goes on along the minus strand of NC_064614.1, from coordinate 114,027,528 downwards.
CTGTTCACACTTTTTGGTACTTCTCTTTTTCTCAATTGATATCATTACAATTACAAGAAATTCATCAGGCCACTCCCCTCCGTCATATATCTCCTCATTACACAGGTAGACTATTTCCTTCTCTCCCTGTTTCCCAAAATCATCAACACTTCCACTTCAGCGCCATTTCTATTTCAACTACCAAGATGCCTTACCCCTGTCCGTCTTATACAGATATTCTACACGCTGAGCTACCGTGCCGGCATCCGTCTGAGCCACCGAGGACACAGAGGATAGTGCGACTGCAGGGACTTATCTCTGGCACGCCTCGCGTGAGCCCCACATTCCCAACTTATTGTTCGTACTCCACTCCTGGAAATGGAAAAAAGAACACATTGACACCGGTGTGTCAGACCCACCATACTTGCTCCGGACACTGCGAGAGGGCTGTACAAGCAATGATCACACGCACGGCACAGCGGACACACCAGGAACCGCGGTGTTGGCCGTCGAATGGCGCTAGCTGCGCAGCATTTGTGCACCGCCGCCGTCAGTGTCAGCCAGTTTGCCGTGGCATACGGAGCTCCATCGCAGTCTTTAACACTTGTAGCATGCCGCGACAGCGTGGACGTGAACCGTATGTGCAGTTGACGGACTTTGAGCGAGGGCGTATAGTGGGCATGCGGGAGGCCGGGTGGACGTACCGCCGAATTGCTCAACACGTGGGCGTGAGGTCTCCACAGTACATCGATGTTGTCGCCAGTGGTCGGCGGAAGGTGCACGTGCCCGTCGACCTGGGACCGGACCGCAGCGACGCACGGATGCACGCCAAGACCGTAGGATCCTACGCAGTGCCGTAGGGGACCGCACCGCCACTTCCCAGCAAATTAGGGACACTGTTGCTCCTGGGGTATCGGCGAGGACCATTCGCAACCGTCTCCATGAAGCTGGGCTACGGTCCCGCACACCGTTAGGCCGTCTTCCGCTCACGCCCCAACATCGTGCAGCCCGCCTCCAGTGGTGTCGCGACAGGCGTGAATGGAGGGACGAATAGAGACGTGTCGTCTTCAGCGATGAGAGTCGCTTCTGCCTTGGTGCCAATGATGGTCGTATGCGTGTTTGGCGCCGTGCAGGTGAGCGCCACAATCAGGACTGCATACGACCGAGGCACACAGGGCCAACACCCGGCATCATGGTGTGGGGAGCGATCTCCTACACTGGCCGTACACCACTGGTGATCGTCGAGGGGACACTGAATAGTGCACGGTACATCCAAACCGTCATCGAACCCATCGTTCTACCATTCCTAGACCGGCAAGGGAACTTGCTGTTCCAACAGGACAATGCACGTCCGCATGTATCCCGTGCCACCCAACGTGCTCTAGAAGGTGTAAGTCAACTACCCTGGCCAGCAAGATCTCCGGATCTGTCCCCCATTGAACATGTTTGGGACTGGATGAAGCGTCGTCTCACGCGGTCTGCACGTCCAGCACGAACGCTGGTCCAACTGAGGCGCCAGGTGGAAATGGCATGGCAAGCCGTTCCACAGGACTACATCCAGCATCTCTACGATCGTCTCCATGGGAGAATAGCAGCCTGCATTGCTGCGAAAGGTGGATATACACTGTACTAGTGCCGACATTGTGCGTGCTCTGTTGCCTGTGTCTATGTGCCTGTGGTTCTGTCAGTGTGATCATGTGATGTATCTGACCCCAGGAATGTGTCAATAAAGTTTCCCCTTCCTGGGACAATGAATTCACGGTGTTCTTATTTCAATTTCCAGGAGTGTATATATTCTTCAGCTACTGTGACATCCTCTCTTTTTATTCTCATATTAGTCTTCATCTTTTTACTTTCAATAATTATTTCTCTAGCCAATTTGAACATCATTTCACGCTTTCCCTCTCTCTTCATTTTCTCTATTCCGTCGCATTTCTCTTTCATCTATCTTTCTCTTGCTTCTTCAGTTTCTCTCCTTAACATATTATTCAGTTTCTGCACCTCTTACTGCGTTCTTCATCTTTGACATTTATTCGCTTTCTCCAGTCTTCTATCTTTTTTATAATGTTTTCCATTATCCATTCTTTCCTGATACCCACTTTTATCCATCAGGTAAAATGTAAATGTCGTGTGACTATGGCCTCCCGTCAGGTAAACCTTTCGCTGGGTGCAAGTCTTTTGATTTGACGCCACTTCGGTGACTTGCGCGTCGATGGGGATAAGATGATTATGGTTACAACACAACACCTAGTCCCAGAGCGGAGAAAAATCTCCGACCCAGCCGGGAATCGAACCTGGGCCCTTAGGATTGACATTCTGTCGCACTGACGAATCAGCTACTGGTAATGGACATCCATCAGTCATTTATAGATTCTTCAACTCTACCTCCCTCCTACTTTCCATTACACGTTCTTCGAATCTACATCCCTCCCACTTTCACATGAACCTTTTTTCCAACTCTGAAACCTTACCTAACTTCTTGGTTGATTGGTTGGTTTGGGCAGGAAAGGGAACAAACTCGGAAGTCATCAGTTCCACTACCTTCTTGACTGTCCCTAATTTTAATTTTTCTTTCACGTTATCTCTTTGTACTTTCTTCAACTTCACTGGTATTTTTCCCACCTCATGTTCCTGGGTAATCCTTGCCACTCTTGAGTCAGTTCCTAAACCTTTTCCAACTGATTCCTTTCTCTACTCCAATTTGATATCCATGTGTAAAGTTTCCTTTTGCGCTTTTCAGATAATGTGCTACCCACCATTAGTGAGTTTTATTTGCAAAACCTAATTAGTCGTTCACCTCTCTCATTTATTGTCGCTAATCCAAATTTTCTTATTGTATCTTAGTTATTCCTTCACCCACCACTGCATTCCAGCCCTTATAATGATAATTCGGGCATTTCTATTTTCTTCCTCGGTAAGTTCTTTAACATTCTCATAATATTCTTCCACCTTCTCACCTATAAACTGGTTGACTGGCATGTATACCTCTATTAATACCACATCTTCCAAACTACTCTGCAATTGCATCATCGGTCTTCCATGAATATACTGCTCTTTCATTAATTTATGTTTCAGTTTCTGTTCAGTCACCGTTACTACTCTGTTCTTGCCACTCTTGATTTTATCTGAGTAGAAAAACTTACTGTGGTACCACCGGCAGATACCACACTTGCTAGGTGGTAGCCTTCAAATCGGCCGCGGTCCGTTAGTATACGTCGGACCCGCGTGTCGCCACTATCAGTGATTGCAGACCGAGCGCCGCCACACGGCAGGTCTAGTCTAGAGAGACTCCCTAGCATTCGCCCCAGTTGTACAGCCGACTTTGCTAGCGATGGTTCACTGTCTACATACGCTCTCATTTGCAGAGACGACAGTTTAGCATAGCCTTCAGCTACATCATTTGCTACGACCTAGCAAGGCGCCATATTCAGTTACTATAATTACTTCAAGAATGTATTCCGAACAGATAATATTGTGAATCATGTACCGTCAAGAGCGACGTTCATCATTAATGGATTAAGGTTACGTATAAAACTAATTACGTCCGCTTTCTGAATTCTCATTCCTTGTCATGTTCCAGACCTCAGGTCAGTATAGTTCTTCCCTCCTCACGCCAGCCTGCTTGAGCTAAAACGCGTGCATTTCGGCCCCCACTCGTAACACGGTGTTGGCTCTTCTGCCAACACAAAACTTACAATCTGCATTCTCTCTCTATTTCACGTCACATTCGTCAGGTGCATCCTTTTCATCTCCTGTTTTGCATTTTTAGCCCTCCTGCTTGCAGCAACTTGAGGGTATTCCATGTTCCGATTTTTATCTTTCGTTCCTTCATTCCCCTGTTCTTCCTTTCGTGTATTTCCTCTCAATATGTTCCCCTCTTGGAGATCTGAGTGATCGGAACCTTTAACATACCATGTACTGCTTCGGAAATTGAAGCAGCCCACTATTAGTCACACACAGTCTGCAGCTGCCCCTCTGGAGTATAATCACTGCTTGTATCCTTTATGCACCCAAAGAGAAAAGGCGCCTCTTTCGCCAGCTTCACCGTTCAGAAAGACTCTTTTTCCGCTATGGCTGCCTTTTGTGTCTACACCGTTATACTAACACTTGCCATTACATGTTGCTATGAACTGAACCTATGTGAACTAAGGTTTATAACGAGCTGTTACTCCTTCTTTAATTGTGAAATGGAGCATCGACCTTGAAGTTCTCGCCCTAATATCATTTATAGAAACTGGCTTCTAAAAGAAAAAATCCTCAGTAGCATTTATTGACATCACAATAGCAAAGGTCGGTGAGTGGCTGGATGGGTTAACGTATATGCTAAATCACACAGTTTCAAGCTTTTTTAAATTCAGCATTGGAGAAACTATAAGTAAATCCTCCATTATAGAGAACGGTCTCCCACAGGAATCGGGTTTGACCCAACTTTCATTTAATTTGTTCGCCACAGACACAGTGACCCCTGATTCTGCGGAGATTGGCTACACAGACGCCCTAGCGACAGCAGCTAAAAGCAGCACATTCGAAGAAAACGACAACCACTTACTATCGAACTAGAAAAGGTTGACCAGTATAACAAAATGTAGAGACCGCCTGAAGCCTAATAAAATAGAAGTCAGTTCATTCCATCTAACTTACAGAATGCCAAAGAGCTAATTGTAATCTTCGCAAATAGAAAATGCACCCCAACTTAAAATCCCAATACTGAGTGTGATTCTCGACAAATCCTTGACAATTAGGAAACATGTACAAGGAACAGGATAATGCTAAAATCAAGAAACAATATATAAAGGAAACTGGTTGGTGCTAGCTCGGGATTTAATGCAAACACTTTGACAACTACAGCACAAGAAGTTGTGTATCCTGTCGCCAAAAACTGTTCTCCCTTGCGGAGTAGAAGCATCCATAGCAACAAAATAGATATCCAACCAAACTATGCAATGTGGATCATGACAGTAACTCTTAAATCCACAGCAATGCCAAGGCTGTCAGTGCTCGCCAGTATTGCTCCACCAAACATCCAATGACAACAAGTTGTAACATAAAGGACGAAACTCTAAAGATCCAGAAACTCAACACTTCAACAAACATTGCACAATTTACCATGCGCCCAACTAAAACCTAGAAAACCAGGCTGGGTCAACAACAGCCAGCTAGCCCCAGCAATGTAGAGAAATCATTGGATGTACTTCCAGGGTTATGAGAGATGACTAAAATAGTTCCTACCATCCAATCCCTGGGAGAAAACTTACCAAGAAAAACCTGTAGCTCTGTCAATCATGTCAGAGCTGGGCACACTGTGACCAAAACACAGTACATAAATTGGGAATAACTGATGATGACCAATCCGACTGGGAGCGTTAGAACAACATTGGACTACATTTCACACGACTCCTCAAAAAGAAAATTCATGTATACCCTGAAACTCTTTGCAGACCCTGTACCTCATGCAGTCAATTAGTTGAGTCTTTGGATGTCCAACTGTGCTGGGAATGGCTACCTCAACCTCTTTTAGCTACTGTTAATTGTCCAGCTGTATCCTGGGTAGTTATGATTAAACTATAGCTGCTCATAGAGGTCCAATGTGAACTGTAATTGGATTCTGGCAGCAAAACTTCGTAGATATTTTAATGCATTAATGGAGAATCGATTTACACTGCAAAACTATTAGTTCCAATTTTGGCCACCAGGTGCAAATCTAGCGCTGTTAATCCAAGAGTGACATATAGAAATATTTTCATATGTATGGGTAAGCTACAGGGAATGGAGAGAAAATGTCAAACAAATGAGAAAGGCACAATTTTGATTATATCATTAACCACACTTACACTATTTATTAAATATGAGCACCAGAGACGTCGATGAGATGCTGTACAGTGCCAGATTTGCACCTGTTAGCCAAAATTGGAACTAATTTTTTTCAAGCACTAGTAGGACCCACATTAATACAGCATATGTCACAACTTTCGCTGACATACAATAATTACAACCCACATTGGACCTCTGTCAGTGTCTGTACTTTAATTATAACCACCCAGCACATGTCAGTGTCTGAATTTTTGCTGGATATTATTAGATTGAATTTTAGTGTAGCACTTGCATAGTAAATCAAAGGAATAACAGTATCTCAAATTGCACTTGAGTGCATAATTTATGTGTTAAATAAAAATGAATCGCCGGCCGGAGTGGTCAAGCGGTTATAGGCGCTTCAGTCTGGAACCGCGTGACCGCTACGGTCGCAGGTTCGAATCCTGCCTCGGGAATGGATGTTTGTGTCGTCCTTAGGTTAGTTAGGTTTAAGTAGTTCTAGGGGACTGATGACTTCAGATGTTAAGTCCCATAGTGCTCAGAGCTATTTGAACCAAAAATGTATCACAGTGTCTTAAAATGCACATGAACACGGCATTTTCTTATTATATGAGAGGATTAGGAGCGGCAGTCACAAGGACATAATATGATTGTTTACAAACATTTATTTTTACGAACAAAGTGCCTGCAGACCATGGTCATTCAAATATAGTTACCAATTACTTTTCCTCATGAAAATCGAAATAATAATTTGCCCACTATCAATTACAAGAATGTGATAGGCAAAGGTCGCCCTCTGTACACCAGATTGCAATTACTGGTTCAGACACATATCTTCTCGCTGCTTAACGCCTACTTCGCAGCCAGTCCAAATGACAAAATGACACCACTGTATTCCATGGAGCCGCTTGTCCCTTGGGATATAACAACAACAAATAAATAAATTTTATTTATTGTGCATATACAGCGTACTGTGACGAATACGGGATTAAATTTGTAGGTGGCTTGTGAGTATATAGTGTGCGAAATTTGCTAGAGAGACATGCCACCTCTGGCAGCTAAAAAGACTCTAATATAAGTTGGGAGTTAAGTCTGAGCTTAGATGACAGATGCAGGCACGGTTTCTAGTATAAATAGACTCCGAGCGGCGTCCTTGTACATGTCCACCATGCACAAGCAGTGGCACGGGGCACCTCCCTTACGCGCAGCTTGCTGGAAATTCTTATGCCAGTGACCATAACACCACCAGTATCAGTCGGACACATCAAGCACCACCTGACGCACATTTCTGATTTCATCATCGACTTCAGTTATGCTCACACGCACTTACCGAACACGCGTTCTCTTGGACCGAAATATTTTTACACCCCACTGCTTCGCTACATATCCAGCAACAACATCGACCTCAGACATCCATCGACGCGTTGCCCACGTTTTGGCGTCATATCCACCAGCTTTTCCTTCCCTCCAACGTCCGGGCAACACGGTACCACGTCGCATGTGGAAAATTCGCTACAAATCAACGTCTTCACGCCATCGGACAAACGGACTCTCCGCTTTGTTCAATTTGGCACCACATGGCTGACGATGTCCACCAACTGACTTGTGCTGCCGCCAGTGACGTCAGGAAACTTAGGCAACAGTTCGTTGCCTCTTACCTCCGCGTTCCGCCGGATTTGATTGGCCCATGGACTTTTATCCATCCTGAGGATACTCATTTCCCCAAAAATCATGCGATTGTATGGGTCAAGGGGTGGACGATCACCTACATGTCTAACGATGGCAACAAATCACGCCTCGACTTCTGGCAATACTTACAAACCGCCCACATTGAAGTCGAGCACCGACCGCGCTACCGCACCTTCTTCGCCAATTATCTACACGCGATCTTTACGTGACCCTCGATCAGCTGGATGGTGCTACACGCGGACGACATTCCCCCCCCCCCCCCCCCAACTTGCTGACATCTCCGTGCTACTTTCTATATCGTAGCCCTGAGTGGAGTAGGCACATGGATAAGCGCCTCCCTTTTATGCACTATACCATAGCACGCTGGTCATTCCCCCAACTCTACTGCCCCTCCTCCTCAGCTTCTACCCTCCTTTCGGGCGCTTCTTCCCGGTAGCGGTGCTGGGGACACAGTGGCCAGGTCTCGCATGCTGACCCCTGCCCACTCTGCCTCCACGCTCCATCTGCCGGGCAGTTGCCTGCAAGTCTTAGCCCCGCACCATCTTCCCTTTTTTGTCTATTGCCACACACCTCTTACATTAATTCAGTATCATTGTTATTATTTTTTTCCGACATCTTGTTAATGAAGACTTCTGCTCGCCTCGTTCGAGTGTAATGTTTCATGTTGATTCCACCGAAAGGATGGCATTTCTGTTGTATTTATGATTTTACAAATAAGGATATTTTGTTTACTTACCCTGTTCCCGGTAAAAAACCCAGAGGTGAGTGATTAAGGGATGGGAAGAGGGAGGCATCGTGGCCAAACCTCGGGTTTCGACTCCTGCCCACCCTGACTCCACCAGCTCAGAACTGATCACTCTACTCTTCTTTAAAAAAAACTGGTAATGTTGATGGTTTTAAAAAAGAAGAAAAGGTAGTGGTTTGGATTGCCATACAGGGGGTCGAGGGTTCGAGTCTGCATTGGGGCATATTTATCTTTATTTGCTAAAAGTAGTCTGTATGGTATAGTAAAAAAAATGGTTCAAATGGCTCTGAGCACTATGGGACTTAACTTCTAAGGTCATTAGTCCCCTAGAACTTAGAACTACTTAAACCGAACTAACCTAAGGACATCACACACATCCATGCCCGAGGCAGGATTCGAACCTGCGACCGTAGCGGCCGCGCGGTTCCAGACTGTAGCGCCTTTAACCGCTTGGCCACCACGGCCGGCTATGGTATAGTACCTGGCGTCTTAATGGTCATAAAACAATTACGGAGAGTCTTCTAGAAAACATTTGCAGTTATATACTACGAACACAGAGATAGAAGTACAATCGTTTTCATTGGTCATCTTTTAAAGAAGCCTTTTGCACGTCGTGGGCGCGAATTGTTTCGCGCCACTCCATCTACTAGTTTCCAAACCTGTTTTCTGTGTACCCTCCCCGAATGGTCCCATCGAAATTATTTGCAAAGCTCCTTGCTAGCCCTACTGGTGACGTAAAGACCTAACGTATTGTAATGGACCAGCACGTGGCAAGAATAATAGTTCGTATTAATCGATGGGACCATTGCGGGAGGGTACACACAAAACAAGTTTGAGTGCATTGCTGCGAAACAATTCGGGTACATGTCATGCAAAAGGTTCCTTACAAGCTGACCAAAGGAAACGATGGTATTCCCATTTCTGAGTTCGTAATACGAAACTGCAAATGTTTTGTAGGAGACCCATTACAGTCGCTGTATGACGACTAAGATGCCAGATACTGTACCATGCAGACTAATTTCAGCAAATAAAGCTAAATATACCTCAACCAGAATCGAACCGTCGATCCCCGGCATGCCAACCGAAAACACAATCCACTGTACCAACTGCACAGCACTACTCTACCTGTTGACAGAGATAGTTACCACACACGTTATTACAGAGTTGCCCGATTGCTCATCTTTAACGTTCATTTCCTGCCCGAAATATTCGCAGGACGGAATTCTGTGACAGACATTTTTGTATTGTCAGTAAATGAGGCATCGCGCTGCGAAGTCCGGGAGCGCGAATTTTTCTTCACCCTGTATATTCTTTTTATGAATCATTAGTCCTCTGACTGGCTTGTTTCGGCCCACTATTAATTCCTATCCTGCACTAACGTCTTCATTTCGGAGCGGCACTTTCTTCCCCTACAATTTTTACCTTTTACACTTCCCTCTAGCACCATGGAAGCTATTCCCTAATATCTGAACACGAGTCCTGCCCACCTGTCATCACAAGCATTAGCAACTAAAAACCAGTTGGCACATTAGAAACATTTAGCCATTTCTGTTTCGTTTCATTGTTCTTAGGAAATAATCTTTTTCTTTGTCTGCAGTGGTTAGTCCAACTTGTGATCGCACTACAAACCATCATCTCTCGTAGAAAACAATTCAAAACGTACTGTCAGGACTCCTCGGCGTACTACTAACTTTACTGTAACTCTGCACTTGATCGTAAATCACCGATAAGAACTCACAGCCGGTCATGTGGCCGAGCGGTTCTAGGCGCTTCAGTCCGGAACCGCGCTGCTGCTAAGGTCGCATGTTCGAATCCTGCCTCGGGCTTGGATGTGTGTGATGTCCTTAGGTTAGTTAGGTTTAGGTAGTTCTAAGTCTAGGGGACTGATGACCTCAGATGTTAAGCCCCATAGTGCTCAGAACCATTTGAACCATTTGAAGAACTCACACTCATGTAGACAACCTTGTATTCATTCGAAAACGTAACGTCAACACAGCACGTTATGGTAGTGGTGGGCTGTTGAGCAGTGACTGGATCCACTGCGGTGTGAACGTCATAATTTGTTACTGCTCACATAACCTGTGATGCCTACTGTGTATTCTAGTAATTGTAGACAGAGGCACGTCATTCCATGCTACTTCAGCTCTTTGACAGAATTCAACAATCATAGTCGCTGGCACGCCAGTTTCTTGGCAAACGAATCCATTTCCTGAATCAACGTATGTGGTGTGGCTGTACGATCCCACACGGCCAGGCGAACACTAAATGTCCTCTCAGGCGCTAGTCGCGCGGAGCTGTTGACGTCCTGCATACTGTTGAATATGTCCCTCCTTAACTCATCAGTTCCATATTCGCGTGACAATCGTGGCATCCAAATCACCGCAAACAGCGACACTGCGGAACGATGAACCGTCCTCCCAATGGCGCTTTCAGTCTCTGTCAGGCGCTGCTAGAAGTTTTCCCTTCTTAGGACGGACATATCATGATCTTCTCACAGACAAATAACACACAAATGTTTTGTTTTGTCAGAGTTGTTGTGCCTTCACTATACGGCGCCCTCCACGACGAGTTCAAAGGCCCTGCGACTAGACCGATGGAGGCGCCAGCGCTGTAACAGGGTGCGCTAGCAGTGGCCGTGAGAAACACTAGCGCCGTCGGGAGTTGAGGGTGGAGGGGGGGCAACACAAACGAGCAGGATTTGATGGAACGCTTGGGTAGCCGTTATATACTCGGCGGCCGTCTGTGAGAGAAATATTGAGGTTATGTAACATAATATATGGCAGTGGTGAATGGCCAGAGGACTTCGTGTCAACACTAATGATTCCATTACCAAAGACACAAGATACCAAGAATTGCAGTGGGCACAGGACAATTAGCCTCATGTCATATGCTGCGAATATTATGTTAGGAATCATTAATAAAATATTGGTAAAGTAATGGAAGGGAAATTGTCTGAAGAACTATTTGGTTTTAGAGGGAATACGGGCACAAGAGATGCAATAAAACTTTTGCGAATTTTGGGAGAGAGGATTATTGAACAGGGAAGAGAACTACGTATGTGTTTTGTAGACCTGGAAAAGGGTTTTCGATAATGGGGCTTGAGATAAGCTTGCAACTATAATGAGGGGAATAGACTGGAAAACCAGGCTACTTATAAACTCTTTATACTTAAAAAGCATCAGTAAAAGTGAGAGGAGAAAGTACCAACTGGTTAGAACTAGGAAAAGGAGTAAGACAAGGCTGCTGTCTGTCTCCCACCCTTTTCAATCTACACTTAGAAAATATCATTGTCCACTAGATGACAATGGGGTAAAAATTGGAAGAAGAACAGTACAGTAAGGTGTCTGAGGTTTGCAGACGACGTGGTTCTCCTAGTATCAGATGAAAAAAACTACGGGATATAGTGGATATCAATAAAGCTAAAGGAAAGATTCACGCAATGAAAATAAGTGAAATTAAATAAATTAATGGCACTGGGAGGCAATAAAAAGATAAAGATAATGCTGAATGGAGCATAATAGAAACGGACTTTAAGAGCAGCACAGAAATTAAAACCAGAATAGCAAAGGCGAAAGAGACATTTTATAAGAAAAGGAGAATTTTTTGCAGCAATTGGACAAAGATGTAAGGACAACGCTAATACAGTGTTTTGTACGGAGTGTCCTCTCGTATGGTGAGGAAGAAAGATAGAGCAAAGATGGAGGCTTTTGACATGTGGAATTGGCGGAGAAGGGGGAAGAATAAGTTGGATGGATAGAGTGACAAATGAAGAGGTACTGAGACCAGTGGAAGACCACACTCGATGTAATAAAAGAAGGAAAAGAAATTAGATTGGACATATACTAAAAGAAAAGGAGGGTACCTGGAAGCAAAGAGGAGGCGAGGGAAGAAGAGATTTCAGATCATGGATGATGTGATGGACCGCAACACACACGCCTGCATTGAGAAGGAGCAATGAATCGCATGAAATTGAGGTACAAAGGACATGCTAATACAGCAGAAAACTAATGATGATGACTGGCCGAGAACTGTAGTTAATGACACGCCTGGTCCTTTTTGCTGTACAGGATAGCCAGAAGCAATCTGAAAAGCTTGTAAAGGTGTTCCACGCTAGGTTGTGCTGGAAAGCAATCGTAACAAAAAATTCGATACGTTGCGCCATTTCAGAGTTAATTAGCACTGAAATTAACCAGTCACGCCGTTGCGCGCGCAAATTCAATCGGCCCACCAGAGACGGTGTCGCCAAAAGTGTCCTTCGTTTAGTTTCCTAAAACCAAACAAGAGGACGATAGAAAAATTGGACAAAAGACTGTAGTAAGAACGAACCCCAGCCAAAACCCGAGCAGTCTCGTGCACTATTATCAACGCTATGAGAACGACTGAAGCTAACTGCATCTTCCGACCCGCTTGAATTTGCACGCGCAACGGCCTTATTGCCTAATCTCAATACTACTTAACCAGGAAACGGCGCAAAGTATCGATTTTTTTCCTTAACAATTATTTCTCAGCACAACCTCTCCTGCTACACATTTAAAGCTTTTCAGACTGCTTCTGATCACCCGGTAGAGCTTTCTCTCATGCTGCTGCTACCTGGAAAGCACAACTTGGGGCAGCGTTGTTTTGAGCTGTATGTTTGTGTGTGTGTGTGTGTGTGAGAGAGAGAGAGAGAGAGAAAGAGAGTGATATACAGTGCTCCCTTAAAGTCTTGGCGAAAGTTGTTATTAATTATCTCTCCGGTATGACTGGTAGTGTGCCCGTAGGAGAGAGCGGATTCATTTCTTTGTACACACGGTTCCAATCAGTGCTAAAGTGATTAATGATTATTGCGAACACGCATCTCCTGTTATATAATTACTCCTAGTTCTGAGAGTTGCATGTTGCTTATCCAATGCAGCTGTCCAGTAACATTGAATGAACCGCACATGTTATTACACTTGTGCCATGTGATGTGAGCACGTATAACTGAAACAAATCTTGACACATTCCTGCTAGCATGCTTGTGTCTCGGTCTAGTTTCCTCTTCCAATTACTGTGAACGAAGCCTTGTTTCTTCTAGTTCATATTGTTGTTATAAATCCGTTCTGAAAAGGTCTAAATTATTTCGAGAACTTGTGAATGCATTTCGTCATTTTTCTTAATTTTCAAATTGCTACGGTATTGATCGTGTCTCTTAAAACTGTCGGGAAATTATAACTGTCTTACTGGCCAGACTGTTTGTACTATTATTTAGAACAAGCTTTCATGTAAGAATTATCACGGTTATAGCAAGCTTGTGTGTGATGCTCTGGCCTAGGTACAATAGTTTGAGTCCGTTACGTATTTTAAATTTTTTTGGCTTGATTGTTCTTAGTTTGGTAGGAAGCTCTCTCTAATTTTATTGTTCCAGTCGTTTTAACATTATGTGCGTATTCTTGTGGTCTATTACCTGTTTTGAATCTTTTGTTTAATGTATCGCTTTGGAATTTTGGCCTGATTCTGAGACTAACAATTTGTTATTCCTACTGAGTGTACAATTTTAAAAACAGTTCCCAACTGGGGAAATTCATTGTAAAATTCTTTTTTATATTTCATTATACGAAAATCTTGAAGATTGAAACTTCCTGGCAGATTAAAACTGTGTGCCCGACCGAGAGTCGAACTCGGGACCTTTGCCTTTCGCAGGCAAGTGCTCTACCATCTTTATATATATATATATATATATATATATATATATATATATATATATATATATATATATATATATATATATATATAAACCTTTATTAAAAAAACAATGTTACACATTCCAAATACATACTAGGTTATACATACATGAAGTTATTTAAACAAAACGGTTTGATCATTTCAATTACGCTGACGTTAAGGAAAGACAACAGAAGATTGTGCTACTGACTAAATTACCAGAAAGAATTAAATTAAACATCAAGAAAAAAAATTTTTAAAGACATTCAAACTTCAACCTGAAGAAGTAAAATCTGCACTTTGAATTATGAGCTGCAATCTTTACAGAAGCATAATTAGTTCTTTATGATGGATATCAGCAAGTTGGTGGGATAATTTTAAATATAAAGCAGTTTAATAATCATATTAGACAATTTCTGAAATACTTGAGAATGGCGGAAAGGAGATATATAATAAAATTGACTAGCCTTCCAACTACACTTTCTGGACATTAATTGAATCTATGTATCTGATGTGGTCAGATCTATATAATCAGTCTTTCACTGCAAAAATGAACAGGGCAATGTGCCAGCCATTGAATATTACATTTATCAGATAATCTTATGATTTTAACCAATCGATAAGGACATTTCTATAAAAACTGTCTATTTCCAGATTTCTAGTATAAGCCAATAATGCACCTTTAATGTTTTGTGTTTGGCACTATTAGACACACAATCTCAATGTCACATAAGTTCTGTACATTAGCTTATAAATTTCAAAAAACTACTCTCTGAAGCAGAAAAAGCACACATCATAAATATACTGTAAAATCTTAAATAGTATCCTTAAGGTAACTACAATATATCACTGTCAACAAAGTCTTCTTTTTTTATATTAACCAATGCCCATTCTTTCAAATACAATTTTTAGCATATTACCGAACTTTTTCTTGTGATTCGAATAGCTTCTAATTTTGTGGAACTCACACAGCATGTGTACCTTGAACTCTACGATGTTATCGGATCCTAATTTGTTAAGGACGTAGTTAACAAAATTTCCCAGCAACCAGTACACAGCGTTATTTTTTGCTTCTGGGAAATAGCGTGCTTCAGGCCTGTGTATCAATGACATCGATATATACTCAGGGGGTGTTCTTGTAATCAGAGCTATTTGCTCCCGGATCCACTTCCAACTATTCATGTGACCACTGCAAGTATATCTATGAATTACTGAGTCAACTAGATGGCATTGTTGACATAAATTTGTTTCACAGAGTCCGATTGCGTGCAGTCTTTCATTGGTGCTAACTATGTTGTTAACTGTCTTCTACCATGACGTTTTTATATTAGACGTGAGCACATTAGAACTAATGTTTTTCCAAATCTCAGTCCACTCAATGTTTGGAAATTGTCGTTCTATTTTGTTTCTTCCTTCGCTTTTCTTTCGTTCCCGCATTATGGCTCTCGATGTTAAGTGTCGGGACTGCCTGAGTTCGAGACTGACGTAACTAAACTCAACATAGAAAATCCTCACGTGCTGTAAGCGACTGTTGATATTCTGCACGTCAATCGGGGGAAGCAAGCTTGGAGGTTTAATGATCACGAAAAGTTGGCTGGTTATGCTTCCTCACGAGTCTCTTATTAAATTAACTTGCCTTTTGATAAAAAGAGCAGAGACTTTATCCGTTATATCAGTTAATCCTAGCCCACCATTTTTAGGATCTAAAGTGGCTACTTTAGAAGGTACTCTGAACACTTCACCTCTCCACAAAAAGTCTGTGATTTTGGACATTATTCTCCTCGCTATCATTCTCGGTATTGGAAACAGCTGTTCAGTATAATAAGCCTTAGCAAGGATGCATGAGTTGATATACAGTGTTCTTTGAACTTGGTTCATATATCGAGTAAAATTCTCCACAATGGCTTCTTGCACTTTATCTGCTGCAACTTTCCAATTTAAAGCCGTCATTTTCATAGGGCATGCTGTCAGGGTGATCCCAAGTGTTTTATGTTGTCGGACTAATTTTGCCCACTCGACGTTGACATTATCAAAACCTCTGAGATTTACAATCTTACTTTTTTTTCCGTTTGCATTGGCTCCAGATGCTCTACAGTACGAATCAATCACTGTTGCTAGCCTGGTTACCACGTCACTATCCCTTATAATGACCCCTATATCGTCAGCATAGGCTCTTATAACTGTTTTATTTCCTGAGAATGTTAAGCCTTTTAATGTAGCATGGACATGTCGGAGGAAAGGTTCCAGCGAAATGGCGAAGAGCGACATGGACAGAGGACTTCCTTGAGGAACACCTCGTTGTATTTGCATCGGCCTGGTTTGTTGACAATTCACCGCTATTTTAGCATTTATTCCAGTTGCTATGTTCTTAATCAACTGTATGACCCTATCGTTGAAATCTATTTTCGTCAATGTCTGTAGAAGATATTCATGGTTTACTACATCGAACGCTTTATAAAAATCTAAAAACAATAAAGCACACTTTATGTTTGTTACAGAAGTTATTGCAATTATATCTCTGAATTCCGCTAGATTTTGAAAAATGGTTCTGCCTTGCGCACAGTTCTGATGTTGACTAATAATTTTGTCTGTAAGGCATGAAATTCTCTTGTTTATTATTCTAGCTATTAATTTATAATCAGAATTCAGCAGTGAAATTGGACGAAAATTATTTAAATCTTTGTTCCCATTATTTTTTGGCACCAGAACAATTTTACTCTCCTTAAACTCAACCGGAATCATTTTACCCTGAATAACCTCATTTACAATGTCCGTGATTTTCTCACCTACTATTGGCCAGTAACGGATGTAAAACTCTGCTGGCAGACCATCCGGTCCTGGGGATTTTTTTGGTGGTGAGGCGCACAGAGTCTCATACACGTCTTCTTCACTGACAACCTCGAGAAAATTTGCGTTGTCATCTACTGTCAGCTGTGGGGCTAGGATCTCAAGGAATTCTTCCAAGGAAGCATCACTACTTTGATGTACAGAATATAGCTCGCAATAATAGCGATAAATCTCGTCCATGATATCCTTCTGGGTTCTGAGAATCGTACCGTGTTTTGTTCGAATTTCTTGAATAAAAGTCCTTCTCCCGTTTTTCGTATGCTTCAGTAAATGATATAGGGAAGTAGTTTCATCTTCTGACACCGAATTTTCCTTCGATTTTATTTTCAACCCTTCCATTTGACTTCTCTTGATATTAAGTAACTTGGCTTTGACTTTCTTGACGTCTGCTATCCGAAGTGAGGAACCTGCTGAGACTTGATCATATAGATCTCTCAAAACGGAATAGTAATACTCTACAGTGCATTTCATTTCCCTTGCGCTCTGGGCACTGTATTGAATAAGAACTTTCTTCAACTTTGGCTTTGCCATGTTAACCCACCAGTCAATAGCAGTGGCATATCTACTACGGGCTCGCAGGCATATTGCCCATGTTTCTTTAATCAGATCTTCTAAATCATGATTTACTAACAAGGAAGTGTTCAAATTCCACTGATTCTTGAATCGGCGAACCGGCTGTCTTGTTAGATTTATGCAAGCTAAGACACTTGAATGGTCAGAAAAGTACGTAGGAATGGTTTCTACTTTTGTCACGGAAGTTACAAGATTTTTAGAAATATATAGTCTATCAATCCTGCTACGTGATGTTGCTGTGACATAAGTGAACTCAACAGTGGAGGGGTATTTGATTTCCCATATATCCTTTAATTCTAAACCAGTAACTAATTGTTTTAGTTCACTTGAGAAATTAAAATTTGGTAACTGATCTTTTCGATTTAAAACACAATTAAAATCACCTCCAAGTAATAACTATCTTGGCGATTTCCTTAACAAGTATATCAAGTCATCTTTGAAGAAACGTGCCCTGTCAGCTCGATGAGAACTTCCTGAAGGGGCGTACAAGTTGATGATAGTCACATCATAGATATTTAGTCCTATTCCCCTTCCGGACTCCAGTCGTTCCACCTCGCTTACTGTAATCCCTTCCCTCACCAAAATAGCTGTACCAACACTTGTTTCGGGAGACACATTTATGTAACTGACAAAACCGGGAATTACCAAATCCGAAATAGAACTTCTTGTAACAGGGCAATATCAGTCGCGGATTCGTACAAAAATTCCTTAAGGGCCGATAATTTCAAAACGGTCGTGATTTTATTTATGTTTATAGTGGTGACAGAATAAGATTGCGTCGTTGTGCTGTCACTATGTAGTTGTTTCCATGAACTAATTTAGTTTACTGTGGTTCAGGTTTCAGTTAAGCTGTAACAGTTTTCTCGGAAGGCTGAACGTGGAATAACACTTCAATCAGTTTATTAGTTACTGTCCCGTTTTTTTCTACTTCTGATGTTTTCTCTTGTACCGCAAGCAGACTGATTTCCAGGTAAACTTTCTGATTTTTCCTCCAGTGATTCGTGTAGGACCGTTTCAGACTGAACATTCTTTGGGCTTGGGTCGCCCCTACCGGATTTTCCCTTCCCTTGGTTACGAGCTACATTCTCATTTGGTTGCGTCGGTATTTTACTTCGCGGCTTATCTGGAGCAGCGGCAGACGCTTTAGCAAATTCGGTTGCCGGCTCCTGCCCTGAGGTGTTTGACCGTGATTTCAGTTTGGCCACCACTTCCCCGTTCTTTATTAATTTCACTCACTTTCTGATCGAGGGAAACAAATGGAGACTGCAGTTTCGCAACCTCTCCCTGAATTTGTTTATTAACAGATAGATTCTGATCTTTGCAATCGGCTACTGCACCTGTTGTTTCTTGCAAATTAATGCTGCTTACACCCCCTTCATTTTCTGGTACCGTATGTGTATTATCTTTCTGTTCATTAGTTTCCATTCGCATTTTGCCTTCAGGTTCCTCTGCCTTCTCATCGCACTGTTTTTGCTTGCGAAGTGAGGGGGTGGGACAAGACAGCTCGTCCTCTGAACAACTATCAGTTATCTCAAGAGGTCGTTTTTTCGGTTGCGTTTCAGTTTCACGAGTAGTGGCAACAGGGTTTCCTTTTGTTGTTAACGGGGGAAATTGACTGTTATCGTGAAGGGAGACATCAGCTTGGCCCGCTGCGTTAACATCCTCAACCAGTTGTTCCGGGTTATTCTTTGGTAACAGATCATTTAAGGTAAGCTTCTGACGCTGTATCAAATTACTTTTAAGAACAACAGTTCGCCGCGGACATTCCTGTCTGAAGTGGCCGGTTTCGTTACATATATGACATGTAGCTTCCTGACCTGTGTAAACAATTTGTGCCTTATACCCACAAACAGTTATGTGAGATGGAATATTCGTCTTAACGTCCATCTCTACACAGCGGACCCCGTTAAAACACTGCAGTTTAAAGCGAGGCGACCATCTTTCATTTGCAATTGATTTGACGTCTCCGTAGTTTGAAAGAGCTTCCTTAATCTTATCATTTTCAATTTCAATGGGAAGATTCAAGACACGAACTGTTTTGTAACGAATGTCCGCTCTATAGATGGAAACCTTACTTTTATAACCATTTCTATGCACAAAATCTACTTCATAGCCCCACTTTCGTAACACTTTATCAACAGTCGAAGCACTGATTAACTTGACAAAAACACAGTATTTTTCCTGATCCAGTTGCCAGGTATGGACGGTTTCAGAATTTAGACCAATTACCTGTGTAATCCAGTCATCTATTCCCAGGGATGTCGGCTGAACAGGACGGGATTCCTTGTCAAAAGCGAATACCAGAGTATTCTTCCTGAGGTTTGTAGCCATGGTTAATCCAGCGAAGCAATTTCGGTTAAACAACCGAAATTCCAAGTAGCAGCAGCAAGACCAGAAAGAGCGATCAGATCACAAGGAACAGGAACGAACACGGAGATTAACGGACGGACGGCACTCGGCGAAGCACAAGTACAGCGATGTAAACACTGAAGTGCAGCGCAGCAGTTAACAGCGGCCACTCGTGAGCGCGGCTGAAACGGAACTATCACCATCTGAGCTACCGAAGCACGACTCACGCCCGGTACTCACAGCTTTACTTCTGCCAGTACCTCGTCTCCTACCTTCCAAACTTTACAGAGTCTCGGTCGGGCACACAGTTTTAATCTGCCAGGAAGTTTCATATCAGCGCACACTCCGCTGCAGAGTGAAAATCTCATTTTGGAAACATCCCTCAGGCTGTGGCTAAGCCATGTCTCCGCAGTATCCTTTCTTTCAGGAGTGCTAGTTCTGCAAGGTTCGCAGGAGAGCTTCTGTAAAGTTTGGAAGGTAGGAGAAGAGGTACTGGCAGAAGTAAAGCTGTGAGTACCGGGCGTGAGTCGTGCTTCGGTAGCTCAGATGGTAGAGCACTTGCCTGCGAAGGGCAAAGGTCCCGAGTTCGAGTCTCGGTCGGGCACACAGTTTTAATCTGCGAGGAAGTTCCATATCAGCGTACACTCCGCTGCAGAGTGAAAATCTCATTCTGGAATCTTGAAGATTATCGATCACTCACAGCTCAATCCAGCCCCGCACTCCCTTTTCGGCTCAGTTATTCTCAGCCATTCGATGGCTCTTGGGTTCAAATGTGAATACTTTAAAGACAACCCTTTTCTTTGTGTGTGGCAACACCTGTCCATCTTCTCAGCTTATTAACTGACAACTTTAGAATACTACAGGTAGAGACAAACTCGACAGCTTATGCGGTCTCGACAGACCGGACTAATTTTCTCATGGGTAGGTCACAAGGTGCAGATACTTTTTAGTCGTCAGCCTTCTGACTGGTTTGATGCGACCTGTCACCAATTCCTTTCCTCTGCCAATCTTTTACATCTACATCTACATGGATGCTCTGCAAATCACACTTAAGTGCCTGGCAGGGGGTCATCGAACCACCTTGGCCGCGCGGGATTAGCCTAGCGGTCTAAGGCGCTGCAGTCACGGACTGTGCGGCTGGTCCCGGCGGAGGTTAGAGTCCTCCCTCGGGCATGAGTGTGTGTGTTTGTCCTTAGGATAATTTAGGTTAAGTAGTGTGTAAGCTTAGGGACTGATGACCTTAGCAGTTAAGTCCCATAAGATTACGCACACATTTGAACAATTTGAACCACCTTCACAATAATTGTGTATTATTCCGATCTCGAACAGCGCGCAGAGAAATCGAACACCTATATCTTCCCGTGTGAGCTATTATTTCCCTTATTTTATCATGTTGATCATTTCTCCCGATGTAGGTCGGCATCAACAAAATATTTTCGTATTCGAAGGAGAAAGTTGGGGATTGGAATGTCGTGAGAAGATGCCGCCGCAACGAGAAACGCCTTTCAAAAAATGGTTCAAATGGCTCTGAGCACTATGGGACTCAACTGCTGAGGTCATTAGTCCCCTAGAACTTAGAACTAGTTAAACCTAACTAACCTAAGGACATCACAAACATCCATGCCCGTGGCAGGATTCGAACCTGCGACCGAGAAACGCCTTTCTTTTAATGATGTTCATCCAAAATCCTGCATCATTACAGTGACACACTCTGCTCTATTTCGCGATAATACAAAACGTGCTACCCTTCTTTGAACTTTTTCGATGTGCCCCGTCAATCCTATCTTATGAATATCCCACACCGCGCGGCAGTATTCGAAAAGAGGACGGACAAGCGAACTGTACGCAGTCTCTTTAATAGATCTGTTATATTTTCTAAGTGTCCTGCCAATCAAACGCAGTCTTTGATTAGGCTTCCTCACAACGTTTTCTATGTGTTCCTTCCAATTTACGTTGCTCGTAACTGTAATACCTAGGTATTTATTTGAATTTACGGCTCTTAGATTAGACTGATTCATCATGCAACCGAAGTTTAACGGATTCCTTTCAGCACTCATGTGGATGACCTCACACTTTTCGTTATTTAGGGTCAATTGCCAGTTTTCGCACCATTCAGAGTGCACTTGCAGCCTACGTTCTCAGTTAGTTCCTGAATGTATATCAGTCTCTGTCTTCCTGTAGTTTTTACCCTGTACAGACCCCTCTACAGCATGGAAGTTATTCCCCGATGTCTTAACAAATGGCTCTGAGCACTATGGGACTCAACTGCTGAGGTCATCAGTCCCTTAGAACTTAGAACTACTTAAACCTAAAAAACCTAAGGACATCACACACATCCATGCCCGAGGCAGGTTTCGAACCTGCGACCGTAGCGGTCGCGCGCGTCCAGACTGTAGCGCCTAGAACCGCTCGGCCACTCCGTCCGGCCGACGTCTTAACAGATGTCCTACCATCCTGTTCCTTCTTCGTGTCAGTGTTTTTCACATATTCCCTTCCTCTCCGATTCTGCGAAGAACCTCCTCATTCCTTACCTTATCAGTCCATTTAATTTTCAACATTCTTCTGTAGCACCACATCTCAAATGGTCTATTCTCTTCTGTTCCGGTTTTTCACAGTCCATGTCTCAGTGCTATAGAATGCTGTGCTCCAAACGCACATTCTAAGAAATTTCTTCCTCAGATTAAGACTTATGTTTCATGCTATCAGACTTCTCTTGGTCAGGAATGCCCTTTTGCCAGTCACTTGTGTGCTTTAAAAATGGTTCAAATGGCTCTGAGCACTATGGGACTCAACTGCTGAGGTCATCAGTCCCTTAGAACTTAGAACTACTTAAACCTAAATAACCTAAGGACATCACACACATCCATGCCCGAGGCAGGATTCGAACCTGCAACCGTAGCAGCAGTGCGGTTCCGGACTGAAGCGTTCGGTCACAGCAGTCGGTGTTGTGTGCTTTGCCTGCCGGGTTGGCCGAGCGGTTCGAGGCGCTACAGTCTGGAACCGGGCGACCGCTACGGTCGAAGGTTCGAATCCTGCCTCGGGAATAGATGTGTGTGATGTCCTTAGTTTATTTAGTTTTAAGTAGTTCTAAGTTCTAGGGGACTGATGACCTCAGAAGTTAAGTCCCATAGTGCTCAGAGCCATTTGAATCATTTTGTGTGCTTTATCTTTCCTCCTTGCTTCATACGTCACGGTTTATTTGCTGCCTATGTAGCAAAATTTGAGTTCATCTACTTCCTGATGGCCAATTCTGATAAGTTTCTCGCTGTATTAATTTCTACTGCTTCTCATTACTTCCGTCTTTCTTCGATTTACTCTCAGTTCATATCCCTACTGATTAGACTTCATTCCATTCAACAGGTCCTGTAATTCTTCAGTTTCGCTGAAGACAGCAATGTCACAGCGAACCTTAACAGTGGTATCCGTTCACACTGAATTTTAATCCCCGCTCCTTCCTCAACCTTTCTTTTATTTCCGTCAATGGCTCATCGAAGCTCTCAATGCAAGCTGGAAGGCGAAGATTAAAGTGAGCACTTGTAATCAACAGCAAAAACCATGATTGAATGGAGTAGGATCGTTCCCAGACAAGTCGCACAACACATTCCGTCGGCTCTTGCCCTTTAGTGGAGGTGTTTACAATGCAGACCGATACGAAAATAAGTGGGGGGCAAGAAAGCAAACAAAATGAAAATATTCTATATCGAGCCAGAGGAGGCAACTGGTTCCGTACACCAAACTTAAGAATATCACTGACTTTAACTCCACAGTCCGGCCCTGGAGACCACACGATGTCGACCGGCCGCCGTGTCATCCTGCTCCACGTGGCATCATGGAGATGCAACATGGTTCAAATGGCTCTGAGCACTATGCGACTTAACTTCTGAGGTCGTCAGTCGCCTAGAACTTAGAACTAATTAAACCTAACTAACCTAAGGACATCACACACATCCGTGCCCGAGACAGGATTCGAACGGTGTGGCCGAGCGGTTCTAGGTGCTTCAGTCTGGAACCGCGCGACCGCTACGGTCGCAGGTTCGAATCCTGCCTCGAGCATGGATGTGTGTGATGTCCTTAGGTTAGTTAGGTTTAAGTAGTTCTAAGTTCTAGGGGACTGATGACCTCAGATGTTAAGTTCCATAGTGCTCAGAGCCATTTGAACCATTTGAACAGGATTCGAACCTGCGACCGTAGCGGTCGCTCGGTTCCAGACTGTAGCGCCCAGAACCGCACGGCCACTCCGGCCGGCTTGCTTCCGTAACTTTGACTACCAGGTGCTTCCCAATATTTATGTTAAGATTATCGCTCTCTTATTTCTGCTACTGCTCTTTACTTATGCGTTTCTTCGGTTTACTCTCAGTCCATATTTTGTAGTCATTAGACTGTTCATTCCATTCATACGTCCAGTCATTCTTCCTCCACTGAGGATAGCATTGTCATCAGCTAATCTTATTGATATCCTTTCGTCTCAGACTTTAACCCCACTCTTAAACCTTTTGCGGACGTATGAGATTGTAAATAATGCTATGCGCTAGGCCATTAGTGTGTAACGTGAACTGCAACGATATAGTTAATCCCTCTGAGGCACATCAGACAGAGATCCAGTGTCTGTGGATCACTCTCCATTAAAGATAGCAGGCCACACCCTTCCAACAAGAAAAATTTTTTATCCAGTCGCAAGCCTGATTAGAGATCCCATACGAACGTACTTTATTTAGAATGCCATTCTGGATCAAAAGCTTTTCGAAAATCGAGAAGCGCCTAACCAACCTGGTCTTCTCTTTCTATGAGAGTAACGATATAATACGTGAAAAGGCCTCATTGAATTTCACACGATCAATCTTTTCAGAACCCATACACAATTCCACGGATGATGTTATTCATTTTTAGATAGATGACAGTCTTTAAACAAAGTAATTACTAGGTTTCTGCCAGAAATAAATGTGAGAGATAAGGGACAGTAATCCAATGGATCAGTTCTATTTTGTATTTCATTCGACTTCTGCTGTTTCTCAAATCATTGGAATCATATTACAACCAAATGACTTTCATATAAGATTTAATATTCTTACCTAAAATCCGTACGAGTACTTATTACAAGATGCATCGACGGTAACAGTCCAGTGAATAGCGACCTGGACACGCTTGCTGGTTTGTTGCGTGAGATCTGGAAGAAGAATCTTCTGTTACCGGAGCCTGCTGTTTGTGTTTCAGGGATACCGCGACAAGTACCACAAGGACGAGCACCACCACCTGGACGACTTCTGGAGCAACGGCCAGGAGAAAGGCGGCTACCACAAGTACGGAGAGCACGGCTCCCACTTCAGCGAGAAGGGCAAGAAGAAGGAGTCCGCCAAAAAAGCAACGGTTTGTACTTGCTCCATGTTCCGTGCGACAGAGAAGCAGCTGTCCACAAATCATCACGTATTTGGAGTGCATCCCTGGTGCGAAACCCAGCTTACCCTTTTCTAGCACGATATGCTGCGAACCACTGATGAAGGACGGCAGGCAGATTCGATATTCCTAGATTTCCGGAAAGCGTTTGATACTGTACCACAGTGCAGACTGTTAACGAAGGTACGAGCATGCGGAGTAGATACCCAGATACGTGAGAGGCTCGAAGACTTCTTAAGTAATAGAACCCTGTACCTCGACGGCGAGCCTTCACCATTGACAAGCAAATCGTCAGGAGTGCCCCACGGAAGTGTGGTCATGTTGCTGTTGTTGCGCTCTTCGATCCGAATACTGATTTGATGCAGCTCTCTATGCTACTGTATCCTGTGCGATCCTCTTCATCTACTCCATCCACACATATGTGTGTGTGTGCGAGTGTATACCCGTCCTTTTTTCCCCCTAAGGTAAGTCTTTCCGCTCCCGGGATTGGAATGACTCCTTACCCTCTCCCTTAAAACCCACATCCTTTCGTCTTTCCCTCTCCTTCCCTCTTTCCTGATGAGGCAACAGTTTGTTGCGAAAGCTTGAATTTTGTGTGTATGTTTGTGTTTGTTTGTGTGTCTATCGACGTGCCAGCGGTTTCGTTTGGTAAGTCACATCATCTTTGTTTAGATATATTTTCCCACGTGGAATGTTTCCCTCTATATATATATATATATATATATATATATATATATATATATATAGGGTGTTTCAAAAATGACCGGTATATTTGAAACGGCAATAAAAACTAAACGAGCAGCGATAGAAATACACCGTTTGTTGCAATATGCTTGGGACAACAGTACATTTTCAGGCAGACAAACTTTCGAAATTACAGTAGTTACAATTTTCAACAACAGATGGCGCTGCGGTCTGGGAAACACTATAGTACGATATTTTCCACATATCCACCATGCGTAGCAATAATATGGCGTAGTCTCTGAATGAAATTACCCGAAACCTTTGACAACGTGTCTGGCGGAATGGCTTCACATGCAGATGAGATGTACTGCTTCAGCTGTTCAATTGTTTCTGGATTCTGGCGGTACACCTGGTCTTTCAAGTGTCCCCACAGAAAGAAGTCACAGGGGTTCATGTCTGGCGAATAGGGAGGCCAATCCACGCCGCCTCCTGTATGTTTCGGATAGCCCAAAGCAATCACACGATCATCGAAATATTCATTCAGGAAATTAAAGACGTCGGCCGTGCGATGTGGCCGGGCACCATCTTGCATAAACCACGAGGTGTTCGCAGTGTCGTCTAAGGCAGTTTGTACCGCCACAAATTCACGAAGAATGTCCAGATAGCGTGATGCAGTAATTGTTTCGGATCTGAAAAATGGGCCAATGATTCCTTTGGAAGAAATGGCGGCCCAGACCAGTACTTTTTGAGGATGCAGGGACGATGGGACTGCAACATGGGGCTTTTCGGCTCCCCATATGCGCCAGTTCTGTTTATTGGCGAAGCCGTCCAGGTAAAAATAAGCTTCGTCAGTAAACCAAATGCTGCCCACATGCATATCGCCGTCATCAATCCTGTGCACTATATCGTTAGCGAATGTCTCTCGTGCAGCAATGGTAGCGGCGCTGAGGGGTTGCCGCGTTTGAATTTTGTATGGATAGAGGTGTAAACTCTGGCGCATGAGACGATACGTGGACGTTGGCGTCATTTGGACCGCAGCTGCAACACGGCGAACGGAAACCCGAGGGCGCTGTTGGATCACCTGCTGCACTAGCTGCGGGTTGCCCTCTGTGGTTGCCGTACGCGGTCGCCCTACCTTTCCAGCACGTTCATCCGTCACGTTCCCAGTCCGTTGAAATTTTTCAAACAGATCCTTTATTGTATCGCTTTTCGGTCCTTTGGTTACATTAAACCTCCGTTGAAAACTTCGTCTTGTTGCAACAACACTGTGTTCTAGGCGGTGGAATTCCAACACCAGAAAAATCCTCTGTTCTAAGGAATAAACCACTTGCACGTTGTGAACAGCACACGCTTACAGCAGAAAGACGACGTACAGAATGGCGCACCCACAGACTGCGTTGTCGTCTATATCTTTCACATCACTTGCAGCGCCATCTGTTGTTGAAAATTGTAACTACTGTAATTTCGAAAGTTTGTCCGCCTGAAAATGTACTGTTGTCCCAAGCATATTGCAACAAACGGTGTATTTCTATCGCTGCTCGTTTAGTTTTTATTGCCGTTTCAAATATACCGGTCATTTTTGAAACACCCTGTATATATATACATAGGGTGTTACAAAAAGGTACGGCCAAACTTTCAGGAAACATTCCTCACAGACAAAGAAAAGATGTTATGTGGACATGTGTCCAGAAACGCTTAATTTCCATGTTAGAGCTCATTTTAGTTTCGTCAGTATGTACTGTACTTCCTCGATTCACCGCCAGTTGGCCCAATTGAAGGAAGGTAATGTTGACTTCGGTGCTTGTGTTGACATGTGACTCATTGCTCTACAGTACTAGCATCAAGCACATCAGTACGTAGCAGCAACAGGTTAGTGTTCATCACGAACGTGGTTTTGCAGTCAGTGCAATGTTTACAAATGCGGAGTTGGCAGATGCCCATTTGATGTATGGATTAGCACGGGGCAATAGCCGTGGCACGGTACGTTTGTATCGAGACAGATTTCCAGAACGAAGGTGTCCCGACAGGAAGACGTTCGAAGCAATAGATCGGCGTCTTAGGGAGCACGGAACATTCCAGCCTATGACTCGCGACTGGGGAAGACCTAGAACGACGAGGACACCTGCAATGGACGAGGCAATTCTTCGTGCAGTTGACGATAACCCTAATGTCAGCGTCAGAGAAGTTGCTGCTGTACAAGGTAACGTTGACCACGTCACTGTATGGAGAGTGCTACGGGAGAACCAGTTGTTTCCGTACCATGTACAGCGTGTGCACGCACTATCAGCAGCTGATTAGCCTCCACGGGTACACTTCTGCGAATGGTTCATCCAACAATGTGTCAATCCTCATTTCAGGGCAAATGTTCTCTTTACGGATGAGGCTTCATTCCAACGTGATCAAATTGTAAATTTTCACAAGCAACGTGTGTGGGCTGACGAGAATCCGCACGCAATTGTGCAATCACGTCATCAACACAGATTTTCTGTGAACGTTTCGGCAGGCATTGTTGGTGATGTCTTGATTGGGCCCCATGTTCTTCCACCTACGCTCAATGGAGCACGTTATCATGATTTCATACGGGATACTCTACCTATGCTGCTAGAACATGTGCATTTACAAGTACGACACAACATGTGGTTCATGCACGATGGAGCTCCTGCACATTTCAGTCGAAGTGTTCGTACGCTTCTCAACAACAGATTCGGTGACCGATGGGTTGGTAGAGGCGGACCAATTCCATGGCCTCCACGCTCTCCTGACCTCAACCCTCTTGACTTTCATTTATGGGGGCATTGGAAAGCTCTTGTCTACGCAACCCCGGTACCAAATGTAGAGACTCTTCGTGCTCGTATTGTGGACGACTGTGATACAATACGCCATTCTCCAAGGCTGCGTCAGCGCATCAGGGATTCCATGCGACGGAGGGTGGATGCATGTGTCGTCGCTAACGGAGGGCATTTTGAACATTTCCTGTGTTTGAAGTCACGCTGGTACGTTCTGTTGCTGAGTGTTTCCATTCTATGATTAATGTGATTTGAAGAGAAGTAATAAAATGAGCTCTATCATGGAAAGTAAGCGTTTCCGGACACATGTCCACATAACATATGTTCTTTCTTTGTGTGTGAGGAATGTTTCCTGAAAGTTTGGCCGTACCTTTTTGTAACACTAGATATATATATATATATATATATATATATATATATATATATATATATATATATATATATATATATAGAGAGAGAGAGAGAGAGAGAGAGAGAGAGAGAGAGAGAGAAAGACGGAGGGAGGGAGGGAGTCCCAGAGGGTTCAACTTTTGGCCCACTCTTATTCCTTATACATGTGAATGACTTTCACTTGGCACTCAAAAAGCAGAAATGGTACTAAATGCAACAACAAGTTCACTGTTACCAGTCACCGTTTTATTTATTTCCACGACGCGTTTCGAAGGTTTAAACCTCCATCATCGGGTGGATTTACATTAGTAAGTATTACATTTGCGTGTGTGTTGTGTTACGATTTTTTGAGGAACTTGTGGCACTGCCTAGTGGAGAAACGAGACGCTATTTCAGAATATGGTTTAGGATTACTTTTGACGAAAAATTAAACTGATATCTAATGGTAAACATTAAATAAGTAAACTACAGTACCTTCAGTGATCACAGGTTCCTTTTGCTGTCGTAACACATCACATGTATACTGCCACATTTGTAAACAAATATGGCGTCTGGAATCAGCTGGGTATAAGGTTCGTATAGCAGAAGTGAAGACATAATCGCAAAGTGCAAAGAATATACATCATAATAATATTATTACAGAATAATTGCTTTAAGCATTTAGCGGTGTTTGTTTTGAGATGTCAAATATATGTGTGTGTACTTTAGGTGGTATTTAAATCCAATTCTGACAAGTTAAAACAGCAAACATTCGTACTCGTTTATACAATCAGGTGAAATGTTAAAATGGCTTAAAATTCATACTTATTGATAACAATTAGGTGAAATGTTACAGACTATAATTACAATGATCATATTGGCTACAACAGTAAAATCATACATACATTACACTCTTTGATTGGGGTTAATAAACAGATGTGAAGTGAGGGGCTGGAGGCAGAAGGAGAGGTAGAGAGAGAGAAACAGTGTGTGTATATGTGAGTGAAAGGGAGAGGGAGAGAGAGAGAGAGCGGGAGAGAGAGAGAGAGACAGAGAGAGAGGGAGAGAGAAAAGAGTAATTTATGAGAGGAAACATTTGCATGGGAAGGAGTCTTAAGATTGCATGTTGCATATATTAGCTGCCTAAAGGTTGGGGTAATACATTGGTTAATGCTATAAAATATGCAGATAGATATACATTTGTGCCAGTAGTTGATGAACATACAGTTTTAAGCTGACAAGGGGTACAAGCTGTTGGTGTGATGAATTATCTGTGAATGAGGTCAATCTCTTGTAGTCTTGGCAGCTGTCAATATTTATGGTAAATATTAGGTGTGTGTGTGTGTGTGTGCATTTCTATGAGTGTAGGCAGTTGCTGAAAACGGAGATGATACTATTGTAAATATTGTCATTTTTGTCATTTAAGATAGATTCTGGTTGTTTCATTTGATGTTTGTGTATTTGGAGTGTTTCAAGGATGTGTAGTTTTCTGCCTTTTGGTTGGATGTGTAAGATGCTAATACTTGTGTTGTTAACATGGTGTTTTGGTTCAAATGGCTCTGAGCACTATGGGACTCAACTGCTGAGGTCATTAGTCCCCTAGAACTTAGAACTAGTTAAACCTAACTAACCTAAGGACATCACAAACATCCATGCCCGAGGCAGGATTCGAACCTGCGACCGTAGCGGTCTTGCGGTTCCAGACTGCAGCGCCTTTAACCGCACGGCCACTTCGGCCGGCCATGGTGTTTTGTTTCATGCAGGTGGGTAGCTATTGCTGATGTGTGATATTTTTTGTTTTTTAGTGCTGCCATGTGTTCCTTGAACCTAATCTCAAATGATCTGCCAGTCTGGCCTATGTAGAAGCAGTCACAGTCCAAACATTCAATTTTGTACACACCTGTGTGATGAAGTGGGTGTCATGTGCCGATGTTGTGGGGTAACTTCAGTCCAATCAATAGGAATTGTCTCAAGAATAACGTCATCCCAAATTATGTCAAGATTGACATCAAAACAAACACAACTACTGCGAAGAAAACACTGGAAATAGCACGAAAACTCTGGGTGACAAATGAACTGAAAGAACTTTATATTAAAACACAAATGTTCAATACACAGCTTTATAATGCAGAATTACAGTTCGGAAAGTTGTTTCATAGATTAGAATATGATTCCATAACCAAAAAAGTCAAAGACTACACCGAGTTCATCGTACAGAAACGAAAACTACACAGAAGGGAAAACTAGCCAATCTTATAAAGCAACAATTACCTCCCAAACCGAACCAAAACAGCCAAAAGAAACACACATTCTACACACCCTTCCTCAACAACACGAACATAACATTCACTGCAGAAGAAGAGGCACTACTCTGCAAAGGCTTAAAGCACAATGTTCAAGCTCCGCTGGATCAAAAGAACCAAGAAAAGCTCATCACTTGTGCAACACAGATCTCGACCATCGCCTTTAAGAAGCAAACTGACAGAATATCAGCCTGCCACAAAATTAACGAAATCATTGAAAAGGAAATTGCAAAACCTTTCCCAGCATACAAGAACAGAGAAGAAGCCCTTACACGTACCATTAAGACTAAATTAAACGTGAATAATGCAATAATTGTAAAAGCTGACTAGGGCAACACAACTGTTGTAATGGGCAGAACAACATACATAGAAAAAACTTTAGACTTCTTCCAAACCAGCAACATAACTGAAATACATAAAGATCCAACAGCCAGAATACAAAAGGAGATTAAACACATTTCAAACAACATTAACTTCCTACTCACCATCCAAGAAGCAAGAAACATTGTAACAATGAGCCCACAAGCACCTTGCCTTAGATCACAACCAAAGATCCACAAAAACGGGACCCCCATCAGGCCCATAGTGAACTGTAGGAACAGCCCAACATTCAAGCTCACTAAAATACTCTTCAGAATTCTCAAACAAGCATACACATTCAATAATGAGAGAACACTTAAAAACACAACAGAATTTACACAATATGTCAAAAACATACAAGTACCTGATGGAGCCACACTTGCCTCATTTGACAAACAAAACCTATATTCCTCTGTGCCAATAGATCCCACACTACAGATAATTAATGCCAACCTACATAAACACAAAAATATCCCTTCAACTTACATTAATGAACTAATGGACCTGCTTGAATTCACACTTTCACACAACTATTTTAAATTTAACAATAAAATCTACCAACAAACAGATGGTCTCGCAATGGGCTCAAATCTTTCCAGATTGCTACCAGAAATATTTATAAGTAACCTAGAAGACAAAATCCTGAATTCTAATCACCACCTCCTCAAAAATATCATCTACTACTACAGATATGTAGATGATACCATCATTTTAATCAAAGGCACTAAAGATGACATCAGTGAGTTGAATCAGTTTTTCAACAACTCCCATGAAAACACAAAATTCACAGTTGAACACCAAAAAGACGACAGTATAAATTTCCTAGACTTTACCATTAGAATAAAGAATAACAGACATCAGTTTGAAATTTATCGGAAGCCTACCACAACACATACCACAATCCACAACTCCTCTTGCCACCCTGCAGCACACAAAATGGCAGCATTCCGGTACATGATTAATAGAGCTATCCAACTACCACTCTCAGAAGATAAATGTGATCAAGAAATTGAAATAATAAAACAAACAGCTATTGAAAATGGTTATAACAGCTCCATAGTAGCCACCCTAAAACACTCAATAATGGCAAAGGAATCACAACACAAAAAACAAAAAGAAAATAACATCTTCCATACAATCCCCTTTCTGGGTAACATTTCATACCAGATTGCCAATGTCTTCAAACTGAAAGGCATAAGCATATCCTTTACAACAGACAACAAGATTGGACAGAAGTTACCCCACAACATCGGCACGCGACACCCACTTCATCACACAGGTGTGTACAAAATTGAATGTTTGGACTGTGACTGCTTCTACATAGGCCAGACTGGCAGATCATTTGAGATTAGGTTCAAGGAACACATGGCAGCACTAAAAAACAAAAAATATCACACATCAGCAATAGCTACCCACCTGCATGAAACAAAACACCATGTTAACAACACAAGTATTAGCATCTTACACATCCAACCAAAAGGCAGAAAACTACACATCCTTGAAACACTCCAAATACACAAACATCAAATGAAACAACCAGAATCTATCTTAAATGACAAAAATGACAATATTTACAATAGTATCATCTCCGTTTTCAGCAACTGCCTACACTCATAGAAATGCACACACACACACACACACACACCTAATATTTACCATAAATATTGACAGCTGCCAAGACTACAAGAGATTGACCTCATTCACAGATAATTCATCACACCAACAGCTTGTACCCCTTGTCAGCTTAAAACTGTATGTTCATCAACTACTGGCACAAATGTATATCTATCTGCATATTTTATAGCATTAACCAATGTATTACCCCAACCTTTAGGCAGCTAATATATGCAACATGCAATCTTAAGACTCCTTCCCATGCAAATGTTTCCTCTCATATAATTACTCTTTTCTCTCTGTCTCTCTCTCTCTCTCTCCCTCTCTCTCTCTCTCTCTCTCCCTCTCCCTTTCACTCACATATACACACACTGTTTCTCTCTCTCTACCTCTCCTTCTGCCTCCAGCCCCTCACTTCACATCTGTTTATTAACCCCAATCAAAGAGTGTAATGTATGTATGATTTTACTGTTGTAGCCAATATGATCATTGTAATTATAGTCTGTAACATTTCACCTAATTGTTATCAATAAGTATGAATTTTAAGCCATTTTAACATTTCATCTGATTGTATAAACGAGTACGAATGTTTGCTGTTTTAACTTGTCAGAATTGGATTTATATACCACCTAAAGTACACACACATATATTTGACATCTCAAAACAAACACCGCTAAATGCTTAAAGCAATTATTCTGTAATAATATTGTTATGATGTATATTCTTTGCACTTTGCGATTATGTCTTCACTTCTGCTATACGAACCTTATACCCAGCTGATTCCAGACGCCATATTTGTTTACAAATGTGGCAGTATACATGTGATGTGTTACGACAGCAAAAGGAACCTGTGATCACTGAAGGTACTGTAGTTTACTTATTTAATGTTTACCATTAGATATCAGTTTAATTTTTCGTCAAAAGTAATCCTAAACCATATTCTGAAATAGCGTCTCGTTTCTCCACTAGGCAGTGCCACAAGTTCCTCCAAAAATCGTAACACAACACACACACAAATGTAATACTTACTAATGTAAATCCACCCGATGATGGAGGTTTAAACCTTCGAAACGCGTCGTGGAAATAAATAAAACGGTGACTGGTAACAGTGAACTTGTTGTTTCATTTAATGTCATAGCAGTCACGGTAAAACCTAACCTAAAAATGCTCGCATTTAAAGAAATGGTACTTTTTGCAGCAGAAAAGTTAGTAAATAATATTTTCCAAGGAATTGCTAAGTGGTTCTATAAAAATGGACTCAGCCCAAATTTAAATGAAAAAACACTACATTCAGTTCAGTACAACAAATACAGTCATATAAACAACTGATGTAGCTCAAGAGCAGAATGCTCCACATTTTTTGGTTTACATATCGACGAAAATGTGAACTGGAAGAAGCAAGTTACTGAGCTGCTCAGGCAATTATGTTCAGCTACTTTTGCTCTTCGTATAACCGCCAATCTTGGAAACAGAAGTATCAACCTCCTGACATATTCCATATATATTTCCACTGCATAATATTGTATGGAGTAACTTTCCAGGGTTTCTCATTGCTCAGAAAGACAGTACTCGTAGCAGAAAAGCAAGCAGTAAGAATAATATGTGATGTTCACCCACAGATGCCAAGTAGGTACCTGTTCAAGGAGCTAGGCATTTTAACTGTACCATCCAATACATATATTCACTAACGAAATTCGTTATAAATACTCTGTCACAATTTGAAAAGAACAGTGATGCCTACACCTACAACATTAGAGAGAACAATGACTTCTGTTACCCGCGGACGTGACGCAGTTGGTGATCTGGGTTTGTTGGTGTCGAGCGAGGCCTTCGCTCCGGCCCGGTGCGGTAACGTCAGCCGGCGGGAGTGGACGGAGTCGGCTCGGCCCGTGTTAGGGGGGCGCCGCATCAACTGCCGAGGAAAGTCCGCTTTATGCCCGCCGACATTATTAATGTATTGTTTGTTTCCTATGATCGAATCTATTCGATTGGCATATTTAAGGCTTGCGTCCAAGGATTTGTTTTCATGGCTCACCATTGCCAATTGCACTTGCGTAAGGAGCTTCACAGCCCATAAAGTCCACAATTTGTGGTCTACATGTACATCTACATACATACTCCGCTAGCCACCAAGCGATGTATGGCGGAGGGCACAGTTCGCGCCACAGTCATATCCCCCCCCCCCCCCTCTGTTCCACTCACGGTTCGCGCGAGGGAATAATGGCTGTCTGAACGCCTCAGTACGAGCTCTAATTTTTCTTGTCTTTGAATGGTGGTCATTGCGCTATTTGAATATCTGGTGGTAATAATATATACTCTACATCCTCGGCGAAGATCGGATTTCGGACTTTAGTGAGCAGCTCCTTCGTCTGTCGTCTGTCTGCAAGTGTGTCCCACTTCAAACTTTCTATGGGATTTGTAACGCTCTCGCGATGGCTGAATGTATCAGTCACGAATCTTGCCGCTCTTCTTTGGACCTTCTCAATCTCTTGAATCAGACCCAACTGGTAAGGGTCCCATACAGACGAACAATACTCTAAGACTGTACGAACTAAAGTATTGTAAGCAATTTCCTTTGTTGAAGGACTGCATCGTTTCAGGATTCTACTAATAAACCGCAATCTAGAGTTCGCCTTAGCCATTACTTCTGTAATCTGATCATTCCATTTGAGATCATTTCGAATAGTCACACCCAGATATTTGACTGATGTTACCGCTTCGAAACACTGGGCATTTATTTTGTACTCGTACATTAATGGATTTTTTCGCCTTGTTATGCTCAATAGGTTACACTTACTAATATTGAGAGATAACTGCCAGTCATTACACCACGCATTTATTTTCGGCAAATCCTCATTGATTTGTTCACAACTTTCGTGTGATACTACTTTCCTGTAGACTACAGCATCATCGGCTAGCCGGCCGGAGTGGCCGTGCGGTTCTAGGCGCTACAGTCTGGAGCCGCGTGACCGCTACGGTCGCAGGTTCGAATCCTGCCTCGGGCATGGATGTGTGTGATGTCGTTAGGTTAGTTAGGTTTAAGTAGTTCTAAGTTCTAGGGGACTGATGACCACAGCAGTTAAGTCCCATAGTGCTCAGAGCCATTTGAACCATCATCGGCTAACAGTCTAATGTCGCTGTCAATACCATCAACCAGATCGTTTATGTAAATCGTAAAAAGCAGGCATGAGACAAATGTCAATCTGTGTGCGTAGGCGACATCATAGTTGCGATGGGTTCTCGTCACTTAAAACTTCGTCGCAAACGACGTGATAAATTTTCTCATCGGGGAAGCGGGTGAGGTGACGTTGAAAATCAGTCTCGACTGTCTTGTATTTGATGAAGGTTTCTCGGGTCTCCAACCGGGTGGCAGCGTTGATATCTCGCGTCGATTCGGGAAGTGTCATACTACCCTTCTTCTGGCGAAATGTCGAGATTCGCGGAGAGCGGGCTATTTATATGCGCGGTCACCCCCCTCCACTAGACCTCGGGTGGCTGCGGTGGACCAGCGTCGTGCGCGCGGTGGTGGGGATGGCGGTCGCCCCCAGCGACCGCGTTCGGTTCTCGGTGTGAGCATTCTGTTTGCGTCAGCGGCGGAGGACATTTACGGGCGCGCTCCCGACGGATTGCCGCTATCGCCGGGTTCCATGCTGCGCTGAGTTGGTATCCCTCGTCTCTGTTGACCAGATTCTCGTGAGTCCTTATTTCTATGGATTCTTTGATCACGCTTTCCCAAAAGCCAGATGCTCGTCACAGTACCTTCGTGTTTTCGAAGTTGAAGGTGTGTTCTTCGTTGATGCTGTGTTCTGCTATGGCTGATTTTTCTGTGTGGCCTAGTCGCACACATCTGATATGTTCTTTGCAGCGTTTAGATATGCAGCGCTGTGTTTGCCCAATGTATTGCTTTCCGCATTCGCATGGTATACTGTATACTCCTGGTGTGTTAAGGATCAGCGGGTCTTTGGCAGAACCTAGGAGCTCCCTCGTCTTCGGTGGTGGTCGGAGAACGGTTTTGATCTTGTATTTTCCCAGAAGTCGTGCAATTTTGGCCGAGAGCGGACCCACGTACGGAAGGAAAGCGACTCGTTTATCTTCTTCTTCTCCTTCATTATTTTCTTCTGGGGTTCTCATTGCTTCTTTCTTCCTTTTAAGCGCCCTGTTAATCTGCGTTCTACTATAGCCATTTTGTTGGAAGACTTCTCTCAGGTGTTGCAGCTCGGATGGTAGGCTGTCTTTGTCGCAGACGGCGCGCGCCCTATGTACCAGGGTTGTCAGTACTGTTTGTCTTTGTGCTGGATGGTGGCAGCTTGTTGCATCAAGGTATAGATCCGTATGTGTCTTCTGCCTATGTACTACATGGCCTAGTGATCCATCTGCCTTCCTCTTAATTAAAATATCAAGGAAGGGGAGGCATCCATTTTCTTCCATTTCCATTGTAAATTTTATGTTCAGATAGATGCTGTTGAGGTGTTCCAGAAACTCATCTAGTGCCTGTTTGCCATGTCCCCACACGACAAAAGTGTCGTCGACATAGCGGAAGAAGTGCTTCGGTTTCTGTCTGGCAGTTTGAAGGGCCACCTCCTCGAAATGTTCCATATAGAGGTTTGCAATCGCAGGAGCCAATGGGCAGCCCATCGCTACACCGTCGGTCTGCTCGAAGAATTCCCCGTTGCACTGAAAGTACGTGGTTGATAGTGCGTGTTCGAAGAGGCTGACTGTTTGTGGTTCAAAGTGCTGGGTTAAAAGTGCCAAGGGGTCTTGAAGAGGCACTTTCGTGAAAAGCGACGTCACGTCGAAGCTCACGAGTAGGTCCTCCCTTTGCAGTCGCATGTCCCTGAATATTTTTACGAATTCGGCTGAGTTTCTCATATGGTGGCTGCAGTGTCCCACAAGGGGTTTGAGCAGTGTCGCTAGGTATTTAGCAAGTTCGTAACTGTGAGAGTTGATGGAGTCCACAATCGGTCTCAGAGGTACCCCTTCCTTATGGATCTTGGGGAGTCCATAGAGGCGTGGTATCGCTGGAGCTCTGGGGTACAGTCGCTTCTTCATTTGCTCTGGTAAGACCGATCTGTCTTGTATTTGTTGTCTGCTGGAAGGGTGAAGATGATATCACTTGTTGCCTCCATATGTTCTCCAACTTTGGGTAATAACGTGACGAATTTGACGTCGTTGTTAATGACGTCACTCGATTTGAAGATATTGTCCACAATGGCAAACCACAAAGTAGGTTGTTCTGGTCGTAAAGGCAGTAGTTTGAGGTGTGTCCTGTGGCCGAATGATTGCCTGGGTGATGGTCGCATTGTAAGAACTGTCGAGCAAATATTGTCCTCCGTAAGCGGCGCGACATGCTGGATGGGAGATGGCGTAGTGCGATGCAGCCAGTTGCACGAGTTCCGAAGCGATCTTATTCGCGCGCGACGCGGTTGTTCCATCGAAATCGATTAAACACGTCTCCACATGGTTACACTGCCTTGGCTTGTGTCTAGCCAGGTTTGGAAGAGAAACGGGGTTCCACGCGAAATTGTTTCTCACTTTCCGTTGTTTTGCATCGTTGCACACTAATGTAGCCCTGTCGAAGAGATTATCACACGACTTGCAAGTGAGATGTTATCCATAGTGGGTGGCGTGGCTGGAGAAACGTTTCAACCAGTGAAAACTGCGCAGCACAGTGCCAGCAGCATTGTCGTTGCACAATAGACAGATACGTTGAATTTATTAGTGATCGAGATCGTCGGTCGTCATCCATGTAGCTGCACATGTTACAGGAGATGGTTACGTTAAGTAAACACACGGTCCTGATACTCTGTAAAACAATTTTATTGACGAAACGAGCATTCGCAATACAGCTCCCGAACACAGTGAAATCCTCGGACCAACTGATTTCAAACAGTCCCTTGCACCTACGTTGACCGACAGCGATATTCCTTCGCACAGTAGTTTTCCCACATACGCAAATAAATGCAGCACTTGTAATTAATTTTACCGTTAGTTGACAGATAGGACAAAAGCACATTAAAAAATTCGTGAATGTCAGTAACGAACACGGTACTGGTCAAAACAGACAAGAATCAGTGCCATTTCCAAAGACTAATTTAAAATACGCAGGCGTCCGAACAGAAAACCTTTGCCAACCTAGATCTACACCTATACTCTGCAAACCAACGTGAGGTGCATAGTAGAGGATACGTCCCATAGTACCAGTTATTAGGGTTTCTTCCAGTTCTATTCGCGTATAGAGCGCGGGAAGAATGGTTGTTGGAATGCCTCTGTGCGTGCAGTACTTATTCTAATCTTATGCTCTCGATCCCTATGTGTGCGACACGTAGGGCGTTGCAGTATATCCCTACAGTAATCATTTAAAGCCGGTTCTTGAAACTTCGTTAATAGACTTTCTCGGGACAGTCTACATCTATCTTGAAGAGCCTTCCAGTTCAGTACCTTCAGTACCACTGTGACGTTCTCCCAAGTATACTCTCAGGTTCTAATCTTAAAGTCACGGGAAACAAGCAAACTTTATTGACAATGGTAAAAAAACACATACATATCAATAAACTAGAAAAAAAAATTCAAAAGCTACATGATCATGAAGATATGTACAATAACATCGCGCTCTTACAGAAGTTTTCGAATAACATGCACTGTCCAGTCACATGCACACATCCCCGCAGTCGTCGTTCAACCTC
This sequence comes from Schistocerca nitens, assembly GCF_023898315.1. Classification (NCBI taxonomy): domain Eukaryota; kingdom Metazoa; phylum Arthropoda; class Insecta; order Orthoptera; family Acrididae; genus Schistocerca; species Schistocerca nitens. Next base: position 113,987,663 of record NC_064614.1, on the reverse strand, counting down.
GCATCTACGGCTCGTGTTGCACTAGACTTCCCTATGTGTTGGTTCTCAAATGTTCAAATGTGTGTGAATTCCTAAGGGACCAAACTGCGGAGGTCATCGGTCCCTAGACTTACACACTACTTAAACTAACTAATGCTAAGAACAACACACACACTCATGCCCGAGGGAGGACTCGAGCCTCTGGCGGGAGGGGCCGCGCAATCCGAGACACGGCGCCTCAAACCGCACGGCCACTCTGTGTTGGTTATGGATAGCGCCATTTTGCAGTGCACTATATAGTACCTTAAACACTGTGGCACACGAACAGTTTACGAACCTAATCGTTTCGGAAATGACAAAATGCCTATTGGCTTCTGTCTCGGGTTCTTCGGCCGACGATCATCTAATGATTTTACTGACGTTTCGCCAGCACGAGTGGCTGCCATTGTCAAAGCTTCACCCTCCATTGCCGGTGGTGAACTGGAGCCGAGCTCGCGGCCGCAGACTATACGTACGTGGGTGGCGCGCCAACGTTCGAAGGCTTCTCCACGGTCATTTCCGACAAGAAAGTTCTGGCTGTAGAGAAGCACTACCACACGCGTTTGTTCAGAGAAGCTGTAGAAATACAAAAACACGCGAACAGTTTCAATAAGAAAGAGGAAAGCATTAAGGTAAGCGGATCCTCGCTTCCCGTACTGCAGCGAACGACCGTCGCAGGTAGCAAGAGGAGAACCGCTCCGGAAATGACCGCGGAGAAGCCCTCGAACGTTGGCGCGCCACGTACATATAGTCTGCGGCAGCGAGCTCGGCTCCAGTTCACCACCGGCAATGGAGGGTGAAGCTTTGACAATGGCAGCCACTCGTGCTGGCGAAACGTCAGTAAAATCATTAGATGAACGTCGGCCGAAGAACCCGAGACAGAAGCCAATAGGCAGTTTGTCAACAAGTGGCCACGAAAGCCTTAACAGTTTCGGAAATGGCCCGAAAACCAATGATCGTGCCCTTTTGGACGTCAGATAAATCGTTCCGTTTCCGCATTACAACGATTGTATTGTTTTCCACTCTCCACAGCATGCACTACACACCCTCTGCTGCCAGTGCGGCCACCAGCTGTTAGCGATTGGGACACACTTTACATTCCATCCACTGGTCGTGCTGCGACCTGCCGTTTGGGAGTGGTTATAGCACGTTGACGTAGAACATAGGTGGTGCTCACATTAATGTGACTGGACCGTGTAGTTGTCTGGACTGTACCCGTACATGATGTGTCATGCATTGTATTACTTGAAAGATGAGATGTAAAGTGTGGCGCCCATGTATGCATGATGTATTTATGGCATGACGCCTGCATGAGTCCCACACTTTACATTCATCCTTCAATTAATACAGTACGTGAGATATCATCTACAGCTACAGTCTAGACAAACCGTTTGTACTCCAATGTGGCAGAAGGCCAAAATAGTCCAAATTAATTACCTGTTGTGTACGACTACGGTCCTTAACTGCAATAAAGAGATAAATGCTGTCCTGGGTAACGGTTAATTTTGCTTCGAACTTGTCGCAACTCATGAAATTTACGAAAGAAGTAGCTGACTAGCAAGATGGTTAGCTGCACGTTAATGACACTTATAAACAGTTTATGTGAGTATGTAACTCTTCGTTAAAGAATTGATTGACACTCTAAAATCCACAATGCAAAATTGTAGAGACTGGGACTTAATGTTTTGTACGTAATTGTCACACAACATATGCACACTGAGGAACAATTATGTGAATATGATAAATTTTTGTGTGATTTCACGTGCGAGAAAGTTTCTAAAGACACAATTTTGTCTCGACACATAAAAGAGGAAAATCTTAAAAACATGCATCCGTTTTAAATATCGCTTCTTACCATACCTCTGGGTGGACGCATGACAATTTATCTTGTTTTCCTCTTTTTCCTGTGAATATTTTCAATGTCGTAAGACGTAGTAGGCAAGAAAACGCCTCCGGCCTGATAATGTACCGGTGCTGTGATCTGCATATGCGCCCCTGTGTTCAGTATGCCGACTCCTCGTACTGAGCGTATAAAAATTGGTTGTAAAACTATAGATGACGCTAAATTAGTGGTGGATTGCTGTAATATAGCAGTTTCTGGAAATTACATCTTTGTACCACAGCTTCAGTAGGACTGGATATCAAATGCTCACTGACTCTGGTTTTATCAGTGTAAGCTAGCACAATCAGATTTTATTTGAAGAAAGTGACGATGGCTTTTTTGATGATGAAAAACAAAAACACAGCCGTCTGAACAGGCCTTGATGGCCCAACGGTACCGACCAGCCGCCGTGTCATCCTCTGCCTTTAGGCGTCATCGGATGCAAATACACAGGGGCATATGGTCAGCATACGCTCTTCCAGCCGTTGTCAGTTTTCGTGACCGCTGCTGCTATTTCTCAATCAAGCTGTTCCTCAATAGGCCTCACAAGGGCTGAGTGCATCCCGCTTGCAGCCCTCTGTTGGGCTTGGCTAACAGAAGGGCCACCACCTGGGTCTGCCGAGTGCTGTGGGCAAGCGGGTGCACTCAGCCCTCGTGAGGCCATTTGACGAGCTGCTTGATTAAGGGGTAACGGCACCGGTCACGAAAACTGTCAACGGGCAAGAGAGTGGTATGATGCTAGTGCTGATTTTGTATTTTTCATTTGACGATGCCACTGTGGCTCCAGTGTATTAGGACATGTTCTTATAAATAGGTCTGCCGGCCGGAGTGGCCGAGCGGTTCTAGGCGCTACAGTCTGGAACCGCGCGACCGCTACGCTCGCAGGTTCGAATCCTGCCTCGGGTCTGGATGTGTGTGATGTCCATAGGTTAGACAGGTTTAAGTAGTTCTAAGTTCTAGGGGACTGATGACCTCAGAAGTTAGGTCCCATAGTGCTCAGAGCAATTTTTTATAAATAGGTCTGAAGATGGTCATTATTGACCCATACCGGTAGTCTGATGACAAAACATTTGTGACCATAGATGTAAAGTAAGGGAAATTTATTCCACGTTTTTTTTCAGTTCTTCTTTACTAGCCCGCAAGTCGCGAATGGTTTTTTCTGTTGGTGGAGGGCCGAAATGCCGCTCAGCTGCTCTGTTTCCATGTTCTTCTGCATACGCTGTTATTTTCAATTTATAGCCTGCACAATATGAATACCTTCTATTTTTTCCATTACGAAACCAGCTACTAACAAAAATATTGTACTATTACCGGCAACACAAATCACCTTCAGTTCTAATTCACTGGCACCCCACACTGAAATCACGCATCACACGGCAGACAGTGTTCTGGGTTTGTGATGATGGGGCTGAAGTGAGATAGTGTTAGCCAGCTTGTGAATACCTGCGACTCCTGTTCGTCGTATCGGTGCACTGCTGGTGCCAGTTGAATACAATGTTGCCACACAGATATAGGTCTCCCATCCGCAGCATCGATTATATGGCCATTTTTAAGGCTGGCGGGAATTTTAAATCAAACACTGGACCTTTTATAATTTACAGTGTAAGACGTACCTGACGTTTGGATTCGAAGAAAAATGTGCGTCTTATAGCCTGTAAAATACTCTAACATCACTGTGCCTCTCCAAAACATTGAATGGTATCTCTTCTCCCGTCTCTGCCATATTCACCGAACGTGGTCACCAGGGCCAGTGCGGAGTCGCGATTCATCGCTGAAACCTATACTACGTCATTCGTCAGAAGCCCATGCTTCCCAGTCACGGCACCGCTCAAAACGCGACCACTTGTGTTGTGGTGTCAACGACAGTCTACTCGTGGGATGACAGTTCCCTAGTCCAGTTGATGGTAGTCTCCAACCAGTGGTGTGGGATCACACTGAACGTTGGAGGGAGTCAACTATTTGTTCTCATATGGCAAGCACAGATGTTAAAGGGGCAGGATGAGCCTGGTGCGCAGTAACGGCGATCCTCCTTTGTGTTGCTCAGACGGGGTCGGCAGGCAACTTGACGACGAGCGTACCTGCCATCCATTTCACATGCTGTCCAGCATCGGACCACTGTCACACCCAAGTGCCCCACAAATTCGGGTACTGCACGATTCGGCCAGCTGGCCAAATGGAGACACATAATGAGGCCACTTCTTTCAGGCTGACCCAGGTGCTGCTATCGCTGTCTCACATGAGTATGCGGCATCTCTGCATCCTACACAGTGATCACTCAACATCTCATGCTGTTCGTGCTCCTTACATACACTATCAGACTTGGTAGCAACACTAAACATGGATAACACTATTGCACTCTGGTGGCCGTTCTATCTGTCCCAGATAATTGCAACTCTAAATCACTGGCATATTTCTAGAAGGTGTATTTTTATTTATTTATTTTACACTTCAAATTCCGTAGGACCAAACTGAGGAGCAAGTCTCCAAGGTCATGCAACATGTCAATACATGAAATTACAACATAAAAGTAATAACAGATAAAAAAAATGTTCATGAACCCGAAAAAAGTCAGTCCATTAGTTTAAGTAAACGCAATCAACAATACAACATAAGAATGAGCTTAAGTTTTCAAGGAACTCCTCAACAGAATAGAAGGAGTGACCCATGAGGAAACTCTTCAGTTTCGATTTGAAACCGCATGGATTACTGCCTGCTAAGATTCTTGAATTCGAGTGGCAGCTTATTGAAAATGGATGCAGCAGTATACTGGACACCTTTTTGTACAAGACTTAATGAAGTCCGATCCAAATGCTGGTTTGATTTCTGCCGAGTATTAACCGAGTGAAAGTTGCTTATCCTAGGAAATAAGCTAATATTGATAACAAGAAATGACAGTAAGGAATATATACATTGAGAGGCCAATGTCAACATACCCAGACTCGTAAACAGGGGTCGACAAGAGGTTCGTGAACTTACACCACTTATTGCGCGAACCACCCGTTTCTCAGCCAAAAATATCCTTTTAGTGGGAAGAATTACCCCCAAATATAATACCATACGACATAGCGAATGAAAATAAGCAAAGTAGACTAATTATCGTGTCAAATGATCACTCACTTCTGATACCGTTCGAATAGTAAAAATGGCAGTATTAAGTATTTGAACAAGATCCTGAACGGGGGCTTTCCACGACAGCTTACTATCTATCTGAACACCTAGGAATCTGAACTGCTCAGTTTCACTAATCATATGCCCGTTCTGTGAAATTAAAACGTCGGGTTTTGTTGAATTGTGTTAGAAACTGTAAAAACTGAGTCTTACTGTGATTTAGCGTTAGTTATTTTCTACAAGCCATGAAGTTACATCATGTACTGCACTATTTGAAACCCAGTCAATCTTGCACACAACATCCTCTACTACCAAGCTAGTGTCATCAGCAAACAGAAATATTTTAGAGTTACCTGTAATACTAGAGGGCATATCATTTATATAAATAAGGAACAGGAGTGGCCCCAGCACTGATCCCTGGGGCACCACCCACTTGACAGTACCCCACTCAGACCCCACATCACAGCCGTTGTCAACGTTGTGAATAATGACCTTATGCTGCCTGTTACTAAAGTAAGAGGTGAACCAATTGTGAGCTACTCCCCGTATTCCGCAATGGTCCAACGCCTGGAGCAATATTTTGTGATCAACACAATCAAATGCCTTAGTTAAATCAAAAAATATGCCAAGCGTTCGAAACCTTTTGTTTAGCCGATCCAGTACCTCACAGAGAAAAGAGAATATAGCATTTTCATTTGTTAAATGACTTCTAAAGCCGAACTGCAGCAAATCGTCTGATATAAAATGATCGATTATCGTTACATACACAGCCTTTTCAATAATTTTTACAAACACTGATGGCATATAAATAGATCTAAAATTACCTATATTATCTCTTTCTCCTGTGTAAGCAGTTAAATTCACAACCGACCACATCTTCTCGGAGCTTCACTTTTTTTCTCATGGTGTGTAGACACCAAATTCTAACTCTTAGGAGTAAACATCGTCTGATAAAATTGTAAGGCATTATTTACTGAATGACTCTTGTGCATGTTTCAAATAAGGTAAATGACATTAAGTAAAGAAAAAAAAAATCTCTAAACTTGCACAGAAGAGTTCCATCTCACAGTGTCCCTTCGTGTTGTGTTACAGAAGGGCGGCTCAGAGGGAAAGCACGGGTCCGCCGGTAAGAGCGCCAAGGGCCACGCGACCAGTGACAAGAGCGGCCACGCCGCACACGGGGGGCGCTCCAGCTCACACGAGCACTCGTCGCAGTACGCCAAGAAGGGCGGCCACTCCTCGCACAAGAAGACGTCGGGGGGCAAGCAGTAGGCGGCGTCCTGAAGGGCAACAGTTGCGCCGCGAAAGACTCGCTGTGGCGAGACTCGAGAAAATTCAAGAAGGGGGTACCCATGTCCCTAAGTGTAGTGTGATGTTCTGCAGTCCACTGGCAACTGGATGGGAATAGGGAGTGGGGTCAGAGAACGGACTCACTGACGACTTAGTTTAAAAAAGTGGCGTCCCCAAGCCACAAAAACCTGTTGTAATGTCTTTATTTGGCGGCATACAGTTTTCTACAGGTCACCTAAAAATTAATGAAAATCTGTAAGAAATAGTACGTCGCGAAATAATTAAGGCGAACTATTGTGTGTATCAGATACTCATGGATACCTTTACATCACGTTAATGGAGGGCTTCTTGGCGTCAAGCACATAATTATTGAGATGCAGCATCTAAATTAAAGTTAAAAATACAGTATGCATAAAGACATAAAAAACATAGTTATAGATGCAGAAAAATACAACGTGAGTGCATGTTAGTTATATATGATGGCAAAATAAAAACTGGCCCGCAAAACTATTTCATGCACGTTAAGGTAGGCAACCCAACATCATCCACCCCTTGAGCAGACGTTGTCAGTTGGGTTGCCTATCTTAAGGTGCATGAAATAGTTTTGCAGGCCAGTTTTATTTTGCACACCCTCTACATGCCCCTGTTGTCCTATTCGCTTTCCTGCTAGTTTCTACGTGTACAGTTTAAAAGCGCATTGCACTGTTCTACATACTGTCACACAGAAGTTGTATGATAAACTGACGACTGAGTCAGCCGATGTTCGCTTTTATGTGAGTGCAGCGATACTGCTTACAAGTTACGAAAATCGATGGTAGCTTCATTAGAGATACATAATTAACAATATCTGTGTCTTGCTTGTGGACAACGAATAAAACTAACAAAACAGAGAAAGTCACATTCACCTTCCGACCTTCAGATATACATGCTCCAGTGTGTCAATTTATGATACGATTTTGGTAAGATGGTGTGTGAAACAGTGCAATGGATGTTAACTTATGCACTTGGTGACTAATGGAAAAATTGTATAATGCAATGGACGCATCCATAAGTGACAGTCATAAAAGCTTCATTGTTAAAATGTTCACTTTTTATTCGTCAGCTACAACAATCATGATGATACTCGCAGAGACCAACGTCCCCTGTGCGTAAGCGAAAGGCAGCCTCTGAAGTAATGTGGCTTTCAGAAGATTGCACAGAGGGATGTAACGTCAAACGGCCAGAGGCGCGATGGTGGCAGTGACTTGACAATACTCCTGACCACAGCATCGGGTGGTGACCCAGAATGCCTGGTTGCAAAGGGCAAGACACGCAGAATCACGCTGTGGGCTCCGCGTGGACGAAACTGATCATAGCGGCATTGTCTGCCCCCACACGCAAAGGTAGGCAGTAAGAAGTTCGCCCATAGAGTGACGCCTCGGCCTCGAACCGTAGTCGATCAGCGCAGGAAGCCGGCAGGGTCAGAGGTAGGCCTAAAGGTGGCCCATCAGTTGGTGGGTGGAAAGTTGACAACATTTGCGTCAACGTGAAGAGTGGGGACGCAACTACACGCGGAAGACTCTGGAGGTGCAGACTGGTTGATCCTCGGTGACTGTCGGAAGTCCCCCCTTGGAGCTGGTGGCTGGCAGACTGCAATCCTTCTCACTAGATATGAGGTGTACTTATACAGGCTCGGAACGTCTCTGTTTCGTTAAAGAATCAGTTTTCATCACAAAAGCCAAAACAAAGCCACAGACAGGTCACCCACACTACAGCGGTTCTGCCTTTCCGCTGTGACTGTGCTATTTCGGCTCTGGTCGCTCTACTTGACTATAGCATACGGTAACTGTCTCGACGCCTCAGTACATTAAGTGCGGTGTAGTAATACAAATTTGTAATATTTTTAATGTCTTTACGTATACGCATTTTTAACCTTGATTTAGATGCTGCAATTGATGATAAATATGTACTTGTCGTCAAGGAACCTTCCTTTAACCTAATGTAATGGTATCCCCGTATATCTGCTGAACATAGTAGCTCATCTTAATTATTCTGACGTGTACTATTCCTTATACATTTCTGTTAATATGTAGGTGACTTGTCACTCGACCAGAGTTGTTTGTCGATAAACAAACACATATTACAGTAACTTTTGATAGTTTCGTGATGCCATTTTTTAAATACATTGAAACTGTGCGGCACTGTTTATAAAATGATCTAGTTTAAGCTCTCGCTTTCTCACCCTAATGCCGTTTAACCCGGTGGACCTTCATTCACGAGATATCGTCTTCGAAAAGCGGATGAATGAATTTACTAGCCCATAAATGGCATCCGCTTTCGTGGTTGTGAACAGCCTGGCTTCTATGGAATCAGGCTGGCAAGGTCGGGGTTGTGGGTTCTACACAAGTTGCGTAAAACCTGTTTTTTAATTTTGTCACCGTTGAAATACTTTGGTGTTTACCACAGAAAAGTAAGGGAAACGGATGCTGAATTTGGATTAGATGCTGATTTACGGTTGCAATATTACCGACTGACAACCGAGATTTCAGAACGTTAATGAAATATGTTTCCCTCCTCAGTTTATTAAAAATTGACTGTAACTGTACAATTTTCATGGTGCAAGAGCGTTGTCGTCCTAGAAACATTAATAACAAACCTGTAAATTGTAAATCGTATCACAATAAATAAATTTATAAGTGGCTACAACGTAAGTTACTAAAGATGAAATCAGTTGTTTTTATCTTACTGTCTTCGATTGGATGCGGCAATCAGCTGTTACAAAAAGTGAAATTACCACAATAACATAGAAAAATGAGAAAAAATATAACTCGCCACGCACTAGAATCGAACCCACGCCCAAACAAGCAGTCAGCTACCGCGCTGTTTCGTAGGCAGATGCGATTTTAACAGTTGGTAAATCCATCTCGTCCGCTTTTCGAAGGCGATGTCTGCTGAAGATTCGTCTACCAGGATGATCAGTTTCAGGGTGAGACACCTGACGCCTTAAACTACATCACCATTCAGTTCATTCTCCGATCATGATCCCCGAATCCATTCCTCCCTCCCCCCCCCCACCACCACCACCACCCCACCCCTCATTTGAGACTCACTCGTGCGTCCCAATCTTCTAGCTGCTAGTGGACGACTTCCTCTGTTCTAAGACCGTGTTACTGAATCGTAAGAAAAATATACTGCAAATTGTAGCGATATATAAAAGTGAGAAATTTGTGCTCACTAGCTGGATGGACAAGAAATATAATGTGGCTTATGAATACACACACCTGTAGGAGAGGACATAGGGAAGTATTTAGAGAACTTTTAAGCCCGAAGAGAAGCAGTCAATCAGATTTACACCTCGCTATAAAAGCCAATAACGTAATGACCAACTTGAACAGCTGCAGAAACCATAGTTGTTATATTTGACTATGGTAATACACATCTTGCAAATGATTTGATGTTATATATACATTTCCACAGGGGATATACTCACCTGCTCTACAGCGTCCCAGTTTCTTCATTTATGCATGTTTGTTATGCACTACGAGCCCAGTAATAGGTTTAACTTGCTGTAATATACATTTATCCCTATGTTTTCTGCTCTCCTTTATTTCCTCGCTTCCAAGGTAAATTACTGCAGGATGCCTTATGCAAATACAGCCAACCTGTCCCTTATTCATGTAAAAGTTTTTGATAGACTTTCTTCCTTGACCATTTTAATATCATTATTTGCCTTATGAACAACGTACGTTTCTCCAGTTACCCAGGTTCACTTCTCCGCTTCTGTGGTATCATGAGTTCGCTACCTGTCTGTCGTATTTTTCAATAAACAGTTAAACACCTGGGAAAGCTGGCAAAGTAAGGACGGAATAAAAAATGCTTGTGCATTAGAATGGAGTGCACATCAGTGCAAGCGAAAAAGTTACACTAAATGAATTCAGTCACAGAGAAAAAGACAAAAATGCAAAAATTTGTAAGTACACCAAATAAAAATATATAACTAACTCCGAAATTGGAAATATTAAACAAGCGGCCTCTTATAGTTAGCTTGTTGAATGTTAGACATTCCTTCCCAATATTTAAAGTGCGAGAGTTGACACCAAAATTTTGCGTTTTTGTGCCATCGTCCAAACAGAGGGCGTGACCACACCTAAATCACGAGCTGACCTCTAACCAGCATACAAACTATATTCTTCAAAATCAAGGTATCTGTACGTGTACGTCACTACAACTGCACCGTAGTAGTTTCTCTCTCTATGAAAAAAGAATCCATTCGTTAAAGGGCAATGCCTCAATTCGCGTCATAGGCTGAAGTGAGATACGATACAGTTTCGGTTTGTTGGTTTGTTAAGGCTCGCAATCTCTGTTATACTCCCAGTGATACCTAACACTCTGCTTTATATGGGGATGGCATTACAGATTAGGGATACCGAATTGTGCTAACGTATGGATCATACTAGCACCCTTGGATACTACATCCACCAGATCGCTTCCTTTCATTTTGACGTTCCCTAGTGCCCAAAATGAAAACACCACCTTCCTGGACTTTGCTGGTGGAGAACCGGGTAGCATACAACTGTGCTGGTTTCTTGGCTTTGTACATGAATTAGATATCTTAAAGCGTATCCGTGAAGTCACAGGAGATGAATTTCACAGTTAAAATATCTCATTTGTTCTACTCAAAATGGTCTTCCTCTTAGAACCACTGGTGTCTTTCAAATGAATTTGTATCTTAATAAAAGCTGTAAAAATTATTTGAAGCCGTATTTGAAAACACACCACCAGCTTTTGAGTGAAACTCTTTTACACTCGAAAACTATTTTATCACAGAATTGTAATTTGTAAACTAATACGCAGTAATGCCGGACTTCGCAGATGGAACCTGCAGTAGGTTTGAAGTTCCGTTGCCGATGCATTGCAAACCGACGTTAAATATGCTGATAAACTGAAAGCAGACGACAAACAAGAAGTAAACTCAGTTACAACGTGGGTTCATTCCCGAAATATTCTTTCAATATGATCTCCAGTAATGGATCCAAATCCTTTCATTTACGTTTCATTGCAGTCTATTTAAATTTCCCAACAGGTATGTAAGTTGACTAAGGGCAATGCTTCAAAACTTTGTATACTTTCTCTCTAATGAATCATACCTAATCAGTGGCTTGTACATGCACTTAGTATTTATTATTGACGACATTAGCCAGATGGACAAACGATTTTGTGTCATCCATCCGAAACATAGAGCTACCCTATATGCACCCACCTATCCATATATCTCTCTGTCTGTCCACACAGCAAAACATTCCTGTAATGCACGAGTTGAATCTTAGTGCTGGCTGGTACCTTTTCAAGTTACTGTTACGTTAGTTTCGGTCATGCTGGGTACTACTACATGAAAGTTAATATTCATGTGTACACTTGGCAGTGATAAAGCCGAGTATTCTTACAGCTTTCATGTAATGTTCAAATACATATCGTATTAGAAACCTAGTATTATATTTTACTACTACAAATTTTATAATGCTACCTAAAAACTATTGATATTCATATTTCTTAATAGTGCAAGCTGGGATATGCAATGGCTATCAGAAAACCACTTCATAGTTTCCTATATTAGGAAACGGATGAGAATCGCAAGCTGCTATATTATGTATCTGCTAATAGGATCTGAGTTCATTAGTACTCCAATATAATTCCAAAGTATGTAATATTTTGACAAAACTGCACTAATATTCTGGGCTTACGATGCTGAATGGCGTTGTCCCAAACTGTGGTATGTGTTCTCCCTAATGAGTGTGTATTCTGTGGTCCAGTTGTTTCTCCTTTTGAAATGTGTACAGATATCCGACATGATAAGCTGAAATAGCAGTATTCTCAGCACTGCAACACATGTGATATTCTCTTTGTTTTCATTTCCTTTGGTTTGACTGAATTACTGACCACCTTGTGTATTTTTCATAAACATATCTGATGTGCTTACATTGGAACTCAAAATATAATATAATTTAATGGTACAGATTTAGCTTGTTTATTTCCCACCTCCCAATTCCCGACCTACAATGTAGGTGGTTTTTTTTTTTTTTTTTTTTTTTTTTTTTTTTTGCAACTGGTGACTGTGAAGTAAAGCTTAATCAGCAAATAAAAGGTAAGGTTGTACCAACCTGATTGCTAATTTCAACTTAAGAGTGCTTTACGACGCATGATCTTTGTAACTTACATACTCAGCCAGTTTCAGGATGACCTAAAGTTTAAAGTGGAGTCCTAATCACATTCTATGTATATACAAATCATTCAGCACGTCTAAACAGCAAATAATTATAACAAAAATACATATATTTTACCAACTCTACAGTGTATTCACGGTTAGATTTAATGTCAAATGAAACTTCAGATTCGCCAGTACATTTCTTGTACTTCATTCTCATAACACTTGCGTCACCATAGACTAGCATTTGAAGACTGTTGTAAAATGCTATTACTGACAGCAAACCATAACAATAATTACTGATTCCTCACAACACCAATGTCCAAATAAACAAGACAGTAAGCTTCATTACAATAACAATTGATCCCACACAACACCAATGTCCAAATAAACAAGATAGTAGGCTTCATTTCTGCAAAAGTATGGGTCCGAATACCTCTTACAATATATGTAAATAGAGATCTAAACGTCTTACATACTCGTTAAATTAATTGTATGCGCTACCACAATAATTATAAGCAATAGTGGGTAATTACGCTAGTCAAATATTAAATGAAACCCCTTAACCATTCGTAAGTTGAAATTTCGCAGGTCGATTTTCGTTATATGGTAGCATTTTAAATTTCTTAATCCTTGCTAGGCTTTAAGTATAGCACTGATAGACTGTGACAGGTACCATCGTTCGGCATTTTCGTTCTCCCACTTATTAGTTTTGCCCAAACCTTTTCTTTTTTACGACTCTTGAGTGAGAGACCATAAGCTATGACACTAACTCGTATTCGAGAGAATGGCCATTGTTTTCTTAAATGGTTAAAGACGTCTGCCTGCATGGTTCCTGCCTTCTTCTTTTTATGAACTCGAGTAAGACTGTTAAGCTTTCTTACAAATGAAATCTTCCCTGCGAATGCCTCTTGATATAAACCAAAGCCCATCACACATTCGTAAAATCATCATGCCGAGCTAGGGAAGCGTGCGTACTTCAACGATACAAATAGTCGTAACATAGTTGGAACATCCCGTTCAATGATCCATGGACCTTGCCATTGGTGGGGAGGCTTGCGTGCCTCAGCGATACTGAGGCAACCACAATGGAACGGTATCTCTTGACAAACGTGTGGTTCCTGAATAGGGGCAGCAGCCTTTTCCGTAGTTGCAGAGATGATTGACTGAACTGGCCTTGTATCATCAACCAAAACAGCATCGCTGTGCTGGTACTGCGAACGGCTGAAACCAAGGGGAAAAATTTGAAAAAGGGAAATGGATAGTTTAAAGTTAGACATAGTGGGAATACGTGAAGTTCGCTGGCAGGATGAACAGGACTTCTAGTCAGGCGAATACATGGTTATAATTACAAAATCAAATAGGGGTAATGCAGAAGCAGGTTTAATAATGAATAAAAAAATAGGAACGTGCATAAACTACTACGAACAGCATAGTGAACGCATTATTGTAGCGAAGGAAGACACGAAGCCAACGCCTACCATAGTTGTGCAAGTTTGTATGCCAACTAGTTCTGTAGATGATAAAGATATTGAAGGAACGTGTGACGAGATAAGAGAAATTATTCAGATAGTTAAGAGGGACGAAAATTTAACAGTCATGGGGGACTGGAATTCGGTAGTAGGGATAGGAAGAGAAGGAAAAGTAGTCGGTGAATATGGACTGGGGGTAAGAAATGAAAGAGAAAGCCGCCTGGTAGAGTTTTGTACAGAGCATAAATTAATCATCGCTAACACTTGGTTTAAGAAGTATGAAAGAAGATTGTAAACGTGGAAGAGACCTGGGGATACCGGAAGGTTTCATTCAGATTCATTATATAGTGGAAAGACAGAGGTTTAGGAACCAGGTTTTAAATTGTAGGACATTTCCAAGAGCAGATGTGGACTCTGACCACAATTTATTGGTTATTAACTGTAGATTAAAGCTGTAGAAACTACAAAAAGGTAGTAATTTAAGAAGATGGGACATGGAAAAAACAGAAAGAACCTGAGGTTGCAGAGAAATTCAGAGAGAGCATTAGGGAACGACTGGCAAGAACAGGGGAAAGGAATACAGTAGAAGAAGAATGGGTAGCTTTGAGAGATGAAATAGTGAAGGCAGCAGAAGATGAAGTAGGTAAAAAAGCGAGGGCTAGTAGAAATCCTGGGGTAACAGAAGAGACATTAAATATAATTGATGAAAGGAGAATGCATAAAAATGCAATAAAGCAAGCAGGCGAAAAGGAATAAAACCGTCTAAAAAATGAGATCGACAGGAAGTGCAAAATTGCTAAGTGAGAATGGCTGGAGGGCAAATGTAGGAATGTAGAAGCAAGTATCACTAGTGATATGACATATGCCGCTTACAGGAAAATTAAAGAAACCTTTGGAGGAAAGAGAACCACTTGTATGTATATCAAGAGCTCAGATGTAAAACCAGTCCTAAGCAAAGAAATAAAAGCAGAAAGGTGGTAGGAGTATATAGATGGTCTATACAAGGGTGATGTACTTGAGGGAAATATTATGGAAATTGAAGAGGACAAGATGAAGATGAGACGGGAGATATGATACTGCGTGAAGAATTCGATAGAGCCATGAAAGACCTAAGTCGGAACAAGGCCCCGGGAGAAGACAACATTCCGTTAGAACTACTTACAGGCTTGGGAGAGCCAACCATGACAAACCTCTTCCATCTGGCGAGTAAGATGCATGAGACAGACTAAATACTCTCATACTTCAAGAAAAATACACTCCTGGAAATGGAAAAAAGAACACATTGACACCGGTGTGTCAGACCCACCATACTTGCTCCGGACACTGCGAGAGGGCTGTACAAACAATGATCACACGCACGGCACAGCGGACACACCAGGAACCGCGGTGTTGGCCGTCGAATGGCGCTAGCTGCGCAGCATTTGTGCACCGCCGCCGTCAGTGTCAGCCAGTTTGCCGTGGCATACGGAGCTCCATCGTAGTCTTTAACACTGGTAGCATGCCGCGACAGCGTGGACGTGAACCGTATGTGCAGTTGACGGACTTTGAGCGAGGGCGTATAGTGGGCATGCGGGAGGCCGGGTGGACGTACCGCCGAATTGCTCAACACGTGGGGCGTGAGGTCTCCACAGTACATCGATGTTGTCGCCAGTAGTCGGCGGAAGGTGCACGTGCCCGTCGACCTGGGACCGGACCGCAGCGACGCACGGATGCACGCCAAGACCGTAGGATCCTACGCAGTGCCGTAGGGGACCGCACCGCCACTTCCCAGCAAATTAGGGACACTGTTGCTCCTGGGGTATCGGCGAGGACCATTCGCAACCGTCTCCATGAAGCTGGGCTACGGTCCCGCACACCGTTAGGCCGTCTTCCGCTCACGCCCCAACATCGTGCAGCCCGCCTCCAGTGGTGTCGCGACAGGCGTGAATGGAGGGACGAATGGAGACGTGTCGTCTTCAGCGATGAGAGTCGCTTCTGCCTTGGTGCCAATGATGGTCGTATGCGTGTTTGGCGCCGTGCAGGTGAGCGCCACAATCAGGACTGCATACGACCGAGGCACACAGGACCAACACCCGGCATCATGGTGTGGGGAGCGATCTCCTACACTGGCCGTACACCACTGGTGATCGTCGAGGGGACACTGAATAGTGCACGGTACATCCAAACCGTCATCGAACCCATCGTTCTACCATTCCTAGACCGGCAAGGGAACTTGCTGTTCCAACAGGACAATGCACGTCCGCATGTATCCCGTGCCACTCAACGTGCTCTAGAAGGTGTAAGTCAACTACCCTGGCCAGCAAGATCTCCGGATCTGTCCCCCATTGAGCATGTTTGGGACTGGATGAAGCGTCGTCTCACGCGGTCTGCACGTCCAGCACGAACGCTGGTCCAACTGAGGCGCCAGGTGGAAATGGCATGGCAAGCCGTTCCACAGGACTACATCCAGCATCTCTACGATCGTCTCCATGGGAGAATAGCAGCCTGCATTGCTGCGAAAGGTGGATATACACTGTACTAGTGCCGACATTGTGCATGCTCTGTTGCCTGTGTCTATGTGCCTGTGGTTCTGTCAGTGTGATCATGTGATGTATCTGACCCCAGGAATGTGTCAATAAAGTTTCCCCTTCCTGGGACAATGAATTCACGGTGTTCTTATTTCAATTTCCAGGAGTGTATAATAATTCCAATTCCAAAGAAAGCAGGTGCTGACAGGTGTGAAAATTACCGAACTATCAGTTTAATAAGTCATGGTTGCCAATTACTAATACAAATTCTTTACAGACGAATGGCAAAACTGGTAGAAGCCGACCTTGGGAAGATCAGTTTGGATTCCGTAGAAATGTAGCAACACGCGAAGCAATACTGACCCTACAACTTATCTTAGAATGTAGGTTAAAGAAAGCTAAACCTGCATTTATAGGTTTTGCAGACTCAGAGAAAGCTTTTGACAGTGTTGACTGGAACACTCTCTTTCAAATTCTAAAGGTGGAAGGGATAAAATACAGGGAGCGAAAGGCTATTTACAATTTTTACAATAACCAGACAGCAGTTATGAGTAGAGGGGCACGAAAAGGAAGCAGTGGTTCCGAAGGGAGTGAGACAGGGTTGTAGCCTATCCCGTACGTTATTCAATCTGTATATTGAGCAAGCAGTAAACGAAACAAAGGAAACATTTGTTGAAGCAATATAACTGATGGTGATCGAAGTAGAGAGGAGATAAAATGTAGACTGGTTATGGCAAGGAAAGTGTTCCTGAAGAAGAGAAATTTGCTAACATCCAGTAGAGATTTAAATTTCTGGAAGTCTTTTCTGAAAGTATTTATATGGCACGTAGCCATGTATGGAAGTGACATATGGACGATAAACAATTTAGGCAAGAAGCGAATAGAAGGTTTTGAAATGTGGTGCTCTAGAAGAATGCTGAAGATTAGACGTGTAGATCACGTAAGTAATAACGAGGTACTGAGTAGAACTGAGTACAAGAGGAATTTGTGGCACAACTTGAATAGAAGAAGGGTTTGGTTGGTAGGACGCATTCTGAGACATCAATGGATCACCAATTTAGTATTGAAGGGAAGCGTGGAGGGTAAAACTCGTAGAGGGAGGCCAAGGGATGAATACGCTAAGCAGATTCATAAGGATGTAGGCTGCACTAGTTACTCGGAGCTGAAGAGGCTTGCTCAGGATAGAGTAGCATGAAGAGCTGCATCAAACCAGTCTTTGGACTGAAACCCAAAACATCAAACAAAACAGTCAGTCTGAAAATCTTATCCGTTTCCAGTAAACAGTTAATTCCTTGCTCAACAGCTGCGTTTTTAATGCAAGTCAAAGAGCGAGTGATCATTGTTATTTTGGTGTTAGATGAAGTTTTGTTAATGACATTCTGCCACTAGATTCTACTGATACAAAGCAACTGTATTATAGCATCTCAGAACAAACATCTGAAATACTTCAGTTCTGTAAATCCTTGTATAAATATGGACGCATGATTAATGCCATTTTGGAGGTGCATTGGTTAAGTGACGCAGATACAGATAAACGTCAAACCAGACAAAATATAGGGTAACTACAGCAGTACAACTACATTAAAGACAGACAACTACTGGTCCAACTAATAATCTTATTTATAACATGCAACAATTTGGTAGAGGTTGTGCCGGTTGCCTGCACATTTTGAATTTGCCGCTCGGCTGATCGTCTGATGGAGTTTCTGTACCGAGCCCCCTTCTGGGGGGGAGGGGGGGGGGTAGTAGAACATGGTTGATGTTAGCACGCAAGGCCACTGTCAAAAGAATATAGCAATACTAGGAGGAACTGCATGGTTGGTTGGTCCTTTCACACACAAGTTGCCTTTATATCATGCTTTTATTTACAAGAATATCACAAAACCTTAATTTAGATTTTCCACACTCATAATCCATTAAAATTCTTTCCTAAGTCCAAAATTTATTTTGAACAGACTATGCACAAAGAGACAATAGCTAAACCAAATTACAACAAAAGTTATTATAGTAAAAATTATCTTTGTCTTTTTAAGAAAAATTTAAAACTTTCAGTAAAAGGTCTTTACTAAATCTTAACAATTCCAGAATTATTCAAAACAAGGATGGATCTCACCATAGCTCTGCATTTCAAACGTTGGCTCAACATTAACCCCTTTGAAGAAATTCATAACACTTCACAGGGTGTGGTCCAACATACTTCCTATTAAACAAGACAAGGCAGACTGACCAAAAATCGGCCAAGTGACAGATTCAAAATGTGCACACAACTGGTATATACTCCCTTATTTTAGTTTTATAATATGGAGTATTATAAGATTCCAAACAACAGCACATATCTGATGTTCTCAAAAGGACATACCCTCAAAAATGGGGAACTATTAGATGTACAAGAAAAAATCCGAAAACAAAAATTATATTTAAACACACTCTTTATCATACAATGACATATACAGGAAATTTCTGGCTCAGGTGTAAGCAGTACAGCCAAAAAAACATAAATTATACCACAAGGTGTAGAGATATAACCTGATTCAAGATACAAAGTGCTTTTCCTGCTGTTGTTAAACTTTCTGTGAGTAATTACACAGAACCACTTCAACTTCGGTGTGTTCTGGTATTTGGCAAAAAATTTTTTACTGTTCATATTAACTCAGCATCACAGCTTCCATAGACAGAACCATAAAAATGTATGTATGCACGTTTCACATCTCCTCCAAAACCACTGGACCGGTTACAACAAACCTTGATACAAATATAATTTAAACACGAAACTACAGGGCGTGATTTGCTACAGGTACAGGTGAAATATGTGCAGAAGTAAATGTTTAAAGTGTAAATATGTGGATATGTGTGTACTCTGACAAAACTACAGTTAGAAGGCTCCTCCTGAAGGCCTAGGTCGATTTCGACTAAGCTTGGTATATATATTATTTACTATCTGACAAGAAATACTGAGAGATTAAGAAGCAGCAGCCTGTTACTGGGGTGGGGGTGAAAACTTGGTGATGTCAAAAGAAGGTGAGGAGGAGGAGGAGATGGTCAGAGAGGAGGAAGGAGACGATGGTCACAGATAAGGAGGAGAAGGAGGGGGCCACAGAGAGTCGGAGGAGGAAATGTACAGAGAAAGAGAAGAGAATGAGATGGACAGAGAGAGGATGAAGGAGGAGTTGGACGGAGAGGGAAACAAGGGGAGATGGGTAGAGAAAGGAGGGATGAGGAGATAGACAGAGAGAGGGGGAACAGGAGGAGGACACAGAATAGGGCGGAGGCAACTCACTTGGAGAGCGTGAGTTTGAGGGGGGGGGGGGAGAAGAGGATATGAATTAGAGGTAGGGAAGGAGGTGATGCACAGGGAGAGGGGAACGAGCAGATGGATAGAGAGTGGGGGGAGGAGAATATGATAGCCAGGCAACGCTAGGTACTCGGCTAATGTAACTATATGAAGTTCACAGTAATTGTGTATGTGAAACAAATTAACACAACACATAGGTGTAATATCGTTTCTGGGTGAGTTCACAATAACATATCGTTGAAGGAACATGTGGATTATAACGTCTTTACCAGTCAAGTGCAGGTATTTTTTTTTATTATGCTTAATTAAACGGCACACATGGTTTATGTCCTGAGTCCTCCAACCATTTCTGATTATATTGCAGAGTTTAACGAATATAGAAGTCGCTAATTATAAATCCTTTGTCGGTAAAAATGGACTGCGATCATCAAAGCAATAACCATTCAGTGTGAAACGTCCCCTTTTTAAAATTATACAAGACTGTGCTTAAACTGACACACAATTTTTTTAGCGCAACGCAATCTGACTTTCAAAAAACCCTACAAAAGAATGGCCCTGACTAACATTAACCTATACCTTTCACAAATCACTTACCTCACCAAAAATCTTCGTTACTCGAACTACTGCAATACAGCGAGCGCCACTACTGCCAGCTAAATAAAAGATTCAAACTACGGAAGGCACTAACTACTGATAGGCATAGTTAGCAAATGAAAGATTTTAATAGAGAACAAACAATGTATTTACCTTAATAGTCATAATTGACATCCAGTCTTACAAATTTCAAAACTCCGCCATCTCTCTCCCCACATCCACCACTGCTGGCGGCTCACCTCCAACTGCGCAACGCTACGCGCTGTTAACATCCAGCTGCCGCTGCCCAACACTACAATGGCAGACAACAATGCAAACTAGCCACAGACTGCACACAGCACAGCCAGTGATTTTCATACAGAGCGCTACGTAACGTTGCCAATAAGAAAACATAAACAGCCTACTTACATAGCCCCCATGCTCCCCACAAAAAAATTTTACAAATTGTTTTGGGCACTGGCCAATACAGATTTGAAAAAAATTTTCATAATTACAGTAAGAAAGATATCAAATGCACACACTTCTTGATACAATGTTGGTCAAAAGCTAAAATTTTCTCACAGTCCATAAAGACAGTCCTGATCATTCATCACAGTAACATTGCAGTGTTTTTCTCAAAGTCTGAGCAGTAAAAGAAAATGCACACGGAAGTAGTGGATTTCCATGCAATCTTGAAGAAGTAGTGTTGTCCTTCCATCGGAAAGACAGTGCTGACTCTTGACATGCAGACAGGTATTGGTCCACAACAGAGCAAACCCACAGCAGAGTCAGTCGAAATTTTGAAGAGTATTGGTAGGTAGGTCATCACAGATCAGACCCACTGTAGTCCTGGTAGAGATTACGGTATTGGTGGGCCATCAGAGGCGCAGACCCACTGCAGTCCTTGTAGAAATAATGGTACTGGTGAGTCAGCAAAGACGCAGACCCACTATAGTCCTTGTAGAAATAATGGTATTGGTGGGTCATCAAAGGTGCAGACCAACTGTAGTCCTTGTAAAGACGGCCAGCATCCATCTGTTGCAACTGTGCAGGTGCACAATCACCATCGAAGAGTCTTGCGGACAATATAGCAAGTCCATAAACCACCACTTGTGCACTCACAAAGTTTTTTAATTGTCCTTAGAACCAGCAATGCTGTTATCCAGTCCCTTGCTGAATTATTAACACACGTGCAAACACTAACAGTCCCTACTTCTCACATATTGTCCATATACTATGACCAACAGAAACGTGTGCAGTGAAATGGAACTTACAAGTTACTTAATTTGATGAACTGCTGTCAATTACAATTTTATAACATAAGAATACAATAACAAAGGTACAAAATACATCATTAAAAACATAATAATACAGATAACATTTGTAGTAATACAGACTTTACAAAAGAAATTTTGAAGAGTATTGGTAGGTAGGTCATCACAGAGCAGACCCACTGTAGTCCTGGTAGAGATTACGGTATTGGTGGGCCACCAGAGGCGCAGACCCACTGCAGTCCTTGTAGAAATAATGGTACTGGTGAGTCAGCAAAGACGCAGACCCACTGTAGTCCTTGTAGAAATAATGGTATTGGTGGGTCATCAAAGGTGCAGACCCACTGTAGTCCTTGTAGAGACGGCCAGCAGCCATCTGTTGCAACTTTGCAGGTGCACAATCACCATCGAAGAGTCTTGCGGACAATATAGCAAAGTTTTTTAATTGTCCTTAGAACCAGCAATGCTGTTATCCAGTCCCTTGCTGAATTATTAACACACGTGCAAACACTAACAGTCCCTACTTCTCACATATTGTCCATATACTATGACCAACAGAAACGTGTGCAGTAAAATGGAACTTACAATTTACTTAATTTGATGAACTGCTGTCAATTACAATTTTATAACATAAGAATACAATAACAAAGGTACAAAATACATCATTAAAAACATAATAATACAGATAACATTTGTAGTAATACAGATTCTACAAAATAATAGAAATAAACATATACATCAGTGTTACAGGAATTATGAGATAAGTAAATACATAAAAGATCAGAATAACTTTTGAAACATCAACTCTACACATAAGCATTAAAACAAAACAGGATAAATAATGTCTAAGCATATTTATAAGGTAAATAACATACTATTAATGCCAATTATATTTGAGGATAACAGTATTCCTCATCATAGTGAATGTAGCTTAGTATTAGAAGAAGAAAAAATTCTATGAAACTACACAGAGACAGGAAGAAAACAAATACACAAGGGTACACAAACACATAGTGGGATAACACAAAAGGAAAGGACAGGGTTTGTTTTCAGTGTAACATTTGGTACTGCAGTCCAACCCAAAACTTCATTCCATAGATCTTTCGTCTTATTTCCACATTTGTTTCCACCAAAAAAATCCTATTCAAGCATGCTTTCTGTATATATATGTTCACATATTTCTTACCTCATTATTTATTTTCGATTATCTTACTTCATCATTTATTTCCAAGAAAATCCTACCTAAACTTGTTGTGCCCCTCTCATCTTTTTCTTTCTCCTCTCCATCATAACTTCGAATTTTACCATTCTATTTCTCTTCCTCTAACCTATCTACCTCTTCTATATCTCTTTCACCCCATTCCATCGTCTTATGTCTCTGCTTGATGAGAATAACTCACAAGCTGCAAGAATATAACGAGAAAATTCCCAACTAGCAATAGGACTGACATTCATAAAAGAAAAATATGTTTACTTTCATATACATAGTCATTATTATTATTATTATTATTATTATTATTATTATTCTTGATTGTTATAATTATTTTTTTATTGTTATAATTATCATTGTACTACTTTTATAATCTCTATTTTTTTCTTTAACATTAATACTGTATAACATGTTATATGGCCTTAATGTTCTGTAGAAACTGAAATTTGTTGAATCTGAGTATGCCTGGTTAGGTGTAATAGAGGGCCTGAAGGCCCTAATCTTGCCAGGTAAAATAAATGCATAAATAAATAAATAAACTTGTTGTCCCTAAACCCTACTTTTTTGGTTCATATCCTCTTTCAAAATACTTTTTTTTTTGGCCAAACCATTTTCTTATAGCTTCTCAATGTATTTCTTCCAATTCATCACAACTTGTTCTCTTATATAGCCTACCCCATCTTAAGCTAACTTAAATCTACTGAGCTCAGACGCTAAACTAAGGGACGAGGCAATGCAGCAGCACAAGGCAGTTAACACAAACAGCAATGACAAAAAAAATGGAAATTGGCCAAGCAATTGCAATATTACAACTAATATTACGCAATGAGCAGCAAACAAGAAAAATAAATCAGTAGTAAAACTGGCTTAACAGAGTAATGTAAAGTGAAATTTAGTAGTACTATGCCTGGCAAACAGCAGAAGCAAATGCAATAAATTATATCTAAACATGACAGAGCTCAAGCAGAAAAATATTACAGTAAAGACAACAATGCAGATAAGGGAAATGTCTATTCACATCTTAATATCTATGTCATTAAAGTGGTGCACCACAACTTATTCTACAAAATAAATTACCAAGTACTTGAAAAGAAAATTATGAATGCAGTTCCTGTGAAGGTAAATGTCTTTTTGTGCTCCCTCATTTTTTTGAAAAAAATTATTATTTACTCGATCTGTAGGCATAAAATATCTATATTAGTACATCCATAAAATTTTATTTTAATCAATGCTGCAGTGCAGCTAGAAACTAGATATTAAACAAAATGAGCAAACTTTCAACTAGAAAGACAATACCCGTGAAATGTTTCTCATCGTTTCATTAGGCATTTTAGTAAATATCATAAATTAAGAGCTCCACAGTATAATCATATGTTTTCAAGTTTGAGCGTGTCGTATTTTCGATGCTTTCTACAAAGGAATGTCAATAGCGAGGATAATGGCCTCCCTTTTTTTTTCTACCTGTGCCTCTGAAACGGCACACACTATTGGCTTTTTCTCCAGGCGTCTGACACAGCTGGGTGCCCACGACGCATTACGTGCAGGTGGTCACTTAACTTTCTTACGGAAATATTTACGACAGCAGTTTCCGCTACAGTGGCAGTCTCATATAAAAAATTTCACAGATCGAGAATTTGCGTTGCAAATGTGTAGATACAAAATCTTATGAATATGACAGTGTCCAAAAAATTTTCGCCAGCATTGTGATACATTCACGCATTTACACACATTTCATAACTCTTAAAGTACGATTCTTGGTTTCCAACATCCTTTTTCACAAGTCAGAGTCCCTAACCACTACTTATTATTCCTTACCTTATTACACATATACATATTCGTCGACACTTCTTCAATATTTCATCATAATAAATACGTAGCATACTCAAATAACTCATATAGCATCAGCTTATTGATCATAAACATACCACAACAGCATAATACACATCGTCATCGTAATAATAACATCATAACACCTCAGTCAACTCTCAAAATCGTCATAGCTTCCTCCAATAATTTCAAAACCTAAAAAAAATTCTCTGCTCATGTCAAAAGTGTCATCTGCCTCAAACATACTTTAAAAATCGTGATCCCATACCAAATATATCATTCAAAGCTCTCATAATATCACAATGGTCCGAAAAAATATGAACAGTTCACAAAGTACAGACAAAATACAATTTCGTAAGTGTGAAGTTACCCAACTGTGTAATTGCGTAAACATGTGTCACTGATGTAGTAAAAAAAAGTTTATCTCTCAGTTAAATGATCAGATAGCTGTGTAAATTGTGTGTTAGAGAAATATGGTACCGATATGTAAAGTTGTATAAGCAAATACCATATTAGCTAGGGCTCCTTGTGCTTGCCAAACAAATGGTACACAAAGTAAGCGTATACCCCCCTGAGGATTAATGTAATTATACCATCAGGTGTTACAGATTGCAGCAATGGAATGCAATGTATCACGGAAAACCATTGTATCATTGTTCTTCAAATATCTTTAAAAATAAATGATTTAAGTACAAAATTAATCACTCAAATACGTGTCCTGTAGCGCTAAATGTGCGTCTTGCTGTAAGATAATCTCTGTGGAAGTGTCGTAGTTATTTTCCTCCGAAAGCTAACTTCTGCAGAAGCCAATGTACTTACCTCATGATAAACAAAAGTGAAATGCTTTGCATATAGATATCTTAGTTAATGCTCTTATTGCCGTGATGAAGAAAGTACTGTGCTGTAACGTATTGTTGTGGTACGGAAAAGGCTGTCTCATTGTCGCTATACCACAAAAGTTGCTACTAAAACATGTTTTACTTTCCAGAAGAATTCAGAAAAACTGTGCAGATATAAAACAGATACAACGCAAAAACAACATTGTAAATTGTCACTCATTAGTAGTGTCGTGATAAAATCGTGTAGCTGTCACATAAACTAACCACTGTGTCATCTGGTATCTCACAGAAAGTACTTTAAATCCAGAATGTATTTTCAACTAAACCAAAATGTTGCATTAAAATCTCATTAGCAGTACTGGTAAATGTTCTAAGTATGTGAGCCTTATAGTCATTACGTAATCGTGCAACTATCAAGCAAGAATGTACACACACAATAACACTGTGTCGTCTGTTCACAATAACAATGCATTCGTAATTTCTGTTTAAAAATGTTCCCTAGGTTCTAGACTGGATATTTAACTTCAAACATTGTTGCATGTTAACAGATTCTAAGTCTGACAAAGCATACTAGCAATGTAAAGTGAAAAGTTATATCGCAAAGACAAAGTTAAAAAGCAGATTATCTCTCAATAAATGGTTTTACATGTGAAATGTGGTGTAAACCTTTACTCTTCCTAGTACACAGTGTTTCAGCTTCGACGCAATTATCATGTGGTATACGTCGGTAAAGAATACTGGAATTTTTCTCGAGGTTAGCGTTTATGTTATTTTTCTTTGAGCCAGCCGGCGCACGCGGCTGCCTGCGGTGCGAGTCACTGTCTGCTATCTCTTTGTTGGCGTGCGTCGTTATTGGGATTAGGAGACCTAACTTCTACAAATTCACCTTGACGAGAAGGCCCTGCCCTGTTTGAAGCTCGCCAGTTCTGATGGAATTCAGGTCTGTCGTTTTGTCGGTAGTTTACATAGTTTCTTGTTTGTCGGTCATGTGGTGGAGAATTTCTCCCGGAATCGTAACTGCGTGGTGGACCGTTGCGTCTGAAGTTATTCTGTCTCCCTTGATAATAATTATTTCGGTTCCCAAATTGTCTGTTTCTCTGATTGTCTCTGTGATAGTCACTACCACGGAGAGGTGATCTTTCCCTGTAATTATTACTACTCTGCCAACGGTTGTCATACGGGTGGTGTCTGTTTTGGTCACGATATGTGTTGTGAGAATAGCCTTGTCGTGTCCAGTTATTACTTCATTCACCGCGGAATTGCGACGGATGTGACCTGTAATTGTTGTGTTCCTGTTTTCGCGTTCCGCGATTGTCAGTGTCAATTTCTAATTCTTGTAAGAGACCCTGAAAAGCTTCAATGTCGTCTTTACAACGTCCTGCTAAAATAATATGTCGTAAATGTTCAGGCAATTTGATTAAGCAAATGCGGATGAGTTCTGAGGGGCTGTATGGGTTTGAAAGATACTGATTCTTATGCAACATGTCTTCAAAATATTTGACAAGACTGGAAAATTCAGACTGTTCAAAGTGTTTCATCATCATGATGCTATGTTTTACTCGGTCTTGTGTAGCTTGAGACCAATATGCTGAGAGGAAGGCATGGTAAAATTCTCCTTCACTGTGACAATCGTGAATGACCGATCGCATTCTTACAGCTGGTTCATTCTCTAAATAGCCACACATAAATTCTAATCTGTGTTCTAACGACCAGTTGGGAGGAAAACAATGAGAGAATTGATGGAGCCATGCTTGTGGATGAATGTCGTTGCCAGAATTCTTAAATGTTTTGAATTTACGTGTAGTAATGAACAGCTTATAGTCAAAGTCATCATGTCGGCGAGTCGCATATCGGTCATTGTTACGTCGTTTCGGCGGTTCCATTTCAAAATTCGGTGCACCTTGCCAGTTTCTTTCATAATTTCCGAAATGCCCTGTGTTATTATTTTGCGGCTTTTCCGTATTTCTAAGTCCCTCTTCCCGTGTTGGAGCGCGAGCGTCCTCTGAAATACGTAATTCTTGTATTACCTGTGTCAGCTGATCTTGTACTTCCCGGATTTCTCTTTGGTGTTGTGTATTAATTTGATTCTGATTTTGTTTGAATTCCCTAATTTGTTCGCACTCTTCTGTGTCATTAAAGACTACCGGTTTTGTGTCATTCAGATTATCATCTACCTTCGTAGATAAATTATTTAGCTGATCCGAAAGTTCGACTACTTTCTCTGATAGTGAACTAATTTCCTCTGTATGTTTTTCTGAACCAAGTTTCAGAGTGTCCATTTGTGTTGAAATCGTATCTACTGTATCCTTTAAGTTTTCCTGAGTTTTTGCAAGTTGCGTAACCGTATCGGTAGATGCAACTGAGTCAATTTTAGCTTGCAAGGTCTCATGATTTTCAGGAACAATAATTTGCAGTTCTTTTATGGCTGCTTCGTGATTCTGTAATGCATTTTCATGCCGAGAAAAAATAGGTTCAAAATGCTCACAAATTTGTGTTTTTACGTCATTACAGGCTTCTTGACATTTCGATTCAATGTTATGTAACTCAGTAGTTAAATCTTCACGTGTTTGTTCAAGAGTTTGTTCCAATGAGTCTAACTTTTGCAGCTGTTGCTGTGTTTGTCTCTGGTGTTGTTCCATTGTGTCTAACTTTTGAAGATTTTGTTCCATTGTGTCTAACTGTTGCTGTGTTTGTCTCTGGTGTTGTTCCATTGTGTCTAACTTTTGAAGATTTTGTTCCATTGTGTCTAACTGTTGCTGTGTTTGTCTCTGATTTTGTTTCATTTGCTGCATTAATTGCAATAATAATGTATTAGTGTCTGGAATCTGTTCCTCTATGCTTTTCGGCAGTGCATTAGCACCGGCAACATTTACATTTTGACGAGCAGAAAATGTGTCTTGACTTATTTGAGAAAACGGTGGGGACCCAAAACCTGAGTCTACAGTATTTGCAATATTGTGTTCTGTCATTTCGGATTCCTGAGATGAGCTGTTGCCGACCGATCGATCGATAATGCTTCCCTGTTCACTAATTGTTCCACTGTCTACGCCATTATTTGCCGCCCGCTCCATTTCCCTATGCACAATTACCAAACTACCACTTTGAATGTCTGTTAATTCATGACACAGTGGTGCTGATAAGCTACGCTCGTCGTCACTATTATTTCTCAGTTTACTTTGTAGCCTAGTGTTACGTTTTTCACACGCCATTATTGTCACAATATTTCACACGATAACACAGAAAAGCGCAATTTGAAGAGCAAAAATAAGAGAACACATTAACATAGCACTGAAAATAATATCTAGTTAATTGCAGCTGCGAAATACTTGGTGCAAATCTACATGCATGCCACAACTGTTTTACTGTACAACAATGAAAAACTACAACTACAAAGGAAATTCTCTCTATGATTACGCGCTAGCAATAAACAATAGCTACACTAATTACACAAACTACAAGAAAAAATCAGAAGATTCCAGTGAGATATCCTCGGCTAAGGGTCGACATATGAAACGTCCCCTTTTTAAAATTATACAAGACTGTGCTTAAACTGACACACAATTTTTTTAGCGCAACGCAATCTGACTTTCAAAAAACCCCTACAAAAGAATGGCCCTGACTAACATTAACCTATACCTTTCACAAATCACTTACCTCACCAAAAATCTTCGTTACTCGAACTACTGCAATACAGCGAGCGCCACTACTGCCAGCTAAATAAAAGATTCAAACTACGGAAGGCACTAACTACTGATAGGCATAGTTAGCAAATGAAAGATTTTAATAGAGAACAAACAATGTATTTACCTTAATAGTCGTAATTGACATCCAGTCTTACAAATTTCAAAACTCCGCCATCTCTCTCCCCACATCCACCACTACTGGCGGCTCACCTCCAACTGCGCAATGCTACGCGCTGTTAACATCCAGCTGCCGCTGCCCAACACTACAATGGCAGACAACAATGCAAACTAGCCACAGACTGCACACAGCACAGCCAGTGATTTTCATACAGAGCGCTACGTAACGTTGCCAATAAGAAAACATAAACAGCCTACTTACAAGTGTGGGTAATCATTTTATGAGTTCCCCCTAACGAGAAATACCCACTTATCACTAAATTTAACACATATCGCCGGTCAGTGTGGCCGAGCGGTTCTAGGTGCTTCAGTCTGGAACCGCGCGACCGCTATGGTCGCAGGTTCGAATCCGGCCTCGGGGATGGGTGTGTGTGATGTCTTTGCGTTAGTTAAGTTTAAGTAGTTCTAAGTTCTAGGGGACTGATGACCTCAGCTGTTAAGACCCATAGTGCACAGAGCCATTTGAACCATTTTTTTCAACACATATCAGACGAGTGTGTTCAAGTTTCACTCCTCCTAGTAGATGTACGAGTATGTTAACTCATCACACTTTGTTCTTCACTTATTTGAAATGTGTAGGGCAGCGACGACTTGTGTAGAATTAAGTTAATGATCATATCTAGTACAATGCTTGTTGTGCAGCCAATCTGACTCTCTCTCCCTCTCTCTCTCTCTCTCTCTCTCTCTCTCTCTCTCTCTCTACAAGCCTCTTTCTTTCTCTCTCCTACCTTCCACGGATACACACAACGGTCTTTTGTTAATTTCAGTAATGGTTAACTTAATGTTTTCTAGAAGTCCAAGCCTCTCCCACATGATAAAATACGTTGAAATTGAATTGTAAAGTTAACTGCCAGAACATTAGTTCTGAAACTGGGAATGGTTTATATCAAAACGATAACCCACATAATGGCTGATCTTCATCATTCACGGGCGCTGCAGTTTTAACCAATTAGTGCTGCAAATTTATTTATATTTAAGCAACTTTTAACTTCATGCCCTTACAAAAACATTTGGTGTAGAATAAAACTCGCATTGATTTTCCACGTATTCTTACACTTTACTCTTACGAAACTTTTGTGACAATGGTCCACGACAAAATTTCTCCCGCTTTTGCTGATAATTCACTCTACATTTCATAAATGAGCAATACCAGGACGATAAACAGTACATACAGGAGGAGATTGTAAGCTTTTGAAATTCTGTCCTACGGAAGAATGCTGAGGATTAGAGTGGTAAATCAAGTAACTAATGAAGAGCTACAGCATCTAATTGGATAAGAAAGGAACTTTATGGTGCAGTTTGACGATAACAATAGATCGATTGACAGGACACATCGCAAGATTATTGTAGAGTGACAACTGTAAAAATGCGGCATTTGTGCAGCGTGCTCGAAGCTGTGATAATTATTGTTTTCGATGTTTCTACGATGCTGATCTCTCTGGCTGGTGTAAGTCCAAATCTGTTCTTCAAAACAATGGAAATATCCGAACAAAGAGGATCTGATTTTACGTTTTTCTCCAAAATATTTGACTCTGGATGTTTTGTTAACTTCAACATTCTCTAACAACCTGTTATAAAATATCGATAACTAAGAATTTATATTTGCAATGAAAACCAGAATTTTGAGTACGATACGTAATTAGAAACTAGAAGACGTGGAGTTTTCTTCAAAAGTGATAGTGAAGTTAATTAACATATATTTGATGAATTTCATATTTAAATGATGTAGGTATTCAAACCGAACAAAAAAATTATGGATCATAACGAGATCCGAACCGCCGCCCCACAGCATATACGACTGACATTCAACGATGCTACGAATTTTTTTTAACATGTGAAGTTGGTTAATTTGTCACCCCAGAGAACAAAATAATGAGACGTTCAAAAATGGCTCTGAGCACTATGGGACTTAACATCTGAGGTCATCAGTCCCCTAGAACTTAAAACTACTTAAACCTCACTAACCTAAGGACATCATACACATCCATGCCCGATGCAGGATTCGAACCTGCGACCGTAGCGGTCGCGCGGTTCCAGACTGAAGCGCCTACATCAGCTCGGCCACAGCGGCCGGCTAATGTGACGTATTTCAAAACTTTCAGTAGTGAAAAACATACATATAAACTGTATCCCATCCAGAATATTACTAATTACAGTATTAGTATTCAATAATTCATGCATTACTTATTTTGTCTCTGGGAATAATCATAATCGTCTCATGGTACGTCAATATTTCGGGCTCCTCCTCGCGATAATCACCGTCGCCCAGGTGAAGATTCAATCCGGTGAAAGAGAATTCCAGTTGTCCTTCTGAGTTACAGCTACAAAAATGTTTCCGCCGAAGCAGATTCGAACCAGCGACCTATGGATATTTACTTACAGAACCTCGCATGTAATTTAAATACAATCTTTAATTACTTTATTATATAGTGATTCTCGAAAAATATCAAAGCTTATTATTCTCTGTAACCTTGTGAAAAACATTGAGAACAATTTGTTTCTCGCCATTAACGGCGTTTCGCCGCGCATGTTTCACTACGAAGCGGGAAGCAGTGTCATCTATTTTCACAGTATGTACTAACAGCGAGAAAAACTCTCGCAAGTATCGTTTACAGAGACTGTGACTGTACACGATGTTTGAAATACAAATTACTTAGCTAAGTATGATAAAGAAAAACGTCGATGTCTGCTAATACACCAGAATGTCTTAAATTTCTTTTACAGTTTCATAGTAACAAGTAGTCTAATACATAGAGTACCGAGCGAGGTGGCGCAGTGTTTAGCACACTGGACTCGCATTCGGGAGGACGACGGTTCAATCCTGCGTCCAGCCATCCTGATTTAGGTTTTCCGTGATTTCTCTAAATCGCTTCAGGCAAATGCCGGGATGGTTCCTTTGAAAGGGCAAGGCCGACTTCCTTCTTCATCCTTCCCTAGTTCGATGAGACCGATGACCTCGCAGTTTGGTCTCCTCCCCCCATATCAATCCAATCCAGTCTAATGCATAAGCTGGCTCTACTTGCAAGAGCGGAACAACACCAGTGTTCCGGAGCTACGGCTACTGACCAATCATCGCGTTTGTGTTTGTTTACATCAGGTTTATTCGTTCAAAATGGATAGTTCAAATGGTTCTAAACACTATAGGACATAACATCTGAGGTCGTCAGTCCCCTAGACTTTGAATTACCTAAACCTAACTAACCTAAGGACATCACACATCCATTCCCGAGGCAGGATTCGAACCTGCGACAGCAGCAGCAGCGCGGTTCCGGACTGAAGCGACTAGAACCGCTCGGTCACAACGGCCGGCCCTTATTCGTCTGATGAACGAAGTAGAGTACCTGTTCTTCCTCGATCATCCAGTTTTTTTAAATTCCTAAAAGCTTTTTACATCCTCAGACTACAAGGAACATTTGAGGTGGAATTGGGGAGAAGCGTGGGGGTTACAAATAGCAGAGAGACACGAAGGCTTTACTGAAGTAAGCAGGTTAAAGCAAATGCAGATTGCAGTAGTTATACAGAGATGAAGAGACTTTTACAACAGCGTAGACTGGCTTGGAGTCCTGCATCAAACCAGTCTTCGGACTGCAGATCCCAACACCAGCAGCAGCTTGATGTTTACGTAAGTCTCACACAGTGTGAGCTACGCTAGCGGAAGTGCTACACCGTGAACAGCTCGACTAAATGCTACCAGGCTAAAACACCACCATTTCCACGGCTGTGGAAAATGTTTATTAACATTCCATACCGGAACTTTTCAGACGGTGATCACAATATAGCATCCTCAGAGGACGCACACGTATTCGCGCATTTATCGTCATCTTTGGTCTTTAAGAAAGGTCGGACTATTGGCATAAGAGCGAGCTTCTTTTCTGTACAGAAAAAAGCCATTCCTGAAGATGAAATGTGGTGTGAGTGCATAACGGTTACGGGTGTGTCTAGCATTACCGGAACTTTTCAGACGGTGATCGTAACATAGCATCCTCAGAGGACGCACACGTATGCGCGCATTTATGGTCATCTTTGGTCTTTAAGAAAGGTCGGACTGGTGGCATGAGAGCATCATACCGACAGATCGTACAGACAGGTGTCTGTGGTTGCAGGGCAATGACTGCAGAATCTGTGCTAACAAGATGGACTCTGGACCAGTGTGAGGCAAGACGTGTAGGCACAGATCCCTATAGAAGGCCTAAACCTAGAGTTGTAAGACGACAGTAGGCCACCCTAGACCAAGCGTAGACTGCAGTAGTTATCCTACTAGCCATAGACAGTTAAGATCGGAATCGCGTTACCTGTACGTTAGGTGTGTTGCGTACCTGTCGGGCGTTAATTAGATCACTTCGTTTGCGTTTGTGATCAGTGTCTCACTAGATTCCCCTAGATTTAGGAAGCGAGGAACCACGTAGAAACTGAGTGAGCATATATAAAGGGCCGAGTAACCTATAGAACGTTTACGCTCCACATAGTTGTCTTCCTGCCTTTTACTTAAAAACAAGCAGTATTTGTAACAAAATTGAAACTGTCAATGTTTAATTCAGCTTTTATTCGTTTAACGTGAAACAGAGGGATGTTGTATTAAAAACGAAAAATTAAGACAATACAGATGTATCATATGGCTCTATAAAACGCAATTTCCTCAAAAAAAATTAAGAGAAACCTGTAAAAAAACATATCAAACATCGCTTCATACTGGGTCGAGCCTATATAAAACACATTTCTGTTATTCACAAACATGTTTCGAAATTATCAATGATAACAGAATCGGGGTGGCCGAGCGGTTCTAGGTGCTACAGTCTGGAACCGCACGACCGCTACGGTCGCAGGTTCGAATCCTGCCTCGGGGCATGGATGTGCGTAATGTGCTTAGGTTAGCTAGGTTTAAGTAGTTCTAAGTTCTAGGGGACTGATGACCTCAGAAGTTAAGTCCCATAGTGCTCAGAGCCATTTGAACCATTTGGTAACAGAAAACTCTTACCTTTGATCATGATGAAGAACGTTCTATTGAGTACAAACTAACAGCAACAATTACACAGACTTTTTTTTACGTTTGCTCATGTAAAGCGCACTTGCATCAAAAATAATTACTTTGTTTGGATAAAAGCGCAGAAGTTACGCGATTAGCTAACTTTTATTGCTTATGAAGCGTTTTGTAAGTATATCAAATTCACAATAAACTAACACTGAACTACGTGCGGTTCTAACTAGTAAAAAGCAAGCAAACAAACAAACAAATAAAAAGTCAAAGGAAAGCAGTCGGCTCCCGGTTTCTCTTTCACACGTTCATTTACTCGTGTGTTTCTTTCGCTACCAATGCCACCACTATCACCGGTAATCCGATCATTTCCTTCGTCATTTATGAACTGAACCAAAACTACCGAATCGTAGTTTTGGTAGTGCGCAACTCTAGCTACACCATGTGAAGATCGCAGGTATGTTCGACTGGCGCTGACGAAGAGGCGGATGGCAATCTAATACTGATGTTGATCATAGACGTCAGTTCCCAGCCGAATGGAAGCTTAATTATTTCACACCCGTCATTTGCTCAACAGCGCCACGAAGTCTGATAAATATCAGAGTGGTGTTTCAATTTCGGTCGGTGCGATTACAGGCCGTAAGTAAAGAGGCCTTTTACAGTGAACATGATTACTGTTATACCGGGTACTTGCCGTGTGCGCTCGGCGCTGCCTCGATGTAGAACATTTGTGCGGGTCGATGGCGACAGCTCTCGGCTGTCTGGTATCCACCTGCGCGTCCGCGTGACGCCCGCAGGTCGATGTGGTGGCTGCTGGCCATCCAGATAGCACCGTCAGTCCGCCGCGGAAAGCCACGGCCGCCGCTGGGCACCTGCGCGAGTATAGGCGTGGCGCATCGCATAGCAGAGGTAACTGTATTATTTGTTGTTGGTGCTAGTTGGAGGTTGCCTGTCTAAAAGCTTCCATGGACAACAACAATTTTATTTTCGTTATTTCATATGATTGTTGACCGAATTTATAATATAAAATACAGCCATAGCCTAATCATTAAGAAACATAACGTTAAAGGTTTTACACAATAAGTCGTGTTATTTCCGAAATAACAAAAATGAATGATAATTAATTGAAACCCTCAGCTGCCGACACTTGTTGTTGATATACCTCGATGGGGACTGCTGAAAATGTGTGCCCCGACCGGGACTCGAACCCGGGATCTCCTGCTTACGTGGCAGACTCTCTAACCATTTTTTTTTTAAATCTCATTTTGTTCTATATTGATCGTCGAATTTGTTCGTGACGGACGTCCGATGACACTCGTTCAGGTTGTTCGTTGATCCGTTCACTCAGTTTTTTTTATTACAGAGGGTATCTAAACCCTCTGACAGAACTCGCTGAGCTACCGTGCCGGCGTCCATCTGAGCCACCGAGGCACAGAGTAATAGCGCGACTGCAGGGACTTATCCCTTGCACGCTTCCCGTGAGACCCACAAATGTAGAATTGACAGCTGGGAATGTGGGTCTCACGGGAAGGGTGCAAGGGATAAGTCCCTGCAGTCGCGCTATTCATCTGTGTCCTCGGTGGCTCAGATGGGTAGAGCGTCTGCCACGTAAGCAGGAGATCCCTGGTTCGAGTCCCGGTCGGGGCACACATTTTCAGCAGTCCCCATCGAGGTATATCAACAACAACTGTCGCCAGCTGAGGGTTTCAATTAATTATCATTTATTCTAGAGGAGCTGAACGGTCATTAACGGTATCTGTTCTTTCGAGAACAGTTATTAGCTTAGTACATATAGTTAAAGGCTACCCAGCCACTGACCTTCGTCTGTGCGAATACGCACAGGTTGCCCGAACTCCTACGGGAATCACCAAAGTGTGGGCGAGTAATGAGTGGATGGACAAATATCTGTTAGGTACATTACATATGTAGAATTGTGGACAGTTGGGAATGTGGGTTTCACATCCAGCGTTCAAGGGATAAGTCTCTGCAGTCACGCTGTTCATCTGTGTCCTCGGTAGGCTCAGATGAATAGAGCGTCTGCCACGTAAGCAGGAGATCCCGGGTTCGAGTCCCAGTTGGGACACACATTTTCAGCTGTGCCCATCGAGGTATACGAGTATCCGCAACACCTGTCGGCAGCTGAGGGTTTCATTAATTATCATTTATTCTAGGGAAGCTGCACGGTTGTCAATGGTATCTGTTCTTTCGAGAAAAAAAAGTTCAAATGTGTGTGAAATCTTATGTGACTTAACTGCTAAGGTCATCAGTCCCTAAGCTTACACACTACTTAACCTAAATTATTCTAAGGACAAACACACACCCATACCCGAGGGAGGACTCGAAACTCCGCCGGGACCAGCCGCATAGTCCATGACTGCAGCGCCTTAGACCGCTCGGCTCTCTTTCGAGAACAGTTACTATCTTCATACATAACAAACATCGTTTTGATCCTTCACCCATTATGAATCAAGAGACAGAGGAATCAAAGACATTAACTGCCAGTGGGCACTGATTTACGAGTATATTAATAGGGAAATTTGAAAATTTGTACCGAAGTGGAATTCGAAACCAGGTCTTCTGCTTATTGGGTAGATGCGCTGATCACTACGTCATCCGAACACAGTGGTCACAACAACCACACGGACTACCCTAGCACGCCTTCTGTCAGACCCAAATTCTCAACTAATACCACACACTACTGACGTAGTGACCTTGATGATTAGCCACATCACTGGTGCCATCTCACCGGTTCCCATAAGTGTCAAAGCTTGCTGCATATCTGCACTGAGGCCTCATTGGCCGTCATCGCCGTAAGTATAAATGAGCTGTCTGTTTTTTCGGGGATTTCCAAGGGCATCATTTTGATCCTACAGCTACTGTGAATCGAGACACAAAGGAATTGAAGACATTATCTGCCAGTGGCCAGTGACCACTGTGTCCAGATGATGCAATAGTCGGAACATCTGCCTAGTAAGGAGGAGACTCGGGTTCGAAGTCCGGTCCGGCACAAATTTTCAAGTAGCCCCATTGATATAAATCAGTGTTCATTGGCGGCTAATATCTCACTTTGTGTCTTGCTTCATAGTGGCCGCAAGATCAAAATGGTGTCCATTCTTTTGGGATACTTCCGAAAGAGCTGACACCTCGTATATGATTACGGCGATGACGGCCAATGAGCCCTTCAATACGGACGCACACCAAGCTCGAACTCTTATGGGACTCAGTGAGATGCCGCGAGTAATGATGCTAATGAGCAGGGGCACTACATCAGTAGCAGGGGCACTACATCTGGCTCTGACAGGAAGCGTGGTAGGCTAGTCCGTGCGGTTGTGGTAACCACTGTGTCCGGATGGCGTAGTGGTCGGCACGTTGTCTAGTAAGCACAACACATACACTCCTGGAAATTGAAATAAGAACACCGTGAATTCATTGTCCCAGGAAGGGGAAACTTTATTGACACATTCCTGGGGTCAGATACATCACATGATCACACTGACAGAACCACAGGCACATAGACACAGGCAACAGAGCATGCACAATGTCGGCACTAATACAGTGTATATCCACCTTTCGCAGCAATGCAGGCTGCTATTCTCCCATGGAGACGATCGTAGAGATGCTGGATGTAGTCCTGTGGAACGGCTTGCCATGCCATTTCCACCTGGCGCCTCAGTTGGACCAGCGTTCGTGCTGGACGTGCAGACCGCGTGAGACGACGCTTCATCCAGTCCCAAACATGCTCAATGGGGGACAGATCCGGAGATCTTGCTGGCCAGGGTAGTTGACTTACACCTTCTAGAGCACGTTGGGTGGCACGGGATACATGCGGACGTGCATTGTCCTGTTGGAACAGCAAGTTCCCTTGCCGGTCTAGGAATGGTAGAACGATGGGTTCGATGACGGTTTGGATGTACCGTGCACTATTCAGTGTCCCCTCGACGATCACCAGTGGTGTACGGCCAGTGTAGGAGATCGCTCCCCACACCATGATGCCGGGTGTTGGCCCTGTGTGCCTCGGTCGTATGCAGTCCTGATTGTGGCGCTCACCTGCACGGCGCCAAACACGCATACGACCATCATTGGCACCAAGGCAGAAGCGACTCTCATCGCTGAAGACGACACGTCTCCATTCGTTCCTCCATTCACGCCTGTCGCGACACCACTGGAGGCGGGCTGCACGATGTTGGGGCGTGAGCGGAAGACGCCCTAACGGTATGCGGGACCGTGGCCCAGCTTCATGGAGACGGTTGCGAATGGTCCTCGCCGATACCCCAGGAGCAACAGTGTCCCTAATTTGCTGGGAAGTGGCGGTGCGGTCCCCTACGGCACTGCGTAGGATCCTTCGGTCTTGGCGTGCATCCGTGCGTCGCTGCGGTCCGGTCCCAGGTCGACGGGCACGTGCACCTTCCGCCGACCACTGGCGACAACATCGATGTACTGTGGAGACCTCACGCCCCACGTGTTGAGCAATTCGGCGGTACGTCCACCCGGCCTCCCGCATGCCCACTATACGCCCTCGCTCAAAGTCCGTCAACTGCACATACGGTTCACGTCCACGCTGTCGCGGCATGCTACCAGTGTTAAAGACTGCGATGGAGCTCCGTATGCCACGGCAAACTGGCTGACACTGACGACGGCGGTGCACAAATGCTGCGCAGCTAGCACCATTCGACGGCCAACACCGCGGGTCCTGGTGTGTCCGCTGTGCCGTGCGTGTGATCATTGCTTGTACAGCCCTCTCGCAGTGTCCGGAGCAAGTATGGTGGGTCTGACACACCGGTGTCAATGTGTTCTTTTTTCCATTTCCAGGAGTGTAGGTTCGAATTTCGGTCTGGTACAAATTTTCAACTTGCACAATAGACATAAATAGATGTCCACTGTTGGTAGGTGATGTCCTCAAGTATTAAAGTTAGAATTGGAAATTTGTGGTAAGGACTATGGGACTAAACTGCTGTTGTCATCGGTCCCTAGGCTTACGCTCTACTTAATCTAACTCACGCTAAGGACAACATACACACCCATGCGGGAGGACTCGAACCTCGGACAGAGGGAGAAGGGGGGGGGGGGGGGGGGGGGAGCCGCACGAACCGTGACAAGACGCCTCACACAGCACGGCTATTAAAGTTAGACATTGTACACATATATTCTGGCAGCCTAACTCAAGGCGACCAAATTACACAGACTACATTCACCCTGTATTTGAGAACAAGACTATTTAGCGGCTCCCAACAAACTTTACGCATATTTTCAAACAATTCGAAACTTTTTCTCGCTGACACGCCACACATAATTATGAAAGGAAAAAAGTTTATCGCTTACTACATTTCGTCTGCTCATCCAATAAGGTCCAGGCATGACGCTTTAATTTAAAAATTCTTTATTACTAACTGTATTCGCAATCACATTTTGCAAAGAGTATCCACATATACCACTGAATGCACCTGTAA
Organism: Schistocerca nitens; assembly: GCF_023898315.1. Lineage (NCBI taxonomy): Eukaryota > Metazoa > Arthropoda > Insecta > Orthoptera > Acrididae > Schistocerca > Schistocerca nitens. The sequence continues at coordinate 113,947,914 of NC_064614.1, read as the reverse complement.
AATTATATCACTCTACGACACGTATTTCGGGATGAAGGGCGTCATAAACACTGAGATGCACGAATAATGTTTGAAGCAGTTCTGTACTCCTGAGTTCGATTCTTTAAGCGATCTTTAAGCGGCGAATTAATGAAGCATGTATACTGGACGTGGATGCAGGTCAGTTCTGAATAAATAATCGCAGTAATGATAATGAAATCACTTTGTGTTTATCGTGTAAATAATAAAAATTTCATAATGAGATTTTCACTCTGCAGCGGAGTGTGCCCCGATATGAAACTTCCTGGAAGATTGAAACTATGTGCCGGACCGCGACTCGAACTCCGGACCTTTGCCTCTCGCGGGCCTTTTTTTTCGATATTGTACGTTGCATTTGTTCGGGGCGGACGTCCAAGACACCAGTTTAAGTTGATCGATGATCCATCTACTCATTTTCTTTTATTGCAGAGGACAGCTAACCCTTCGACCGAACACGCTGAGCTACCGTGCTGGCACCAACTGAGCTACCCAAGCAAGACTCACGCCCCGTCCTCACAGCTTTACTTCTGCCAATACCTCGTCTCCTGCCTTCCAAGCTTCTAAGAAGCTCTCCTGCGAACTTTGCAGAACTGCCACTCCTGGAAGAAAGGATTATTGTGGAGACATGCCTTAGCCACAGCCTGGAAATGTTTCCAGAACAGGAGCATTTGCCCGCGAAAGGCAAAGGTCCCTTGCTCGATTCTTGGTCCGGCACACAGTTTTACTCTGCCAGAAGGTTTCAAAAATTCCGTATTTTGTAACTCGACGTTTCTTAAACAGAACAAAATATCCAGTTGCAAAAGACGGAATTTTTCTTATCTGCACGATAAACGTAATGTAAGTTGCAACTGTGGAAGAATAGCTGCAAATGCTAACAATACAATGAGGTGACAAAAATCATGGCATAAATCCTAATATCACGTAGGAGCTCATTTTACACGGCGTAGTGCACCCAACTTGACGTCGCATAGGCTCAGCAAATCGTTAGAAGTCCCCTGCAGAAATATTGAGCCATGCTGCCGCTATAGCCGTTCGTAACTGTCTAAGTCTTGCCGGTGCAGAGCTTTGTACAAGAACAAACCTTTCGATATTCTCCCATAAATATTCGATGTAATTCATGTCGAACGATCTGGGTGACCAAATCATTCCCTCGAAGTATCCAGAATGTTCTTCAAACAAATTGCGGACAGTTGATGTCCGGTGACACAGTGCATTGCCACCCATAAAAATTCCATCCTTCTTTGGGAACATGAGATCCACGAAAGCTTGCAAATGATCTCCAAGTAGCCTAACATAACCGTTGCGAGTCAATCATCTTTTCAGTTGGACCAGAGAACCCAGTCCAGTCCATAACCCACACCAATAAAGAGCCACCTCAAGCTTGCACAGTCTTGCTGACAAATTGGGCGCATGGCGTAGTGGTTTCTGCGCCACACTCGAACCCTACCATCGGGTCTTACCAACTGATACCGGGACTCATCTGACCATTCCATGGTTTTCCAGTCGTCTGGGGTCCGACCGATATGGTAAGGAACCCAGGAGAGGCGCTGCTGGCGGTGTCGTGCTGTTATCAAAGGCACTCGTGTCCCTCCTCTGCTGACGTAGCGCATTAACGCCAAATCTCGCCACACTGACCTAACGCATACGTTCGTGGTACGTTCCACAGTGATTTCTGCCGTTATTTCAAGCAGTGTTGCTTGTCTGTTATCACTGACAACTCTATACAAACGTCGCTGTCTCGGTCCTTAAGTGAAGCCCGTCGGCCACTGCATTGTCCGTGGTGAGGGGTAGTGCCTGAAAATGGTATTCTCAGCACAATGTGACTCTGCGGATCTCGGAATATTCAATTCCCTAACGATTTCGATGGAACAGGCATGCGTGTAGCTCCGATTACCACTCCGCGTTCAAAGTCTGTTAATTGCCGTCGTGCAGCCATAACCACGTCGGAAACCTTTTCACAAGAACGACAGCTCTGCCGATCCACTGCCATTTCATACCTTGTGCACGCCATACTATAGCCATCTGTATACTGTAATCTATCCCCTCCATCCTACTTGCAGTTGTTGTCTACATTAGTCTTTTATGAAAATTTGAGAGGAGCGACGATTACAATAAACTTTCTCGTTTACTTATCTTTTCACGTTGAGTTGGCTCTAGTTCTTCTTGTCTAGGGGTCTGATTCTTGAAGCTGAAATTCTGACATTTTAGGTCTTCATGGTTGAATTGATCTAAATACATTTGAAGATTGTTGCTGCAGAATTTTTGTTGTTACGTCAATATGTTTTGTCACATTTTAGTATATCATACAGTCCTTTGAGTTTTCACATTAACAAATCAGAAATTACATTGTTCACACAAAATATTAGTACAAAAATACATCCGATCACGTCAGAGGCTTGCTTACTACTCTCTCACTCAGCGGAATAATAATTTTCCAAAGGGTTTACAGTTTTTCTTGACAAATGAATTTCTAATAGTTTCGATTATTATTTCAAAAATTAATCCAGAAATAAACATAATAAACAGTGCTAGATTGTGTAATTAATAATAGAAATTTTAAGTGTGCCAAATAAGTCGAAACTTCAAATGTTTCTAAAAAAACAATTTTAACTGTACATTCAGAACTAGTACTTTTCGATTATAACAACCAAAGTAATATAATTCCTTTTCATTAACTTTAGCTTGAAATATAACATACTGTGAATAAAATTATACGAAAGTTTTCAGAAAAGCAGCTGAGATAATACTGACCTGTCCGAAATTAGAAAAATAATACTGGTATCGACAACTACTGTTGGGGAAAAGAAATGCTAGAGGAGGATGTCCCATTACAATATGTGCGTATCGCTGTCCCTTGACTTCTGTCACCTCAGTTTATTATGAAATGACTTTCTTTAACACGCCGAAGACTGCAAAGTTAGTAACTACAGAACTTGACTGACAAGCGAGACAGCACGATTAGCACGAAACTAGAAATTTTATGCACTATACACGCTAGCAAGCAACCTCTCTACTATAAACTGACGCACACTTGAAATACGTAATGATGATGATGTGTATTTTTGTAAGTAATAACTGTGGAACAGCATTTCAGGTTTTTGAGGATTTAGCCTGTTCATTTATTATACAGATGTTGTCAGCTTTCTTTGCGCTTATGCATTTACATGTACACTGAACAACAGAATGAAAGGATCGCTTCATCGAAAGCCCGTAATTATCTCCTATTGCGCCGCATACGTTTGAAATCTGGCTCAGAGGTGCCTAAAATCTTTCTCTGTAATGGCGTACAATCGTGACGCTCTGCGACGTTACTCTCGGGCTCGGCAACACTTCAAACAGCAAACTGTCGCCTAATACGGAAAAAAAGGCCACAGCCCAGAAGTTCATGTGAGCTGTAAGGTGGGTTAGTGGTGTCACGTTGACACCGAATTTCACCACAGTTCTGCCCACGTGTCACACGAGGAGAAGGCCGTCACAGCCCCCTTTACCTACATTTCACCCATTCCTCTGATGTCATGTGATGGTAATCAGAACCACGACACCCAGCTCTGAAGTCACTCTGTTTTTTTTTAAAAAAAAAATGGCTGGGGAAAACATTCCAGACACACGGCCGCTCAGAATCGACACGAAAAGGTCTCTTGGAGGCAGCACAAAGGAAGTCAATGAAACCACCCCTTTCCCAGGGCATTGATTCCCACATATTCCGCGATCGAAAACGACAGTTCGCATTGAGATGAGCAACAGGGGAAATGTTGTTGACGCCATTTGACTCTGCTGACACCCTCGGACGCTTCAAATATTCTTTAAGGATATTGAGAGGATGAATTCCCACTGAACGTGATGGCACCGCTTTACAGTGTAGCGCGACCACAATTTTTACTCTCATGTACAGGGTGGAGCCACCACAGACCGGTCAAAACCATTCAACGAAATCTGAATGGGACCCAAAGCAGCAAAGGGTAGTTAATGCGTTTTCAATCTACCTGTTTTCCGCCCTGTGGCGCGATCACGCTGGAGTGCATATAACTATGTGCGTGAATAAAACGGCAAAGTTTCTGTACGTCCATCTCTTTAGCGATGGTCGCGGGACTCAGCTGTTCGATAGAGGATGTCAAATTAAACACCTTTCAGCAGCCAATTTTCAACCTTATTTTATTAGGCAACCAGTTTCAGCGATTTGTTACGCCATCTTCAGGCTCCTGACCTACGTTTAGGACTAATCTACCGACTCGGCGGGTGATATTTGAAGTGGTCCCTGTAGCAAGTAGGTCTCTACTAATACCAGTATTGCTGGCCCCTGCTTCGACCACAGGCGAGGTAAATTATTCCTACACGTCGGTCAGGTGCCTGAAGATGGCGTAACAAAGCGCTGAAACTGGTTGCCTAATAAAACAAGGTTGGAAGTTGGCGGCTGAAAGTAGTTTAATTTGACATTCTAAAACAGCAAATGGTCCTTCTAACGTCCCCAAGTTCGGCGACAACCTCCGTGTCATGCACGCATCTTTGTTGAGCACATTAGGAATGTGCCTGTCAGAAACCTTGACACCAGTTGTCACCCTGAGAGCTGCGCTAGCGGCTGTAGGTAGGCAAACCCAACACAAAGAATGTCGAAAGGAGTTGCCTAATCCTCAAGCGCTAGAGCAGCCGCCAGGCTGATTTGCTGTCGAAATTTCTAAGGCCCAACAAAGGTATATGAGTGGCACTGAGGGTCTTGTCGAACACGAGTACCCGCTGCAGTTTTATTTACGCACATTTTAATGTTGCACTCCCGCGTAATCCGCCACAGGTTGGTGGAAAACAGGAGGGTTGAAAACGCATAAGTGCCCTTTGAAACACTGGATCACGTTCAAACTTCATTGAATGGTTTTGGACAGTGCCTCCCTATTGGTTCCTACCTGTACACGAGGGCAAAAATGGCGGTCGCGCTGCATTCTAAAGGGGTTGAGTGGGGAAGCAGCCCCACAATGTCCTTAGAGAAATGTTGAAACGTCCGAGGCTGTCAGCAGAGTCAAAGGGCGTCAACAACATAGTCCTTTTGCTCATTGCACTGCAAACTGTGTAGGAATCAATGCTCCAGGGAAAAGGGTAGTTTCACTGCTACCATTTATGCCACCTCCCTGAGGCCTTTTCGTATCAGTTCTGAGCAGCGGTGTGTCCGAAACCTTTTTTTCGCTCCCCCCCCCCCCCCCCCCAAGAAACCGCGTGATTTCAACGCTGCATATCGCGGTTGTGCCCACCATCGCGGAATCGTCAAAAGAAGGGGTAAATTTGGATAAGAATGGCTGTGACGACCTTTTCATCGTGCGACACGTCCACGGTGGCGTTGGACAGAATTTTGATGAAATTTGGTGCCAATATGACATCATTAACCCATCTTGCAACTCATATGAACTTCCGAGCTGTGGCCTTTTCTTAGCATGTATCGATAATTACCTGTTTGAAGCGTCGCCGAGGCCCTCTTTGTGCAAGATATACAACAGGCTTTAGATACCGGTTTCCAGTTTGATGCCATATTCCTCGACTTTCGAAAGGCGTTCGACTCAGTTCCGCACTGTCGCTTGGTCCAAAAAGTGCGCGCTTACGGTCTATCCGATGACACATGCGGTAGGACAGAAAGTTTTCCAACAGACAGAGAGCAGTATGTCGTCCTGAATGGGGTGACTTCAACAGAAACAAGCGTAACTTCAGGTGTGCCCCAGGGCAGCGTAATAGGTCCGCAGCTTTTTACGATTTACATAAACGATCTGGTTGATGATATTGACAGCGGAATTAGACTGTTTTCCGATGATGCTATAGTCTACAGGAAAGTAGTACCAAACAAAAGTTGTGAACAAATCAATGAAGATTTGCAGAAAATAAGTGCGTGTTGGCAGTTATCTCTCAATATTAGTAAGTGTAACCTACTGCGTATAACAAGGCGAAAATCCCCATTGATGTACGAGTGCAAAATAAATGCCCAGTCTTTGGAAGCGATAACATCGGTCAATATCTGGGTGTGACTATTCGAAATGATCTCAAATGGAATGATCAGATAACGCAAGTAACGGGCGAGGCGAACTCTAGTTGTGGTTTATTGGTAGAATCCTGAAGCGACGCAGTCCTTCAACAAAGGAAATTGCTTACAATACGTTAGTTCGTCCAGTTCGTCTGTATGGGACGCTTACCAGTTGGGTCTGATTCAAGAGATTGAGAAGGTCCAAAGAAGAGCGGTAAGATTCGTGTCTGGTACATTTAGCTATCGCGAGAGCGTTACATATCTCATTGAAAGTTTGAAATGGGACACACTTGCAGATAGACGGCGCGCTAAACGGAAGGGGCTGCTCACTAAATTCCGAAATCCAATCTTCACCGAGGATGTAGAGCATATATTATTACCACCAACTTTCAAATCGCGTAATGATCATCATTCAAAGATAAGGGAAATAAGAGCTAGTACTGAGGCGTTCAGACAGTCGTTTTTCCCTCGCGCGATCCGAGAGTGGAACAGAGGGCGGGAAATATGATTTTGGCGCGAATTATGCCCTCCGCCACACACCGCTTGGTGGCTAGCGGAGTATATATGTAGATATGTATATGCAGAAGGGTCACGCAGGGCGCCACGCATTTGCAGCATTACAGGAGAAGGCTGTAGGCCCCTTTGAGCGAAATTTCAGAGTTATGGGTCGCAATGGGAGACAGTTACGGGAGTCCGAAACATTGATCCTCTAATTTTGTTGCGCAATGCAAATAAAGAAATCCTTGTTGCTCTTTGTTGCATGGGTAATAGCCCGTTGTCTACCCCTACCTTTCCATCTCCTAAAGCTGGGGAGATTATCAGAGGGTTGTTGAGCTCGTTTGAGTTTGAAACTCTTTGTGACTTTTAATAGTCTCTGATAATGTCACCTGCGTTAAGAGACGAAACATTAAGCACAGTAACTTGCTTTGCGCCACTGCATAATCCTCATGTAACAATAATATACGAATGTGCAAATAACGACCGTACAAACGTGTATTGTTATAAGCTTCTACTTTTGTTGTACCAAAGCACTGAGTCCAGCGCTCCAATCTTTTGCGACTTTGTTAGTGTGTAGGCCAAAGCTTGTTACAACAAGCAGAGACTTGAGTGGCACAGCGATATAACCCTTCCACTACATAACTCCGCCCTACCTACTCCTGAGCCAAAGATGTGATTCGGAATAAATTTGTTATTTTAATTTTTACATCATGTGAACTAACATAAATACTACAACCGCTATTCCAAACAGCCAGCCGGCCGCTGTGACCGAGCGGTTGTAGGCGCTTCAGTCTGGAACCGCGCGACCGCTACGGGAGCAGGTCCGAATCCTGCCTCGGGCATGGATGTGTGTGATGTCCTTAGGTTAGTTAGGTTTAAGTAGTTCTAAGTTCTAGGGGACTGATGACCTCAGATGTTCCGTCCCATAGTGCTCAGAGGCATTTGAACCATTCTTGAACCAAACAGCCACTACCGCTGTTTTTTTTTAGGTGTGAATATTCAGGCAAACAGGTTGGAATAACAAAAATTGTAATTAGTTGCAAATGCACACAATGCTGCTACAAGTAACTTGCAGAAAAGAAGGGAGGAATCGCGGTTTGTTAATCAGTTGTAATAACTGTAAATTTAACTATGACCAATCAACAGCAGTCATATTATTTTTAACTCGTACATGATTATCTCTAGTTTATCCCACTTAAGTTTCACAGGTCTGCTGTGAATTAAACAGTGAACCGTGTACGTCTATCAGCATTTCTCAAAGCCACAAGATACTGCAGTAGGCTAGTCCTCACGTATATCAAATAGTAAAATATAATATCAGATTTTTACGGAAGATATGCTGAAAATTGGTATAACAGATCATGTTATTAAGGGGAATTGGAACGCCCTATCCCGACAATGTTAAATTTAATGACTTGGCTTCCCTGTATTTCAGGAACCACTGTAACCATTGACATGAAACTTTTACAGGACATTAAACTGCATGTTCTGAGTCTACTGAACTAAGATAATTGCATTTCAGCCACTGCTTTCAAAAATACATTTTTTAAATAACACAGTTAAAATTTTGTGTATTTTTTGTACGTTATCGTAAACAATTTTAATTATACATAACATTACTCTTTTTTTAGTGCAGTAGACTCAGGATATGTATGTTATTACTCCCTGAAAATTTGAATACTCTACTCTAAGTGGTTTCTGAGACACAGGGACAACAGAAAATGTAAATTTTCAGGAACGGCTTCTAAAGTTTCAGAAGACAGTAACTCACTTATTATATGCTTAATTTTTTATTTTTAGTAACTCAGAAGCACCCTCCACCATAATGTATATCATCCTCTTGACCTTTTTCCAAGTTCTTTCTGTTTTTCTTCTTTCTGAACTCTTTAGTGGCCAGCTGTGCTGCATACTCTGCTTTGTCAATGCGAACCTTGTCCATCCGTTCAAGTTCTCTGATTCAGTTTGCTCCAGGATTAATTCCCATATGCAGTAGCACTTTCACCCTACCATTGTTTCCATAATTAAAAGCAGTAACAGCATCACTGACCCCCCACTTTAGTGTCTTCATTCCAACAAAAACATTTTTTGGTAAGCAGGTCCATATAAGATTATTGAACGACTCATTGGGATTTTGAGTCTGACCATGCAGACACATCTCCAGTAATTCATGATTTGCCAGGTCTCTGTAAATAGGTTTTATGATATCCAAGACTGCTGCTGGGACGGAATGTTTATGGCTGTATGAACTGTTTGAATACTGGGCATTGCGGTAATTGCACCATGAGTTAGGTACAGGAGGACAAAGGTGGTGTACTGGTGTTTCATCAGTTGACAGTCTGTGGAAGAAGGTAGCCCGTACTGGCTGCTTAATTTTCAACAAATCCTCAGTATTATTTCTAATGGCTATCCCATAATACTGCTGTAGTTCATCAATCATTTTGTCTGTCATCCTGCCTCTTATGGTTTTACCATCAGAAAGTTTCTTGACTCTCGAACTTTGTTTCAACTTCCTCAACCTGGTGCCCTCTTCTTCTGGACTTGACCAACACAATCCAGTGTTGTGATCATCTTCTCACCATAAGGCTGAGCGGCTACTACACTGTTATATGCGTTTGAGTCTCCATCACCCAAGCACTTAGTGTAACATACTCCCCTTTCGTTCACAGATCGACTAAAAATATCAATAGCTGCAGAGGCCTCCATGCCACGACTTGTTCCTTCATAATTTCTGTCACAGATATGCCCTTTTTGATCCCCTGATTTACACTTATAACAATGTTTGTTTAAAATCTGTAAATCTATTACCTTTCCAGTATGCACACTGGTCACCGTAGCAACAGAATTCTTAGTGCTGTAGGCGCGCTTCTGCCAAGTGCCATCAAAAACTACTGGTATGTCAGTCATAGCATCATTTATTTCAACAGCTTCGTTTGCAGCACCCTTCACTGACTTACATGCAACAGATTCCACAGCAGCTCCAATAAATCCTGTATGCTTGTCGATATATATATATATATATATATATATATATATATATATATATATAATTTTATTTGGAAAATTGCAAATTTTATAACGCGAATTGCGAATTTAAAGGCTATTTCCCGTACCACCTGTACTGACAGCCTTTAGCAGCCACCGCCTGACAACTTTATTCCTTTACTGGAGACCTCTTGTCGCAAGTGGAAGCTGCATCTCGTTCTGAACGATTTTGAATTTTTGTTTAGTTTGTTCTGTTCCTGAAGAGTGCAGAGTAGATCTCCTATTCGCTGTTTTGCTTGCAAGGTAGCAGAATTCCTTATCTATGACTGCTTTGTGGTCACCAATTTTGATTCTGAGTTTATCACTAATCGCACTTATGCTACTATTCATCAGTTTCCACTTCACTTTAAATCCATATTATGTACTTATCAGACTGTTCATTCCTTTCAACAGCTCCTGTACTTCTGCTCCACTTTCACTGAGGATATCAAAGTCATCACTGAATCGTGTCTTTGACATCATTTCTTCCTGTATTTGAATTTCACTCCACTTCTGAACCTTTGCTTCTTCGGTGTACAGATTGAACAGCAGGAGCGAAAGACCACATCCCACATACTAACACAACAATGTCTCCTGACACTATGGCGTGTTAATGTTTTTCCGTATCTCGTGTTATTGCTTTGTTAAAAATATATTTTTTGAAGAGTTTGGTGGATATATTCCTGTTCGTCTATGCGATAATGTTTACGAAGTACTGTCTTCATCAGTCTAGATGCTTCGTTTCCTGGCTGCTGGATTGCCGAGACCCAAAAGTCAGCTCCATATTTCTTTAACATTTTTTGTAGAAGATAATTTACCAATAAATACGTTGTTTTTAATCAGTTTTGCCTTTCGCAGAAGATAAAGGTGAGGAGAATGGGATGCATTACATTTTAAAATGTAGCAAAATCAGTAGAAAATCGTGGATAGAAATGGGAGAAAAAAGGACATTATCAGAATAAGCGAGTGGAAAATTAGTGTCAGAAAACATAGGAACAACCGTCAGTAACAGAAAAACCAGACCTATAATTTTCATCAGATCTTCTCGTCATTTCTTTCTCTTTCTGATGCGACAGGGTTAACTCCGAAAAATTTGTTGTGCGATAACTATATTCGTCTGTTTCTGAGCATTATAAGTAATACATACATTTTGGTTCCAACTTTTTGAAACTTCTGGTATTAGTTAAATGTCTGAATTATATGCTACATTAGGTGTGTCGTTATTCCTCCTGCAAGTATTTTATGAATGTGAAATCATACAATATCGAGCTCACTAAGTAATGCATTAACAAATTTGTGTCTTTAAGGTATCGTATTACTCAGAAATTCTTCAAATTATGTAGTATAAGAAATGAGTACGCAGGACTATGTAACATAAAAAATGAACACGCAACATAAACATGATGATGATAAAGTTACTAGTTAACCAAAACTAATTACAAGTACAGCAAAGAGCGGAAGAAAACGTTTGGAAAACCAAAAAAAAAAGTTAATGACCTGCCTGTAACGATCCTGTCAAGTTCTAACCAAGTGGCACCCACTTCATATGAACTGACACCGATAAGCGACACGAGGACATAAATTCTGTGATTCTACAACAGCCGCGTAAGAGCTAAAAACATATTTAAGTGATCGCTGTCTTTATTGCATTTTGATATGGAAGCAGAGGTCATAACTGCCTCCGTGTAAAATATGGATTTACGAAAATAAAAGAGACCAATCCCAGCCATGGGTAGGAATGTTATTATACTCATGAACAATTATTTTACTATGCCTGACAATGTTTTCGGTAGTGCTGTAATTTTAAAACATATTTCGCAAAAATCGATATGAAAGCGCTTAGATTTAACACTCGAAATCAGAACCAAGCATGTTTACACTTTCGGTGATTTGTCTGTGACTGAAAGTCTGAAACTAAAAGGTCACAATTATTAAGAATGAACCAAATTTTAAATTCGTCTTTGGATCTGTACAAATGTGCCCAGGTACGACACCATAAAACACCAATACATTATTATTCCAAGTTCTGTTACCATACATGTACAACGACCATCACGTGACGTCATTCATTAAGGTCACATCAAATATTCCGATACTGTCTCACAGTTATTTTAGTTTAAACGAGACTACTAACTCACACTACGGTCATGAACGAAATATTTTACTTGGCGTTCGTTTCAAACAGGCACTTGAACAACTGCTTATCTCATTCGCTAATAACATCATCACACGGCACCACGGCTATTTGTAGATATACTAGCAGGTATTTTCTTCAGATATTCGTGCTATATTAAATCGAGTATATGAAAGACATAAGTAATTAAATTTATGCTTAAACTTGAGAGTTTAGTTCAGAGTTAGAAGCAAACATGTACAAAACAAATAAAAATGAAACATTGCGAAATTTTAATTTCTTTTATCCCAGAGAGACGCTGTTACGACCAAACCAACCGTGGTCTTTTATTCCAAAATGAATAAAAACTTCTGTGTAAACATTCTGGGTGCAAACTGTACATTCTTTGTGAATACGTTGCGATAAAATCGTAACAAGTTTTTCGTTTTAATGTGTAATTAAATTTCAATAGCATCATCACATTTTACCCGCGCTTTAGCTGGAATAAAATATTTATGGGCACTCACCTTTAACACAGATGTTTCCATAGAGTAAGATTTTCAGGAACCTCTGCTTCAGCCTCTTGCTTTCTGCAAGCTGTTCCATTTGCTAATCTGCTTCCTGCTCGCAGCCAAGATTTCAGATACGGCCTTTGGATTAAACTAATTCCATTTCCTGTCGATACCATTACCAACATACGAATCACGAATCAGACAGTTGCATTTTTTTCTAGAAGCCGTCTACTCCTTTTGAACTAGATTCTTTGCCATGTATCAGTGCCATCTATAAGCCCTGCAATGAAAATTGAGTTAATACTTGTACTGCAAGTCTCGCTCAAGTGTAGTCGTGGGAAAACAGACATCTCCTTGCATTCAGGGAATTTCATGCTTGTTGAGTGCAATAAAATTTATATAGACATGATCTGGCATAAATATCTATGGGAATGCCGTTCCCACCCGTTCTTACGCAACTGTAACACTGAATGTACCGAAGCACACTCAATCGATGTACGCGCATTAATGTTCGCCATGTCAGCGTCGGTGGGCAATAGGATTATATTTGATGGTCGATATACATAATTCTCTGGCTCTGTCACATTGCCGTCTATGTCTGTTTGTCACTGTTTTCTGTATTGCCTTCCAATGATGTCTGCACATGACCCGTAAACGTTTGGCCTGTCGCCAACCGCTGTATAGCCGATGGGTCACCTACGTTCATTTCCTTTTCGACCTTGTCGTAGCACTCGCTTTCACTCGTCGCTGGATTTTTGAGGCTTTTTTGGATTTCTTTTGACACTATCTTTCCGTTGACTCGCGTTTTCTATAATTCGAGCATATTTACGAGTCACAGAATACGACATCTTCCATTATTTTGCGGATTTCAATTTAATGCCGGTTTTCTCCTATATTCCGACGAACATTTTTAATGTCTTACTTTTAGTCCTAGTCGTGCTCCGCAAGCTATTCGTAATAATCCCGATTCAATGTCCTAGCTAAAATCGTTTCCACGCTACACCTTTTTATAACATTACACAGAGCTATTTCGTAACAATCCCGCACATGCGCGCACACTATTACGACTACGTCACAGGCAAAACAAATACTGCGCGACAAACGCGTACAGACATTGTGTCTCTGTTGTTGATTCAGCCATTGTTTACGCATGATTAGTCTGACAGTTATTAGCGATTCAAATCCGACCGTCTTTTGTCACACAAAATAGTTCGACCATGGAGCAAATAGACGTTTCCACGACAAATAATACGCACAACACTTCAATTGAAAAACTTGTTCAAAAATTAAATCTGCGTTTTGTAATTATTTCTATTTAAGGCATGCTTTTTAGTTTTAATCAAATCATGAGAGCCATTCCGAACTAATTTTTGTTCATATTCTAGGGAAAGACAAGGCAAAAATAACTGAAGAACAGTACAACATGAGTAAACAAGAAAATATTGTTGTACATTAAATAATTTCAGTGCAATTTTTGACCGACCACAAATTTGCGGATAGGTGTGTTTACCAGAATGAGATTTTCACTCTGCAGCGGAGTGTGCGCTGATATGAAACTTCAGCTGTCTTTTCGAAAATGTCCCTAAGTAAAGCTGTATCTGAACTTCCACAGCTTCATAGATTTATAAAAACATAATGTATTAATGACTTTAAGACTGAAGCATAATAACATAATAACATAAAACAGAAACAGATAGTAGATGATTAGAATCAAGGCTACATCACAGTTTCACTGGCGACACTCACTGCCTAGTGGTTGGAACGACACTAGCGCACCTAGCGGTGAGAAAGCATGTTGTGTGCGACGTACTATGTTCGTTTTTAATTCTTTTCTACGTAATTTATTAATTATTATCTTTCTGCTTTCCGAGAGTTACTGAAATATCACGAGAAGTGAATCGCAAACTAAACGTAAATAGCGTAAATATTCATGGATGAAATGACAGAAGCTGGTAGAATATAAACAATATATTTCATGCACTTCCAAGAGTAAAGAGTATGAAGGATCGACACTACGGGTGGGAGACACCGATCGGTTAAAACCGATACCGATACTTTAGTTCTGAGTTGTTGGTATTTTTCGATATTTGTTTGATCTCGATTACAACAGATGCTTTCATTTTCTGCTAATAACCCAGTAAAAAACGAAATATCAATTATTCATAGCAGCAGTGCTAATATTTTTCGTTTTTAAATATTTTTAAGTCATTTTGATTCGTAAGATATGCATTGGTTTGAAATATTGTGTTATTACAGAAAATGAGAAAACCGAATAGTACTATTTTAATAACAAAGCCAACAAAAATGAACAAAAAACACATGACGCAGCATTACTGAGACAATAATGTCCCCCATGAACCATGGACCTTGCCGTTGGTGGGGAGGCTTGCGTGCCTCAGCGATACAGATAGCCGTATCGTAAGTACAACCACAACGGAGGGGTATCTGTTGAGAGGCCAGACAAACGTGTGGTTCCTGAAGAGGGGCAGCAGCCTTTTCAGTAGTTGCAGGGGCAACAGTCTGGATGATTGATTGATCTGGCCTTGTAACAATAACCAAAACGGCCTTGCTGTGCTGGTACTGCGAACGGCTGAAAGCAAGGGGAAACTACGGCCGTAATTTTTCCCGAGGGCATGCAGCTTTACTGTATGATTAAATGATGATGGCGTCCTCTTGGGTAAAATATTCCGGAGGTAAAATAGTCCCCCATTCGGATCTCCGGGCGGGGACTACTCAAGAGGATGTCGTTATCAGGAGAAAGAAAACTGGCGTTCTACGGATCGGAGCGTGGAATGTCAGATCCCTTAATCGGGCAGGTAGGTTAGAAAATTTGAAAAGGGAAATGGATAGGTTAAAGTTAGATGTAGTGGGAATTAGTGAAATTCGGTGGCAGGAGGAACAAGACTTCTGGTCAGGTGACTACAGGGTTATAAACACAAAATCAAATAGGGGTAATGCAGGAGTAGGTTTAATAATGAATAGGAAAATAGGAATGCGGGTAAGCTACTACAAACAACATAGTGAACGCATTATTGTGGCCAAGATAGATACGAAGCCCACACCTACTACAGTAGTACAAGTTTATATGCCAACTAGCTCTGCAGATGACGAAGAAATTGAAGAAATGTATGATGAAATAAAAGAAATTATTCAGGTAGTGAAGGGAGACGAAAATTTAATAGTCATGGGTGACTGGAATTCGAGTGTAGGAAAAGGGAGAGAAGGAAACGTAGTAGGTGAATATGGGTTGGGGCTAAGAAATGAAAGAGGAAGCCGCCTGGTAGAATTTTGCACAGAGCACAACTTAATCATAGCTAACACTTGGTTTAAGAATCATGATAGAAGGTTGTATACATGGAAGAACCCTGGAGATACTAAAAGGTATCAGATAGATTATATAATGGTAAGACAGAGATTTAGGAACCAGGTTTTAAATTGTAAGACATTTCCAGGGGCAGATGTGGATTCTGACCACAATCTATTGGTTATGAACTGCAGATTGAAACTGAAGAAACTGCAAAAAGGTGGGAATTTAAGGAGATGGGACCTGGATAAACTGAAAGAATCAGAGGTTGTACAGAGTTTCAGGGAGAGCATAAGGGAACAATTGACAGGAATGGGGGAAAGAAATACAGTAGAAGAGGAATGGGTAGCTTTGAGGGCTGAAGTAGTGAAGGCAGCAGAGGATCAAATAGGTAAAAAGACGAGGGCTAGTAGAAATCCTTGGGTAACAGAAGAAATATTGAATTTAATTGATGAAAGGAGAAAATATAAAAATGCAGTAAATGAAGCAGGCAAAAAGGAATACAAACGTCTCAAAAATGAGATCGACAGGAAGTGCGAAATGGCTAAGCAGGGATGGCTAGAGGACAAATGTAAGGATGTAGAGGCTTTTCTCACTAGGGGTAAGATAGATACTGCCTAAAGGAAAATTAAAGAGACCTTTGGAGATAAGAGAACCACTTGTATGAACATCAAGAGCTCAGATGGAAACCCAGTTCTAAGCAAAGAAGAGAAAGCAGAAAGGTGGAAGGAGTATATAGAGGGTCTATACAAGGGAGATGTACTTGAGGACAATATTATGGAAATGGAAGAGGATGTAGATGAAGATCAAATGGGAGATTTGATACTGCGTGAAGAGTTTGACAGAGCACTGAAAGACCTGAGTCGAAACAAGGCCCCCGGAGTAGACAACATTCCATTGGAACTACTGACGGCCTTGGGAGAGCCAGTCCTGACAAAACTCTACCATCTGGTGAGCAAGATGTATGAAACAGCTGAAATACCCTCAGACTTCAAGAAGAATATAATATTTCCAATCCCAAAGAAAGCAGGTGTTGACAGATGTGAAAATTACCGGACAATCAGTTTAATAACCCACAGCTGCAAAATACTAACACGAATTCTTTACAGACGAATGGAAAAACTAGTAGAAGCCGGCCTCGGGGAAGATCAGTTTGGATTCCGTAGAAATACTGGAACACGTGAGGCAATACTGACCTTACGACTTACCTTAGAAGAAAGATTAAGGAAAGGAAAATCTACGTTTCTAGCATTTGTAGACTTAGAGAAAGCTTTTGACAATGTTGACTGGAATACTCTCTTTCAAATTCTAAAGGTGGCAGGGGTAAAATACAGGGAGCGAAAGGCTATTTACAATTTGTACAGAAACCAGATGGCAGTTATAAGAGTCGAGGGACATGAAAGGGAAGCAGCGGTTGGGAACGGAGTAAGACAGGGTTGTAGCCTCTCCCCGATGTTATTCAATCTGTATACTGAGCAAGCAGTAAAGGAAACAAAAGAAAGGTAGGTATTAAAATCCATGGAGAAGAAATAAAAACTTTGAGGTTCGCCGATGACATTGTAATTCTGTCAGAGACAGCAAAGGACTTGGAAGAGCAGTTGAATGGAATGGATGGTGTCTTGAAGGGAGGATATAAGATGAACATCAACAAAAGCAGAACGAGGATAATGGAATGTAGTCGAATTAAGTCGGGTGATGTTGAGGGTATTAGATTAGGAAATGAGACACTTAGAGTAGTAAAGGAGTTTTGCTATTTGGGGAGCAAAATAACCGATGATGGTCGAAGTAGAGAGGACATAAAATGTAGACTGGCAATGGCAAGGAAAGCGTTTCTGAAGAAGAGAAATTTGTTAACATCGAGTATAGATTTAAGTGTCAGGAAGTCATTTCTGAAAGTATTTGTATGGAGTGTAGCCATGTATGGAAGTGAAACATGGACGGTAAATAGTTTGGACAAGAAGAGAATAGAAGCTTTCGAAATGTGGTGCTACAGAAGAATGCTGAAGATTAGATGGGTAGATCACATAACTAATGAGGAAGTATTGAATAGGATTGGGGAGAAGAGAAGTTTGTGGCACAACTTGACCAGAAGAAGGGATCGGTTGGTAGGACATGTTCTGAGGCATCAAGGGATCACCAATTTAGTATTGGAGGGCATCGTGGAGGGTAAAAATCGTAGGGGGCGACCAAGAGATGAATACACTAAGCAGATTCAGAAGGATGTAGGTTGCAGTAGGTACTGGGAGATGAAGAAGCTTGCACAGGATAGAGTAGCATGGAGAGCTGCATCAAACCAGTCTCAGGACTGAAGACCACAACAACAACAACAACAATGTGCCTGTTACCATTTGGTGTGGCCTATTAGATGGTACTCGTGTACAGGCAGTGTGCAAGTCTTGCCCCATGTGGTGTAGACGCTAGTTTCTCAACGTTGTCGTAGGATATTAGTTGTATAATAGAGTGGCACTATCCCTAGTCTACATCTACATCTACATGGATACTCTGCAACCACATTTAAGTGCCTGGCAGAGGGCTCCTCGAAACACCTTCACAATTCTTTATTATTCCAATCTCGTATAACGCGCGGAAAGAACGAACACATATATCTATCCGCACGAGCTCTGATTTCCCTTATTTTATCATGGTGATCGTTTCTTCCTATATAGGTGTCAACAAAATATTTTCGCATTTGGAGGAGAAAGTAGATGATTGGAATTTCATGAAAGGTTCCGTCGCAACGAAAGCCGCCTTTCTTTTGGTGTGTCCTGCGCAAATCCTTTACCATTTCAGTGACACTCTCTCCCATATTTCACGATAATACAAAACGCGCTGCCTTCTTTGAACTTTTTCGATGCGCTCCGTCAATCCTATCTGGTAAGTATCCCACACCGCGCTGCAGTACTCTAAAAGAGGACGACCAAGCGTAGTGTAGGCAGTCTCCTTAGTAGATCTGTTACATTTTCTAAGTGCCAATAAAACAGTCTTTGGTTAGCCTTCCGCACAACATTTTGTATGTTTTCCTTCCAATTTAAGTTGTTCGTAATTGTAATACTTACGTATTTAGTTGAATTTACGGTCTTTAGATTAGACTGATTTATCGTATAACTGGAGTTTAACGAATTCCTTTTAGCACTCATGTGGATGACCTCGCACTTTTCGTTATTCAGGGTCAACTGCCAATTTTCGCACCATTCAGATATCTTTTCTAAATGTGGGAAAATGTAAGTTAATGCGGATGAGTAGGAAAAACAAACCTCTAATGCTCGGATACAGCATTAGTAGTGTATTACGTGACACAGTCACATCTGGTCGTAACGCTACAAAGCGATATGAAATGGAAATAACATGTGAGGACTGTGGTATGGAAGGCGAATGGTCGACTTCGGTTTATTGGGAGAATTTTAAGAAAGCGTGGTTCATATAGACCGCATATAGGACACTGGTGCGACCTATTCTTGAATACTGCTCGAGTGTCTGGGATCCGTACCACATCGAAGCAGTTCAGAGGTGGGCTGCTGAATTTGTTACTGATAGGTTCAAACAACATGTAGGTGTTACGGAGATGCTTCGGCAACTCAAATGGGAATCCCTGGAGGGAAGGCGACGTTCTTTTCGAGGAACACTATTGAGAAAATTTAATGAACCGGCATTTGAAGCTGACTGCTGAATCATTCTGCTGCCGCCAATATACATGGCGCGCAATGGCCACGAAGATAAGATACGAAAACTAGGACTCATACGGAGGCATATAGATAGGCGTTTTTCCTTCGCTCTATTTGCCAGAGGAATACGAAATGAAATGACAAGTAGTAGTACAGTGTATCCTCCACCACGCACCGAACGGTGCCTTGCGGAGTATCTATCTAGATGTGGTGTAGTTGTAGATGATTCAAACTTTGTTATAAAGTGTAGCTAAGATTACAGTTAACGTAATGTACATGTTAACGATTGTCAGCAAAAAAAAAGGGGCGAGAACAATTTGTCCAGCAAGAGAGAACTTAATAGCAGAAATAAACGAAACACGTGCCTAATAAATTAGCAGCTCAAATGAGCTGTCTTCATCTTCGTTTTAGTCCTTGAATATAATATTTTTTAATAAGTTTGTCATTCTTCACTTAGGTGTCTATGACATTTGTTACTTGCTGTTCTCCTGGTACACACTTTCCTTGCCACATAATAATTTTGCATGGAGTCACATGATTTGTACACTTTTGCACTTCAGGTGATTCTCCAATTTACGAAAAATAATTTATTTAATCTCATTACTTCATACTCAAAAGACATCTTTGTTGAAGGTTCTGAGATTAGTTGTTCTGATGAGCAACAATTGCAGAATTGGTTTCTTCTGCTTCAGTAAACTGTTTTATTGCTTTTGACACTTTGTTACAGTCAACCATGGTAACTTTTTACTAGTTAGGGTATCGTTGTACCACTTATTACTTTTGTTTCAAATGGCTGGAATTCCACCTACTTGCATTATTTTGTACTAAAAGTCACAGTTTTATTACCTCTATGATTTACAACTCGTATTCCAATTGTCTTTCCACTTACCAGCAAGCTCTTAGGCATGTGCTTATTCTCTGATGGTATTGGCTGTAAATAGAGCGACTGATGATACTTACTACAATTGAACAATGCCAGTTTTATACGTATATTTCAATATTTCAATGTAAACCTGCAATATTGAATCAATTCTGATCCTTTTTGTCTATTATTAACATCTTATTTCCTTTAGGAATGGTCAAAATTTACCCAGAACATTAGATGTGCTACAAATACTATGTCTTTTAACCCTAGCCTAATGTGACTGGTAGTGTGACTTTGCACTAGTACTGAAATCGAAATTTTACTTTAATAGGGCATAATTAGGATACATTTTCACTATCACAAGTATTCATTAGTCATAGATGTAAAACGTTACAATGTATATGTAATTTATATTGTGTTCCCAGTCCTCAAAACATGTAAAAAATGATAAAAAGTTGTCCTGATTGTTTCTATCACGCCTATCTAGCTTTATCATCTTCGATGACAGTTGTGGTGGCTTACGTGTTATGTTCAACAATGTGAGTTTATCATCCACTATTTACTAGCCATTTCTTGCTCCTAAATAGAAAAATTAATCTGCTCTAAATGCTTACGATTGACAAGCGTATTGTAAGTAAGCAGTCCTGTAATGTGATGTTTCATACCTCTCAGGGTCCTTACGAAACCTGAAGAATGACAAATCTCATTTTCTTATGTCAAATGTCTTTTCTTATTCCTGCAGTTTGTTGCGTTACATAAGTTCCTTTTTTTCAAAGAATACATGCTACAAATGAATATAAACGATATTATTCTCGTTCAGCACACATCATATTCAATAGTGTGACTTAGTTGCCGCTTGGAGCGCTGCTGTCGCAGATTACAACAAACATGAACGGGAGTTGCGGCTGTAGACTGCGCCTACATTGGAAACCATACGACGCTATGATGTGGCTAAAATATGCTGAAGTTAAGCATCTTTCAAAGAAGTGGGATAAAGAGATGTTGTCAAACTATCAACCAATAGCACTTTTGCCTGCTTTTTCAAAAATATTTGAAAAGGTTGTGTTCAGACAACTTAAGCATCTGACGGCAGATAATATATTGTCCAAGTAACAATTTGGGTTCCTTAAGAGTTCTGGTATAGAGAAAGCTATTTACATGTACAGTGAGAATGTACTTAATTCATTAGAAACTACCAGCATCTTCTGTGAGGTGTCAAAAGTCTTTCACTGTGTGAAGCACTGCATTCTCTCAAGTAAATTAGAAAATTAGGGTGTTACTGGCAGTGCTGCACAATGGTTCGAGTCTTATCTAACTAACAAAGGGTGTTGTTACAAAATACCTGTGCAGTAAGCAGTCAGACTTCATATGATTGGGAATTAATTACATGTGGTGTCCCTCAAGGTTCCATCTGTGATCTGTTGCTTTTTCTTATGTACATTAATGACCTCTCATCTGTTTCATTGCCACATGCTAAGTTCATTTTGTTTGAAGAGGATACAAACATTGTAATAAATAGCAAATCAAGTACAGATTTAAATGGCTGCTAGTCAAATTTTCACTTACATCAATAAATGGTCTAAAGCTAATTCACTGTCATTAAATTTTGAAAGACCCACTAATGTAGTTCAGAATCTGTAAGAGATGTCCTTCCAGCATGTGTGTAACATACGAAGACATACAGATAGAAGAGCTTGACCATGTTAAATTTCTTGAATTACAACTCAGTAATAAATTCAGTTGGGAAAGCCATACACCAAATTGCTGAAGAGTCTAAGCGAGTCTGTGTTCGCAATGCAAATGATGTCCGATATGGGAGATATAAATCTAAAAAAACTTGCATACTTGGCTTAATTTAATTCTTTTATGTCATATGGGATCATATTTTGGGGTAACTCGTCAAACTGAGCAAAAGTTTTTCGAGTGCAAAAGTGTGTAAAAAGATTCATTTTTGTAGTAAATTGACGAACATCATGTAGAAACCTGTTCAAGGAACTGGGTATTCTAACTACTGCTTCTCAGTATATTCATTCCTTAATGAAAATTGTTGTAAATAATATGACTCTTTTTCCAACCAATAGCTGAATACATAGTATCAATATTAGAAAGAAAAGTAATCTACATAAATACCAAAAATCACTTACCATGGTCCAAAAATGAGTCCATTACTCAGGAACACACATTTTCAATTATTCCAGCAAACATCAAATGAAGCACAGTTTACATGGAGTTTGAAAGACTTTTCAGTAGGCAAATCCTTCTACTCTATAGACAAATATCTTAACTGGGACTGTTAGAACCAGCATAAGTAAAAAGGTCTTTTATATTTCAGTTTTGGAAGCACTTGGTCGCAGCAGTCAAGATTAGGTATTTTGTGTTTGATAAATTTATTAAAAGTGAGTAACTATGTAACATTCTGACAATGTATTAATTCTGCAAATATGAGCAATTCCAGTTTGTTGTAATGGATACACAAATGTTAACATCTCCAGACAAATGATCAGGGAAGCCAGAATTATATTCAAATGTTCTGTGTTTTGTATATTATTCCTTCTGACCTGTGTCAAACCCACGAGAATCACCTCATTTTTTGGCCTGTGGAACGAAAACGGAATCTAGTCTAATCTCCTGTGTTTTATCTTTGTTGTACTTTAAAAAGGTATTTTAACTACGAAACGCACAAAATATATTCCAAATTCAATTGAAAAAATGTTGGATACCCTTTTTTAGAGATACAGCCGTTGAGACAATGATAACATCCTTTACTAGGCCTACAGGAAAACCATTTGGCGATAGAAATCTTGAAAAATGATGAAATTTTCGGCACAAAAGTGGTAAAATAGGTAATTTTGTAGATAAAATGTCTAACACAATCACCATCTACTCACATATAGAAGGTACTGAATCTGAAGGACCATTAAGAAATGAAAATGTGACTCATCTTGCATTGTGACACAAGAAATACTATCTCATACTAAAACTAAGTTTCAAGAACGAACACTATAATGTTATTGTTACAGATTTTCAGTGCTATGCCCTTGTGCTCAACTGCTCAGACAATTCAGTAATTGGTTTATGCTGATTTAATATCCCTTTACATCAGTATATACATGTGGAAATGAGCAAAATAGTGTAGAGTACATCAATTTTTGTATGGGTTTAATTTTTTAGGCAAATACAGAAAGTATAGATCATTGATAGCTGTTAGAGTAGTATGAAAACCACTAACATGAGAATGACATTGACATAAAATATTTTATGTAGTTGTTCTAAATCTTGTTACCATTACAGTGGTGTTTTATATCAAGTATTTGTTAATACTGGGTGTTCAGAAACTCCCATTACAAACTTCTAGCACTTGTAGAGGGCAGTGATTACCTAATATTCTGAATAGGAACCTATCCGTTCTATGACGCTTTGAATTAAAATGTTTAGCACAGCCATTTGTGCTTGGGGAACTGAATTAGGGGTGACACTGTACAATTATTAGAAAACAGTTTGACAGGAAATATAACGAATCATTCATTTGTCACTTTACCTCAGTTGTTTATATTAACATTTAAGCATTATATATTTACATTACTCCAAAATAAAAAAGAACCCATCATAATGTGCATACAGAACATTACTGATACAATACAACATCGGACTGCTGTGTCAACCACCAACATTCTTTCGTTATGTTTCCTATCGAATTGGTATCTAACAATTATTCTGCATCACGCCTAATTCAGTTCCTCAAGCAAAACTGGATGAGTTAAAAATCTGAACTGAAACAGTTGTAGAGCGGAAACGGTTCGTTTCCAGATATGGGTTCTTGTTCTAAATATTGTGTACTCACTCTCCTCTATAAGTCCTGGAAGTACGTAATGGCAATTTCCAAACATCCTGTATAAACATAGATAACCCAGTGCTAATGAGAAAAAAACTTTCCTTGCAAAAAAGTAACAACACAGTTGTAAATTCAGTAGATTTTACGGTCCTGCACACAATATAAACACGAATCTGATGACCTTCCACAAAGATAGTGCATATCCCTTTCATATTTTATATACATTTCTAACACATGTGGTTTCTTCGTAATCAAGATAAATAAGTGACACTTCATTGTGAAATAACATGAAAATTGTTCATTTTGGGAAACTGACTATAAACAGTCCTACAGATTTAGCTGGACCTTTTTTATTTATGTATTGTTGTGAATTTGATATTTAAATTAAAAAGAAAATCTGTTGCCATTCAGAAGTGGGAGTTTGAGCGTGCAGTGATTTTTTAGCTACGGTCGTTTTGGAATTCGTATACCTTTATTTTCCTGTGAGCAAACAATACCAAGCTCATCCAGGCATATAAGAGGACATTCAGAGTGCAACTAACCTTCATAGCTTGACTGACTATAAACAGTCCTACAGATTTAGCTGGACCTTTTTTATTTACGTATTGTTGTGAATTTGATATTTAAATTAAAAAGAAAATCTGTTGCCATTCAGAAGTGGGAGTTTGAGCGTGCAGTGATTTTTTAGCTACGGTCGTTTTGGAATTCGTATACCTTTATTTTCCTGTGAGCAAACAATACCGAGCTCATCCAGGCATATAAGAGGACATTCAGAGTGCAACTAACCTTCATAGCTTGACTAGGAATGAAAGTGACATTATGTACCAGGATAAGTATCAAATGGATTTCAAACTCAGAGCCCTTCGATTTTTAATTTTATGCAAACTCTTACAGGCAGATCAATGTTATAAAACAATTCCGCTTTTACGCCACGAATTTGGATTTGCTTGTGGCAGTGTTCAATGCAGGACAATAGCTAGCGATTCATGTGTTCAAAGTTAACGAATGTTTCTTTGCAATAATACTTTCTATGAGAAACGTATATAACAATTTGGGGTAGCTTCTTGGTCGCTTTCTAGAGTCAGTGTAGAGGAGCCCAAAAAGCACATTCTAAAACGCTACTCCGTCCATATTGCATTTCAGTTTCCATCTTCTGGCTCTTGAATCGAGGTTGAACACCACAGAACCTACTGAAAGTTGTGACTGAGTTTTTTGTATCTATACAGCAATAATTACCTTCCTCAAACGACATTTAGTAGAAAAAAAATTATACAAGATGGAAATTCGCTTATGAAGTGCTATGACATGGCCAAATGAAGAAAATTATTATCAAGAGTACTGTTAGAGTTTTTAAAAGTTAATAATTACAGCTTAATAATGTGTGACATGCTTACAGAACCTGAAAATAACTGACATACAGGATTCAGTCACGCCTTGCTGATTTAAATTTTGAAGTTTTCTTTAAACAAAGAGAAATGTAAGTTTACTGAGTCAGTGGGCGTTCACAAATCGTGTTATTAACAACGAGTCGTTAAACGTATCGAGACAGCGACAGCTATCTGCAAACAATCATTTCCTCCAATGAAACAGCCTTCTACGAAGTGATATCGCTTTCGTGGGGTGAATGGTCCTGAAGGCCATATTATAGTTAATTATACATGACTTTATTCTTACTTCAACAAATAACAACACTGTCTCGAACAGTCCACAGGTGTACTGCCAGTCCATAGTGTCCAAAGGACACAATATTTCGGCGAACAGACATGCCGCCATCGTCAGGTGCACTGACGAACTAAGCTCCTGGGCCGCTGCAGAATTTATTGGGGCATCTACGATTGCCCAGTCTGAAAACAGAAGTTTAAGCCTTGAGGCTACACCTTCAATAATAAAATACTGACAATAAAACATTGGCTTTTTGGTTGTCTTGTTTTTTCTGCATTAAAATGAGTTAAAAAGACATTGGCTGAATGTTGTATATATATATATATATATATATATATGTATATATATATATATATATATATATATATATATATATATATATATATATATATGTATATATATATATATATATATATATATATATATATATATAATGTACAATGTATACATCGTGTGAATGTGTGAGCGAATGGCAAATATATATATATATATATATATATATATTTGCCATTCGCTCACACATTCACACGATGTATACATAGTACACACTTATACATATTACAGTGAACACATTCGCACACACATGCATTCCTTTTTTTTATTTTTTTAAATAAAATTAATTTTAAAGGTTTTAAAATATATATACACACGATGTATAGTCTTGTTACTCGCGTAGGTCGTCGGGCCATCTGGTGAAGGCCATGTAGTGCACCCTGTGTCCAAGTTCTCGTACAAGGTTGTTATCTGAGTGTTGTGTGCTTTCGTAGAAGGCTTTGGCAGTGATTCTGAATCGGTCTCTCAAATAGGGTACCCCTGCGAGTTGATGAAGTTCTTTTGTTGGGAACCGGTATGGCAGGTGGAGTGCCCTTTTCAGAGCACGATTCTGAATTCTTTGTAGCCGTTGTATGTGGGTTGGAGCAGCATTGCCCCACACAACAGCGGCGTAGTCTAGGATTGGTCGCACCAATGTGAGGTACAATATCACCCTCAGTCTTGATGGTAGGGTCCGCCCTTTGTGGTCTCGCGGTAGCGTTCTCGCTTCCCGAGCACGGGGTCCCGGGTTCGATTCCCGGCGGGGTCAGGGATTTTTCCTGCCTCGAGATGACTGGGTGTTGTTGTGTCGTCTTCATCATCATCATTCATCCCCATTACGGTCGGAGGAAGGCAACGGCAAACCACCTCCATTAGGACCTTGCCTAGTAAGGCGGTGCGGGTTTCCCGCATCGTTCCCCTACGCTCTGTAAAGAAGCATGGGACTTCATTTCCATTTCCATTTCTTGATGGTAGTGTTGACGATGGATTTAGTAGTGGGTAAAGCTGTACCATTCTCCTGGCTTTCTCTCGAATGTTTTCTATATGAGGTTGCCATGTCAATCGCCTATCGAGGGTCACACCCAGGTATTTCGCTGTTTTTGACCACGGGACAGGGGTGCCCCTTATCTCAATGGGCTGGATGTTAGGCGGAAGAGGTCTTCTGCAAATAGCTATTGCCTGCGTCTTCGTTGCGTTGAAAGACAATCGCCATTTCATCGCTCATTCACTCAGCTTATTACATGCTTGTTGCAGTCTTGCCTGGAGGTGTGCAGCATTCATACTTCGGGAGTAGATGGCTGTGTCATCGGCAATATAGAGATAGGTGTGTTCTGGCCGTCGATGGTAGGTCGAGCTCCTGGGGGCGGGCGGCCGTCTTAAATCCCCTCCCCTCGCGAGGCGTTCTCTCCGCGGTCCGCGCCCGCGCTTCAGCGGTCGGTGAGACGCTGACGTCGGCGTCTGTGGTGGCCTCGTCCGCCCTAGTCGCCCGTTAGTTTCCTTTGCTGAGACGAAATATTGTGCCCGTTGGACACTATGGTCCGGCAGTACACCAGTGGACTGATCGTGCAAGAAATACGCCGGGAGAAACTGAAGAATCACATCAACACTGTGTGATCGAAAGTATTTGGACGCCCCTTTGCAATGTCTAATTGACCACTAGATGTCACAAAGGGCTGACCTGCTAGTATAAAAGGATGCGGAAAGTATTGTATTGTCAGTAGAGAAAAGGTAACAGCAGAAGTGTCACTCAGGAGAGTTCAGTGACTTCGAAAGTGGGTTAGTCATTAGATGTCACTTGGATAACAAATACATCAGGGACATGTGGACCCTTCCAGAGCTGCCCGAATAGATTTTTCGTGGTGTGATGGTAAAGTGGAAGCGTTACAAAGCAACCACACCTAAATGAAGACCGGTGTAATGTTGTTGCTTTAATTTGTTCTGAAAGCGGTGCTGATAGACAATAAAAGCGGGTTAAAAGCTGTGAGCTATGTGAGGAAGTTAACCTTGCATTACTGCGCAACTGTTTCACCAGGTATCCAGTCTAGCTTACCAAATTCCCAACTAGAATAACATTAATTATAATCTTTTAGTATTCATCTTACGATAACCGGTGATATATATATATATATATATATATATATATATATATATATATATGTATATATAAAGACAATTTAAATAAAAAGTTTATATTTGGACATTTATTTTAACATTGATTATTGTTCCGTTAAAATTTCAGCATATCAAACTTGATTCATAACTAAACTGGTGCCTTATTTAGGATTGTGAAAATGTGAGTTTGTAATGTTACGGAACCCATCAAATAGGGAGCCAAGACTGGGAGACTACATACAACACTGCATTCATAAAATAACACACGAAGAACGTTGAAACATATCCAAGAGGAAATTAACCACAACCAACCGATTCAATTTTCACCCAAAGAAGTTACGTTCGTAGCGCAATCCTGTCCGTCATGTAATTACCACACACTGGTATACTAAATTCATACTAACTCTCTGTGAAATCTTCCCGAAAAGAATAGCTGAGGGCTACTTTGATGATTACACCACATGCTTCACGTGGTCAACTTGGTTTACACAAAGAGTGTAACTCCACAATAATTTTGATAATTAAAATAAATTAGATCGAGAAGCAATTTACAAAAGAAAAACCTCGAACTGGTTACTATCGTCTTACTATTAACCTGATGGGTCAAACAATTGTATAAGCACGTGGTACTGGTCTCACAAAGTACGCCCCAGTGGGTTGAACATAAAGAAAAGTTGCTATATTGAAACATATTGTCAAGACGAGACGTTATAATCTCATCCACATTCGCATTTAAGATTAATGATCTTAGTTAGAGTTACTGATCAACACGTGGTTCCACTTTACTCACAAAGTAGTGACAAAGCAACTACCGGAAGACATTCTGAACTTCACACTCGAATTACACTGCGTTGCAATTTAAGATAACATTAGATATTTTAGAGCTAAACCTGAAATAAATGTGATTAAATTTTCAGTTAGGCTGAACTTAAGAAATCCGTTGTCCTACGGACTTAGCAGACACGCGCTTAGCCGGAGATCTTACCACTTCAGACGCTCGCCGCGGACAGACTGACCTGGGCTCCTACCGAGCGTGCTAACAGATACAAACGGAAGTGACCAGAGAGGCAGCTTCCTATACCAACATGACAAGGGACGGACAGGACCATACTAAGAATAGAAACCTCTCTGCTTTTAGAAAGTGTAGCTACCTGTTCCAACGTTGGTCCTACTGTTCTCTAACAGACAGGCTTGTCTGCTACCATCAAGCATGCAACGAGAAATACATTTGCTCATTCATCCTCTCACACAGAAGGGAAGGGGGATGACAGTATCTTATCATATACAGTATATAAAAGAAAGTGGATGCAGGTTCCGTATGAGACTGTGTGACATGAATTACATATAAACTGTGTTTTAAAGTGTAGTAGTGTGACAGATCGTTCTTGTTTATGTGTAAAAGTAACATGTTTCACTGCTCAGTCTCCACCCAGATAGTCAGAAACACCACAGTAAATTTAGAAGAGGAATTCATGCCGTAAATGACAACAAATGTACTGTGGACAGGGGCGTCAAGCACTGCAGGGAGTGTCTGTAAAGCAATCGCATGAAATTAGTGGAAGGAATTACTTGTGGTCTCCACAGGTAGCACAGTCATTGTCCACTGAGAATTGCAAAGAATGTGGTTCAGTGTTCCAGCAGCTCCTCATTAGCCACACATTTCCATCGTCAGTGCTAAGCAATGCTTGAAGTGGTGAAAAGAGTGACGCCATTGGACAGTGAATGACTGGAAACGAGTGGTGTGACGAACCACGCTTAACTCTGGGGCAGTCAGATGGAGGATTTGGGTTTGACGACTGCCTAGAGAATGTTGCCTGCTATAACGAATAGTGCAGTATGTAGAAAGAAGGGGGGTGTTAACGTTAGTGTGTGGTCGTCTTATTGTGCTTCAAAAACCGCAAAACGTGGAATGATATGAAGACATTCCACAGCATGCTGAACTGCGTACAATACAGAAACAGTTCGGAGATGATGACTGTATTGGCATGACATTGCAACTTGTCAAAAAACGGCATCTGTGGGGCAATGATCTACTTACAATAACATTCCTGACATGGACTGGCCTGCCCAGAGTTCCGACTTGAGCCCGATGGAAAACCTTTGGGATGAGTTAAAACGTCTACTTAGCTCCAGACTGCAGTGTCCAACATCACTACCTTCTCTGATTTCTGCTCTATGGGAAGTATCGGCTGATCCATCCCTCCAGAGACATTCAGACACCTCACTGAAAGTGTCCCCAGCAGAGTTCGAGCCGTCATAATGGCGTAGAGTGGTGAACACAAAAAAAAGAAACGCCGTTAGACAGGTTCTTGAAAGCCCAATGGGACTGATCGGCCGTTGTGTCATCCTCAGCCCTTAGGCATCACCAGATGTGGATACTGTGGGTTCCCGCCCACTCGTCTCGTATAGGCTGCCTAAAGGATGTTCCGTTCATGGAGGGCTATGCAACAATCAAGCAAAAGCACATTAATAAATTTTTATTACAAATAAGAAGATTGATAGTACTTAACTTGTATTTACAACAAGTATCGCAAGCGATGGGTGACATGCAAACAGTAATGTTTTCGCCATAGACAACGTCCAAACAAGCAATGGCTTATGGATCACTAATAACTGATCTGCGAGTGCCAGTCTACAACTGTGCGAATACCGTCCAATACTGAGCGGCTGAGGCTGGCAGGAGCGGCGCTTGTATTCTCCTCTTTTAAAGGCCACTCCTGTCGTGGTCCAATCCTAATCAGCGCACCATTGGCCGACGTCGTTTCACCGCCTTCTCTACTCTTGCGTTCTTCATCTTCGTTCCGGTGCTTGTGGTTATGCCAGAACATTCCTCCCCCCCCCAAAGCGACGGATCGTCGTCGTGTAGCGTGTGCGACCATGGCAGGGGAGGCAGGTGTGTGGGCGCTTCGCCGGGTCGGAAGCTATGGCTGCAGGGGACGTCAAGCTTCCGGCCAAACCCCGCCATCCGGCCAGCGCTCTGGAGGAAACGTCCCCCAGAAAAAGACCAGAAGGGTACGCTTCCACCTCCTGCTGCCACGAAACAGATCAAGAAGGTGGCGACTGCTGCGGTGTGGGCGGTTCCATCGGTAGGACGAGAGAATGAGGAGGAGGCGAAGGCTCTGTCTCCATGGGGTTGTCCTGCGGTGTCGTGATGACACCCTCTGGTGGCGCTGTCCTCTGGATCCGTGAATCTGGGGGAAGAGAGCCTGAAAGGTCATCGCGTACATGACAGAGGCGAAGTTGATTTTGACGGCGGCGCTGCAAGCCATCTGGACCTGAAAGAAGATACATGCAAGCGCCAAATCCACGGACGATCTCGCCTCGCACCCACCGTGGAGCAGTGTGCGATGGCGGCGGCGGTGAAGCAATTCCGCTGGTGATGGTCCATCTCTTGGGTGCGAACGACATGAGGCGAGAAAGAGTTGCAGAGCTTTATCCCTGGTGTGTGCGGAGCGAAATTTGGCCATCTGCTGCTTGAAGGTTCTGACAAAACGTTCCGCTTCGCCGTTTGACTGTGGGTGGAACGGTCCACTAGTTAAATGCTGTATGCCATTGAGCTCACAGAATGTTTAAAATTCATTTGACGTGAACTGAGGTCCGTTGCCTGACACTATTACTTTAGGTAAACCTTTGAGGCAAAAAATCGACAACACCTGAATTGGGCTACGTGACGTTCTTGAGTTCCTTGGCACAGCAAAAGGAAACTTGCTATACGAGTCAACCACAATCAACCAGCGAGTGTTCCAAAACGGTACCGCAAAGTGTATGTGCACACGTTCCCATGGTGACTGCGACTTAGGCCACACAGAGAATTTTTGTGGCGGAGCGGACTAATTTTCCGCACAGACGTGACACTGTAGTCATATGTTATATTTGGGCGTCCATACCCTGCCAAGCACAGTGTCGACGCGCTAACCGTTTTGTACGAACAGTCCCCCAGTGTCCTTGTTGAAGTAACTGCAACACTTCTTATTGCAAAACTTTAGGGATCACCACACGTGACTCTCCACTGTCATTTTGAACAAGACTTACACCTTTCTGTACAACGAGGCTATGCCGACGGGCGAAGTATCGGCGCACTATAGAGTTCTTTATGTTGTGCAAGGAACAAGGCCAAGATGTGCGAATGTATATTAGCAAAATGTTCAAATCTGGGTCAGCTTCCATGGCCTGTGCAATTTTCTTATTGTTCAGCGGAAAAGACTGAAGCAATTCAGAATCCTGAGTCTCGATGTGACAACAAGATGCAGCAGAAGCGTCAAAGTCTGCATCAGGGCCAATCGGAAGACGTTGAAAGTGCGTGTGCATTACGATGTTGAGCCGTCGGACGATACACAATCTCGTACTGGTATTGAGACAACAACAAAGCTCATCTTTGCAATTTTTGGGCAGTTCGTACAGGAACCGGATTCGTAGGATGAAACAAGGACTGCAAAGGCTTGTGATCCGTTACTAAGTAGAATTTCCTGCCACACAAACAGTACTGAAATTTGGTGACAGCATATAGAATAAGCAATGCCTCTTTTTCAATTTGCGAATAGGTATACCGAGCTTTCCAGAATGAGATTTTCACTCTGCAGCGGAGTGTGCGCTGATATGAAACTTCCTGGCAGATTAAAACTGTGTGCCGGACCGACACTCGAACTCGGGACCTTTGCCTTTTGCGGGCAAGTGCTCTACCATCTCAGCTACCCAAGCACGACTCACGCCCCGTCCTCACAGCTTTGCTTCTGCCAGTACCTCGTCTCATAGAGTAGATGGTAGAGCACTTGCCCGCGAAAGGCAAAGGTCCCGAGTTCGAGTCTCGCTCCGGCACACAGTTTAAATCTGCCAGGAAGTTTCATATCAGCGCACACTCCGCTGCAGAGTGAAAATCTCATTCTAGAAACATCCCCCAGGCTGTGGCTAAGCCATGTCTCCGCAATATCCTTCCTTTCAGGAGTGTTAGTTCTGCAAGGTTCGCAGGAGAGCTTCTGTAAAGTTTGGTAGGTAGGAGACGAGGTACTGGCAGAAGTAAAGCTGTGAGGACGGGGCGTGAGCCGTGCTTGGGTAGCTCAGATGGTAGAGCACTTGCCCGCGAAAGGCAAAGGTCCCGAGTTCGAGTCTCGATCCGGCACACAGTTTTAATCTGCCAGGAAGTTTCACACCGAGCTTTGGACAACACTTTTGATGCTAAAGCAATAGGCCTGCCGTTATCACCAATTCTGTGCGAAAGCACGGCACCGACTCCGTAAGAGGAAGTGTCAACTTGCAATGCAATTGGTTTGGTAGCATCGATCGCTGAGCAATTCATCTTTAAGTTTTTGAAAAGCTACTTAGCACTCATCTGTCCAAACAAAGGGGACATTCTTGTGACGTGAGCGATGCAATGGAGCTGCGATTTGTGCAGTATTCGGTATGAACCGAATTTTCCCTAAAACCGACTGCAATTCTCTGAAGAGAACGTACACCTTGACTGCTTATGACATGACCAAGATACTGCAACTCAGCTTTAAAAAAATCGCATTTGTCCAGTGTACACTTTATTCTTGCCTCAGATAACACACGAAACAAAGTACGTTAATTTGTAAGGTGTTCTTCAGGTGTACGCCCCGCTACGACAATATCGTCCAAATACATTCCTGGAAATGGAAAAAAGAACGCATTGACACCGGTGTGTCAGACCCACCATACTTGCTCCGGACACTGCGAGAGGACTGTACAAGCAATGATCACACACACGGCACAGCGGACACACCAGGAACCGCGGTGTTGGCCGTCGAATGGCGCTAGCTACGCAGCATTTGTCCACCGCCGCCGTCAGTGTCAGCCAGTTTGCCGTGGCATACGGAGCTCCATCGCAGTCTTTAACACTGGTAGCATGCCGCGACAGCGTGGACGTGAACCGTATGTGCAGTTGACGGACTTTGAGCGAGGGCGTATAGTGGGCATGCGGGAGGCCGGGTGGACGCACTGCCGAATTGCTCAACACGTGGGGCGTGAGGTCTCCACAGTACATCGATGTTGTCGCCAGTGGTCGGCGGAAGGTGCACGTGCCCGTCGACCTGGGACCGAACCGCAGCGACGCACGGATGCACACCAAGACCGTAGGATCCTACGCAGTGCCGTAGGGGACCGCACCGCCACTTCCCAGCAAATTAGGGACACTGTTGCTCCTGGGGTATCGGCGAGGACCATTCGCAACCGTCTCCATGAAGCTGGGCTACGGTCCCGCACACCGTTAGGCCGTCTTCCGCTCACACCCCAACATCGTGCAGCCCGCCTCCAGTGATGTCGCGACAGGCGTGAATGGAGGGACGAATGGAGACGTGTCGTCTTCAGCGATGAGAGTCGCTTCTGCCTTGGTGCCAATGATGGTCGTATGCGTGTTTGGCGCCGTGCAGGTGAGCGCCACAATCAGGACTGCATACGACCGAGGCACACAGGGCCAACACCCGGCATCATGGTGTGGGGAGCGATCTGCTACACTGGCCGTACACCACTGGTGATCGTCGAGGGGACACTGAATAATGCACGGTACATCCAAACCGTCATCGAACCCATCGTTCTACCATTCCTAGACCGGCAAGGGAACTTGCTGTTCCAACAGGACAATGCACGTCCGCATGTATCCCGTGCCACCCAACGTGCTCTAGAAGGTGTAAGTCAACTACCCTGGCCAGCAAGATCTCCGGATCTGTCCCCCATTGAGCATGTTTGGGACTGGATGAAGCGTCGTCTCACGCGGTCTGCACGTCCAGCACGAACGCTGGTCCAACTGAGGCGCCAGGTGGAAATGGCATGGCAAGCCGTTCCACAGGACTACATCCAGCATCTCTACGATCGTCTCCATGGGAGAAAGGCAGCCTGCATTGCTGCATTGCTGCGAAAGGTGGATATACACTGTACTAGTGCCGACATTGTGCATGCTCTGTTGCCTGTGTCTATGTGCCTGTGGTTCTGTCAGTGTGATCATGTGATGTATCTGACCCCAGGAATGTGTCAATAAAGTTTCCCCTTCCTGGGACAATGAATTCACGGTGTTCTTATTTCAATTTCCAGGAGTGTAGTTAGAACAGTTTGGGATTTGTGCAGTCAGGTGTTCCAAATACCGTTGGAAAATGGCCGGTGCGGAAGCACTGCCAAAAGGCAAACGCAAATATTTAAACAAGCCCAAATGAGTATTTACTACACACACTTTTTGACATTCTTCATAGAGCGGTATTCTAAGATACGTGTCGCGCAAATCAGTTTTTAGAAAGGAGCGTCCAGCGCCTAATTTGTCCTTGAGATCCTCTGGGCGTGGAAACGGATAAGTATCAATCACAGTTTGTGGGTTGACCTTAGACTGAAAGTCAACACAGAGGCGAATGCGACCTGAAGGTTTGGGGAGCAAAACCAGTGGACTTGCCCATTGACTAGCTGATATGGACGCATTAACTCCCCTATCTTGCAATTATTTAAGTTCAGCAGCGACTTTGTCCCGTAATGCAAAGAAACAGTTGTGGCCCGGCAAAATTTCGGCTGAGTATTGCCTTTCCCTCCCCCCGCCCCCCCCCCCCATGAACCAGGGACCTTGCCGTTGGTGGGGAGGCTTGCGTGCCTCAGCGATACCGTAGGTGCAACCACAACGGAGGGGTATCTGTTGAGATGCCAGACAAACGTGTGGTTCCTGAAGAGGGGCAGCGGCCTTCTCAGTAGTTGCAGGGGCAACAGTGTGGATAATTGACTGATCTGGCAGTGTAACACTAACCAAAACGGCATTGCTGTGCTGGTACTGCAAACGGCTGAAAGCAAGGGGAAACTACAACCGTAATTTTTCCCGAGGGCATGCAGCTTTACTGTATGGTTAAATGATGATGGCGTCCTCTTGGGGAAAATATTCCGGAGGTAAAAGGGTTCCCCATTCGGATTTCCGGGTATGGACTACTCAAGAGGACGTCATTATCAGAGAAGGAAAACTGGCGTTCTACGGATCGGAGGGTGGAATGTCAGATCCCTTAATCGGGCAGGTAGGTTAGAAAATTTAAAAAGGCAAATGGATAGGTAAAAGTTAGATACAGTGGGAATTAGCGAAGTTCGGTGGCAGGAAGAACAAGTCTTTTAGTCAGGTGAATACAGGGTTATAAATACAAAATCAAATAGGGGTAATGCAGGAGTAGGTTTAATAATGAATAAAAAATAGGAGTGCGGGTAAGCTACAACAAACAGCATAGTGAACGCATTATTATGGCCAAGATAGATACAAAGCCCACACCTACCACAGTAGTACAAGTTTATATGCCAACAACCTCCGCAGATGACGAAGAGATTGATGAAATGTATGATGAGGTAAAAGAAATTATTCAGATAGTGAAGGGAGACGAAAGTTTAATAGTCATCGGTGACTGGAACTCGACGGTAGGAAAAGGAAGAGAAGGAAACGTAGGAGGTGAATATGGAATTGGAGTAAGGAATGAAAGGGGAAGCCGCCTGGTAGAATTTTGCACAGAGCACAACTTAATCATAGCTAACACTGGGTTCAAGAATCATGAAAGAAGGTTGTATACATGGAAGAAACCTGGAGATACTAGAAGGTATCAGATAGATTATATAATGGTAAGACAGAGATTTAGGAACCAGGTTTTAAATTGTAAGACATTTCCAGGATATAAGATGAACATCAACAAAAGCAAAACGAGGATAATGGAATGTAGTTGAATTAAGTCGGGTGATGCTGAGGGAATTAGATTAGGAAATGAGGCACTTAAAGTAGTAAAGGAGTTTTGCTATTTGGGGAGCAAAATAACTGTTGATGGTCGAAATAGAGAGGATAAAAAACGTAGACTGGCAATGGCAAGGAAAGCGTTTCTGAAGAAGAGAAATTTGTTAACATCGCGTATAGATTTAAGTGTGAGGAAGTTGTTTCTGCAAGTATTTGTGTGGAGTGTAGCCATGTAAGGAAGTGAAATATGGACGATAAATAGTTTGGACAAAAGAGAATAGAAGCTTTCGAAATGTGGAGCTACAGAAGAATGCTGAAGATTAGATGGGTAGATCACATAACTAATGAGGAGGTATTGAATAGAATTGGTCAGAAGAGGAGTTCGTGTCACAACTTGAAGAAGCGATCAGTTGGTAGGACCTGTTCTGAGGCATCAAGGGATCACCAATTTAGTATTGGAGGGCAGCATGGAGGGTAAAAATAGTAGAGGGAGACCAAGAGATGAATACGCTAAACAGATTCAGAAGGATGTTGGTTGCAGCAGGTACAGCCGCGCGGGGTTAGCCGTGCGGTCTTAGGCGCTGCAGTCGTGGACTGTGCGGCTAGTCCCGGCGGTGGTTCGAATCCTCGCTCGGGCATGGGTGTGTATGTTTGTCCTTAGGATAATTTAGGTTACGTAGTGTGTAAGCGTAGGGACTGATGACCTTAGCAGTTACGTCCCATAAGATTTCACACACATTTGAACTTTTTTTTGCAGTAGGTAGTGGGATATGAAGAAGCTTGCACAGGATAGAGTAGCATGGAGAGACGCATCAAACCAGTCTCAGGACAGAAGACCACAACAACAACAACATTGTCTTTCAGCGTAATATGTGCAACAAAATTGTTAGCTTTGCCTAAACCTTCAGAAAAGAGATCTGGGAATTGTTTTAGCAAGCTGACTACACTGTCTTTTGGATTAAATGCAGACACTGCGAACACATTGTCCTGACTGTGGAAGCCAAACTAATCGAAAGAATCAAGATCAAACATGTTGTCACAATCGCGTGATTTAGTACTGTAAAAGTCACTGTTCGTGTATGCAAGCAATACGTGGCAGGCAAAGTACACTTTCCGAGAACAGGAATGTCCTGTCCGTTATAAGCCGTCAGTTGCGTGCTAGTTTTAGACAGGCGTGGGGAGCCTAACAGCTCATATGTGCGACGATTGAGCAATGTGATAGAGGCACCCTAGTCCAACTGAAATTTCACACGTTTCCCACAAATAAGTAAATGAACAAAAAGTTTGTTTGACTGGCATATCATTAAAGAAACTGCACGCTCGCTAGTTTTACTGATGCCTGTTACAGGCTTTGAATATACTGCATTAATGACATGGGTCTTGTGACTAGATTCCTGTGAGTGGGCTGAATTCTTATGTTTGTTCCGTTGCAAACATACGGATTACACGTGTCCTTTCCTGCCGTCAAGTCCAACACTGAGCTCGTCGGGTGATCGGTGCGGGGTATGGGGGGGGGGGGGGGGGGGAGGGGCAGCCATGGCGTTCGTGCCGTGAATAACACCGACGGCAAGACAATTCTGTTCGACTGTGTAGCCGCCTGTTTAGCGAACTGCTTATGCGGCCGCCGTTGCGGGATGGGGCAGTCGCAAGCAAGGGATTCAACCCGACAAATAGCTGGCTGCTCAAATGTATGAGCCGACAAGGCATCGGAATCGTATTGATCTAGTATTTGCACTACCTGCTGAAATGATGGATCGGACTGTTTCAAAATTTGTTCTCTGAGTTTGACATCGGGCGCATTGTACACGGTCGCATCACGCAACGTAACATCTGAATATAAAGCACCGAACGCATATTTAAATTTGCATTTCCTTGTCATACACTGCTAATCTGTTACCCACGCACGATAAGATTGTTCTGACCGTTTTTTTGCTATTAAAGAATGGATACCTAGCTGCTACCACATTCACTTGTTGGTCATAATAGTTAGTTAGCGAAACAATAACCTGTCGTAACTCAGTTCACTCGGAGTTGATAATACATAGGGAAGTTTCACAGTATCTGGTACATTTTGGTCGATGACGTGGGCTTCAAATTGTGACAACCACTCGAGCCTTTCCTCGTCTAGTTCACTAAACTGCCGAAAAGGTGGTGCAGCAGCTGTAGTAGGCGGTGATTGTTCCGGTGGGCGTGCAGCGTTGTTCAATAGCTGCTGCACCGTGTTGAGTAACGTGGAGATTTGTTGAGTCTGGAACTGACATTTCTGCGTTAACTGTGTGACATCGAACGCTTGCTGCTGTGGCGCCTGAGCAGGGAGAGGGACAGGTGGGGGAGGGGGGGAGGGGGGGCATGTTGGAAGACTCAAATGCAAAAAATAGACAAGGCAAGCAAGTAAAATTAGGGAACAAGCAAAGAAAATTTCTACAATGCCACCTCAAAACACTGATTAGCAAAAAGGACAAGAAACTGTTAAAGCAATTAGCGCCCCTGTAAAGTAAAGACAACAGAGAATTAAGTCGCCAGCAATATACCAAAGTCCGTGGCCGTCTGGCACTGGGTTCGGCGGATACTCGTCGCCAAATGTGGGGTCCTGCTCACCCGTCTCGTATAGGATATCTTAAGGATTCGGCATTCTCGGGAGGCTATGATACAATTGAAGTAAAATCACGTTAATACGGGGTGTTCAAAAAGTTTCTCCGCAGTGCCGTATGATTGTTCGCCTGCCTGGGTTACTCCCCTTCAAGAGGACTCTCCCAACATTCCACTGTTTCGTTTAACTCAGCCAGCGTCAGTAGTATCGTTGGTGTGTGTCGTTACCTGTTGACGTGAACGTATAAGTTTACTCCCTTTGTTCGTTTGTTTCATTTTTGTCATTGTTAAAATGCTAACCATTGAAGAAAGTGTGTTTTTAGTCGAACAAGTGTTCAAAATCGGCGGTAAATACGCAGTTTCAGTTCTTCAAACATTTATTCAGTTTTCCCGGAGACAACACTCCCACATCGCGATACTGTGCGAGATTTGATTAACAAATTTCGAAGTACGGGTTCGGTGACAGATGCACCGAAATGTGGTCGTCCTAGCGTTTTGTCTGAGGATAAACTACTCGATATTTCCGATAAAATGTCCATGAGTCGGAACAAGTCAGTAAGAAAACTCGCCCAGGAAATCGATGTTAGTGTCGGAACGGCCCACACAGCTTCAAGGAAAAAATTAAAAGTTTTCCAATACAAAGTGACAGTCGTGCAAGAAATGAAAAATACTGATCATGGCAAGGGATCGGTTGGTAGGGCATGTTCTGAGGCATCAAGGGATCACCAATTTAGTATTGGAGGGTAGCGTGGAGGGTAAAAATTGTAGAGGGAGACCAAGAGATGAATACACTAAGCAGATTCAGAAGGGTGTAGGGTGCAGTAGTTACTTGGAAATGAAGAAGCTTGCACAGGACAGAGTAGCGTGGAGAGCTACATCAGCCCAGTCTCTGGACTGAAGACCACAACAACAACAACAACAACAACAACAACAGTTTCACGAGCAAGTTGTCTGATCACTTCAACAGCAGAGCATAGATTGGCGTGATTCACTCGGACAGGTAAACGCGAACCGCACGAGTTAGGCGCTTGCTTACAGTAAAGCAGACGTCTGAGGGACCTCTTCTGAATGTTCTCGGAATTTTCTTTGAATTCTGCGAGCTTCACTCTCTTGATAACAATGTTAATGGATGTTCACTTAAAACAGCCGTTCTAATAGGCTATGGTCGATGTATAAAACTTTCTCCCAACGTTTCCTCTCTGACTGCGGGAAACATCTTCAGAGGCAAAATTCGAGGAAGTGCCGAATATGTTGGCAGTGTAGAGGGAGTACAGTCCATCACGTAACGTCGGTTACGAGATTATCTCTGGTAGTGCCAACATTCTCGACTGAAAATAATCGATCGTCATTCCTACGTCGCAATGCTGACATCGAATTTTTTGGTCTTTTCTGCTAAAATTATTATAGTGTTAATAAATCTCAATAGCCCCTCCATACATGTGAGCGTAATAATTTGATGTTTTCCATGTGACACTCAGCTCAGTGAATTTTATTTCGTGATCATCCTCCCGGTACAGATGTTTCGTTACGGCCGATTTATCTGTGTGTCCCAGGCCTGTTCAACCAGACGGACTCTTCTTTTTGCGGTACCTATAAAAACCAGACCATAGCGGCTAGGAATTTTCCTTATAGCTGGTGTAGTGAGAGTGCTATTGGGTCTCCCATCCACGAATTAGCTACGCACCTTGCCTCATTGCTGCTACCTCATGTTCAGCCGGCCGTAGTGTCCGAGCGGTTTAGGCCCTTCAGTCCGGAACCGCGCGACTGCTACGGTCACAGGTTCGAATCCTGCTTCGGGCATGGATGTGTGTGATGTCCTTATGTTAGTTTGGTTTAGGAAGTTCTAAGTTCTAGGGGACTGATGACCTCGGA
Source organism: Schistocerca nitens (assembly GCF_023898315.1). NCBI lineage: Eukaryota > Metazoa > Arthropoda > Insecta > Orthoptera > Acrididae > Schistocerca > Schistocerca nitens. The sequence continues at coordinate 113,906,864 of NC_064614.1, read as the reverse complement.
TGTTAAGTCCCATAGTGCTCAGAGCCATTTGAACCAACCTCATGTTCGTGGAACTGACAGTCATATTAAAAATCCATATCATTTCATTCACAAATTAAAAGAAATGCACGAGGGCCAAGGTGATATCCTTGTTAGTTTTGATGGTGTGTCGCTGTTTATAGTGATTCCAGTAAAGGAAGCTATCTCGTGTATAGTGGATATTTTTGCACCAGATATTGTGACACTGCCTCACGGCGACGGGACAGAATGTTGGACCATAGGGCACAAAGGAATGCCACGCATGCTGACCATTACCTGCACAAAGATTCTATCCACCACCCAAAAAAAGAGTGTGATTAAAACCTCGGTGGAGAGGGCACACAAAATTTGGGAACCGACATATTTAAAAGATGAGTTTGAACATCTGCGGTCGACATTCAAGGAGAATGGTTATTCGAACAAGGAGATAGATCGAGCACTTCGTCCTAGGGAGAGAAACAGGATCGACGAGCAACAATGGCCGTCCAAAGGTAAAGTTTTCCTTCTGTTTATCAGTAAGATTACAGATCCCATTGGGAAAGTGTTGAGCAAGTATGGTGTGGAAACTACCTTCAGACTCACCAGGATGATAAAAGAATGTTTAAGATCGGAAAAAGATATATGACATACTTTCGCTACACCGGGTGTATATAAAGTTCCTTGTAGTTGTGGTCTGGCTTAAACAGGTACACCAGAAAAAGAAATTTTACCATCCGTCTGATTGAACACAAGAGGAACTACCGCCTGGGATATACGGGTAAATCGGCCGTAACGAAATATCTTTACCAAGAGGGTGATCATTAAATAAAATTCACTGAGACGAGTGTCATATCGAAAACATCGCTTTATCATGCGCGTATGTTTAGAGAGGCTATTGAGCTTTATAAACACGGTAATAATTTTATAACAAAACAGGAAGGTGTTAAATTAGATAAAGTTTGGATGTCAACATTGCAACGTAAGAATGACGATCGATTACTTGCAGTCGAGAATGCTGGCACTACCACGCGTAATCCCGTAGCCGACGTCACGTGTTGGACTGCGGTGCCTTCTACACTGCCCATATATTCGGCGCTCCCTCGAGTTCTAGTTGCAGATCGCCACTTTACCTGTGAAGATGTCTCCCGCAGCCGGAGAGGAAATGATAGGAGAAAGATTTACACATCAATCACGGTCTATTAGCCCGGAAGTTTCAAGTGATGTCACTACCAGCCATTTTGAGTTTCATAATTTTGGAAGGAGTATATAGAGGGTTTATACAAGGGCGATGTACTTGAGGACAGTATTATGGAAATGGAAGAGGATGTAGATGAAGATGAAATGGGAGATACGATACTGCGTGAAGAGTTTGATAGAGCACTGTAAGACCTGAGTCGAAACAAGGCCCCGGGAGTAGACAACATTCCATTAGAACTACTGATGGCCTTGGGAGAGCCAACCCTGACAAAACTCTACCATCTGGTGAGCAAGATGTATGAGACAGGCGAAATACCCACAGACTTCAAGAAGAATATAATAATTCCAATACCAAAGAAAGCAGGTGTTGACAGATGTGAAAATTACCGAACTATCAGTTTAATAAGTCACAGCTGCAAAATACTAACGCGAATTCTTTACAGACGAATGGAAAAACTAGTAGAAGCGGACCTCGGGGAAGATCAGTTTGGATTCCGTAGAAATGTTGGAACACGTGAGGCAATACTAACCTTACGACTTATCTTAGAAGAAAGATTAAGAAAAGGCAAACCTACGTTTCTAGCATTTGTAGACTTAGAGAAAGCTTTTGACAACGTTAACTGGAATACTCTCTTTCAAATTCTGAACGTGGCAGGGGTAAAATACAGGGAGCGAAAGGCTATTTACAAAATGTACAGAAACCAGATGGCAGTTATAAGAGTCGAGGGGCATGAAAGGGAAGCAGTGGTTGGGAAAGGAGTAAGACAGGGTTGTAGCCTCTCCCCGATGTTATTCAATCTGTATATTGAGCAAGCAGTAAAGGAAACAAAAGAAAAATTCGGAGTAGGTATTAAAATTCATGGAAAAGAAGTAAAAACTTTGAGTTTCGCCGATGACATTGTAATTCTGTCAGAGACAGCAAAGGACTTGGAAGAGCAGTTGAACGGAATGGACAGTGTCTTGAAAGGAGGATATAAGATGAACATCAACAAAAGCAAAACGAGGATAATGGAATGTAGTCAGATTAAATCGGGTGATGCTGAGGGGATTAGATTAGGAAATGAGACACTTAAAGTAGTAAATGAGTTTTGCTATTTAGGGAGTAAAATAACTGATGATGGTCGAAGTAGAGAGGATATAAAATGTAGACTGGCAATGGCAAGGAAATCGTTTCTGAAGAAGAGAAATTTGTTAACATCGAGTATAGATTTAAGTGTCAGGAAGTCGTTTCTGAAAGTATTTGTATGGAGTGTAGCCATGTATGGAAGTGAAACATGGACGATAACCAGTTTGGACAAGAAGAGAATAGAAGCTTTCGAAATGTGGTGCTACAGAAGAATGCTGAGGATAAGGTGGGTACATCACGTAACTAATGAGGAGGTATTGAATAGGATTGGGGAGAAGAGAAGTTTGTGGCACAACTTGACTAGAAGAAGGGATCGGTTGGTAGGACATGTTTTGAGGCATCAAGGGATCACAAATTTAGCATTGGAGGGCAGCGTGGAGGGTAAAAATCGTAGAGGGAGACCAAGAGATCAATACACTAAGCAGATTCAGAAGGATGTAGGTTGCAGTAGGTACTGGGAGATGAAGAAGCTTGCACAGGATAGAGTAGCATGGAGAGCTGCATCAAACCAGTCTCAGGACTGAAGACCACACACACAATTTTGACGTCAAATCCGTAATCAGCGACCTCGAAAACCTGTTGGTGCAAATTTTCGGAGCGATAAAGTGATTATTTTTCCAAAATGTCCGCCATTTTTGTCCGCAATTTTGATTTTCATAATTTTGATATTAAATTCGTAATCAGCGACCTCGAAAACCTATTGGTGCAAATTTTCGGAGCGATACAGTGATTATTTTTCCATAATGTCTGCCATTTCCGTCCGCCATTTTGATTTTCATAATTTTTATATCAAACTCGTAATCATCGACCCCAAAAACGTAAAATCGGAAAATTTGGAATTATTATTTTCACTTTTCGACTTTTGGCCAGGGTTTAGACGGTTCTGAACCACTGTTCGCCAGCGTTCTTCCACTTCGCTCGACGTTGCACATCTTGACCTTGCACCTTTTGCTGTTTCAATTTTGCTTTTTTTTCATCATTCAGTACACCTTCTTCCTGTTTTCATGCTTTATCTGTGTTCAGTTTCTGAAGGGCTATCCACCACCTTACCACTAAATCTGGGGGAGGGGGAGGGGGATGGGGAGTTTCCCTTGTGTCATTTATCCCAGCGACAGAATGAAATGAATTTATGAAATGTACTATGTTATGAAATAATACAGTGCAGATATTAATTAAACAGGGCTTCTGGTGAAAGAAGTACAGCGTTATCAAAACAAAATTACATAGGGGTAGAACAGTAATGTGTTTGCCAGTATCTCGTCTCCTACCTTCCAAACTTTACAGAAGCTCTCCTGCAAACCATGCAGAACTAGCACTCCTGAAAGAAAGGATATTGCGGAGACATGGCTTAGCCACAGCCTGGGGCATGTTTCCAGAATGAGATTTTCACTCTGCAGCGGTGTGTGCGCTGATATGAAACCAAGTGCTCTACCATCTGAGCTACCGAAGCACGACTCACGCCCCGTCCCCACAGCTTTACTTCTGCCAGTATCTCGTCTCCTACCTTCCAAACTTTACAGAAGCTCTCCTGCGAACCATGCAGAACTAACACTAACACTGCATCGTTCGCAGGAGAGCTTCTGTAAAGTTTGGAAGGTAGGAGACGAGGTACTGGCAGAAGTAAAGCTGTGGGGACCGGCCGTGAGTCGTGCTTCAGTTGCTCAGATGGTAGAGCACTTGCCCGCGAAAGGCAAAGGTCCCGAGTTCGAGTCTCGGTCGGGCACACAGTTTTAATCTGCCAGGAAGTTTCATATCAGCGCACACTCCGCTGCAAAGTGAAAATCTCATTCTAGTAATATGTTTAATAATGAATAAGAAAGTAAGAATTTTGGTAAGCTGCTATGAACAGCATATGAAAGGATTATAGTAACCAAGACAGACACAATATTAATGCCTACCAGAATAGCACAAATTTATGTATTTACTAGTATGTCGGAGAGGCTCAAAGAATTTGTGATGAACTGAAACAAATTATTCAGATACTTAAGGGGGATGAAAATTTAATTTGGTGGTGGACTGGAATTCCATTGTAGGAAAAGGAAAAGTAGTACGATAACATCGACTGGGGTAAAAGGAATGAAAGGGGAAGCTGCTTGGTAGAATTTTGTACAGAGCGCAGTTTAATCATTGACAGTACTTGGTTTAAGAATCTTAGAGAAAGTTGCATACATGGAAAAAAGCCTGGAGATATCGGAAGGTTTCAGATAAATTACACAACATTAAGAAAGATATTTTAAACTGCAAACCTTTTCTAGGGTCGAATATGGACTCTAGCCATAAGTAAATCGTTATGAACTGCAGACTAATTGTAGAAGCTATAAGGAAATAAGGATATGGGACCCTGATAAAGGGATTGTACGATTGGCGAATGTTATCCTAGAAAGTGTTTGACTACGTTAGGTATTATTCATATCGGCTCACCGTGAGCCCAGGAACATCGATTTGGATGCTAGCCGATTGTCTGCGCGCAGCGACACCGGTCGCAAAGTAAGCACGTCAGAAACTCGGCCCGTCATGGTTCCTGCAGACGGAATAGGAAAGTGCGTATTATAGTCCACCTGGAAGTTCTCACCCAGCCAGTCTACACAATTCACGAGCCTCAGACTTCAGGGAGAAAGTCACGGAGGCGTAGAACCAATTGGTGGGACATTGTTGCGACCTGATTTTTTTTTGTCTACATCCTAACGTCACGCGATTGTTCAATTACTACAGGGTGTCTAGCCTAACAGTGCCCTTCACATCAAGGAACGTCGCTCCCAAAAGCAAAGAACTGAACTCACCGATCATGTTCATAGCTAGAACATTGGTTGAGGCGACATAATCTTAGGACAGAGTACTGGTCCGCGAAAGGCAAAGGTCCCGAGATCCAGTCTCGGTCCGGTACACAGTTTTAATCTGCCAGGAAGTTTCATATCAGCGCACACTCCGCTGCAGAGTGAAAATCTCAGTCTGGAAACATCCCCAAGGCTGTGGCTAAGCCATGTCTCTGCAATATCCTTTCTTTCAGGAGTTGCTAGTTCTGCAAGGTTCGCAGGAGACCTTCTGTAAAGTTTGGAAGGTAGGAGACGAAGTACTGGCAGAAGTAAAGCTGTGGGGGCGGGGCGTGAGTCGTGCTTCGGTAGCTCAGTTGGCATTCCGCCGCCGGCGGCCGTGCTGTGCGGACGTGCGCAGCGGCTGTTTGCGGTGTTTACATCGTCGCTGCGAGCGGCCGGCGCTGTGTGGTGAGTGTGCGCTTTCTGCGTTAGTTATAGTACACGATCACATTTCTAATATGACATAATGGAACAGACAACGTGACGAGATACTTGAAACATCCCCTTTTAATAATTTTACAGGACTGTGCTTATACTGACACACAATATTTTGTTAGCGCAACGCAATCTGACTTTCAAAATTCCCTACAAAAGAATGGCCCTGACTAACATTAAACTATACCTTTCACAAATCACTTACCTCACAAAAATCTTCGCTGCTCAAGCTACTGCAATACAGCGAGCGCCACTACTGCCAGCTAAATAAAAGATTCAAACTATGGAAGGCACTAACTACTGATAGGGATAGTTAGCAAATGAAAGATATTAATAGAGAACAAAGAATGTATTTACCTTGATATCATCATATATATAGCAGTTCATGACAAATTACAAAACTCCGCCATCTCTCTCCCCACATCCACCACTGCTGGCGGCTCACCTCCAACTGCCCAACGCTATGCGCTGTTCACAGCCAGCTGCCTAACACTACAATGGCGAGTATTACAACTGTGGTGTCACCGCTAGACACCACACTTGCTAGGTGGTAACTTAAATCGGCCGCGGTCCTGTAGTACATGTCGGACCCGCGTGTCGCCACTGTGTAATCGCAAACCTAGCGCCACCACATGGCAGGTCACAAGACACGGACTTGACCTCGCCCCAGTTGTAAGGACGACATAGCTTGCGACAAGACGTATCACGTCTTCCTCTCAATTGCCGAGAGACAGATTAAATAGCCTTCAGCTAGTCCATCGCTACTACCTAGCAAGGCGCCATGTGTATCATTGCTAATTGCTTACTACTATGCAAGAGATGTATTTCAACAAGAAGAACATCATTAAAAGTTAAGTAGATGACAATCTCTCTTCTTTTCTTTATAGTTTTTCATCCAGTCTCCTGTTTCAGAATTTACGCCCGTCTGCGTTAGTTTCGCGTGCACCTAGCCACTCATTGTGTCGAGACCTTAGGGAATCGACACAACAATATTTTGGCGACGAGGATGGGATGCCGCGCCCACGTTGCAGTCTTTGTGTTATACTTGCTCTAATTTGCTTGTGTCATGGCTTCGCCGCATTCTCCAGATGTACTGTCCGAATTTTTTCGCTTGCAGAATCAGCAGACGCAGGCGTTATTGGAAGCCCTTGGACAGCTCGTCCAGGGTCAACGTGCGCTGCAAACCGATGCGGCGGCAGCCGCTTCTTCGCTACCGCAGCCACACAACGCTGTCGCACCGCCATTTAGGCCCTTTGAGGCCACAACCGAAAGCTGGACTGAGTGGGCCGATCAGTTCAACTTCCACCTCACTGCTTATGGAATTCAAGGTAAAGAGCGGCAGCCGTTTTTGCTTTCTTGTGTCGGTGTGTCTACCTACCGGGTGATAGTGAAATTGTTTCCCCGACGCGACGTAGCAACTCTGTCCTACGAAGAAATTTTGTCGGCTTTAGATGCCTATTTCAAAGAAACAGTAAATGTAGTTGCCAAACGGTATACGTTTTTTCGTACAAAACGTACGGCCGGTCAGACTAACAGGGAGTGGGTTGCAACTTTGCAAGGCCTTACTAGAGACTGCGCGTTTGCCTGTGAATGTGGCCTCCCATATTCAGATACTATGGTGCGTGATGCAATTGCACAAAACGTTTCTGATGTTCGCATAAGGGAACAGATTTTGAAACTAGTTAATCCCTCCCTGCAACAAGTGATAGACATTTTGGACAGGCAAGACACACTTGACTTTGCTCAGGCATCATTTGAAACTTCGCCAGCAGTGTGTCACGTTAACCGGCCCGCTCGGCCCGCTGCACGGGACGCTAAGCGGCCCTCGCGCCCGACTTCGCTGCGGCCGCCTAGCTTGCAACCACGTGCGCCGCGTAAGCAAGCAAATGCAGTGAAATCTTGCCCGCGGTGTGCAACTAGACATTCGCGTGAAAATTGCCCGTCACGCCAAGCTATTTGCTTTTACTGTCAAAAGAAAGGACATGTACAAAGTGTTTGCCAGAAAAAGCTTAGATCAGACAATCACACAAATTCCAGGCCCTTTGCTTCGCGCCGGAATCGAACCCAGGACAATCAGGCTCGTGGACCTTCGCCCATGGACATTCATGTAGTTCATGCCCACCCGTCCAGTGACACTTTAGCTAACAGTGACTGTGTTCGTCCCACCCAAAGTGTGCGTCGACGTCGCCGGAAATCCCGTAAACTTGCAAGTGCTTCTGCACCTGTATCAGTTCAAATTGCACGAGACAGTCGCTCTTGTCGTCAACAAGACAATAAACTTTTTGTGGACTTAGACTTTGAAGGCAAAGTGATCCCATTCCAGCTCGATACCGGAGCTGCAGTTTCATTGCTCAATCACGACACGTACAAACAACTGGGCGCCCCGCCATTGCGTGCCGCAAATGTTACGTTAACTAGTTACTCAGGACAGCACATACCTGTGTTAGGACAGTGCAGCCTTCTTGCAACATACAAGGGACAGACGAAACTTGTGTCATTTTATGTTCTTCGTTCCTCTAGTGCAGTGAACTTGTTTGGTTTAGATTTGTTTCAATTGTTTAATATGTCTATTGTAAATCAGGTCCTATCAGTGAACCAGACTGTGCCTTCCGCCAGCGTTTCTAGTCTTTGTGAAGAATTTGCAGACATTTTTGCACCGGGCCTTGGTTGCGCTAAGAACTATGAAGCGCATTTGGAACTGAAAGACAACGCGCAACCAAAATTTTTCAGAGCGCGCAATGTTCCCCACGCATTGCGTGATGCGGTCGCAACAACATTAGCCGAATTAGAATCTCAAGGTGTAATTGAACGTGTGCAGGCTTCTCTCTGGGCCTCACCCTTAGTAATTTTGCCAAAACCTTCCGGAAAATTGAGACCTTGTGTGGACTTCAAGGCAACTGTGAATCCACAACTTGTGCCTGCTACTTTTCCTTTGCCCCGCCCGGAAGATCTTTTTGACAAACTGTGCCCGGGAAAATATTTTTCAAAATTGGACCTAGCAGATGCGTACTTGCAAATACCTGTGGACGAAGAATCCCAGCGCGTCTTGGTGGTAAACACGCATCTTGGCTTGTATCGCTTCAAAAGACTGCCATTCGGGTGTGCATCCGCCCCTGCATTGTTTCAGCAATATTTACAAACTATTTGTGCGTCGGTCCCTACTGCTGCGAACTATCTGGACGATATTGTAATCTCAGGAAAGACAGAAGCAGAACATTTGCAAAATCTCCGAACATTATTTCAGGTATTGCGTCAGAATGGTCTTCGCTTGAGGAAGGACAAATGTGTGTTTTTGCTCGTGACTTACCGTACCTGGGGCATGTCATAAATGCCCAAGGTATACATCCGAGTCCAGAGCACCTTCGTGCCATTCAGGACTTGCCGTCACCGCAGAACTTACAACAGCTACAGAGTGTGCTGGGTAAGGTAAATTATTATCATCGATTTGTGCGCAATGCTTCTTCCATTTCAGCTCCGCTTCATCGCTTACGCCGTAAAGGTGTTCCGTTCGTCTGGACGACGGAATGCGAACGCGCCTTTCGCCAGTTGAAATCGGCGTTACTTTCCAATACTTGCCTTACGCCATTCGATCCCCGAAAACCCCTTTTGTTGATGGTAGATGCATCGGATTTCGGGATCGGTGCTGTGCTTGCGCACAAAGATGGTTCGCATATCGCCCTATTGCCTTTGCGTCCAAATTGCTCTCATCTGCGCAAAGCAATTATTCACAAATAGAGAAAGAAGCTTTAGCTCTCGTGTTTGGTGTTTCAAAGTTCCATGATTTCTTGTATGGTCGTCACTTTACCATCATCACGGACCACAAGCCTTTGACATCGCTTTTTCATCCGAACAAGCCTGTACCTCCACGTACAGCGCAGAAATTCATTCGCTGGTCACTTTTTCTCTCGCAGTACCGCTACGATATCTTGTATCGGTCCACTGCTAAGCACGGAAACGCTGATGCGTTGTCCCGTTTGCCTGTTGCTGAGGATAAAGCATTCGATTCTTCCGAACTTGCTTGCATGTTCATTGATTCGGAAACCGATGACGTGGTCGACTCGTTTCCGATTGATTTTCGTCGTGTAGCTACAGCCACAGCTGCTGACCCTGTCCTTGCTACTGTTTTGCGTTTTGTTGCTACGCAATGGCCCTTGTCCAAGTCACGGATCGAGGATCCTTTGGTTCGCCGATTTTTTGCCCACAAGGAGCGACTTTTTGTACGACGTGGTGTTTTGTTGTTGCGTTCCGATAATGATCAATCCCGAGTCGTAGTCCCACGTTCGTTACAGTCCTCTGTCTTAAAGCTTCTTCACCAAGGACATTGGGGTATAGTGCGAACGAAACAACTTGCTCGTCAGCACTGTACTTGGTTCGGAATCGATGCTGCGATTACGAATATGTGCTCCTCTTGCGTGGCGTGTGCCGAACAACAATCCGCACCGCCGCGGAAATTCTTTGCATGGCCGAAAGCCACTTCCCCTTGGCAACGCTTGCACATCGATTTTGCTGGTCCATTCTGGAATGCTCGATGGTTGGTTGTGATCGATGCTTTCAGTAATTTTCCTTTTGTTGTCCGGATGTCTTCCACGACGTCTTCTGCCACCATCCAAGCCTTGTCTGCTATCTTTTGCATTGAAGGTCTTCCGCAGACTATTGTTTCCGACAATGTCCGCAGAATTTCAGTCGTTCTGCAAGGCCAATGGTATTCAACATCTGACATCCGCGCCGTTTTCGCCTCAGTCCAACGGTGCCGCGGAACGATTGGTCCGGACTTTCAAGTCACAGATGTTGAAATTGAAAGAATCGCATTCTCGGGAGGACGCTTTGTTACTCTTTTTGTCCTCATATCGCTCTCAGCCCCGCGAGGGTCGCTCGCCGGCTGCGTTGCTCCATGGTCGTCCTCATCGAACTCTGATGTCTTTGTTGCATCCGCCACATCAGGTTCCTGTGCAGCGGCAGACTCCTGCTTTTGCTCCTGGCGACGTTGTCTATTATCGCAACTATCGCGGTTCACAGCGTTGGCTCGCAGGGCGCATTCTTCGCTGCCTCGGCCGCGCGATGTATTTGGTTTTGGGGGCCTCTGGTGAGGTGCGTCGGCATCTCAATCAGCTGCGCCTCTGTCGTCGCCTGGGTTCTGCCGCTCCCCGTCTGCTTTCAGCGACGGAGCCGTCAGGTCAGCGCCTTGGGGACCCATCTACTGGCTCGCCTCATCCCCAGGTGTTGCCGACGATGCCTTCCATTTTGCCTCATGGCGTCGCGCCGCCGCAGCCGCCGCCGGCGCCGCCAGCAGCGGACGCTTCGCTGCAGCCGCCACGCGCCTCCCTGGGTCACGCGCCGCCGCTTGCTTCCCGTGACCAGCCGTCCTCCGCCATGGACCTCTTGCCCGCTCCGGACCAGATGTCGTCTTCGCCCGTCGGGTGCTCCGACCACATGGAGGTCGACCCCGCGGCTCCTCTTATATCATTACGTGCGCAAACACCTCATGTTGACGTGCACCCTGGACTAGGTTTGCAGGCGTTTCCTAGCTCCCCTCGGACCGAATGGCCGGGTGCGGGTGGCACAGCCTCGCCTGTTGTTAGGCTCCCCACCTCATCGCATACGTCAACATGGGGTCCTCCCCACGGCGGGCGGAAGCCTTATCTCACGACCGTTCGCCGATTTGCGGGGGAGGAATGTGGTGTCACCGCTAGACACCACACTTGCTAGGTGGTAACTTAAATCGGCCGCGGTCCTGTAGTACATGTCGGACCCGCGTGTCGCCACTGTGTAATCGCAAACCTAGCGCCACCACATGGCAGGTCACAAGACACGGACTTGACCTCGCCCCAGTTGTAAGGACGACATAGCTTGCGACAAGACGTATCACGTCTTCCTCTCAATTGCCGAGAGACAGATTAAATAGCCTTCAGCTAGTCCATCGCTACTACCTAGCAAGGCGCCATGTGTATCATTGCTAATTGCTTACTACTATGCAAGAGATGTATTTCAACAAGAAGAACATCATTAAAAGTTAAGTAGATGACAATCTCTCTTCTTTTCTTTATAGTTTTTCATCCAGTCTCCTGTTTCAGAATTTACGCCCGTCTGCGTTAGTTTCGCGTGCACCTAGCCACTCATTGTGTCGAGACCTTAGGGAATCGACACAACAACAACAATGCAAAGCAGCCACAGACTGCACACCGCACAGCCAGTGATTTTCTATACAGAGGTGGCGTTACCAATAAAAAAAAACCTAAACAGCCTACTTACATAGCCCCCATGCTCCCCACAAAAAAATTTTACAAATTGGTTTGGGCAGTGGCCAATACAGATTTGAAAAAATTTTTCATAATTACAGTAAGAAAGATATCAAATGCACACACTTATTAATACAATGTTGGTCAAAAGCTAAAATTTTCTCACAGTCCATAAAGACAGTCCTTATCATTCATCACAGTAAAACTGCCGTTTCTTTTCTCAAAGTCTGAGCAGTAAAAGAAAATGCACACGGAAGTAGTGGATTTCCATGCAGTCTTGAAGAAGTAGTGTTGTCCTTCCAACGGAAAGACAATGCTGACTCTTGACATGCAGACAGGTAATGGGCCACAACAGAGCAAACCCACAGCAGAGTCATTCGACGTTTTGAAGAATATTGGTAGGTAGGTCATCACAGAGCAGACCCACTGTAGTCCTGGTAGAGATTACGGTATTGGTGGGCCACCAGAGGCGCAGACCCACTGCAGTCCTTGTAGAAATAATGGTACTGGTGAGTCAGCAAAGACGCAGACCCACTGTAGTCCTTGTAGAGATTACGGTACTGGTGGGCCACCAGAGGTGCAGACCCACTGCAGTCCTTGTAGAGATGGCCAGCAGCCATCTGTTGTGACTGTGCAGGTGCACAATCACCATTGAAGAGTCTTGCAGATAATATAGCAAGTCCATAACCACCACTTGTGCACTCACAAAGTTTTTGGAATTGTCCTTAGAACCAGCAATGCTGTTATCCAGTCCCTTGCTGAATTATTAACACACGTGCAAACACTATCAGTCCCTACTTCTCACATATTGTCCATATACTATGACCAACAAAAACGTGTGCAGTGAAATGTAACTTACAAGTTGCTTAATTTGATGAACTGGTGTCAACTACAATTTTATAACATAAGAACACAATAACAAAGGTACAAAACACATCAGTAAACAACATAACAATACAGATAACATTTGTGGTAATAGGGGCTTTACAAAAGAATAGAAATAGACATATACGTCAGTGTTACAGGAATTATGACATGAGTACATACATAAAAGATCAGAATAACTTTCGAAACATCAACTTCACACATGAGCATTAAAATACAACAAAATAAATAATGTCTAAGCATATGTACAAGGTAAATAACATATTATTAATGCCAATTATATTTGAGGATAACAGTATTCCTCATCATAGTGAATGTAGCTTAGTATTAGAAGAAGAAAAAATTCTATGAAACTACACAGAGACAGGAAGAAAACAAATACACAAGGGTACACAAACACATAGTGGGATAACACAAAAGGAAAGGACAGGGTTTGTTTTACTGCAGTATTTTGCATGGAGATCTCCCTTCGTTCATCATTATTCCCAAAAGTCCTATCTAAGCCTGTTTTCTGTATTCTGTTCACATCCTCTGTCAAAAATAGTTTTTCTCCACTGTACAGTATCCTTTTTTTTTTTTTTGCCAAACCATTTTCTGATAGCTTCTCAATGCATTTCTTATAAATTCATCATAGTTAGTTTCTTATATAGTCTACCCCCTCTTAAGCTAACTTAAATCTACTGAGCTCAGATATATATACCAAGGGACGAGGCAATGCAGCATCACATAAAACAATTAATATAAACAGCAATGAAACAAAACGCAGATTTGCGAAGCAAGCAGCATTAAGAAATTAGCAAAGCAATTGTAATATTACAACTAATCTAAGGCAATGTGCAGCAAACAATAAAAGTAAATCATTAGTAAAACTGGCTTAACAGAATAATACAAAGTCAAATTCAATAACACTATGCCTGGCAAACAGCAGCAACTTATACCTAAACATGACATAGCTCAAGCAGAAAAAATATTACACTAAAAATGACCATGTCTAATACATATGTCTCATCTTAACACTAGAGTGATGCATCACGAGAACTTACACTAGCAGGTAAGTTACCAAATCGTAAAGAAATTGTTTATGCAATTCCAGTGAAGGGAAATGTCTTTTTATGCTCCCTCATTTTTTTGAAAATATATCACAAAACTATTATTTACTGGATCTGGAGAAAGAAAATATTTATATTAGTACATCTATAAAATTTTATTTTAACCAGTGCTGCAGTGCAGCTAGAAACTAGATATTAAACAAAATGAGTAAATAAATACATAAAGCAAGCCATATGGCATTTCTCTCAATTCTCGTAGATAGACACTTGTCCTAATCAGGTGTGCAGATGTAAGAATGTTTCCAAGCTATTATTAGCGTGTCGTATTTACGATGCTTTCTACAAACGAATGTCAATAGCGAGGATAATGGCCTCCCCTTTTTTTTTTCTACCACCTGCGCCACACACTAATGGCTTTTTCTCAAGGCGGCTGGCACACCTGGCCGCTCACAACGCATTACGTGCAGGTGGTCACTTAACCTTCGCACGGAAATATTTACGACACCAGTTTCCGCTACAGTGACAGTCTCATATAAAAATATTTCACAGGTCAAGAATCTGGGTTACAAATCTGTAGAAACAAAATCCTATAAATATAACAGCGTCCAAAAAATTTTCGCCAGCATTGTGATACATTCACGCATATACACACATTTCATAACTCTTAAAGTACGATTCTTAGTTTCCAACAACCTTTTTCACAAACCATAGTCCCTAACTTCTATTCATTATTCATATACATATAAACACGTAATCACATTCCTTATATAGCATCAGCTTATTGATCATAAACATACCGCAACAACATAATACACATAGTCGTCGTAAAAATAACATCATAACACCTCAGTCAACTCTCAAAATCGTCGTAGCTTCCTCCAATAATATCAAAACTTAAAAAAATTCTCTGCTCATGTCAAAAGTGTCATCTACCTCAAACGTACATTAAAATCATGCTCTCTTACCAAATATATCATTCAAAGCTCTCATAGTATCACAATGGTTCTGAAAAAATATGAACAGTTCACAAAGTACAAACAACATACAATTTCATAAGTGTGAAGTTATCCAACTGTGTAATTGCGTAAACATCTGTCACTGACGTAGTAAAAAGAATGTTTATTTCTCTGTCAAATAATCAGATAGCTGTGTAATTTATGTGTTGGAGAAATATGGTACCGATGTGTAAAGTTGTATAAGCAAATACCATATTAGCTAGGGTTCCTTGTGCTTGCCACACACATGGTACACAAAGTAAGCGTGTACCCCCCTGAGGATTAATGTAATTATTCCCTCAGGTGTTACAGATTACAGCAATGGAATGAAATGTATCACGGAAAACTTTCTTTGCAATTTAAAAATCTTTAAAAATAAATGTTTTAAGTACAAAATTAATCACTCAAATACGTGTCCTGTAGCGCTAAAATGTGTGTCATGTCGCAACATAATCTCTGTGGAAGTCTCGTAGTTATCGTCCTCCGAAAGCTAAGTTCTGCAGAAGTCAATGTACTTACCTCATGATAAACAAAAGTGAAATGCTTTGTGTATAGATATCGTAGTTATTACGCTTATTGTTGTGATGAAGAAAGTACTGTACTGTAACGTATTGTTGTGCCACGAAAAAGGCTGTCTCATTGTAGCTATACCACAAAAGTTAAATACTAAAACATGTTTCACTTTCTAGAAGAATTCAGAAAAATTGTGCAGATGTAAAACAGATACACTGCAAAAGCAACATTGTAAATTGTCACTCATTAGTAGCGTCGTGATAACATCGTGTAGCTGTCACATAAACTAACCACTGTGTCCTCTGGTATTTCACAGAAAGTACTTTAAATCCAGAATTTTTTTTTTAAGTAAACCAAAATGTTGCATGAAAATCTCATTAGCGTTGCCGGTATATGTTCTAAGTATGTGATCCTTATAGTCGTTACGTGATAGTGGAACTAACAAGCAAGAATGTACACACACAATAACACTGTGACGCCGCTCTGTTCACTATAACAATGTATTCGTAATTTCTGTTTCAATAAGTTCTCTTGGTTCTTGACTGGATATTTAACTTCAAACATTGTTGCATGTTAACAGATTCTAAATCTGACAAGGATACTAGTAATGTAAAGGGAAAAATTTTATGGCAAAGACTAAGTTAAAAAGCAGATTATCTTTCAATAAACGGTTTTACATGTGAAATGTGGTGTAAACCTTTACTCTTCCTAGTGCACAGAGTTTCAACTTCAAAGCAATTATCATGTTGTATACATCGGTAAAGAATGCTAAAATTTTTCTCAAGGCTAGCGTCTTATGTTATTGTTCTCGGAGACAGCGGGCGCACGCGGCTGCCTGCTGTGCGAGTCATTGTCTCTGTGTTGGCGCGCGCCGTTATTGGGATTAGGAGACCTAACTTCTACAAATTCACTCTGACGAGAAGGCCCTGCCCTGTTTAAATCCCGCCAGTTCTGATGCAATTCAGGTCTGTCGTTACAAATATATCGTCTGTCGTCATGTCGGTAGGTTCCGTAGTTTCTTCCTTGTCCGTCACGTGGTGGAGAATTTCTCCCTGAATCGTAACTGTGCGCCGAACTGTTGCGTCTGAAGTTATTCTGTCTCCCTTGATAATAATTGTTTTGGTTCCCATATTGTCTGTTTCTATGGTAATCTCTGTCATGTTCATTACTATGGAAGTGCGATCTTTCTCTGTACCTATTATTCTGCCAACGGTTGTCATATGGGTGGTGTCTTTTTTGGTCACGATTTGTGTTGTGAGAATAGCCTTGTCGCGTCCAGTTATTATTTCTTTCATCGTGGAATTGCGACGGATATGACCTGTAATTGTTGTGTTCCTGTTTCCGCGTTCCGCGATTGTCAGTGTCAATTTCTAATTCTTGTAAGAGTCCCTGAAACGCTTCAATGTCGTCTTTGCAACGTCCTGCTAAAATAATGTGTCGTAAATGTTCAGGCAATTTGATTAAGCAAATGCGGATGAGTTCTGAGGGGCTGTATGGGTTTGACAGGTACTGATTCTTGTGCAACATGTCTTCAAAATATTTCACAAGACTGGAGAATTCAGATTGGTCGAAATGTTTCATCATTATGATGCCATGTTTTACTCGGTCTTGTGTGGCTTGAGACCAATATGCTGAGAGGAAGGCATGGTAAAATTCTCCTTCACTGTGGCAATCGTGAATGACCGATCGCATTCTTACAGCTGGTTCATTCTCCAAGTAGCCACACATAAATTCTAATCTGTGCTGCAATGACCAGTTGGGGGGAAAACAATGAGAGAATTGATGGAGCCACGCTTGTGGATGAATGTCGTTGGCAGAATTTTTAAACGTTTTGAATTTACGTGTAGTAATGAACAGCTTATAGTCAAAGTCATCATGTCGGCGAGTCGCATATCGGTCATTGTTACGTCGTTTCGGCGGTTCCACTTCAAAATTCGGTGCACCTTGCCAATTTCTTTCATAATTTCCGAAATGCGCTGTGTTATTATTTTGTGGCTGTTCCGCATTTCTATCTCCCTCTTCCTGTACTGGAGCGCGAGTGTCCTCTGAAATATGTAATTCTTGTATTACCTGCGTCAACTGATCTTGTACTTCCCGGATTTCTCTTTTGTACTGTGTATCGATTTGATTTTGATTTTGTTTGAATTTTCTAATTTGTTCATACTCTTCTGTGTCAGTGAAGGCTACAGGTCTTGTGTCATTCAGATCATCATCTACCTTTGTAGATAAGTTAGTGACCTGATCCGAAAGTTCGGCTACTTTCTCCGATAGTGAACACATTTCCTCAGTGTGTTTTTCTGAACCAAGTTTCAGAGTGTCCATTTGTGTTGAAATCGAATCTACTGTGTCCTTCAAGTTTTCCTGAGTTTTTGCAAGTTGCGTAACCGAATCGGTAGATGCAACTGAGTCAAATTTAGCTTGCACGGTCTCATGATTTTCATGAACAGTAGTTTGCAGTTCTTTTATGGCTGCTTCGTGATTCTGTAGTGCATTTTCATGACGCGAAAAAATAGGTTGGAAATGCTCACAAATTTGTGTTTTTACGTCACTACAGACTTTTTGACATTTCGATTCAATGTGATGTAACTCAGTAGTTAAATCCTCGCGTGTTTGTTCAAGAGTTTGCTCCAATGAGTCTAACTTTTGAAGATTTTGTTCCATTCCGTCTAACTTTTGAAGATTTTGTCCTATTTGTTTCTGATTTTGTTCAAGTGTTATGTCTAACTTTTTAAGATTTTGTTCCACTGTGTCTAACTTTTGAAGATTTTGTTCCATTATGTCTAACTTTTGAAGCTTTTGTCCCATTTGTTGCATTAATTGTAATAACAGTGCACTGGTGTCTGAAACATGTTCCTCAGTGCTATTCGGCAGTGAAGTTGCACCGGCAACATTCACATTTTGACAAGCAGAAAATGTGTCTTGACTCATTTGAGAAAACGGTGAGGACCCAAAACCTGAGTCTACAATATTTGCGAGATTGTTTCCTGTCATTTCAGATTCCTGAGGCGAGCTGTTGCCGGCCGATCGATCGATAATGCTTCCCTGTTCTCTAATTGTTTCACTGTCTACACCACTGTTTGCTGCCCGCTCCATTTCCCTATGCGCAATTACCAAATTACTACTTTGAACATTAGTTAATTCATTACTCTGCGGCGCTAACACACTGCTTTCGTCTTCACTGTCATTTCTCAATTTAGTTTGGAGCCTAGTATTACGTTTTTCACACGCCATTATTGTCACAGTATTTCACACGACAACACAGAAAAGCACAATTTGAAGAGCAAAAATAAGAAAACACATTAACATAACACTGAAAATAATATCTAGTTAATTGGAGCTGCGAAATACTTGGTGCAAATCTACATGCGTGCCACACCTGTTTTACTGTACAGCAATGAAAGACTACAATTACAAAGGAAATTCACTTTACAATTACGCGCTAGCAATAAACAAAATCTACACTAATTACACAAACTACAAGAAAAAATCAGAAGATTCCAGTGAGGTATCCTCGGCTAAGGGTCGACATATGAAACGTCCCCTTTTGATAATTATACACGACTGTGCTTATACTGACACACAATATTTTGTTAGCGCAACGCAATCTGACTTTCAAAATTCCCTACAAAAGAATGGCCCTGACTAACATTAAACTATACCTTTCACAAATCACTTACCTCACAAAAATCTTCGCTGCTCAAGCTACTGCAATACAGCGAGCGCCACTACTGCCAGCTAAATAAAAGATTCAAACTATGGAAGGCACTAACTACTGATAGGGATAGTTAGCAAATGAAAGATATTAATAGAGAACAAAGAATGTATTTACCTTGATATCATCATATATATAGCAGTTCATGACAAATTACAAAACTCCGCCATCTCTCTCCCCACATCCACCACTGCTGGCGGCTCACCTCCAACTGCCCAACGCTATGCGCTGTTCACAGCCAGCTGCCTAACACTACAATGGCGAGTATTACAACAATGCAAAGCAGCCACAGACTGCACACCGCACAGCCAGTGATTTTCTATACAGAGGTGGCGTTACCAATAAAAAAAACCTAAACAGCCTACTTACATACTTTGAAGTTGATTTTCGATCCGAACTGCGCACGACCGAAATCTTACGAAGTTGAGGCATTTATCGAAGAAATTTTTCAGATCAAAGTGGATGAATTGCTTGGAATTCACCTGTCGATTGTCAGTCCGACTGTGTTCCTTAAGTTTTCCAGTTCTGACAAGTGCGACCAAATTGTAGAAGCATGTGGTGGGGTGGCCAAATTCAAACATTCAGACGGACACGTAGGGCAGGTCACGGTTTCGCGTGCAGGAATGGGGATAAGAACGATTCGAATCTTTGAGCTCCCCTTTGAAATAACGCCCGAGGAAATTAACAACAAACTGAGAGACTATGGCGCCATTATCAGCAATGTCGCCAAAAAATGGTCTAGCTTGCACAAGTATCCAGTATTAAATGGAGTCAGGCAAGTTAAGATTGACATGCTGAAACATATCCCATCGTATCTCTGGATTGGTGGATATCGAGCGATCATCATTTACGATGGCCAGCCGAGAACCTGCACGGGATGTGGTTCGACCCAACACGTCCGCGCGCAGTGTGTTCAACGGCGTGTGACGCAACTGCCGACTGGGGAGCGAGACTCGCCTAGTCAGATGGCCACGCTACCCGTGACGTACGCCGCCGCAATTCGCAGTGACGTCGCCCCAGACATGTGTTTCGACAGGGCGGTAGTTGCTTATGACGACGTTCCCGATGGTACCGTAGCCATGTATACTAGCAGCACAGAAGCTACAGGTCCAGCACACTCACAAGACGAGGAAACTGACAGGCGTGCAGAACCAGACCAGGCTAAGACGGCAGAAGAAGGCATGTGTCAACCACTCGAAAAAGTCGGGCAACACAAAGAGGACACGGTTGCAACGTCGGAGGATAATGACCAGCAGCCTACAACTGTTTCACCAAAGAAACGGAAGAAACGTGGAATAGCCCGTCAAGGAGCAGCAGAAATCGCTCCAATCCTGCGTGAAAAGGCGAAACAGATAGACCAAGAACTAGCGGAGACGACACAGGCAACTCCTCTGGAAGATCGAAGAACAAAAAAGAAGACCCGAAATGAGGACACTGAACCCGACGGTGGAATCCACATTCCAGACGGTACAGCTAGTCCGAAGGACCCTCCACGTATACCAAAAACGGACACGCGGGAAGTTGCGAGATTGGGCGGATGATATGGAGGAGAAAAGCCATGATGTGGAGATGGCTGCCATACCACAACATTCAGGACGGACGGCACCCGACCATCGACTATATCACCATCCAAGACGCTCATGCAGCAGATGATGATGCCGACTTCTTCTAAGTGGAGCAAACATCCACTTCACCTGGCTAACAGTATCCCACCTGACACGGTACAGTCGACATGACGTCCTTGCAGGCGTACAGAATTGCGACCTTGGACATAAATAAAATTAGAAGCACCCTCAATCTGACATATCTCCAAGATTTTCTGTACGCCGCTGATGCTGACATCTTAATGCTGCAAGAAGTAACGGCTATCCGTTTGGACGACATCACCGGCTACAACACCGTCATCAATCCTGGCAATGACAATGGCCTCGGCCCAGCGATTATGACTAAAGAGGGGATCCTACTTACAGACGTGGAGAAACTGCCGAACAGTAGAGGTCCCGCTGTCACGATAAACAACACCAGGTTTATCAACATATATGCCCCGTCAGGAACCGGAAACAAGCGCCGCAGAGCCGAATTTTTCAAGGAGGACATTGCCCCCCTTTTCGCGGTGCGATCTGAACAAACAATATTTGCGGGTGACTTTAATTGTGCGCTGAGTCCCGAAGATCAGAAGCCAAAGTTTAACAAATCTCTGGAGCTGGAGAACATCGTCAGAGACTTCCATCTGCTTGATACTTGGGAACTAAAACATGGTGATAAGCTAGGTTTCACCTACACTCCTGGAAATTGAAATAAGAACACCGTGAATTCATTGTCCCAGGAAGGGGAAACTTTATTGACACATTCCTGGGGTCAGATACATCACATGATCACACTGACAGAACCACAGGCACATAGACACAGGCAACAGAGCATGCACAATGTCGGCACTAGTACAGTGTATATCCACCTTTCGCAGCAATGCAGCAATGCAGGCTGCCTTTCTCCCATGGAGACGATCGTAGAGATGCTGGATGTAGTCCTGTGGAACGGCTTGCCATGCCATTTCCACCTGGCGCCTCAGTTGGACCAGCGTTCGTGCTGGACGTGCAGACCGCGTGAGACGACGCTTCATCCAGTCCCAAACATGCTCAATGGGGGACAGATCCGGAGATCTTGCTGGCCAGGGTAGTTGACTTACACCTTCTAGAGCACGTTGGGTGGCACGGGATACATGCGGACGTGCATTGTCCTGTTGGAACAGCAAGTTCCCTTGCCGGTCTAGGAATGGTAGAACGATGGGTTCGATGACGGTTTGGATGTACCGTGCACTATTCAGTGTCCCCTCGACGATCACCAGTGGTGTACGGCCAGTGTAGGAGATCGCTCCCCACACCATGATGCCGGGTGTTGGCCCTGTGTGCCTCGGTCGTATGCAGTCCTGATTGTGGCGCTCACCTGCACGGCGCCAAACACGCATACGACCATCATTGGCACCAAGGCAGAAGCGACTCTAATCGCTGAAGACGACACGTCTCCATTCGTCCCTCCATTCACGCCTGTGGTGACACCACTGGAGGCGGGCTGCACGATGTTGGGGCGTGAGCGGAAGACGGCCTAACGGTGTGCGGGACCGTAGCCCAGCTTCATGGAGACGGTTGCGAATGGTCCTCGCCGATACCCCAGGAGCAACAGTGTCCCTAATTTGCTGGGAAGTGGCGGTGCGGTCCCCTACGGCACTGCGTAGGATCCTACGGTCTTGGCGTGCATCCGTGCGTCGCTACGGTCCGGTCCCAGGTCGACGGGCACGTGCACCTTCCGCCGACCACTGGCGACAACATCGATGTACTGTGGAGACCTCACGCCCCACGTGTTGAGCAATTCGGCGGTACGTCCACCCGGCCTCCCGCATGCCCACTATACGCCCTCGCTCAAAGTCCGTCAACTGCACATACGGTTCACGTCCACGCTATCGCGGCATGCTACCAGTGTTAAAGACTGCGATGGAGCTCCGTATGCCACGGCAAACTGGCTGACACTGACGGCGGCGGTGCACAAATGCTGCGCAGCTAGCGCCATTCGACGGCCAACACCGCGGTTCCTGGTGTGTCCGCTGTGCCGTGCGTGTGATCATTGCTTGTACAGCCCTCTCGCAGTGTCCGGAGCAAGTATGGTGGGTCTGACACACCGGTGTCAATGTGTTCTTTTTTCCATTTCCAGGAGTGTATATCACCAGCCATTCTGCCAGTCGTATCGACAGGATTTACGCAACATCCAATTTAAGGAGACACGTTTTACAGTCCGAGCTATGGCCCACTATTTTCACTGATCATATCGCGTACATATGCACGACAAATTTAGAGAAACAATGAACTTACAGGGCGAGAGGTCAGTGGAAGCTAAATGTTGCTCATCTTCCGGATCCTGGATGTCACGCAGCCTTCCACACCACTTGGGCAGAATGTGAAAGGAAGTTCGACTTGTACGGTACGGCGCTGAATTGGTGGCTAAACTGCGCGAAGCCCGCATTAATAAAGACAATGTAAACTTACTCTAGTGAAAAAATCGCCTGGCGTAAGCGGACATTAGACTTTTACTTCAGCTGTCTGAGAGACTTGTGCGTTCGGGGTGCTACAGTCATAACAAATCATGGGCAGATCAACAGAATAAAAGCAAAATTGCTCACCCTGCAGAGACAACATCTCTAAGGCTGTAAAATACGAACGCGTTTGCAGAACGGTACACGAGAAGAGACAACATCGATGTACCACATTCTCCAAGAGAATAAAAGACAAAAACGGAAAATTCTGACGGAACTCAAAACCTCAGACGGGAGACTCTTGACACATCAAGCTGCAATACGAGACGAGATCCACCGAAACTTTAGTGAATTGCTGGCCAATACACAGACAGATGAAACGGCGCAGCAAGCTCTTACTGCTAGGACGACAGAGCGACTCACTCCAGAAGAATCTGATGTGCTCGCAGCGAGAATAACGGACGAAGACGTCTAAGATACCATCTCGAGGAGCCCAAAGAATAAATCACCTGGACCAAATGGGCTACCCGCTGAATTTTATCAAACTTTTCACGGACAGATAATTGCCAAATTGACACTCGTCTGCAATGAAATATTAAATGCCGAAACTGACCTTCCGAAGGAATTATGTGAAGGTACAGTGGTCTTAGTCCCCAAAACACCAGGAGGCAAAACCGTGGAGAATCTTCGACCCATAACACTTCTCAATAGTGATTATAAAATCTTCGCCCGTATCATGATGCAAAGGTTCAATTCAGTTATTCGTACAGTGACAGGAGTTACCAGAAAAGTGTGGGAAAGGATAGAACGATAATTCAGACCTTATGCGACTACAGAGACATTATAGCGATATCGGAAGCCTGCAACATTCGCTGTGCTCTGATGTCGCTTGACTTTGAAAAAGCTTTTGATAAAGTTAATCATTCGTACCTGTTCCGGTGTATGACATCTATGCACTTCCCACAGAAAATTATAGCCTCCGTGTAAAACATACTGACGAATAGCACGTCAAGAATCAGTGTCAACGGACAACTCAGTCGCCCGATCAATATTCAGAGTTCGGTAAGACAAGGTTGCCCCATGTCCATGACGCTTTTCGCGATTGCGCTTGAACCCCTCTTACAAGGGAACATCCCCATCGCACCCTCCTCAGATTTAGTTATAATTTGGCACAGTGAATAGGCCTTGAAAAACTGAACACAGATCAATCGAGAAAACAGGAAGAAGTTGTGTGGAACTATGAAAAAAATAAGCAAAATATACAAACTGAGTAGTCCATGGGTAACATAGGCAATATCAAGGATTATGTGAGCACGGGCGCGCCGTGGTCCCGTGGTTAGCGTGAGCAGCTGCGGAGCGAGAGGTCCTTGGTTCAAGTCTTCCCTCGAGCGAAAAGTTTGCTTACTTTATTTTTGCAAAGTTATGATCCGTCCGTTCGTTCATTGACGTCTCTGTTCACTGTAATAAATTTAGTGTCTGTGTTTTGCGACCGCACCGCAAAACCGTGCGATTAGTAGACGAAAGGACGTGCCTCTCCAATAGGAACCGAAAACATTTGATCCAGGAAAACACGTCTGATATATTCTATACGACACTGGTGACGACATGTGCGTCACATGACAGAAATATGTTGTCGACCCACCTAACTTGCACACTTGGCGAATGGGTAAAAAGATTCTTCTACTTTGTCCGATTTAGGTTTTCTTGTGGATGTGATAATCACTCCCAAAAAAGTGATGAAAACATAAGAGTGTGTCACATAAACTGCAACAAATGAATGCAACAGTTTCACAGTCGCACAGTTTTCTCTGTGCTCTGTCAAAACATATGTTTTTAACGTTTTCAAATTTTTCCGTGTGTAGACCGTCAATCGTGCATATGTCCAAGCAGATCTGAACATGTGCTGGAATTTCGGAGAGCGAAGTTGATTATGTGTGAGTGCCTGAACTCTGATAGTTGTCTGAATTTAAACTTTTCACTCGAGGGAAGACTTGAACCAAGGACCTCTCGCTCCGCAGCTGCTCACGCTTACCACGAGACCACGGGGCTCCAGTGCTCATATCATCCTTGATATTGCATATGTTGCCCTTGGACTACTCAGTTTGTATATTTTGCTTGTTTTTTCATAGTTCCACACAACTTCTTCCCGTTTTCTCGATTGATCTGTGTTCAGTTTTTCAAGGCCTATCCACTGTGCCAACTTATAACTAAATCTGAGGGGGAGGTTCCCTGACTCGGGAACTCCGTGGACTACATATATACGGACAGAAGATCATATGTCAAGCCTACGAGGACGATGTAGGGGTACTTGTGACTGACGAAAGCGAGGTGGACACAGTACTCGAACTTGTGGCGACCTACGAATTGGCGTCAGGAGCTAAACTCAACCGCAATAAATCTGGTATTATGAATCTTGGTCGAGGTATAGAGATCAGAGCCGCTGGACCTATCAACACTGTGGAAAAAATAAAATGCCTTGGAATAGAATATACGAGTAATATCCGCCGCACGGCCGTTCTCAATTATAGTAAATTACTTGCCACATTACGGGCAAGCATACAACAACACAGCTTGCGTAATTTAAATGCAATACAAAAAGTGCAACTAGCCAATACCTATATAACTTCCAAAGTCAACTATGTTGCTCAAGTGCTGCCTCTGCCACGAACCGTAGCACACCAAATGCAAGCAGCACTTAGTTATTTTGTCAGCAGAGGTCAGATATTTAAGGTTTCATACGATACCTTGACGCTACCGACACGCAATGGCGGGCTACATCTGACAGACATCTACCTTAAAGCGCAAGCGCTATACGTTAGCAAAACTTATAAACAGTGGCAACGATCACCGCGGACCTTAGTGGCTCATCTCTTACGTGAAATCACCCCAGTCCGCAGAGATCCACCAATCGATGCTCATCACATCTCCCACGAGCTGTACCACTATAAACACTTTCTTGTGGAATACAGCTATGTACGCCATAGAATACCGGAGAAGGACATATATCAGGTTAAGAAGGTTTACAACACCTTGCTGGAGGGAAAACTGCGCAATCGAATAGAAAACAAGTTTCGACATTATGATTGGAAAAACATATGGGAAAACATATCTGACCCGCATCTACCATCGAATGTGCGAATGTGCGATCGACCTCGCAGGCAATAGAAAAATCCCCACCACCTCCGAATTGCACGCGATACATCTGGCACGTACACCAAACTGTTCCAGCTGCACTGTCATCAACACTGACGAACATCGCTTCGTCTGTGACCATGTTAAAGACGTGTGGAATCTCTTCAGGCACAAACTAGCACATGTTCTCCGCACGTCACCTAACACGATTACACCGACACACGTCCTTCTGCCTGATGACGTGCCATATCCTACCACTAAAGGAAGGTCAGCCAACTGGCTCAAAGGACTGACAGTCAATTACATCTCGACGGCTATGACAAAGAGTAAAGCAGATTATTGGATGTACCTGATGACAGAACATCAAAAGCTCGAACGACAAAAGAAATACAAAGATAATTACACATATTTCTTGAAACGAACATTGTCATAGCGACAAAGCTGAAGAACGATCAAACGATATTTTGTTCAATCTCAGGATTCCTTTTTTTTTCTTTATGAAATTATTTATTAAGTTTCTCATTCATTTTTCGCCAACGAGGTGGCTATTTCGTTTCCTCCTTACCCTCGTGTAGAAGCATAATTAGGTTGCTGCTGACGCAAACATGAGACGCCAGCAGGATGAAGCATGCCTGGCTCTCCTATAAGAATCGCTCCCGCACAATGACGGAAGAATGTAGCGGATCTATTTTCTTTCCACCACCCCAAAAGAAGGGATTTTGTTTACTTGTATACATTTATTTCGTCAGTCAACTATCTCTTATGCAACAAACATAGCACAGAAGAAAAAATGTTGGTAGAGCTCTTGCCCGCGAAAGGCAAAGGTCCCGAGTTCGAGTCTCGGTCCGGCACACAGTTTCAATCTGCCAGGAAGGTTCATAATCTTAGGAAGTTTAGACCAAATGCGAAGTCAGCAAACAGATCAAAGTCACCAACGCAATCGCTTATGTATCATACTGGCTTAAATATTGAGAATGATACAGAGAAAGCGAAATGTTGAATTCGGTCCTCCGAAATTGTTTCACTGCGTAAGATCATAAAACAGTTTCTGTTCATTATATAATGCACGAATGCCGAAATGACAGGTATGGGGATAAGTGACAGAGAATACAAAATCAACTAAACTCGATCAACAGAACCTAATGCAGTACCTGGAAGATTTTTCGACTCTTCACACAAACTACTGGAAGGAAATGTATTTCCACAGTTTCTGTCAGTCAGCTCACTGCCCCCATAGCAACCCACAACATACACCGCTTTTTATAACCACGTAAGACCGAAGTGCTATTCATCGGCCTGAGAAGACCACTTAGGAACAAATGCCAACAAAAATACTTTCCTTTTTTAAAGTGTGTTTGCACAACTCTAATGATTTTGTGCATACTTCCACTCATCAATAAGTTACGGAAACGTTTTATGAGCGAACTTGACTTCCAAGGATAACCTTTTCAAAGTACGGCACTATATTATAAGATCACATCTGGTTTTAGTCCTAGAACATTCTGCATATATCCCTTCGAAAACTTAGTATTTTGACAACTGGTACATATTAAAGACCTTTGTCGTTGTAAGTATTTTTTTATTTTCTGGAATAAACAGTATAAAGGATGATTATAATAATGGGACCAAAAACAGTCTTTACAAAGAAATCAAGGATTTAATATCTATAGAGAAAGGACTAAGATCGATAGGCACACATATATTCATCGACCTACAGGAGAATATGAAATTTGTCGTCAGTAGCAAAATTTAGAAGTGAATTAAAGAACTTTCGTTGGGGAAACCCATTTTCCTCCTTTGAAGATTATATTCGTAAGAGCTCTCAAAAGTTTAACTCTGCCACAACGTTATTGCACCTGGGAATGGGGGCGCTCCGGTCGACGGTTATTACCGTGATGTCACGACGGCACGCTGAACCACTTGATAGTACATATGCAGCTGTCTTGAAACCATCTTTAGTGACTACCGTACTTCTTTATTGTAACATTAACGCGTATTTCCAATAACAACCACGGAAGGTCAACTGCTATAATATCGTGGTAGGGTACAGTAATTCATTATGTTGGTGCTATTGTTGTTGTTATTGTTGTTGTTTTTATGTACTTCAGTTCAAGACTGGTTTGATGCAGCTCTCAATGCTAGCCTGCCCTCCGCAGGCCTCTTCATCTCCGAATAACTACTGCAACCAACACCGTTCTAAATCTGGTTACTACACTCCTGGAAATTGAAATAAGAACACCGTGAATTCATTGTCCCAGGAAGGGGAAACTTTATTGACACATTCCTGGGGTCAGATACATCACATGATCACACTGACAGAACCACAGGCACATAGACACAGGCAACAGAGCATGCACAATGTCGGCACTATTACAGTGTATATCCACCTTTCGCAGCAATGCAGGCTGCTATTCTCCCATGGAGACGATCGTAGAGATGCTGGATGTAGTCCTGTGGAACGGCTTGCCATGCCATTTCCACCTGGCGCCTCAGTTGGACCAGCGTTCGTGCTGGACGTGCAGACCGCGTGAGACGACGCTTCATCCAGTCCCAAACATGCTCAATGGGGGACAGATCCGGAGATCTTGCTGGCCAGGGTAGTTGACTTACACCTTCTAGAGCACGTTGGGTGGCACCGGATACATGCGGACGTGCATTGTCCTGTTGGAACAGCAAGTTCCCTTGCCGGTCTAGGAATGGTAGAACGATGGGTTCTATGACGGTTTGAATGTACCGTGCACTATTCAGTGTCCCCTCGACGATCACCAGTGGTGTACGGCCAGTGTAGGAGATCGCTCCCCACACCATGATGCCGGGTGTTGGCCCTTTGTGCCTCGGTCGTATGCAGTCCTGATTGTGGCGCTCACCTGCACGGCGCCAAACACGCATACGACCATCATTGGCACCAAGGCAGAAGCGACTCTCATCGCTGAAGACGACACGTCTCCATTCGTCCCTCCATTCACGCCTGTCGCGACACCACTGGAGGCGGGCTGCACGATGTTGGGGCGTGAGCGGAAGACGGCCTAACGGTGTGCGGGACCGTAGCCCAGCTTCATGGAGACGGTTGCGAATGGTCCTCGCCGATACTCCAGGAGCAACAGTGTCCCTAATTTGCTGGGAAGTGGCGGTGCGGTCCCCTACGGCACTGCGTAGGATCCTACGGTCTTGGCGTGCATCCGTGCGTCGCTGCGGTCCGGTCCCAGGTCGACGGGCACGTGCACCTTCCGCCGACCACTGGCGACAACATCGATGTACTGTGGAGACCTCACGCCCCACGTGTTGAGCAATTCGGCGGTACGTCCACCCGGCCTCCCGCATGCCCACTATACGCCCTCGCTCAAAGTCCGTCAACTGCACATACGGTTCACGTCCACGCTGTCGCGGCATGCTACCAGTGTTAAAGACTGCGATGGAGCTCCGTATGCCACGGCAAACTGGCTGACACTGACGGCGGCGGTGCACGAATGCTGCGCAGCTAGCGCCATTCGACGGCCAACACCGCGGTTCCTGGTGTGTCCGCTGTGCCGTGCGTGTGATCATTGCTTGTACGGCCCTGTCGCAGTGTCCGGAGCAAGTATGGTGGGTCTGACACACCGGTGTCAATGTGTTCTTTTTTCCATTTCCAGGAGTGTACATTTCTCTTTTGGTTTCCCTCTCGACTTTTATACTCCACTTTCCCGCCATTACCAATTCCCTGATGCTTCAGTATTTCTTATACCAATCGATCCTTTCTTTTAGTTAAGTTGTGTCTTGTTGTTGTTGTTGTGGTCTTCAGTCCTGAGACTGGTTTGATGCAGCTCTCCATGCTACTCTATCCTGTGCAAGCTTCTTCATCTCCCAGTACCTACTGCAACCTACATCCTTCTGAATCTGCTTAGTGTATTGATCTTTTGGTCTCCCTCTACGATTTTTACCCTCCACGCTGCCCTCCAATGCTAAATTTGTGATCCCTTGATGCCTCAAAACATGTCCTACCAACCGATCCCTTCTTCTAGTCAAGTTGTGCCACAAACTTCTCTTCTCCCCAATCCTCTTCAATACCTCCTCATTAGTTACGTGATCTACCCACCTTATCCTCAGCATTCTTCTGTAGCACCACATTTCGAAAGCTTCTATTCTCTTCTTGTCCAAACTGGTTATCGTCCATGTTTCACTTCCATACATGGCTACACTCCATACAAATACTTTCAAAAACGACTTCCTGACACTTAAATCTATACTCGATTTTAACAAATTTCTCTTCTTCAGAAACGCTTTCCTTGCCATTGCCAGTCTACATTTTATATCCTCTCTACTTCGACCATCATCAGTTATTTTACTCCCTAAATAGCAAAACTCCTTTACTACTCTGTCTCATTTCCTAATCTAATACCCTCAACATCACCCGATTTAATTTGACTACATTCCATTATCCTCGTTTTGTTTTTGTTGATGTTCATCTTATATCCTCCTTTCAAGACACTGTCCATTCCGTTCAACTGCTCTTCCAAGTCCTTTGCTGTCTCTGACAGAATTACAATGTCATCGGCGAACCTCAAAGTTTTTACTTCTTCTCCATGAATTTTAATACCTACTCTGAAGTTTTCTTTTGTTTCCTTTACTGCTTGCTCAATATACAGATTGAATAACATCGGGGAGAGGCTACAACCCTGTCTCACTCCTTTCCCAACCACTGCTTCCCTTTCATGCCCCTCGACTCTTATAACTGCCATCTGGTTTCTGTACAAATTGTAAATAGCCTTTCGCTCCCTGTATTTTACCCCTGCCACCTTCAGAATTTGAAAGACAGTATTCCAGTTAACATTGTCAAAAGCTTTCTCTAAGTCTACAAATGCTAGAAACGTAGGTTTGCCTTTTCTTAATCTTTCTTCTAAGATAAGTCTTAAGGTTAGTATTGCCTCACGTGTTCCAACATTTCTACGGAATCCAAACTGATCTTCCCCGAGGTCCGCTTCTACCAGTTTTTCCATTCGTCTGTAAAGAATTCGCGTTAGTATTTTGCAGCTGTGACTTATTAAACTGATAGTTCGGTAATTTTCACATCTGTCAACTCCTGCTTTCTTTGGTATTGGAATTATTATATTCTTCTTGAAGTCTGTGGGTATTTCGCCTGTCTCATACATCTTGCTCACCAGATGGTAGAGTTTTGTCATGACTGGCTCTCCCAAGGCCATCAGTAGTTCTAATGGAATGTTGTCTACTCCCGGGGCCTTGTTTCGACTCAGGTCTTTCAGTGCTCTGTCAAACTCTTCACGCAGTATCTTATCTCCCATTTCATCTTCACTACATCCTCTTCCATTTCCATAATACTGTCCTCAAGTACATCGCCCTTGTATAAACCCTCTATATACTCCTTCCACCTTTCTGCCTTCCCTTCTTTGCTTAGAACTGGGTTGCCATCTGAGCTCTTGATATTCATACAAGTGGTTCTCTTCTCTCCAAAGGTCTCTTTAATTTTCCTGTAGGCAGTATCTATCTTACCCCTAGTGAGACAAGTTTCTACATCCTTACATTTGTCCTCTAGCCATCCCTGCTTAGCCATTTTGCACTTTCTGTCGATCTCATTTTTGAGACGTTTGTATTTCCTTTTGCCTGCTTCATTTACTGCATTTTTATATTTTCTCCTTTCATCAATTAAATTCAATATTTCTTCTGTTACCCAAGGATTTCTATTAGCCCTCGTCTTTTTACCTACTTGATCCTCTGCTGCCTTCACTACTTCATCCCTCAGAGCTACCCATTCTTCTTCTACTGTATTTCTTTCCCCCATTCCTGTCAATTGTTCCCTTATGCTGTCCCTGAAACTCTCTACAACTTCTGGTTTTTTCAGTTTATCCAGGTCCCATCTCCTTAAATTCCCACCTTTTTGCAGTTTCTTCAGTTTCAATCTGCAGTTCATAACCAATAGATTGTGGTCAGAATCCACATCTGCCCCTGGAAATGTCTTACAATTTAAAACCTGGTTCCTAAATCTCTGTCTTACCATTATATAATCTATCTGATACCTATTAGTATCTCCAGGATTCTTCCAGGTATACAACCTTCTTTTATGATTCTTGAACCAAGTGTTAGCTATGATTAAGTTATGCTCTGTGCAAAATTCTACAAGGCGGCTTCCTCTTTCATTTCTTCCCCCCAATCCATATTCACCTACTATGTTTCCTTCTCTCCCTTTTCCTACTGACGAATTCCAGTCACCCATGACTATTAAATTTTCGTCTCCCTTCACTACCTGAATAATTTCTTTTATCTCGTCATACATTTCATCAATTTCTTCATCATCTGCAGAGCTAGTTGGCATATAAACTTGTACTACTGTAGTAGGCATGGGCTTTGTGTCTATCTTGGCCACAATAATGCTTTCACTATGCTGTTTGTAGTAGCTAACCCGCACTCCTATTTTTTTATTCATTATTAAACCTACTCCTGCATTACCCCTATTTGATTTTGTATTTATAACCCTGTAATCACCTGACCAAAAGTCTTGTTCCTCCTGCCACCGAACTTCACTAATTCCCACTATATCTAACTTTAACCTATCCATTTCCCTTTTTAAATTTTCTAACCTACCTGCCCGATTAAGGGATCTGACATTCCACGCTCCGATCCGTAGAATGCCAGTTTTCTTTCTCCTGATAACGACGTCCTCTTGAGTAGTCCCCGGCCGGAGATCCGAATGGGGGACTATTTTACCTCCGGAATATTTTACCCAAGAGGACGCCATCATCATTTAATCATACAGTAAAGCTGCATGTCCTCGGGAAAAATTACGGCTGTAGTTTCCCCTTGCTTTCAGCCGTTCGCAGTACCAGCACAGCAAGGCCGTTTTGGTTAATGTTACAAGGCCAGATCAGTTAATCATCCAGACTGTTGCCCCTGCAACTACTGAAAAGGCTGCTGCCCCTCTTCAGGAACCACATGTTTGTCTGGCCTCTCAACAGATACCCCTCCGTTGTGGTTGCACCTACGGTACG
Organism: Schistocerca nitens; assembly: GCF_023898315.1. Lineage (NCBI taxonomy): Eukaryota > Metazoa > Arthropoda > Insecta > Orthoptera > Acrididae > Schistocerca > Schistocerca nitens. The sequence continues at coordinate 113,873,773 of NC_064614.1, read as the reverse complement.
GCCATCTGTATTGCTGAGGCACGCAAGCCTCCCTACCAACGGCAAGGTCCATGGTTCATGGGGGAAGAGTTGTGTCTTAACTTACATTTTTTCCCCACTTCGATTCGCTACCTTCTCGTTAGTTACTCGATATATCCATTTGATATTCAGCAGTCTTCTGTAGCATCACATTTCAAGAGCTTCTGCGCTCTTTTTCTCTGAACTTCTTATCGCCCACGTTCCACCTCTGTAGAATGCTCCACTCCATACAAATTGTAAGTAGGCTGTTTAGATTTTTATGTTGGTAACGCCACGTTGGTAAGTTTACCAGCACAGTCATTTCATAATGTTTAAAGGGAAGGGTCGCCATACGAAACATCCCCTTTAAAAATTATGAAATGACTGTGCTAGTAAACTTCTACGTTATTTGATTTTCAAACAGCTGAGCAAAACTCAACGTATTCAAACAGTTTTCTCTTTACTTATTATGATCATCACTAAACTGACACACAATTTTTTTTAGCGCAACGCAATCTGACTTTCAATAATCCCTACAAAAGAATGGCCCTGGCTAAAAACAACCTATACCTTTCATGAATCACTTACCTCACAAAAATCTTCGTAACTCGAACTACTGCAATACAGCGAGCGCCAATACTGCCAGCTAAATAAAAGATTCCAACTACTGAAGGCACTAACTACTGATAGGCATAGTTAGTAAATGAAATATTTTGATAGAGAACAATGTATTTACCCTAATAATGTTGAAAAGTCATCATATATCTATCAATTCATGACAACCACCTTAACAAATTTCCTTTTTCTGGCGGACACACGTCCAGATCGTCCGCTTATAGTAACCTCTCAAAACTCTGGCATCTCTCTCCCCACATCCACCACTGCTGGCGGCTCACCTCCAACTGCACAACGCTACGCGTTGTTCACATCCAGCTGCCCAACACTACAATAGCGAATATTCCAACAATGCCAACCATCCACAGACTGCACACAGCACAGTCAGTGATTTTCATACAGAGCGCTACGTGGCGTTACCAACATAAAAACCTAAACAGCCTACTTACAAAATACGTTCTTAAATACTTCCCAACACTTACATTTGTAATAAATGAAAAGCACCAGTTTCTTTTGTTTTACTGAGTGAATGTCTGAAGATGGCCTTGTAAGCCGAAAAACGGTTAACAATAAAAGTAATATTGTAGAACAAAAGCAAACTGGTGGTTTTCATTTATTATAATGTTGTTCTACCAAGAACCGACGGAAGATACTGTTAACTTACATTTGTATTCGATGTTAACAAATTTCTCTTTTTCAGAAACGCTTTTCTTGCCATTGCCAGTCTACATATTCTAACCTCTCTAATTCGGCCATAATCTGTTATTCTGTTATTTTTCTGCCCAAATAGTAAACTTCATGTACTATTTTAGTATCTCCTAGTCTAATCGCATCAGTATCGCCAGATGAATGTCCACCATGTTTTATTAATTCTGTGTTACTTTCTTGATGTTCATCCTATATCCTCTTTTCAAAACACTATCCACATCACGTAACTGCTCTTCAAGCACTTTGCCATCAGGTATAGAATGTCATCGCCAGATCTCAAAGCTCTAGTTCTTCTCCCTCAACTTTAATTCCCTTCCCACTTTCTCCTTGGTTTCCTTTACTGCTAGCTCAACGTAGCGACCATCGGGAATAGGATACAACCCTGACTCATTCCCTTGCCAACTCCTTTTCACATCCTTCGGCTCTTGTAACTGTAGTCTGGGTTCTGTACAAGTTCTAGACAAACTTTCGTTCCGTTATTTTATTCCTGCTACCTTCATAAGTCCAAAGAGTATATTTCGATCGACTGTCAAAAGCTTTCTCTAAATCGACAAAGGCCGAATTTTTCCATTCCTTTTTAAATGATCTGCGTCAATATTTTGCAGCCATGGCCTATTAAACTGATGTCTGGTTCATATTCATACCTGTCAACACCTGTCCTCTTCAGAACTGGGATCATTTCGTTCTTTTTGAAATCTGAGGATATTTCGTCCGTTTCATTTACCTTGCATACCGGTGGAATAGCTTTGTTATGGCTGGCTGTCCCAAGGATGACAGTACGCGTGAGGAAATGTCTATTCCAGGGGCCTAGTTTCCACTTAGGTCTTTCAGTGCTGGGTCATGTTCTTCTCGTAATACCACATTTGCCTTCTCATCTTCATAAATGTCCTCTTCCGTTTTGTATAATATTCTCCTCACCTCGCTTGTCTGAGCTTCCCACTTACTTCTTCCACCTATTGCCTTCCTCCTCCGCTTATTACGGAGTAGCCATCTGAATTCTTAACATTAATACAGGTGCTCCCCTTTTCTTCAAATGTCTCTTCATTTTACCATTAGGTGGCATCTATCTTTCCCATAGTCATGTACGCTTCCACAGTGAGTGCTTCTCCTCTAGCAAGCTTTTGCATTTTCTGTCTGTCTCATTTTTAGGTGCCTGTTTTTCGTTTGCCTACTACATTTGTTGTATTTATCCCCTTCTCCAATTACGTTCAATATCTCGGGTGTCAACCGCGGGTTTCTACCAGGCCTAGTCTTTCTGCCTATTTTATCCTCTGCTCTATTCACTACTTCATCTCTCAACTCCTAAACATTCGCTTTCTGCTGTATTCCTGCCCCTGTTTCAGTCGCTCCCGGCGGAACTCTCAAGAGCGTCTCTGGTTGTATCACTTTATCAGGGTCCCATATCCTTATTTCCTTATAGCTTCTACAATTAGTCTGCAGTTCATAACGATTTACTTATGGCTAGAGTCCATATTCGACCCTAGAAAAGGTCTGCAGTTTAAAATCTCTTTCTTAATGTTATGTAATTTGTCTGAAACCTTCCGATGTCTCCAGGCTTATTTCCATGTATGCAACTTTCTCCAAGATTCTTAAACCAAGTGCTGTCAATGATTAAACTGCGCTCTGTACAAAATTCTACCAAGCAGCTTCCCCTTTCATTCCTTTTACCCCAGTCGATGTTATCGTACTACTTTTCCTTTTCCTACAATGGAATTCCAGTCCACCATCAGAATTAAATTTTCATCCCCCTGAAATACCTGAATAATTTCTTTCATCTCATCACAAATTCTTTGAGTCTCTGCGTCATGCCAGTAAATATACAAATTTTTACTATTCTGGTAGGCGTCCATATTGTGTCTGTCTTTGTTACTATAATCCTTTCATATGCTGTTCATAGCAGCTTACCAAAATTCTTAGCTTCTTATTCATTATTAAACTTATTGCTTTTCTACCCGTAGTTAATTTTGTGTTGATAACGCTGTACGTCTTTGACCAGAAGTCCTGTTTAATTAGCATTGTAATATTTCATAACACACTACATTTCATAAATTCATTTCATTCTGACACTGAGATAAATCACAGCTCTACTTGCAAAAGTTTATTGGTCACAGGAAAAGCTCCCCATCGCCCCCCCCCCCCTCCCCACCCGCCAGATTTAGTGGTAAGATGGTGGATAGCCCGTCAAATACTGAACACAGATCAAGAATGAAAACAGGAACAAGGTGTACTGGACGATGAAAAAACAGCAAAATTGAAACAGCGAAAGGTCCCAGTTGAAGATGTGCAACGTCGAGCAAAGTGCAAGAACGCCGGTATCTGGTTGTGTGATCATGGTGTTGTACTGCCATTCTTGTAGGTCCGTTTTCAAATCTCCCTCGTGACCTTTTTTTCACAAAATAATGAACTTTGTAACCGGTCGTTGACGTGTCTGTTCTCCATCTGAAGTCTTAGCAATTGTCATACTATACATTGCAAGTAAATGTGATGAATAGCGAGGGTAGGCGAGTTGCTGCATAGACGTCTCACAGAAATGAAAACAATAAATAAACTGGTGTGAACTACGTTACAACAAAGGAATAGAAGAATCAAAACTTCCAAAACGAAACGCAAGATTGTTAACATATAGTACTTGTGTAGAACAACTAGGTGGTACGTACTGAAACGGTACAGTAGTTCCCGCTCCATAAGCAGCAGGTTTCGCTGCTCGCTCGCACAGGGAAATAGAAACAGAGGCGGCTCCGCAGCCAATTTTATTACACGACGCGGCCGGCCGCGGGTGCAACAGAACCTATGTGGACGGGTGGAAAGAAATGTGTCAGGCTTCATAATACGTATTTATATGTGTCGTGTATTATGCATTTCTTGTACGTGAATGTGAATCTGCACATGAACTTTCCTAATCCTCCTCACACCTTTCCATAAAGCGTGGCCAAATCTTTGTTGGGAAGTAGTTCTGTAGTATAGTAGTGCCAACCTTACTCCTGGGTAGGGGATCAGAGAGACAGCACAGGTAGGTAAAAGTCAAAAACTTTCCAGTGTCACAAGATTTGGGGTGGAGAGGTTGGTTGCGGCCAAGTGGTTTGACCACCCCCTCCACCAGGGCCCAGGAAGACCTCCGGGTGCCCGCCATATTCGTGGAGTGTTACAGAAGACGGGTAAGTGAGCAGACGTGCCCTCAGTGCGTCTGTCTCAATGTTCACGCATGGAAGAGAGGTATTTGAATATTTGTACTAATTCTTTTATTTCCAGCTTCGGATTGTGTAAGGAAATGAATGATCTCGTTAATTTAGGAAATTTGACCCCCTGTGTTAATGTATCTGGTCCCCAGTTTGCCCGTTATCCTCCTCACATAGTGGATGTCCTATGTAAAATATTGGGAGACTTTGGTGGTATACATTTGGCCAACGCAATTCCGTCTTGCCCGTAGAAATGTGCGTGCGGATTAGTATATAATATACCCGAGCTATAAGTTGTAAAACTGTAATGACTGTAAACTGGAACAATTGCTGCAATCGCTGTAAAATCGAGTGATAATATTTAAAATAAATACGTAATCAATTGTCATCAATCTTTAACATACCATAAAAATCACAATGAAGTCAAGTTAAAGGAATTCATTTAAAATAAAAGATGTAGAATGCAGGGACCCACACATCAGCCTGTGAGCCCTCCGGCCCCTTGCCTAGTATCGAACAGAAAGGGCACGCTCTCTAGGTAGCGCTCTCAAGCTCCCCTCCCCAGTTATCCGTTGCGCAATTTTCATTCAGGGCTTGACGACATCAACCTTCATCGGGCGTCCCTAGGCAAGGAGGTTAGACGGTAAACTTTCAGTACGTCTGGAGTTCCCTTCCACACTCCTCGAAGTTGGAAAATGGGGCACCAAGGAGATTTGAACACGGATTTACCCTCTTTGCGGTCCAACACCGTGACCAGAAATTCGCTGGATGTTGTACATCTTCAGCTTGGGCCGTTCACTGTTTCGATTTTGCTTCTTTTTTCACTGTTCAGTAAACCATCTTCCTGTTTTCGTGTTTGATCTGTGCCCAGTTTTTGACGGACTGGGCCATCTTGCAACTATATCTGAAGGGGGTTCGATGGGAAGCTATCCTTGTCAGCATAACTTTATCGGCCACATCCCATCCTCAAGTGTTCAGCCAGTAATTCACACTAAAGATAGGGTTGCCATATCTAGCTATGACCTTAGGATCTTGTCGGGACACTCTGAGAGGGGGGATGTGGGGTGTAAAAATGAAGTAAAAATTTATTTAATATAATTATTTTTTATTTCGAACACAATTGCATGGAACTTGTTGTGGCAGAGGTAGTTGGTACATCATATTTTTCGGATATATTTCATCTTTTTCAGCAAGTCTCTCTTCCCTTTTACTTATTTATAGAGCTCCATGCAAGTTAGCTTGTAGTTACATTGGCATTCCACAGTCCCTGGCAGCAGTCAATTTCCTTCACCAGTCCCCCGGGCCGACATCAGCGAAAACACTCGTTCCGCAGTGGCGTTGTGTGCGGTACTAGAAAACAAATACTCCCATAATTTTAGCAGTTGGCATTTGCGTTCAGGGTTTTCGTGTTCCTTAAAAAAGTAAATCCGTCTTTCTTCCATGGAGTTTTTGGTCTTCCATTCTTCCGAGTCACTCTTAGTTTCTCATATATATACTTGATATTTATTAAAATATATAGCTCACTTCTCTAAGCAATCAAATGCTATGGTCTAGAAAGCCATTGTCTCTTCTTCAGATTCTAAATCAAATTAATTATGTATTGGTCAGAGTTCTCAGACTTTGATTTGTTGAAATTCATCTTGCTTTGCAAGCCAGTAAAACAGGCAATCTTCCTTTCATTCAGTCATCTTCGAGTGTCGACTAATATATTTCTTATTGCAATTATCGATACTTTATTCTTCTCCATGCTTTTTATATTTTTTCAAGCAGTTCCAAGCTTGACTGCAGAATCGTGAAGTAAATTTCAGTGATCTGACCACAGAAAAAATTCTGAAATTATTTTTAGTGGTCTGTCTTCGGCGTCAAAAAAAGTTTTTAACGGGATCCAAAACTTAAGAATTCTTACAACTGCGGGCATTAACGGTTTTTTGTGTGTGTAAGATAGAAGAGTCTGATGATTGAAATCAACGTACATGCAGAATTCTTTCAGCTACACTGCCCTTACCGCGTACAATGAAAAATAATTAAATATTTTCATCACGATTATTTCGACAGGTAAAACTCTAGCAATACTTGATATACTATTGTGGAGAATATGGGCAGGACATCCAATTCCTTTACATTTTTCCTAGTTCTTTAATTCCTCTGGCCGTGTCGATGAAGCCTTCCGAAGTTGGTATTGGCACTGTCTCCACAAAAAGCGATTAATTTATCTAACGACATTTGCGGTTGTCTTAAAGTGTCTAGACAAAACACTACAGTTGTCTCCGATGTTTCGTTATTCAGAGAATCAAACTTCAACAGCTTCTGTAGGATTCCGTCAGTCTTAGTTAAGTATTGAACAACTAAACGAAACATCTTTTCAGCCTTTTGGTTTGATGCGTCGGTACCTCTGACATAAAACGAAACTTCTTGCAATTGTTGTTTGCATTCCAACTAGGAGTGTGGTACGAGAATAATTTTAACAAGCGCTGTAGCCATTCAGTTTTGCGGTACGGTCAAGAGAACTAAATGACTGTTGATGGTTCACAACCTTATAAGCTGTCGTTAGCTGTGCAGCAGCAACGAGCAGTTCTTCCTGGGTATCTTCTTTAATCATAACTGTAGAAATAGGCTTTGATGTCTGTGCAATTGCGAATACATTTGTAAGACTCTTCGTAAAAATGTGATGCCTCACACCTGCCTTACCTTCGTGAGTTACTGAAATGAAACAGTTACAAATGTCACACAACCCTTCCCGATCCTTACGTCCTTTCTTGAAAAAAGGCAACTCTTATAATAATCAGAAAAGTGATACTTTCTTTTTCTATCCTTTCGCAATTTCGTGAGCTTTGATAAGTTTATTAGACGCGTAAACTGTAGACAATAACACTTTAATCATCGAAGTACATATACCCGCAGTAAACAGTTCAAACATTACTAACATGCATTTGTTGTTCGTATTATGTTTAGAAAAAATCGTCTAATCAGATCGTTATTCAAATGGGAACTGCCCGATTCTTCTGCGTGGCATGGCTTAAATAGTTCCAGTCTTGTGCTGCTGGAGAATTCTAATGTTATCTGGAATGATGGCACTAGATCTAGAAGGTACTTGCATCGTAGATATGCGATACGCAAAATGCAACGCCAACTGAGCGACGACACAAACAAACAAAAATGAGGCTGCATTTACATGTTGCGCTATCGAATGATGTCACTTCCGTACTTGAGCCAAGCTCATAAGAGTACTTTGCAAAGTCGGGACAAAATTTTGTCTTGTCGGGATGTCGGGGCAAGGCCCATGACGGTGGCGGTACTATACTTCGGGACGGGTGGCAACTCTACGCTAAAGGCGTAGTGGACGCACCAGGAGACGAGACACTCGTTGTATTATAAAAAGTAAAGCCTATCTCAACCCTAAAATTGGTTTGATCACAGCAGTACTTTACTTGGCATGGTTGTCTTGGAACTGTATGCCCTTTCCTTGCTGCGAACGTTACATCTAAACAGTTTACAACCTTTTCATTACCAATGAGCTCAACAGCTATACGAAAGCAGGGAAACTGTAAGCAGAATTTTTTTTTATAAAAGACTTTCATCACAGCAGTTCAGCTACTAGTTCAGTCTTCGCCTCCGCCCGTGGGCACAACTCTTCAGATGGTTGGATACAATTCGATAATACAACCACAACAGACAAAAGTGTACACTATAAAATAGTCACAAGATACAGTTTGTTAATGCAAGCGAACATGAAGAGAAAACATCCTGACACTAAATTAATCAGTTCAAAACAAAGTGATTATCCAGGCGGAAAAAGATTTCATTTACTGTGTCTCCTCTAATCTACACGTGACTATTCACAAGTTTTTAAACCAATAGCGTAAAATATAAAAGTATTAAAAAATCATTCTATTTCTGTAGCAGAAATGTCAAATGCATTTATAATAATACTAGTAAATCTTTTAACTGATCAGCCAGTGCATATAGTTTAGTGTAGAGAAGTGTTTTAAAGAATTTTCTATTAGCACAACACGGAGCGCAACCGGTGGGGTAAGGGCTAGGACCTGAGGGATACACTTCTTACATAAACTGTAAGTCCTAATAACCACTTGCAAGAGAAATCATGATAATATGACTGACGATCCTAAAAAAATAACCTTTTCTTAAAAAAAGTTAAAACAATTGTATCTAGCAGAACCTGGCTCGGCAAAGGTATTAACCTTTAGGCTTAGGCAAATAAATGGTTCAAATGGCTCTGAGCACTATGGGACTCAACATCTTAGGTCATAAGTCCCCTAGAACTTAGAACTACTTAAACCTAACTAACCTAAGGACAGCACACACACCCATGCCCGAGGCAGGATTCGAACCTGCGACCGTAGCAGTCCCGCGGTTCCGGACTGCAGCGCCAGAACCGCTAGACCACCGCGGCCGGCTGCTTAGGCAAATAAAAGTGGCACGGAAGAGTGGATACGATTGGACGTGAATGTATGCTTATAACCACACTCCGTGACGTGCACGCCACGTGTACGCCAGCTACGTGATGCGCGCAGGTTCCTTGGAGCACATTTCACAATCTTCATGCCTGACAGAGTTGTTAGCAGAGGTCAGTCGGTAGCGGCCCTAGCAGGCCACGCAGCTCACCTGATCTGTCAGTGTGCGATTACTTTGTGTTGGGAGCCCTCAAATCTAAAGTGTATCGCAGCAACCCTTATAGTCTTCAAGAACTGCAGCAGAACATTTCGGATGAGATTAATCAGTTCCAGCAGTTTCGATCCTCCATCAGTAACTTGCTGAACAGGGCCCAAAAGTGGCAAGGGATGAATGGTGGTCACTCTCAGTATCTCCTACAATCAGGTTACCAATGTATTTCCTTTCCTCTGCTGCGTTTCTTTGTACGCTGGAACTCTGTTTTCTGGACCAGTTTTATTTGCCACACCCTGTACTATTAATACGCCAAAGTATCGAACACTTGAGATGCTCACTTTTATGAGTGCAGCCGAGTGGCTTCTCTAACATGCTTAAATTGGTTTCCAAACCTGTAACGGTCACCAAAAGCCAACATGTTGCAGATTTAAATGGCTTCAAATCTCTGCACACACAGCCGGGAACTGGGCACGCTAACCAGAACTTGCTTCGCTCCACTATATCTCAGTCGTACCACAAAAATCGTCAAATAATACCACGTACGGGGGTCTATACCGTAGTTAGAACAGATTAACCCTATGAATGTGTCAGTCTGCAGAATTTGACCACAGCCGATCGGTTTGTGGCGACTCAAATGGAAATCGCCACTGCGCAATTTGCAGACGTGTGTTTTACCTTTGCCGCTACTAAACACACGCTGACATTCACAACATCAGTCTTAAGTCCTTGGGGCTTGGGTATCTGATTGACAGGCGTCAGAGACTGCGAGAGAGCCCCCAGCCGCCGGCGACACGGAATCGTCTTCGAAGCGCCACCGCCACACCACGTAGACGGGCGCTGCAACGGGTGTTGGCCAGCGGTAACGTACAGAGATGGTTACAATCGATCTATCGCATTCGAGACAATACCAAACTGGCTCAAGAACTAAATATCCAAACGGTGACTTTCACATAATCATGGTCCTAGTGAACGAACAATGTGATTGAAGAGCACAACAGTAAGTTGTAATGCATTGCGAATAGACAATTTGGCTTAAGTGCCAGTTACAACTTACGACAAACCTGTTACTACAGCACTGTATGAATGGTTGAGGTTCCATTAATGTGTTTAGTGGTGCAATATACGTCGATCTTTACCAGATATTTGTGGTTCTCATTTGGTCCATGCTCCCGCAACCTGCAACTAATTAATGAACAACTAAAAGAGTAAATAGTAGGATAATGATCGAAGCAGAAGAAATGAATTAAAATTTGTGCCTAGCAAACAAGAACACCCGGGTTCGAATCCCGGCCGCAGCACAAATTTTAATTCATTTCTTCTGCTTCGATCATTATCGTAGATAATGAAGAGACTTAAATGTCTCGGGGAAGAATTTAATTATAAGACTAAATAGTAGTTGGTGGGCGCAGCAGTGAGGAGACAAGCAGCAAGAAGGGAAAAAGGTAAACGTGATATAGGCACATGTTCGCTAAATATTCCGATCCACGTGCCTGTATGGTGTATCATTAGCTGTGTGTGAGACTGAAGGAGAGACGCAATGTACACTTGGGCCGCTCAAATTACATTAAATTAATACTCGCTCCACAGGTCATGAACAGACATTTCGTAATGATGTGGAGCGTGTCAGTTTAAAATGAGCTTTCATTACACTTTTTTTTACTGTTACTACTTCAAATTGTAAGTAGGCTGTTTATGTTTTCTTATTGGCAACGTTACGTAGCGCTCTGTATGAAAATCACTGGCTGTGCTGTGTGCAGTCTGTGGCTAGTTTGCATTGTTGTCTGCCATTGTAGTGTTGGGCAGCTGGATGTGAACAGCGCGTAGCGTTGCGCAGTTGGAGGTGAGCCGCCAGCAGTGGTGGATGTGGGAAGAGAGATGGCGGAGTTTTGAAACATGTAAGACTGGTTGTCATGAACTACTATATATATTATGGCTTTTGAACACTAGTAAGGTAAATACATTGTTTGTTCTCTATCAAAATCTTTCATTTGCTAACTATGCATATCAGTAGTTAGTGCCTTCGGTAGTTTGAATCTTTTATTTAGCTGGCAGTAGTGGCGCTCGCTGTATTGCTGTAGCTTGAGTAACGAAGATTTTTGGGAGGTAAGTGATTTGTGAAAGGTATAGGTTAATGTTAGTCAGGGCCATTCTTTTGTAGGGATTACTGAAAGTCAGATTGTGTTGCGCTAAAAAAATATTGTGTGTCAGTTTAAAGGACAGTCATGTATAATTTTTCTAAGGGGACATTTCATATGGCGACCCTGCCAGGATTCGAAGCTGGAATCTTCTGATTTTTTTCTTGTAGTTTGTATAATTAGTGTAGCTTTTGTTTATTGCTAGCGTGTAATTGTAGAGAAAATCTCCTTTGTAGTTGCAGTCTTTCATTGTTGTACAGTAAAACAGTTGTGGCATGCATGTAGATTTGCACCAAGTATTTCACAGCTGCAATTAACTAGATATTACTTTCAGTGCTATGTTAATGTGTTCTCTTATTTTTGCTCTTCAAATTGTGCTGTTCTGTGTTATCGTGTGAAATATTGTGACAATAATGGCGTGTGAAAAACGTAACACTAGGCTCCAAAGTAAACTGAGAAATAATAGTGACGACGAGCGTAGCTTATCAGCACCGCTGTGTAATGAATTAACAGACATTCAAAGTAGTAATTTGGTAATAGTGCATAGGGAAATGGAGCGGGCAGCAAATAATGGTGTAGACAGTGAAACAAGTAGTGAACAGGGCAGCATTATCGATCGATCGGTCGGCAACAGCTCGCCTCAGGAATCCGAAATGACAGAATACAATATAGCAAATGCTGTAGACTCAGGTTTTGGGTCCTCACCGTTTTCTCAAATAAGTCAAGACACATTTTCTGCTCGCCAAAATGTAAATGTTGCCGGTGCAAATGCACTGCCGAAAAGCATAGAGGAACAGATTCCAGATACTAATGCATTATTATTGCAATTAATGCAGCAAATGAAACGAAACCAGAGACAAACACAGCAACAGTTAGACACGATGGAACTAAATCAGAGACAAACACAGCAACAGCTTCAAAAGTTAGACTCATTGGAACAAACTCTTGAACAAACACGTGAAGATTTAACTACGGAGTTACCTAACATTGAATCGAAATGTCAAGAAGCCTGTAATGACGTAAAAACACAAATTTGTGAGCATTTTCAACCTATTTTTTCGCGGCATGAAAATGCATTACAGAATCACGAAGCAGCCATAAAAGAACTGCTAATCATTGTTCATGAAAATCATGAGACCTTGCAAGCTAAAATTGACTCAGTTGCATCTACCGATTCGGTTATCCAACTTGCAAAAACTCAGGAAACCTTAAAGGACACAGTAGATACGATTTCAACACAAATGGACACTCTGAAACTTGGTTCAGAAAAACACACAGAGGAAATAACTTCAGTATCGGATAAAGTAGCTGAACTTTCAGATCAGTTCACTAACTTATCTACAAAGGTAGTTATGATATGAATGACACAAGACCTGTAGCCTACACTGACACTGAAGAGTAAGAACAAATTAGAACATTCAAACAAAATCAAAATCAAATCAATACACAGTACAAAAGAGAAATCCGGGAAGTTCAAGATCAGTTGGCACAAGTAATACAAGATTTACATATTTCAGAGGACACTCGCGCTCCAGTACGGGAAGAGGGACATAGAAATACGGAGCAACCACAAAATAATAACACAGGAAACTTCGGAAATTATGAAAGAAATTGGCAAGGCGCATTGAATTTTGAGATGGAACCGCCGAAACGAAGTAACAATGAGTGATGTGCGACTCGCCGACACGATGATTTTGACTATAAGCTGTTCATTACTACACGTAAATTCAAAACATTTAAGAATTCTGACAACGACATTCATCCACAAGCATGGCTTCATCAATTCTCTCATTGTTTTCCTCCCAACTGGTCATTGGAGCTCAGGTTAGAATTTCTGTGTGGCTATTTAGAGAATGAACCAGCTGTAAGAATGCGATCGGTCATTCACGAATGCCACAGTGAAGGAGAATTTTATCATGCCTTCCTCTCAGCGTATTGGTCTCAAGCTACACAAGACCGAGTAAAACATAGCATCATAATGATGAAACGTTTCGAACAATCTGAATTTTCCAGTCTTATGAAATATTTTGAAGACATGTTGCATAAGAATCAGTATCTTTCAAACCCATACAGCCCCTCAGAACTCATCCGCATTTGCTTAATCAAATTGCCTGAACATTTACGACATATTATTTTAGCGGACTGTTACAAGAACTGGAAATTGACACTGACAATCGCGGAACGCGAAAACAGGAGCACAACAATTACAGGTCACATCTGTCACAATTCCGCGATAACAGAAATAATACACGACAAGGCTATTCTTACAACGTAAATCGTGACCAAAACAGACACCACCCGTATGACAACCACCGGGAGAGTAATAATAGTTACAGAGAAAGATCGCATTTCCGTAGTAATGAATATGACAGAGATTGCCATAGAAACAGACAATATGGGAACAAAAACAGTTATTATCAAGGGAGACAGAATAACTTCAGACGCAACAGTTCAGCGCGCAGTTACGATTCCGCTAGAAATTCTCCACCACATGACCGACAAACAAGAAACTATGTAAACTACCAACAAAACGACAGACCTGAATTCCATCAGAACTGGCGGGATTCAAATAGAGCAGGGCACTCTCGACAAGGTGAATTTGTAGAAGTTAGGTCTCCTAATCCCAATAACGACGCACGCCAACAAAGAGACAGACAATGACTCGCACCGCAGGCAGCCATGTGCGCCGGCTGGCTCAGGGAAAAATTACATAGACGCTAACCTTGAGAAAAATTTTAGCATTCTTTACCGATGTACCATATACCACATGATAATTCCACTGAAGCTGAAACTCTGCGTACTAGGAAGAGTAAAGGTTTACACCACATTTCACATGTAAAACCGTTTATTGAAAGATAATCTGCTTTTTAACTTTGTATTTGCCATAAAACTTTTCACTTCACATTTCTAGTATGGATTGTCAGACTTAGAAACTGTTACCATGCAACAATGTTTGAAGTTAAATATCCAATCAAGAACCAAGAGAACTTATTTAAACAGAAATTACGAATGCATTGTTATAGTGAACAGACGTCACAGTGTTATTGTGTGTACATTCTTGCTTGTTAGTTGCACGATTACGTAACGACTATAAGGCTTACATACTTAGAACATATACTGGTACTGCTAATGAGATTTTAATGCAACATTTTGGTTTACTTGAAAATACATTCTGGGTTTAAAGTACTTTCTGTGAGATACCAGATGACACAGTGGTTAGTTTATGTGACAGCTACACGATTTTATCATGACGCTACTAATGAGTGACAATTTACAATGTTGCTTTTGCGGTGTTTCTGTTTTATATCTGCACAGTTTTTCTGAATTATTCTGGAAAGTAAAACATGTTTTAGTAGTAACTTTTGTAGTATAGCTACAATGAGACAGCCTTTTCCGTAGCACAACAACACCTTGCAGCACAGTACTTTCTTCATCACGGCAATAAGTGTAATAACTAAGATATCTATACACAAAGCATTTCACTTTTGTTTATCATGAGGTAAGTACATTGGCTTCTGTAGAACTTAGCTTTCGGAGGACAATAACTACGACACTTCCACAGAGATTATCTTACAACAAGACGCAAATTTAGCGCTACAGGACACGTATTTGAGTGATAAATTTTGCACTTAAATGATTTATTTTTAAAGATATTTGAAGTACAATGATACAAAGGTTCTCCTTGATACATTTCATTCCATTGCTGTAATCTGTAACACCTGAGGGTATAATTACATTAATCCTCAGGGGGGTACACACCTACATTGTGTACCATGTGCTTGGCAAGCACAAGGAGCCCTAGCTAATATAGTATTTGCTTATACAAATTTACACGTCGGTACCATATTCCTTTAACACAGAATTACACAGCTATCTGATTCTTTAACAGAGAAAGAAACATTTCTTTTAATACGTCAGTGACAGATATTTACGTAATTACATAATTGGATAACGTCACACTTATGGAATTGTATTTTGTCTGTACTTTGTGCACTGTTCATACACTTTTCGGAACCACTGTGATACTATGAGAGCTTTGAATGATGTATTTGGTATGGGATCATGATTTTTAATGTACGTTTGAGGCAGATGACACTTTTGACATGAGCAGAGAATTTTTTTAGGTTTTGAAATTATTGGAGGAAGCTACGACGATTTTGAGAGTTGACTGAGTTGTTATGATGTTATTGTTACGATGACTATGTGTATTATGCTGTTGCGGTATGTTTATGATCAATAAGCTGATGCTATATGAGTTATTTGATTATGCTACATATCTGTTATGATGAAATATTGAAGAAGTGTCGACGAATAAAGTAAGGAATAATGAGTAGTGGTTAGGGACTCTGGTTTGTGGAAAAGGTTGTTGGAAACCAAGAATCGTACTTTAAGAGTTATGAAATGTATGTAAATGTGTGAATGTATTACAATGCCGACGAAAATTTTTTGGACACTGTTATGTCAATAGGATTTTGTTTCTACAGATTTGTAAAGCAATTCTTGACCTGTGAAATATTTTTATATGAGACTGTCACTGTAGCGGAAACTGCTGTCTTAAATATTTCGGTAAGAAAGTTAAGTGACCACCTTCACGTAATACGTTATGGGCACCCAGCTGCGCGACAGACGCCTGGAAAAAAGCCATTAGTGTGTGCCTTTCAGAGGCACAGGTGGAGCAAAAAAAAAAAAGAGGCCATTACCCTCGCTATTGACATTCTTTTGTAGATAGCATCGTAAATATGACACCCTCAAACTTGAAAACATGATTACACTGTAGAGTTCTTAATTTATGATATTTACTGAAATGAAATGATGAGAAACATTTCATGTCTATTGTCTTGCTAGTTGAAAGATTGTTTACTGCATTATGAAATGCCATATGGCTAGTGAATGACGTTTCACGCCTTGCTTTGCCTATTTTGTTTAATATCTAGTTCCTAGCTGCACTGCAGCGTTGGTTAAAATAAAATTTTATAGATGTACTAATATAAATATTTTATGCCTACAGATCCAGTAAAAAATAACTTTATGATGGATGTACTCCAAAAAAATGAGGGAGCACAAAAAGACATTTACACTTCACAGGAATTGCATACATAATTTTTGTCAGTGACTTGGTAACTTGTCTGCTAGAGCAAGTTACAGTGATGCGTCACTCTAGTGTTAAGATGTGACATAGGTATTAAACATAGCCATTTTTACTGTAATATTTTTTCTGCTTGAGCTTTCTCATGTTTAGATATAAGTTATTGCATTTGCTGTGGCTGTTTGCCAGGCATAGTGCTACTAAATTACACTTTGTATTACTCTGTTAAGCTAGTTTTACTACTCATTTATTTCTCTTGTTGCTGCACATTGGCTCATATTAGTTGTAATGTTGCATTGCTTGGTAATTTAGATTTACTGTAGCTTGGTTTGGCAATTTGCATTTTTCTGTCATTGCTGTTTGTGATAATTGCTTTGTGTTGCTGCATTGCCTCGTCCCTTAGTTTAGCATCTGAGCTCAGTAGATTTAAGTTAGCTTAAGAGGGGGTAGACTATATAAGAGAACGAGTTGTGACGAATTGGAAGAAATGCATTGAAAAGCTATAAGAAAATGGTTTGGCCAAAAAAGTATTTTGAAAGAGGATATGAACCAAAAAAGTAGGGTTTAGGGACAACAGGTTTATGTAGGATTTTCTTGGAAATAAATGATGAGGTAAGATAATGGAAAATAAATAATGAGGTAAGAAATGTGTGAACATATAAATACAGAAAGCATGCTTGGATAGAACTTTTTTGGTGGAAACAAATGTTGAAATAAGAGGAAAGATATATGGAATGAAGTTTAGGGGTGGACTGCAGTACCAAATGTCACACTGAAAACAAACCCTGTCCTGTATTTTTGTGCTATTACACTATGTGAATTTGTGTTTTCCTGTCTTAATGTGTTTAGCTAATAAGAGTTATGTTGTAGAATTTTTCTGATCATATGTTATTTTCTTTGTAAAGATGTTTAGACATTATTTATTCTGTTCTGTTTTAATGCTCATGTGTGAAGTTGATGTTTCGAAAGTTATTCTGATCTTTTATGTATGAACTTATGTCATAATTCCTGTAACACTGATGTATATGTTATTTCGATTCTTTTGTAAAGACTGTACTACAAATGTTATCTGTATTGTTATGTTCTTTAATGATGTATTTTGTATCTTTGTAATTGTATTCTTATGTTATAAAATTGTAATTGACACCAGTTCATCAAATTAAGTAACTTGTAAGTTCCATTTCACTGCACACATTTCTGTTGGTCATAGTATATGGACAATATGTGAGAAGTAGGGACTGTTACTGTTTGCACGTGTGTTAAATATTCAGCAAGGGACTGGATAACAGCATTGCTCGTTCTAAGGACAATTCCAAAAACTTTGTGAGTGCACAAGTGGTGGTTATGGACTTCCTATATTGTCTGCAAGACTCTTCGATGGTGATTGTGCACCTGCACAGTCGCAGCAGATGGCTGCTGGCCATCTCTACAAGGACTACAGTGGGTCTACACCTTTGCTGACTCACCAGTACCATTATTTCTACAAGGACTGCAATGGGTCTGCACCTCTGGTGGCCCACCAATACCATAATCTCTACCAGGACTACAGTGGGTCTGCACCTCTGGTGGCCCACCAATACCGTAATCTCTGCCAGGACTACAGTGGGTCTACTCTGTGATGACCTACCTACCAATATTCTTCAAAACTTCGACTAACTCTGCGGTGGGTTTGCTCTGTTGTGACCCATTACCTGTCTGCATGTCAAGAGTCAGCACTGTCTTTTCGTTGGAAGGACAACACTACTTCTTCAAGACTGCATGGAAATCCACTACTTCCGTGTGCATTTTCTTCTACTGCTCAGACTTTGAGAAAAACACTGCTATTTTACTGTGATGAACGATCAGGACTGTCCTTATGGACTGTGAGAAAATTTTAGCTTTTGACCAACATCGTATCAATAAGTGTGTGCATTTGATATCTTTGTTATTGTGATTGTGAAAAATTTTATCAAATCATTATTGGCCACTGCTCAAAACAATTTGTAATTTTTTTATGGGGAGCATGGGGGCTATGTAAGTAGGCTGTTTATGTTTTCTTATTGGCAACGTTACGTAGCGCTCTGTATGAAAATCACTGGCTGTGCTGTGTGCAGTCTGTGGCTAGTTTGCATTGTTTTCTGCCATTGTAGTTTTGGGCAGCTGGATGTGAACAGCGCGTAGCGTTGCGCAGTTGGAGGTGAGCCGCCAGCAGTGGTGGATGTGGGGAGAGAGATGGCGGAGTTTTGAAATTTGTAAGACTAGTTGTCATGAACTGCTATATATATTATGGCTTTTGAACACTAGTAAGGTAAATACATTGTTTGTTCTCTATCAAAATCTTTCATTTGCTAACTATGCATATCAGTAGTTAGTGCCTTCGGTAGTTTGAATCTTTTATTTAGCTGTCAGTAGTGGCGCTCGCTGTATTGCTGTAGCTTGAGTAACGAAGATTTTTGTGAGGTAAGTGATCTGTGAAAGGTATAGGTTAATGTTAGTCAGGGCCATTCTTTTGTAGGGATTACTGAAAGTCAGATTGCGTTGCGCTAAAACAATATTGTGTGTCAGTTTAAAGGACAGTCATGTATAATTTTTCTAAGGGGACGTTTCAAAATCAAAAAATTTGTCTATTGAGTAGAAGAAGTTGTCATTGATAAATTCTTTTATTTTTTTTTTAATATTTTTTGGCTCTCTGTCAGACTTTTAATGCTATTTGGCAAATGGCCAAAGATTTTTGTGGCAGTATGATTCACCCCTTTCTGTGCCAAAGTCAAATTTAACCCAGAATAGTAAAAATCATCGTTTCTTCTAGTGATGTACCTATGCACTTCGCTATTATTTTTTCGTTGGGATGGGTTATTAATAGCGATGACAATTCTGTAACTTACACAGTAAGAGAGATAGTAGATTACTCCAGCCAACAACAAAAGAAAATTTTCTGACGCTGATGAAATCCACAGAGAGGACCTCGTTTATCCTGTTTCAAAAATCCGACTTTTTTTTTTTGCATACTTCTCAGTGCTGGAATTATCTCGCTTGCAACTATGTCAGAGCTTTCAGACTGGAAAAACATGTCCGATCTTCTAGACCAACAAGAAAAATTCTCAAACTTCTATACCAGTCAGACGAGAATCACACACGCGCTTATGCCTAGGTGAAGTGCTTGATGAAGAAAATCAGAGAGTCATTCAGGCTGAGAATTAAAACTGGTATGAGGTATTAATCCATTTCTTTGCGTAACACAGTTCCGAGCGAAACATAGTGGTCGGAAAACTCATTAGTCGAATGAGCCAACTGTCAACAATACAACGACTGAATATCCGTTGAGAGCCAATATTTTAAACTTAAATTTTATAGGTAGGTACATCTTTATTAACTTAATTAGGACACTCCTAAGCTGGCCTATGCTAAAAACAGTTCTCAGTGTGACTGAGGACCTTTCACTGAGGTCAGCCCCTTCCAACTCTTCCATTAACACTCGTCTTGTACACTTATTTCGCCTGTCTCCTTTGGATCATATCCTCTAACGTGTCCAAACCATCTTAACATACATTTCTCAGCACTCTTCACTGTATCTTCTTTCACTCCGCAACGCTTCCTAAAATTAATTTAATAAACTTTACTTAAAGTTTGAAATTTTATTAAACTATAGCTGCGTTGCTTAAGCTTTTATGTTGTACTTAGAACGGTATTATTTATTGATAAAATTAAATTGTAAGGTATCTGTGAATTAAATCACGACAATAACTGACAAACACTAATGTAATCAATGGCCTTACACGTCCTTGAAAAGTCTAAGTCAATTTTGAATGTATCTGTTTTTAATTTTAGGCACGATTTTGAGTTTTCATCAATAAGATGACTTCTCAATTCACTCTTCACAAGGTTGACGCTTCAGAATGATTTTTCGCATGAAAATGTAGACTCGAATAAGGAAATAATGTAAAATGCTGTTTTTAACTGATTTGTAAGTCAGAAATACTATTCCAGGTGTTAAATATCAACATATATTTCCTTCTCTAGGTCTTTAAAAGCAGACCACTTGCGCTGCGAACCAACAAGTAAGTTCGTATTTGTTTTCTCCGATAATTGTGTATGAGCACAAATACGTTCAAATTTCGACATCCAAAATTCGTTTTTTTTTTTAATCCAACAATCTTCCAAAGTGAGTCAAACTCTACAACAAAAAGAGATTATTTGCTTTCGAATGTTCTAACACTGAAAAAAGTGTTCCTTTTCCCCCTGTAATTTACCGATTAAGCTGATTTAGGTGAGATATAAGTCTAACATGGAAATTAAATTTTTGAATTCACAGGTCTCTCTGGATACTGAAAACCCTTCTAAAGCAGAATAAGGAATTGAAACGTTTCAAAACGCTTCTTCTTGATAACCAATGTAAGTTGTTATGCAACAGAAGACCTGCGTACAGCAGTTTGCCGACCGCTGGCGTTGAGTAATAACAGATATTCTCTTTAAAGAAAGTTACAGGAATTTCTTGAAAATATTAGAACACATCACACCGTTTGGTGTTATGTTGAAACTAGTCAACATATCAATAAAGTAACGCAAAATTTATTCGTCACTCTGTAATCAACAAGTATTCAAAGATTAATTTTAAAAGAATTTTTAGGGAGCAACGTACTAGTCCGTACTCCTGACGTGATTCGCACAGAACAAATGTCAATAGTCCTTCGTTTTGTACAGACAGTGTGTGGTGAGTATTTGTCATTACGTTTGGTATATTTCTGGGCACACTCTAAGAAAAAAAGGCTCACTGCGAAGGAGTTATCTGAATTGGACGGAAATCAGTAGATGTGATGTACTTGTACAGAGAAACAAATGATTACAATTTCAGAAAAAATTGGGTGATGTATTCAAGAGAAAGAGCTTCAGAAATTGAGTAAGTCAGTAACGCGTTGATCTACCTCTGGCCCTTACGCAAGCAGTTATCTATCCTCCGGCTTGCCTCTGTTTAACAGAGATGGTTGATGTCCCCCTGACGGATGTCGTGCCAAATTATGTCCAATTAGCGCATCAGATCCTCAAAATCCCGAGCTGCTTAAAGGACCTTGCCCATAGTGCTCCAGACGTTCTCAGTTGGGGAGGGATCCGGCGACATTAGTGGGCCGAGGTATGATCAGGCAAAGCACGAAGACAAGCAGTAGAAACTCTCACTCAGCGGTATGTCGATGGTAGTCTACACTCCGTTTTGTTACCCTTCGTGACAAGCCCTCCTGGGCTTAAACTTCAGCAAGGTTATACCCGTCTGCACATGGTGAGAGTTTGTACTTCTTTTTTTTTTCGTGCTTTCCAAACCTTCCCTTGGGCAGCCAGGTCGTCGGATCTCTCCCCAGTTGAGAAAGTTTGCAGCATCATGGGCGGAGCCCGCCAACCAGCTCGGGATTTTGATGATCTAATGCGCCAATTGGACAGAATTTGGCACGACACTCGTCAGGAGGACATCCACCAACTCTGTGAAACAGAGCCACGCCGGACAGATAACTGTTTGCGTAAGGGCCAGAGGTGGAGCCACGCTTTACTGCTTGCTCAATTGCTGAAGCTCTTTCTCTTCAATAAATCATTTAATTTTTCTAAAATTTTAGTCATTTGTTTGACTGTACAAATGGTTCAAATGGCTCTGAGCACTATCGGACTTAACATCTGAGGTCCTCTAGAACTTAGAACTACTTAAACCTAACTAACCTAAGGACATCACACACATCTATGCCCAAGGCAGGATTCGAACCTGCGACCGAAGCGGTCACGCGGTTCCAGACTGAAGTGCCTAGAACCGCACGGCCACACCGGCCGGCTTGCCTGTACATGAAGGTTACATCTACTGATTTCCGTCCCATTCGGATAATACCTTCGTGTGCGTCATTTGCTTTTGTCCCAGAGTGTGTAATTTGTTAAAATGTGTAACAATAAACATGAATAAGGAGAGAAAACATATGTGGATACTAAAAAAAGATATCAAATCCTAGTTTTCTCTAACGTGAGGCTGTCTCTAATTGAAACTAATCTCTTACAGGTATGTCAGAGTTTTCAGACTGGAAAATATGTCCTCTTTTGTAGCCGAACACCAAATATCGTCAAACCATAACCCAGTAATTGTGCCTTTTGTTTGTGACTCAGATATATACAAAACGAATTTAAAGGTTTCTGCACCAGCAGGAGTAAAAGTGTCTTTTATTTTTGTTTCCTCGTCCTCTCTGCATGACTATACCGCTGCTAATCAACATGTTGCGTGGCACGAGAGTGGTTTTTCTTTAGAAACTGAGAGAGCTTATTTTTGGGACAGGTTTCGCCATGTGGCCGCTGTGGGTCTCTGTCATCGCTGTCCAGCTGCAGCTTGCATCATCACAAGCGACGTCCGACCCTCTGCTCATCCGATTCCGTAAGCTCATTTTATTATGATTAAAGTTGTTCGCCTCAAAAGTGATACAAGGAAGAAAATGGAAGCAAATATTATCTATCTAATGCGAATAGTAACCAATCTCAAGTGGCAAATAACGAAAAGGTGAATTAAACGATGCTTTTGGAACTTGTGTACTACCCCACTACAGGTGTGCCTCAAGGCTCTGTCTTGTCACGCCACCCCCCCCCCCCCTTTTTCCGTTCTGTACACTTAAGACATTCCCAAACCACCAATCCAACCTACCTCCCGCTGACGACACCGCTTACATAGCTAACCACCACAACAACCTTCAACTCTCCCATGCCTCCCTCCAAGCTGGCCGGAGTGGCCGAGCGGTTCTACGCGCTTCAGTCTGGAACCGCCCTACCGCTACGGTCGCAGGTTCGAATCCTGCCTCGGGCATGGATGTGTGTCCTTAGGTTAGTTAGGTTTAAGTAGTTCTAAGTTTTAGGGAACTGATGACCTCAGAAGTTAAGTCCCGTAGTGCTCAGAGCCATTTCAACCATTTTGAACCAGCTTCCCTCCAACGCCATTTCAATCTCATGGTCGAATGCTGTAACACGTGGAAATTTCATGTAAATACACAGAAAAGCCAAGCCACCACCATCTTTGGTTGCACCACGTGTCATTTCCGTCGTCCAGACCTCCACCTCTCCATCTACAACCATCTCATCTCTCCGATCGCCGCAGAAAAAGGTTAAGGACTAACCCTCGACAGAAAAGTAATATCACAATTAATAACCTAACTAACCTAAGGACATCACACATATCCATGCCCGAGGCAGGTTTCGAACCTGCGACTGCAGCAGCGGCGCGGTTCCGGACTGAAGCGCCTAGAACCGCTCGGCCACAGCGTCCAGCTCCGATTCACACCCTGACTCGCTACTGACTGCAGCAAAATTCCGTTTATGTATCACCCCGCGCATGACGTGACTTCATGTGTTTTGAATACCCGAGCGCATTGGCCGCCGTCGGTTGCTGCCGTTCGCTGTTACTATCGTCTCATTCTGGAAGACTGGTAAACATCGTCTTCAGCACAGGAATCCAAATATCACTCAATTTCACACCCTCCTCTTTCCTACTAAAGTTCCTCTGTCTGTGTAGCGTTTCAATGTATCCGCTTGTCGCTGCCAGTACTTGAGTCCTATCAGAGTGAATGTGATGGTCTCTTGCTTGCAAATCACGTTCCCCAATTGTTGATGAGCCAGTCTCCTCCATTGTACAATTACCCTTGTGCTCTTCTAATCGTATTTTCATCGTTCTTTTTGTAGTACCCACGTACACCACTCCACAGGTACACAGAATCCTAAAAATTCCTGCTCTTTCGGCGGTTTGCGAGGATCCTTGGGCAATTTTAGGTAATCCTGTATTTTCCAGGAGGGTTTGTCGATTGTCACGATGTTCCGTTTATTCAAGATTTCCCCTAATTGGTCAATACCATTCTTACTGAACGACAGAAAAAGTGTCGATTTTACAGGCGCTTATGCGTCGCTTTGATTTTTGCACGGTGGTCTTAATGCTCTTTTTACCTCAGCGGACGAATAAGCATTCTTGAGCAATGCACTGGTGAGATATTTTAATTCCGTCTCAAGCCGCACTGCTTCGCAGATTTTTCTCTATCCGCCATCGTCTTCGGGATGTCTCACGTTTGTTGTGGGTAGTGGTTCGAATTCTGGGTTTAGGCAACGATCACTGCGCCAGGGTCTTCGCTAAAGCGTATGATCTAAGCCCCCATATCCCTTCTTGAAAACTAGCCCATCAAGAAAATTTAATCTTCCACCTATCTCCTCCTCCATGGTAAACTGAATCTTTAGATTGTTCCCGTTGAGATGCTTGTGAAAACGACCTAGTTCTTCTCTGCCATGTTTCCAGAAAACTAACGTATCACTCACGTAGCGGAACTAAATATTCGGCTTCCTGTTGCCTTTCTCCAATGCCTGCTCCTCGAAGTTTTCCGTAAAGACATTCGCTATAACTGGTCTTATGAGGCACCCCATAGCCACGTCATCCATCTCTTCGTAGAATTCATCTTTATATTCGAAAGACGTGTCTGAGAGGGAATATTTAAGTAATTTTGCAACATCTCATTGAGCGAAACCATCAAAATAGCGATACCACTTCAAAACTAACTGATATGTTCTCCAGACGGACCACTACGCTGTTTAATTTACAGATAAATTGTGCCGAATTTTTGATATACGTCCTATCGGCCCACATATGACCGTAATAATGATTTCAAGAAGATGGCAATCGGATAGATCGGAAAACCAATGGCACTTATTAGAGGTCTCAGAGAAACGTGTTCTTTATGCACCTTTGGCTAGCCATAAAGTCTTGGTATTAGAGAAATTGAATTGAACAGACTTTTCTGAACGCTATGTTCGATAAAGCACTTTTTATCAACTGTGTGACTGTTCTAAGAAGTTCGTCGGTGGGGTCTTTACTCAGTTTTCTACATGTCTGTGAATCTAAGAAGTCGTTAATCTTACTATGATAGTCGATCAATTTCGAAACAACTGTCGCATTTCCATTGTCAGCGGGGAGAACGATAATGGTACCGTTTTCATTCAGGCTTTTTATGGCATTCCTCTCGCACAAAATTAAACTGAAACCGAATGCCATCTGGATCCCGGTGGTGGGCATTCAAAGTACGTGACGTCACGCCATTGCGCTGTAGCATGCGTAAACGGAATTTTTTGCAGTCAGTAGCGAGCCAGGATGTGAATCGGACACTCAAAGGAGCTTCAATCCCCCTCGAAAACATCCGTCGCAGATGGGGACGAAACGTTGGGTTTCAATGTGAAATCCATTCGACCACGGCGTAATAGTCTGTAACATTTTATTAATCGTGGCCTTTCCGGTCACGGAAGTTCACATTTTACAAGAAAAGTAATACGGAATGGACACCTTATTACCGTCCAACACAAAGCCCGAAATTGGCTAAAGCAACTAACAGGCTGAACATGGGGTCCACATCCTCCTACCATTAACATCACCTAAAAGTCACTCATCCACCCCTTCTCAACTTAATCCAGAGTTGCCTGGACCACCGCCTCCCCTACATCCTACAAGTCTCTTGAAATCCTGGAAAGACATGCATTCCGCCTCGCGTTCCGCGTCCCTGTACCTTCATCAACTCGTATCACACACCAGTTCATCCATTTCCCACACCTTCAGCTCATCCTAGAGCACCTTTGTATCCTAAACATTAATTGAAAAACGCCCTCCACGCTCAATTCCCCCCCCCCCCCCCCCACTAATCAGCTGTCCAGGTACCCTGCTGCGCCACTACATTCATATTCCACCTTCCATGCACCTTCATACCTTATCTATCCTTTCTCAACCGATTTCAACCAACTCCCACTCCCCGAAGATGAAATCCGTTGCAAAGCATACCCCCCTCCTTCGAACCCTAGTGAATGCTCCGCCTCACACTATCTTTTCGCTTTCCTTTCTCCCTCCTTCCACCATCTTAGTGACGTTTAGTCGCTACTTGCAGTTCCGCAAAGCCCCGTTATCATACTCATCACTCC
This sequence comes from Schistocerca nitens, assembly GCF_023898315.1. Taxonomy (NCBI): domain Eukaryota; kingdom Metazoa; phylum Arthropoda; class Insecta; order Orthoptera; family Acrididae; genus Schistocerca; species Schistocerca nitens. The sequence continues at coordinate 113,847,503 of NC_064614.1, read as the reverse complement.
ACCTCTATCATGATCATGATTATTTGTATGCACTACCAGCATAGCTATTGAACATTACATCAGCATTAACATTACCAACAGTCTTTAGAGTCTACCTATAATATAAATTTAATAAAAAAAATTTTTCGTCAACGTATTTTTTAAAAACACACTTATTCTGTTGTTGTTGCGGTCATCAGTTCAGATACAGGTTTGATGCAGCTTTCCATGCTACTCTATCCTGTGCAAGCTTCTTCATCTCCCAGTACCTACTGCAACCTACATCCTTCTGAATCTGCTTAGTGTATATCTCTTGGTCTCCCTCTACGATTTTTATCCTCCACGCTGCTCTTCAGTACTAAATTGGTGATTCCTTGATGCCTCAGAACATGTCTTGCCAACTGATCCCTTCTTCTAGTCAAATTGTGCCACTAATTTCTCTTCTCCCAATTCTATTCAATACCTCCTCATTAGTTATTTGGTCTACCCATCTAATCTTTAGCATTCTTCTGTAGCACCACATTTCGAAAGCTTCTATTCTCTTCTTTTCTAAACTATTCATCACCCATGTCTCACTTCCATACAGGGCTATACTCCACACAAACACTTTCGGAATCAACTTCCTGACTTTTAAATCTACACTCGATGTTAACAAATTTCTCTTCTCCTTGCCATTGCCAGTCTACATTTTATATCCTCTCTACTTCGACCATCATCAGTTATTTTACTCCCCAAATAGCAAATCTCATCTACTACTTTAAGTGACTCATTTGCTAATCTAATTCCCTCAGCACCACCTGATTTAATTCGACTAAATTCCATTATCCTCGTTTTACTTTTGTTGATGTTCATCTTGTATCCTCCCTTCAAGACACTATCCATTCCGTTCAACTGCTCTTCCAGGTCCTTTGCTGTCTTTGACATAATTACAATGTCATCGGCGAACCTCAAAGTTTTTATTTATTCTCCATGGATTTTAATGCCTACTCCGAATTTTTCTTTTGTTTCCTTTACTGCTTGCTCAATATACAGATTGAATAACATCAGGGATAGGCTATAGCCCTATCTCCTTTCCCAACCACTGCTTCCCATTCATGCCCCTCAACTCTTATAACTGCCATCTGGTTTCTGCACAAATTGTAAATAGCTTTTCGCTCCCTGTATTTGGCCTCTGCCACCTTCAGAATTTGAAAAAGAATATTCCAGCCTCCCTTTATAAAAAGGGAGAAAGAGATATTGTAGATAATTTTAGACCTATTTCTGTGCCATCAGTGTTTGCAAAAGTTATTGAAAAGGCTGTGTATGTAAGGATAATTGATCGTTTTATATCATACGATTTGCTATCAAATGTACAGTGCGGCTTTAGAAGTCGTTTAACAACTGAAAATGCTATATTCTCTTTTCTCTGTGAGGTACTGGATTGGCTAAACAAAAAGTTTCGAATGCTTGGAGTATTTTTTGATTTAACGAAGGCATTTGATTGTGTTGATCACAAAATATTGCTCCAGAAGTTGGACCATTACGGAATTCGAGGAGTAGCTCACAATTGGTTCACCTCTTACTTTAGCAACAGGCAGCAAAAGGTCATTATTAACAATGTTAATAGCGGCTGTGATGTGGGATTGGAGCGGGGTAATGTCAAGGTGACACAGGGATCAGTGTTGGGTCCTCTCCTGTTCCTTATTTATATAAATGATATGCCCTCTAGTATTACGGGTAACCCTAAAATATTTCTGTTTGCTGATGACACTAGCTTGCTAGTAAAGGATGTTGTGTGCAACATTGACTCGGTTTCAAACAGTGCAGTACATGACCTCAGCTCATGGCTTGTAGAAAATAAACTAACGTAAAATCACAGTAAGTCTCAGTTTTTACAGTTTCTGACACACAATTCACAAAACCTGACGTTTTAATTTCACAGAACGAGCATATGATTAGTGAAACTGAACAGTTCAAATATCTAAGTGTTCAGATAGATAGTAAGCTGTCGTGGAAAGCCCACGTTCAGGATCTTGTTCAAAGACTTAATACTGCCATTTTTACTGTTCGAACGGTATCAGAAGTGAGTGATACTTGACACGAAAATTAGTATACTTTGCTTACTTTCATTCGCTTATGTTGAATGATATTATATTTTGGGGTAACTCTTCCCATTCTACAGGGATATTTTTGGCTCAGAAACTGGCGGTTCGGGCAATAAGTGGGGTAAGTTCACGAACCTATTGTCGACCCCTGTTATCGAGTCTGGGTATTTTGAGATTGGCCTCTCAATATGTATATTTCTTATTGTCGTTTCCTGTTACCAATATTAGTTTCTTCCCTAGAATAAGCAGCTTTCACTCGGTTAATACGCGGCGGAAATCAAACCTGCATTTAAATCGTACTTCCTTAACTCTAGTGCAAAAAGGTGTGCAGTTTACTGCTGCATCCATTTTCAATAAGCTGCCACTCGAATTCCAAAATCTTAGCAGTTACACACGCGCTTTCAAATCGAAACTGAAGAGTTTCCTCATGGGTCACTCTTTCTATTCTGTCGAGGAGTTCCTTGAAAAATTAAGCTGATTCTTATTGTAATGCTGATAGCGTTTACTTAAAATTATGGACTGACTTTTTTCAGGTTCATGAACAATTATTTTTATCTGTTATTACTTTTATGTACTGACACGTTCTATGACCTTGGAGAGTTGCTCCTCAATTTGGTCCTACGGAACTTGACGTGTAAATAAAATAAAAATAAAAATAAAATAAAAAATTGTCAAAAGCTTTCTATAAGTCTACAAATGCTAGAAACGTAGGTTTGCCTTTCCTTAATCTATCTCCCAAGATCAGTCGTAGAGTCAGTATTGCCTCACGTGCTCCAACATTTCTACGGAATCCAAATTGATCTTCCCAGAAGTCGGCTTCTACCAGTTTTTCCATTCGTCTGTAAGGAATTCTTGTTAGTATTTTGCAGCCGTGACTTATTAAACTGATAGTTCGGTAATTTTCACAACTATCAACACCTGCTTACTTTGGCATTGGAATTATTATATTCTTCTTGAAGTCTGAGGGTATTTCGCCTGTCTCATACATCTTACTCACCAGATGGCAGAGTTTGGTCAGGGCTGACTCTCCCAAGGCTATCAGTAATTCTAATGGAATGTTGTCTACTCCCGGAGCCTTTTTTCGACTTTCAGTGCTCTGTCAAACTCTTCACGCAGTATCGTATCTCCATCTAAATGCTCTTCCATTTCCATAATATAGTCCACAAGTACTCCGCCCTTGTATAGACCCTCTACATACTCCTTCCACTTTTCTGCTTTCCCTTCTTTGCTTAGAACTGGGTTTCCACCTGAGCTCTTGATATTCATACAAGTGGTTCTCTTTCCTCCAAACGTCTCTTTAGTTTTCCTGTCGGCAGTATCTATCTTACCCGTAGTGATATATGCCTCTACATCCTTACAATTGACCTCTAGCCTTCCCTGCTTAGCCATTTTGTACTTCCTGTCGATCTCATTTTTGAGACTTTGTATTCATTTTTGCCTGCTTCATTTATTGCATTTTTATATTTTCTCCTTTCATCAATTAAATTCAATATTTATTCTGTTACCCAAGGATTTCTACTAGCCCTCGTCTTTTTACCTACTCGATCCTCCGCAGCGTTTATTATTTCATCTCTCAAAGCTACCCATTCTTCATCTACTGTATTTCTTTCCCCTGTTCTTGTCAATCTTTCCCTAATAATCTCCCTGAAACTCTCTACAACCTCTGGTTCTTTCAGTTTATCCAGGTCCCATCTCCTTAATTTCCTACGTTTTGCAGTCTCTTCAGTTTTAATCTACAGTTCATAGCCAATAGATTGTGGTCAAAGTCCACATCTGCCCCTGGAAATGTCTTACAATTTAAAACCTGGTTCCTAAATCTCTGTCTTACCATTATATAATCTATCTGAAACATTCCAGTATCTCCAGCCCTCTTCCATGTATACAACATTCTTTCAAGATTCTTGAACCAAGTGTTAGCTATGATTAAAGTGTGCTCTGTGCAAAATTCTACTACGTGGCTTCTTCTTTCATTCCTTACCCCGATTCCATATTCACCTACTACGTTTCTTTCTCTTCCTTTTCCTACTATCGAATTCCAGCCACCCATGACTATTAAATTTTTGTCTCTCTTCGCTATCTGAATAATTTATTTTATCCCATTATACATCTCATCAATCTCTTTATCATCTGAGGAGCTAATGGCATATAAACTTGTGCTACTGTGGTAGGCGTGGGATTCATGTCTATCTTGGTGACTGAACCGTGATTTATTTTCCAAGAATATTCTTAAGAATTTATTTTATTTACTAGCGATTCATCAAGAACATTAACACATTCAGTCACGCTATGTAAGCACGGAAGTAGTTGCCAGGGAGCAACTGATGAAATCATAACCAAATTCCTTGTAACAAATGGGAATTTTATTCACTTTAATAGTGCCTAAAAGCATTTTTTTAAAGAAACAGATTTAAAATTATAATCAGAAAGAACCCCCTAAATATCAAAATTAAATCTATTCAGAGGCAGAAAGAAACAAGTTTTGTCTGTATGAGCTTTCGGGCAGAGAACCTTGCCATTCCCTTTCGACACGGCCATAGTTACGACCGCTCACAACAGCCTCTGAAAGACTACACTGGTTCAAATCTGCAACACACCAGATAACTTTAAACTAAGAGTTTTAACAATTTACACAAGGACGCAAACTACGCCCCCCCCCCCCGTAGGAGGGATGGAAATGGTACAAAACACTAACAATTAAAATATTAACCTTGCCACCGAAGGTGCAACTTGATTTTAACTTCTAAGAAAAGTCTTACGTTGAAATGGTGGCAACTTTATATACTAAAATGATCATTTAAATAAAAGCCCATGAAATGCAATCTTATATAAAATTCTACAAGGTTGGCCAAACAATAGTTAAGATGCTCTACAGTACACAGATACCGCCTCTCAAGATCATAGGCAATAATATCAAAGTTTCCAAAGATCAAACATATTTCAGGTATTAGGCCGTTACACTGCAAGCAATAAATTCGTTAACACACCAGATCCGACAAACATGACAGAGGCAGCTACTAACGTACGGTAGATTGATAGGGAGATTACTGAACAACCCGAACCGTAGGTTGCTCTAACCCGCCCCTACTCAACAAGGGAAAAATGGACCACCCAATTTATAAACAACCACCTTCCCGGGGCAAACGGAGAAGAATGGTGGGACGGCCCCAAACCAAAACGGCTGGTGATCTCACCAAGGAAACAAGTAGAATTTAACAAGAGTAAATCAAACAACATATCACCAAGGAATGTGTAATGGGACATATGCTGTTCATTTTGTACATTAGTGACTTGATAGACAATAATAATAGCAACTCCACACTTGTTACAGAGGATGTATTTGTTTGTAATGAAGTACTATCTGAAAATGCTGTATAAATATGCTAATTATCTTGCGTATTTTAAATGTACGCAAATATAAAATTGTGAACTTCATAAAACTCTGAGTAGTACTATGCTTACTTAATCAATGGTTCACAATTAGTATCGGTAAACTCATACAATACACTAGAATTCGATAGCAGGAAAAGGAAGAGGAGGAAAAAAATAGATGACTATGGGCTGTAGGAAAGGAATGAAAGAGGAAGCTGCTTGGTAATATTTTGCACAGACCATAATTTAATCATCGCTAACACTTGGTTTAAGAATCATAAACGAAGGTTTTGTACATGAAAGAGACTTGGAAACACCAGAAGGTTTCAGATTGGTTATATGATGGTAAGGCAGAGATTTCGGAATTTTAAATTGTAAAAATTTTTCCAGGGATAGATGTGAACTCTGACCACAATTTATTGGTTACAAACTGTAGATTAAAACTAAAAAAATTCGAAAAATGTAGGAAATTAAGGAGATAGGACCTGGATAAGCCGAAAGGATAAGAGGTTGTTGGAAGATTCAAAAGGAGCATTAGGCAACGACTGACTAGAACAGGTGAAAGAAATACAGGAGTAGACGAATGTATAGCTTTGAAAGATGAAATAGTGATGGCAGCGGAGTATAAAAAATAACAAAAATAAAAAAACTCCTAGTCGAAATCCTTGGATAACACAGAAGATACTGCATTTAACTGATGAAAGAATACACAAAAATGCAGCAAATGAAGCAGGCGAAAGGCAATACAAAGTCTAAAAATATGAGACTGACAGGAAGCGCAAAACAGCTAATCAGGAATGGCTAGAGGACACATGTAAGGATTTAGAAGCCAGTTTCACTAGAAGGAAGTTAGTAACTGCCTACAGGAAAATTAAAGAAGCCTTTGAAGAAAAAAGAAGCAGCTGTATGAATATCAAGAGGTTAGATAGGAAATCAGTCCTAAGCAACGAAGGGAAAACTCAAAGATGAATGAAGTATATAGAGGGTCTGTTCACAGGAAATGAAATTGAAGGCAATATTATATAGATAGAAGAGGTCGTAGATGAAGATGAGACGGGAGATATGATAGAGCGAGAAGAATTTGACAGAGCTAGTAGACGACATTCCGTCAGCGCTACTCACAACCGTGGGAGAGCCAACCATGACAAAACTCTTCCATCTGGTATGTAGTTTGTATGAGACAAGCGAAAGACTTCACAAAGATTGTAATAATTCCTGTTCCGAATAAAGACGGTGCTGACAGCTGTATATGTTATCGAAATCTCAGTTTAATAAATCGTGGTTGCAGAAAACTAGTACGAATTCATTACATAAGAATGAGAAAACTGGTAAAAGCCGACCTCGGGGAAGATGAGTCTGTATTCTGGAGAAATGTAGAACACGCAAGGCAATACTAATCCTACGAATACTCTTAGAAGGTAGGTTAAAGAAAGTCAAACCTACATTTATAGCATTTGTAGACTTAGAGGAAGCTTTTGACAATGTTGACTGGAATATCCTCTTTGAAATTCTGAAGGTAGCAATAGGGAGCGAAAGGCAATTTCCAATTTGTACAGAAACCAGACAGCATCTATGAATCGAGGGGCATGAAAGGGAAGCAGTGATTGAGACAGGGTTGTAGCCTATTCCCGACATTATTCAATCTATACAATTAACAAACAGTAAACCTTTTTTAGATTGAAGTCAGCTGATAGGTATTCCTGCTTAAGGGAAGTCTCTCTAACAAAGAAACCACTTTCTACAAAGCTTGGGTATCCGATTAATGAGGGAATTAGTATATTTCATCAAAATATACAAGGTATTAGAGATAAAGTTAGTGAACTGCTTATAGATGTTGACTCTGAAATTATTGGTATATCTGAACACTTCTTAAATAAGGAGATAATTCAGAGGCTTCCTTTATCAGGATACAGGTTGGCTGGCAGCTTTTCTAGGAGCTCTTTGCGGTGTGGGGGAGTAGCCATGTATGTGAAAAACGATATCCCATTTGAGTCAATTGATGTTTCAAAGTACTGCACTGAAAAGGTGTTTGAATGTTGTGCAGGTGTGGTTAAATTTAGTGGAGCTAAACTTCTTACTGTTGATATTTATAGATCCCCAGACTCCGATTTCACAACATTTTTGCTAAAGCTAGAGGAGGTTCTTGGTTCACTTTATAGGAAATACAAAAAGTTAGTTATATGTGGTGACTTCAATATTAATTGTATAAGTGATTGTGCAAGGAAAAGGATGCTGGTAGACCTCCTTAATTCATATAATCTTATGCAAACCGTATTCTTTCCAACGAGAGTGCAAGGGAACAGTAGAACAACCATAGACAATACTTTTGTTCATTCGTCATTATTAGAAGGGCATTCTGTTAGCAAAAAGGTGAATGGCCTTTCAGATCATGATGCACAAATTTTAAGTCTAAAAGATTTTTGTGCTGCAACACATGTTAAATATAGTTACCAACTTTTTAGGAAAGCTGATCCAGTTGCTGTACAGACTTTTGTAAACCTTATCAAGGAACAAGAGTGGCAAGATGTTTATAGTGCTGATACAGTAGACGATAAATATAATGCTTTCCTCAAGACTTTTCTCGTGCTCTTTGAAAGTTGCTTTCCGTTAGAACGTTCAAAACAGGGTACTAGCACAAACAGGCAGCCTTGGTGGCTGACTAATGGGATAAGAATATCTTGTAGAACAAAGTGGCTATTATATCAAAACGTTAGAAACAGTCAAAATCTAAATGCAGCAGCCCATTACAAACAGTATTGTAAGGTGCTTAAAAAAGTTATTAGGAAGGCAAAAAGTATGTGGTATGCAGATAGAATAGCTAAGTCTCAGGATAAAATTAAAACCATATGGTCAGTCGTAAAGGAAGTGGCTGGTCTGCAGAGACAGGTCGAGAATATAGAATCAGTGCGTAGTGGGGATGTCCGTGTTACTGATAAGTCGCATATATGTACAGTACTTAATAATCACTTTCTGAATATAGCAGGTGAACTAAATAGAAACCTAGTCCCAACCGGGAATCATATAGCGCTCTTAGAAAAAAGTGTTCCGAGACTGTTACCTGAAATGCTCCTCCATGATACTGACAAGAGGGAGATTGAGTTAATAATTAAATCACTAAAGACCAAGAACTCTCATGGATATGACGGGGTATCTAGCAGAATACTGAAGTATTGTTCCACGTATGTTAGCTCAGTACTTAGCCATATCTGTAACTTTTCCTTTAGGAGTGGTCAGTTTCCTGACCGATTAAAGTACTCGGTAGTGAAGCCACTTTATAAAAAGGGAGACAGGGATAATGTTGACAATTATAGACCTATTTCTATGCCATCGGTGTGTGCTAAAGTTATCGAGAGGGTTGTATATACAAGGTTACTGCAGCATTTAAATTCACATAATTTGCTGTCAAATGTACAGTTTGGTTTTAGAAATGGCTTAACAACTGAAAATGCTATAGTCTCTTTTCTCTGTGAGGTTTTGGACGGATTAAATAAAAGGTTGCGAACGTTAGGTGTTTTCTTTGATTTAACGAAGGCTTTTGACTGTGTTGACCACAAAATATTACTGCAGAAGTTGGAACATTATGGAGTAAGGTGAGTAGCTTACAATTTGTTCGCCTCTTACTTTAAGAACAGAAAGCAGAAGGTAATCCTCCGCAATATTGAGAGTGGTAATGATGTTCAGTCCCAATGGGGCACTGTTAAATGGGGCGTTCCCCAGGGGTCGGTGCTGGGGCCACTGCTGTTTCTTGTTTATATAAGTGATATGCCTTCTAGTATTACAGGTGATTCAAAAATATTTCTGTTTGCTGATGACACCACCTTGGTAGTGAAGGATCTTGTGTGTAATTTTGAAAATTATCAAATAATGTAGTTCATGATATAAGTTCGTGGATTGTGAAAAATAATTTGATGCTGAATCACAGTAAGACTCAGTTTTTACAGTTTCTAACTCACAATTCAACAAGAACTGACATTTTATTCAGACAGAATGGGCATGTTATAAGCGAGACGGAACAGTTCAAGTTCCTAGGTGTACGGATAGATAGTAAGCTGTTGTGGAAAGCCCATGTTCAGGATCTTGTTCAGAAACTAAATGCCGCTTTATTTACCATTAGAACAGTATCTGAAATAAGTGACATTTCAACACGAAAAGTAGTATACTTCGCATATTTTCATACGCTTATGTCATATGGTATTATTTTTTGGGGTAATTCCTCTGATTCAAAAAGGGTATTTTTGGCTCAAAAACGGGCTGTTCGAGCTATGTATGGTGTAAGTTCGAAAACCTCTTGTCGACCCCTATTCAATAGTCTGGGAATTTTGACATTGCCCTCACAGTATGTATTTTCTTTAATGTCGTTTGTTGTTAGCAATATTAGCTTATTCCCAAGAGTTAGCAGCTTTCACTCAGTTAATACTAGACAGAAATCAAATCTGCATGTGGAATGCACTTCCTTGACTCTTGTGCAGAAAGGAGTGCAATATTCTGCTGCATCCATTTTCAATAAGCTACCACAAGAACTCAAAAATCTTAGCAGTAGCCCATACACTTTTAAGTCTAAACTGAAGAGTTTCCTCATGGCTCACTCCTTCTATTCTGTCGAGGAGCTCCTGGAAGAGCTAAAAAATTAAGCAAATTCCAGTGTTACATTCTTGATTTTCTTTATTTAAACTAACGGCTTGTCGCCTGAATATGTTTCTTATATTTCATTTTATCTGTTTCTACAATCGTGTTATAATTTCATGTATTGACTCGTTCCATGACCATGGAGACTTCTCCTAAATGTGGTCCCACGGAACAATAAATAAATAAATAAATAAATAAATAAAAACCTGCTGTAGGAATTAAAGTTCAGGGAGAAGAGATACGAGGATCGTTTCGTAAGTAATGCCCCACATTTTTCTCTCAAAACATATTTATTGTTAAGAGCCAGAATTTGGTGACTATATAAGACAAAATGTCTTGTCCATATCCTATTTTTCTATGTAGTCTCCATCACGTTCTATGGCCGTACGCTAACTTCGTGGAAGAGCATGTATTCCCTGCTGGTAAAAGCTCTTGCCCTGTAGGTGTAGCCATGTTTTCACTGCATGACTGACCCTCTCGTCATCTTCAAAGTGTGTTCCCTGTAGAGAATCATTAAGTGGCCCAACGAGATGGAAATCCGAGGGTGCCAGGTCTGGGCTGTAGGGTGGATGAGGCAGCGATGTCAAACCCAATTTGGTGATGTGTTCCCGGGTTCTCAACTTGTGTGTGGGCGTGCATTTTGCGTTGGAGCAAGATTCCTGTTGGATTCTTGTTCGATCGAACACGTCTTGAGTTTATTCCGAGTCTTCACGTATGCCTCTGAATTGATGGTTGATCCTCTTGGCATCACATCCACAAGAATGACGCCATCACAATCCCAGAAGACTGTCACCATGACTTTTCCGGCAGAGGGGGTTGTCTCGAATTTCTTCTTTTGTGGTGAATGATGATGATGCCACTCCATTGATTGCCTTCTTGTTTACAGCGCAGATTGGTACACCCAGCTTGCGTCCCCGGTACCGATACGTGACAGAAAGGCCTCTCAAAACGCTGCAACAATTCAGATGAAATGGCCTTTTTTTTAAATCTTGTGGTCCGCTGTGGGCATTCGTGGAACCCTTCGTGAGCATCTCTTAGAATATCCGAGAGTCTTGATCATTGCAGACGCACTTCCAATGCTGACCGACAACTGTAGAGCCAATTGTCGAGGTGTGATGCCCCGGTCGGCACGAATGATGGTATTCGCACGATTCAGCACGTCTGGAGCAGTGGCTGTGACAGGACGTCCCGAGCGTGGCTGATCATGGAGCTCTGTTTCTGCGTTTCCTGAGGCTGCAACTTTCTTTACCCGTCGCCCAACAGTACTCCTATCAACTGCAGCATCGCCATACACTGCACACGAACGTTTATGGATGTTCACCACGGTTTCTTTTTCTGCACACAAGAATTCAATAACAACACGCTGCTAGTAACGTGAGCCGTATTTAGACGCCATTTTGACGCTGTACTACTGTTCTCCCATCTGCCAGAACGGTTCTTAATTTCACCGGCAACAAGAACAAACATCAGATGTGAAGCACCAACAAGGACGTTTGTCTATGTATGTTAATGACTTTTAAAAAAAATATGGCGCATTACTTATTGAACGACCCTCGTAAAAACTTCAAGATGTGCCAATGACATTGTAATTCTGTTAGCAAAGGACTAGGAATAGCAGTTGAACAGAAAGAAAAGTGTCTTGAAAGGAGGGTATAAGATGAACTTCAACAAAAGCAAAACAAGGACAATGGAATGTAGTCGAATTAAATCAGGTGATGCTAAGGGAATGAGATTAGAAAACGAGACATTTAAAGTAGTAGACGAGTTTTGTTATTTGGACAGCAAAATAACTGATGATGACCGAAGTAGACAGGATATAAAATGTAAATTGGCAATGGCAAGAAGATCGTTCCTGAAGAAGAAATGTTCAAATGTGTGTGAATTTCTAAGGGACCAGATTGCTGAGGTCATTGGTCCCTAGACTTACACACTACTTAAACTAACTTACGCTAAGAGCAACACACACACACACGAAAGAGAACTCGAACCTCTGGCGGAAGGGGCCGCACAATCCGTGACATGGCGCCTCAAACCGCGCGGCCACTCCGCGCCGATTCTGAAGAAGAGAAATTTGTTTACATTGTATACATATTTAAGTGAACCCGCCAGGGTAGCCGAAAGCGCTAATGCAGCGAGCGGTAGGTTGAGATTGGATCTGACGGAAAACGTGTTCGGATGGCTGAGGCGTTGAGGCAACTGGTCTGAGAAGTAAGTAGAGCATCTGGGTTCGAGTCCCAGTCTGGCACAAATTTTTCAGCTCTCGCCGTTGGATTGCCACAATGCCCTGTGCTGCTGGAAGTCGTATTTCCTTCATATATCTCTCCCATTGCGTTTCTCTTCTACTCCTTTCAACCCAGTTTCTCATGTCCTACAGGTTGTCAGCCGGGACCACAACGACCACCAGCGCTGGCCTAAGTTGATGTCGCCTGTTTGGCCCGATACCTATTTATTGGAACTGAATATTTCTCGTTCGCTTCCCCAATTGTCATTTCAAGAAGTCTGACTTTTTCTACGGATTTCTTCATGTTGCTTTCATCCCATTTATGTCGTGAATTCTCCACATTGACTTTTAAAAAAACGCAAGAAGATAAAATTTTATGGTACCAGTTTTGTCATAAGCAGCCAGAACATACCTCTGTGGTAGTTTTACCATTTCCATTGTTATAACTTAGGCTACAAATAGTCACTCCCTCCTATACTGAGATCACATCAGTTGCATCTGAAAACAATAAAAATATAATATCACGAGGGGTGTTCAATAAGTAATGCAACCCATTTTTTTCTGAAAGCAGTTTTGCGTTATTCGGGATTTCAATACACCATATTATTCCCCACGTTTATTGGCTATAAAACCCTATTTTTCAACATAATCTCCAATCAATGGCAACGCGGGGTAGTCGCGCGGTCTTGGGCGCCTTGCCACGGTTCGTGCGGCTTCCTCTGTCGGAGGTTCGAGTCCTCCCTCGGGCATGGGTGTGTGTGCTGTCCTTAGCGTAAGTTAGATAAGTAGTGCGTAAGCCTAGGGACCGTTGACCTCAGCATTTTGGTCCCATAGACACTTACCACAAATTTTCAGATTTTTTCCAATCAATGCGACGGCTTTCCGCCACCTTACTCAGAGGACCTGTACACTCGAATGGTACCACTTTACTGATCGACGTCGGAGTCAACGTCTTGCAGCATCAATAACCCCCTTGTCATGCATGTACTGCTTCTCTCGGAGTACATTCTTCGCTGGACCAAACAGATGGAAGTCGAAAAGTGCGAGATCTGAGCTGTAGGGTACTTGAGGAAGAACAGTCCAGTGAAGTTTTGTGAGCTCCTCTCGTGTGTGCGGACACTTATTGAGGCATTGCGTTGTCAAGAAGGAGAAGTTCGGTTGCATTTTTGCGGCGCCGAACACGCTGAAGTCGTTTCCTCAAATTACTTAGCGTAGAACAGTCCGCTTCAGGGTTGATCATTGCAGCATGAGGAAGGACATCAAAAGGACTAACCCCTTTAGACGATCGCCATGGCTTTGTTGGTTGAGGGTTTGACCTCGAAGTTTTTCTTCAGAGGAGAGATGGTGTGGCGCCAGTTCATCCGATCGAACCGATGAACTCACGCTGCGTGTTCTGCTAGACAGCGAGGAACCCAGTGGGCACCTACCTTTGGGTATCGTAACTGGTGGACGAGTGTCAGCACTACCGACAGAGACGTCCATTTGAGCAGCAAGTTGTTGAATGAGAGTGTCTGCACGTTACAACATTGCAGGAGTCACAGCTGTGAGCCGCTGGGGGGGGGGGGGGGGGGGGGGGGCACATGATAGATCAGAAAACTTTGTATGACCTTATTGCGATGATAACAGACGCCTTGCACGACGACTCAGTGTGCGTTTGTTCACTACCAACTCTCCACAGACGTTCTGCAGGTGCCTATGAATATATACGACGCTCTGGCTTCCGGCCAAAAGAAACTCAGTGACAGCTCTCTGCTTGGAACGCACTTCCGTTACAAACGTCACTTTGAAAACTATGTATAGTGCCACCACCTATCGGAACATCATGAAATTATAGGGCTTAAGTGAGAATATTCACCACATTGGGCTCATTTACCCAAAAACTCACCGGGAATAGGTAGCTTGTTGCTGTTGTTTCGATTCAGAGTCTCAAGAGCGGTATTATTCCTCCATTTCTCGCACTGCAGTTTTGAAACACCTCTGACACAGTCCACTGTCAGATACTACCCGACTTTGCCCATTGCACTGCAAGTAACGGACAATTTGATTTCAGTGTTTCTGTATTTAAGCGAGCCATCCCGCTTGTGAGGGTGCCTGGAGGGGGGGTATCCTGCGACGGCACGCTGGGCTCGCTGACTGTTGCCACTGTGCGCCCGTCCCTTGTGCGCAGTGCTGGTGGCCGAGGTGAACGCCACCTGGGTGGGGGGCGAACTGCGCGCCAACCTTAGCGGCCTGGAGGCGCGTTACGCCGGACTGCGCCTCCAGCTGGACCTCAGCGCCATCGAGGTGGACCGCGAGCACGAGGTGGAGGAGTTCCAGCAGAAAGGTCGGTACCCGCAACCAGTGGAGAAGTACAGCGACGTCATGCTTAAATCAGATAAGGTTGAATTATTTTTTGTTTACATTTTAATGAAATCTTTAATTAATCAATTATAATGAAAGTTACAGTTATAGAATAGTTTAACATTGTTTATATGCATAGTTTTTGAAAAATGCCCCATCCTTTCAAAGGATTTCAGCTGTACATACATGCACTTAACGCAACATCACTATGTAAGAGTCAGACCACTATTGTCTTATTATTTTGTTTGGAAAAATATCAAAGGAGAAATATGAATTGGTACAATTTGTGAAAACTACATTTAATTCACTGTGTTGCACTTTTTTCTGACTTTAGTGACAGTGATGTTACTTCTTCTTTCTTGAAACAGGATATAGTGTCACATTGTTCCACCTAGCCAAACACAAGGTCAATCACCTAAAACTTGCACAGCAAATATTGTGGAAATGGAGAGATCTGTTGATGAGTGGATTTCACAGAATGGATTCATAGTCACGAGCTTGTACCGCCAGCCAATAACCAGATTGTAATAACACTTAGAAAGTGTATTTTTTGTGCAAACGTATGCTTTTTAAATGGAACAATGCCTTTTGACATTAACTAACTATAAGTAGGGTGAATTAGAATGTCAGTGGTGATTGTTGCAGGTTTATAGTGCGAGTCGTTTACAAGATTCAGTATTTTGGAAAGTTTCCACACTGACACTTGTTTGTGCCATTCAATCTGCATAGTTGCTACATACGAAGTTAATATGTTTGCTTACAGTGTGCTTCTGTGTTCCTTGAGAGCATTGCGACTTCCTCGTCAGTTAGTGTGTGACAGTCCAAGCAATAAATCATGATTGGGCAATGAGGTTTACCAATGCAGAAGAAGCCGACATGCTCTTGGTGTGTGAAGAATGTAGTAAGAATGCAGTTCGTTCTTGTACAGTGTATGGGGCAAGAATCCCAATAGACGTCAACTATCTCGACAATTATTTATCACACTCCGCAACCAGTAATGTGAAAGCGGTAGTGCAACACCTAGACAATGTAACAGAAGGAAACAAGTCACGACGCAAAAGGGGGAAATTAATTTTCTTGCTGCTGTTGCAGTTGATCCACATGTTAGCTCCTGTGTAATCGTAAGAGGAAGTGTCTTGAGTAGGCAAGTGGCCTACGTATTCTCTGTTCATATGGGTTCCATCCTTATCACATCTCTCTCCATCACGAGGTGCATTGAAACCATTATGAGAATCGCGTTAACTTATGTGCATGAGCATTAAGACAGGATATTTCAGATGTGTCTTATTTGGTGATGAAGGCTCATTTACCAATCATGGCCAGATAAACCATGGAAATGTGCAGTGTTGGTCTGTTGACAATCCCCGTCGGCTTCGTGAGGTGGATCGTCAGTGTCCACAGAATGTCAACGTGTGGTATGGCATAGTGGATGCTCAGCTCATAGGAACGCTTTCCTTAGACAGAACACTTACTGGTCACAGGTATTGCATCCTCCTAACATACTATCTTCCACCGATGCTGGAAGACGTTCCTCTGCAGATTGGAAGGAACCTGTGGTACCTCATGATGGCTAGCCAGCTCTACTGCACGAAGTGCTACACCATGTCTTCACAAATTGTTTCCAAATCGTTGGATTGGACGCAGGAGACCTGTACCTTGGCTGGTCCGTTTCCCGGATTTGACACTTTTGGACTTTTCTCTGTCAGGAAAGCAGACAGATGCTGTCTACAAGGACGTATCAACTACACCCAGTGATAGGCAACGACGTATTAGTGCAGCCTGCTCGGCCACCAGACTATAAGCGTGTGTAAACATCTGTGTTGCTCTTTAGTGAGTGCTATCACAGGTATTGTGCAAGTGTCGGTGTAGGAACTTTTCAAAATACGCTACCACGTAAATGAGGTGCTCTAGAATCCTGCTACAATAGCACTGACATTCTAATTTACCCTAATTTTAGTTTGCAAATGTCAATAAAAACTTTTAAAAAAGTGTACGTTTGCACAAAAAATACACTTTCTAAGTATTGTTACCATCTGAAATGATAATTAAATAGACACCCTAGCTGCAAGCAGGCGTTGATACACTTCATTGGGGACATGTTGAAAATGTGTGCCCCGACCGGGACTCGAAGCCGGGATCTCCTGCTTACATGGCAGACGCTCTATCCATCTGAGCCACCGCGGGCACATAGGATAGTGCGTCTGCAGGAACTTATCCCTTGCACGCTCCCCGTGAGATCCACATTCCCAACATGTCCACAACACTACATTCGTAGTGCGCCTAATAGATGTTTGCCCATCATACTCATTACTCGTGGCAGATTAATCTACCAAGTCCCGTACGAGTTCGGGCATAGCGTGTGCGTTCGCACGAGAAGGTCAAAGGCCGGGAACCCATATTTTTAACTATATATGACGGTAGTATCTGTTCCCGAAAGAACAGTTACCGTCGATGACCATGCAGCTTTGCTCGAAATGAAATGATAATTAAATAGACACCCTAGCTGCAAGCAGGCGTTGATACACTTCATTGGGGACATGTTGAAAATGTGTGCCCCGACCGGGACTCGAAGCCGGGATCTCCTGCTTACATGGCAGACGCTCTATCGATCTGAGCCACCGCGGGCACAGAGGATAGTGCGTCTGCAGGGACTTATCCCTTGCACGCTCCCCGTGAGATCCACATTCCCAACATGTCCACAACACTACATTCGTATGATGGGCAAACATCTATTAGGCGCACTACGAATGTAGTGTTGTGGACAAGTTGGGAATGTGGATCTCACGGGGAGCGTGCAAGGGATAAGTCCCTGCAGACGCACTATCCTCTGTGCCCGCGGTGGCTCAGATGGATAGAGCGTCTGCCATGTAAGCAGGAGATCCCGGGTTCGAGTCCCGGTCGGGGCACACATTTTCAACATGTCCCCAATGAAGTGTATCAACGCCTGCTTGCAGCTAGGGTGTCTATTTAATTATCATTTCATTTCGAGCAAAGCTGCATGGTCATCGACGGTAACTGTTCTTTCCGGAACAGATACTACCGTCATATATAATTGTTACCACCTGTTGACTGGCTAACAATACATCAATAGCACTTTCCATTTCTTCAATATTTGCAGTGAAGGTTTTAGATGATTACCCTTTATATAATCAGTTTTTGCAATCTTAGAGGGCCTTCCTCTTTGTATACAACATGGCTGTTTGCTTCCAGACGTAGAATGACGATTCTCCAACGAAATACCATCCTCCCTGTGTTACGTGAGTAGAATACTGCAGCAGTGGATGTGGAAGTCGGGGAAGCTCTATTTGTTGAGCAGCCAGTATCTGTATCATTTGTCAAAAGCAGTAAATTTGGAAATTTTACATTGTTACACAAATCTTTAGTGCAAATTATGGAAAGAGCTTTCAACTCACTTGCTGGAACATCAGTCTTCATCTGTCAGGTTATCTGTAGCATTGGTGAATGATGAAAAAGCAACATCCAAACGATTTTCAGGCATACCGTCATCAGATCAGTAATAGCCAGTATTTCAAGAGGTTTGTCTAATGTAACCCAATCCCTGCAAATTATTATGCAGACAGTGTAAATGTTTGTTTATATCAGCTTTACTTTTGACAGTTATTTAATTCTTACTATTGCATTTTGTTTTCTTATAACAAAATAAGAATAATCCTATTGGCAAAGTGTAGCTTGTAAGGGTATTATTCACAAATAGTATTTTACATCGGTATTCAAGGGACAACAATGACATAAATTTGGGCTCTCAATTCTGATATAATAAAAACAATGAAAATTCATACACCCATATTAAGAGCATATTATATACATTTTAGTGACTTATACCAGCATAGCAAGCTTTTAATTTTAAAATATATTACAAGCAAGTATAAGCAGATGCATAATCATGTCACAGAAAAAGAGAAATTACAGAAAACATTGTGTCTGATTTTTGTATTCATAAAGCTAATGTCCTTCTAGAAGGATGTGTTTCGACAGACAGTCCCAGAAGTTACATCAGCCATGAAAATACCCATATTAACCTTCACTATATAAAGATTATATTCTGAGAGAATATGTGAAAGTTATTTCTCTAATACATATGTTCACAGAGGAGTCGTATCTATCCATCAACTAGGACGTCAGGGAGACAATCCATTTTTAGCAAACGAAGTTTTTTCATGCACACAAAATAATGCAGACTCAAAAATGGATGCTAAATGTTGTTTTAAACAATTGGCATTGGTCAGTTGGAAGAAGTGTATACCAATGCCATCTGTTGTAAAGAAGTAGTTAAAGACACAGTATAAGATATTTAAAGCTCATCTGCAAAAGTCCTTCCTCAGCGACAACAGCCATATCAGGGTTAACTCAAATTAATACTGCATTGTCATATTAAATATATGGGCACCATACCCAACAATGGTGCTATACTGTGGAAGTAAATTTAAAAATGCTAGTCACTTATGCTGGCATTGTGGGGTCTGATGAACGTATTAAGCTTCCACCCCATTCCTCAGTCTTGAGCTTAGATCTTACGAATGAAAAGTTTATATTCGTGGTCAGTGTGTTGTTCTGAGACAAAATGATTATTCACCAAAATTTTAGAACATGAAATACATATGACATATCAGGAATCAAGTAGGTTTTTTAACCTAGCAATAAATTTTTCCAGTGTTTTGCTGCTGAATTTTATTTATAAACTGACAACTGATGTACATAAATATATTTATTTAAGCATTACAAAATATTATTTTATTATTATATGTGAAAATACAAACAGAAAAATTTTCTTGAATCTGCAATTTTTTATGAAAGTGGAAAGAAACAGTTCCTTTTTCTGTGAAAGGGAGATGTATTTTGTTCTTAAGTGCACTGCAAAATTTTGAAACCCTTTGAGCCAAATAACCTCCATGTAGAACTAAGATTATGGGTTTTATTCGTTATCTGTGCTAGATGCACAGTATGGAACTTCCTTATTGTAGTTAATAATACAGGCTTTGGTGTTCTGAACTGCTTCCTCAATGGTACTGCTTCATCTTTATGGTCACATTTCTCATCTCCTCCTTCACTCTCTGCTTCCTCTTGAATTCTCTCTTCTTCAAAATATATTAAATTATCCTGTGAAATTTTCATCGTCACATTCCTCCCAGCCTTCAAGATGAGACATACCTGGCTCAATGTCATTGGGAAGTTCCATGATTACAGCATCACTCATGCCTAAAATTTAATACATAAATGTTTAACCATATGAAACTATGCAGTTCCAGAGACCTTTTCAAGTCTGTATAGATGGTAAATTTCCAAAGGAAAACTACGCCAGGAAGTAACCAATCTTCCATCTCTAGTGATGGTGGTGTAACGAGGCCTTTGGATTCTGGAGAGCCTAGAACATCATCCAAGGAAGAGTTGGAGCTTCCTAGAACTTCTTCAAGGATAAGATCGAAGAAAAAAACGCCTACTGGGGACTCTGAACATCAACACACTTATGAAAGTTGGAAAACTAAAAAACCTAACGGACACACCTCAATCAGTGCAATATACTTATATTAGCACTTCAAGAAACAAGGTATCTGGATGAAAATGCATTTGAGTCAGGTTGATACAGGATCTAAAAAGGAAAACCAGCCATTAAAAATTCCATAGTAAAACTATATTATGGACAGCAACTTATGGAATCAATAACTAATTTTAGCATCAGAACGAATATCATCTCTGGTGTTCAAGTCTGGCAATAAAAATTACATCATTATAAATGCACATGCACCTATCAACCAACAAAACAGAACAAATGTTAACAAAGTGGAAGATTTTTGAGAAATGCTAGAACACAAAACATAAAAATTACCAAAATGACATATCAAAATTTTAGTGGACGACTTTAATGCAAAAGTTGGCAAAGAAATAAAATTTAAATCAGTAGTTGGAGATTATCCAGCACATGAAAGAACCAACAGAAATGGGGAAAGACTCATAGATTGTTGGGAACAATTTAACCTAAGACTAATGTCTACTTTTTCAGGAAACTTGAAGAAAGAAGAAAACGTGGGTATCACGTAATCCAAATCAAGGTGAATATCAATTAGATCATGTGGCAATAATGGCTTGTAACTACGAGGAAATCTCGGATGTCAGAGTGAGGAAGGGCCTAAACATAGACGCTGACTGAAATAAAGACACTGTTCAACTGAACAAACCTAAACCACAACCAAAAAGATTTCCAAGAGTAAACACTAAATATCTGACGCAAAATCAGAACAAATTCTATGATATAATAAACACAATAAAAATGGATGATTGGGAAGAACTTAAGGAAACAATGCTAGAGTCAGTTAAAGAAATGGGACAACCACAAAGAATTCTAAGACACAGATGGTAGAATGAACTGCGTGGTGAAGCAATTGACAATCGACTAAAGGCATAGAAAAAATGGAACAGCAATAAGAAACATGAATATGGGGAAGAATTTAAAGAAGAAAGGAAGAAGACAGCAAAAATCTTCAGATCAGTGAAAAGAAAATACGACGAAGACAGATTAGAAGAAATGGATTCAGACTTCAAAAGGAACAACACTAGAGACTTCTATAAGACCTTCAAAGAGGTTTTAACAGAATTTCAGTCACCAAGTTAACATTTTATAGGTAAAAATGGAAATTTGGTTTTAATCAATAAGGAGAACTGCCAAATTTTAGCTGAATGCTTTGAAAATCTATTAAACTGTGAAGATCCTAATGACAGATTACAATTTCTAAAACCACAACATGAAAATCCACCACTGGAACCACCTACAGTAGAAGAAATAGAAAAGATTATCAAAGCATTGAAGAATAACAAAGCACCAGGAGAGGATGGGATAGTAGCAGAAATGTGGACACTAGGGGAATTATCCACATGGCCGAAAATTCACAAAGTAATTTCTTAACATTAAAAACATTTTTCAGAGTGAGTGTGATCTGGTAGTCAGGGAGAGGCAGGATAAGGCAAGGATTGTGGATGGGGCTGTAATCAGCTACCGTTGGTTACAGTAAACACATACACTTTATTTGAGGAAATAATTTTCAACAATCATTTTAAAATATTTTACTACACTGACCACTAAAGGCCTTACTAAGAAAGAATTCAAAATTATTTGTTGGCTGTAGGCCACAGGCAACTTCAGAATAGTCAACAGCTGAAGGCCTGAATTACAAGGGAGGAAGGCAGTTACACGTTAACAAATACTAATATATTTTCTTCTTAAACAATCAAAAGTGTAACAAGCTATAGTAATGGGTGAAGGCCTTAATAAGAAGGAATTGCAAATTATTTGTCAGCTGAAGGCCACAATCAAAGTTACACACAATCAACGGCTGAAGGCCTGATTAAGGATGAAATCGAAATTATTCATCAGATGAAGGCCACAAGCAATTTCAGAAAACTCAATGGCTGAAGGCATGAATTACAAGTGAGGAGGGCAATTACATGTTAAAACATTAGGGTGAATTTTAAACAATTATGACAACTTGACCAAGTAAGACAAGTGATCCACAGACAGTGCTCCCTGGATCGACCTGAGGAAGGTGACTACAGCTGTGTGAGCGGTGAGACTGGCAGCCAAGAGCAATGTTCACCTAAGGAGGGCAAGTCAAACTAGAGACGGTTTAAATGCCGATCAACCTTCTTAGCAAATCCACCTAACGACAGATAACCAGTACAACGATGGAATAACTCAGGCGAGAGCGAAGTGAAAGACAGCACTGCATCTCCAGAATCCGGTGTCTAAAACACCAAAAGGCAGAAGGAACCACTATAACCAAGGTACACAAGGAAAACAATTATCCATACCCCAATCAAGCGAGCTGTAAAATTACGTGCCATGCTGGACAACATCTGCAAGATGAGGAAAAGTACACTGCTGCAAATTACGCTAACCTCCAGGGCAGGTAACCGGGGCGTTAGCGGCCACTAGGCAGTAAGATACCGCTGGTTGCACTTCAACAATAATAACACTAAATTCAAACTAATATCAAGCAGCAGAAGGCGGCTAACAGCTTCCGCCAACCTGACAGACTCCATTTGTTGCAGTTGGTCTCACCGACCATAGGAGCAGATACATGCAAACAACAGCGAGATCTCAAACGGTAGAGGTTTCACTACTGGATAAGGTTCACTCAACTTCAAACGTCCTGGGTTCGGTCGTCGGCTACAGCCCCTCGATCCGACAGTGCCTGCACGCTGTCTGCGGTCCCGGCCTGCCTTCGCACTGCGGACCTCCTCGCTGCTCCGTCGGAAGCCGAACTGCCTGACACACACGACGACCCAGAAATACAAGCGGTCGCACCAAAGATAGTACCACAGTACTGGCTATCGATAACCGCTGCTGCTGCCACTCGTGGACAAACAATACTAGCAAACTCAGTGGCGCCACTCACACAAGAAGGAAACGAGACGTCACTAATGCTATTACAAAACGCCAAGTCACGAAAGGCAAGAACGCGAGCCGCACATGGCTCTGAGAGCTATACATAATAAAAATACAATAGTTACTTTCGTAGAGTTCAAGAAGGCCTACAACTCATTTGACAGACAAACACTATTCCAGATTCTTTATGAATCGGATAGACGAAAACACAAGGAGACTTGTGAACAAACGCTCACAGATACAACATCAAGGATTAAGTTTCAAGGCGAAATTTCTGAACCATTCAAAATCAAAACAGGAGTTCAACAGAGAGATGGACTGTCCCCAATTCTCTTTAACTTGGCTTTAGATAAAACAGTAATAACATGGGAAAGCATATTAAAAATAGAGGCACAAATAGTATAAGCATAGACGAAATTTGAAGTTAAATGTTTAGCCTTTGCGGATGATATGGCATTGATAACTGACACCCAAACAGACGCAACAGTTATGCTTGATCTGTTACAGGAGATTGCTGAAAAGACTGGGCTTAAAATAACCTATAAAAAGCTGAGTATATAGAATACAAACATAATACAGAAAAGTGTATGAAAATAAAGTATGGAAAAATTAAAAGAGTTGATAAATTCATATACCTTGGGGAGTGGATCCAAGCCAATAAGAAAGAACAAAAAAGTTAGGATTTGCATATATATTAACACAAAACTCCTACAATAACAAATCAATGTCCATACAAGCGAAGATTAGACATTATAATTCAGTTATTGGGACACAAGCAACATATAGATCAAAGTGCCTAACATTGAATAACAAAGGCGAATTAAGAAAACTTGAAAAAAGAGAAAGAAAAACACTAAGAAAAATTCTAGGTACTGAGAAAAACAATGAAAATAGGTGGATTAAAAGGAGAAATGAAGATTTATATAAAAATACAGAAAGGATCACAGATTAATTGAGGAAGAGACTGCTAAAATTTTATGGACATTTAAAAATAATGGAAGAAACACGGATTACAAATAAAACTTTTAATTACATTAGTAAGCTGAAAGAAACTGTAAAATGGATAGAATGAGTAAAGAAAGATGCCAACAAAATAGGTGTTACAGAAGAAATAATATGTGCAGGAATCACTTCAGGCTACTGATAGAAAGTGCAAACTATGAATAAGATGAGCCAAAACCTTGACCCAAGAGAGTGTGGACATATAAGCAGAGACAAGAGAAAAAGAAACACCATAAGTCTTTGTTGAATATGGTCCATAGGTGGCCAAATTCTTATATATATATATATATATATATATATATATATATATATATATATATATATATGAATTATACAGACTGAAGCAATGAATGAAAATTTTTACTGAGGCCTGCTCAATACTCATGTGGTAACCACTATGCCACCCTGGCAGAGTGGCTTTGCACAACTGCACAGACTGTCCTGGCACACCTCTCTCCTCAAACCAAATTCCCACTCACACCTCGTCCCTCTTGGTATTCGCCATAAGCTTAAACAATGTGAGGTGTGAGGCGTGAATGGAAATTGGGATTGAGGAAACAGTGTACTAGAATAGTCCACACAGCTATGCACAGCCACTTTGCCAGGGTGGTTTGCTGGTGACACCCCTGTTCAAATCTCAGACTTGGTACAAATTGTCATTCATCCTTTCAATCTCCTATATACATCAAAAAATTTTAACCTCGCTTTCATCTTCAACTAACATGAATGAGATTCATTGTAATTAAAATATTGTTCAAAGTGAATACTGTTTATGTTAGATAATAATGGAAACATGTGCAACTCAAAAAAACTCCATACTTAATACCTAAATAATTATGAGAACAATGCCATTAGAATGTGAATGTATAGGTCATTGCCAAACGTAGAGCCAGTACTGCATCAAGAAAAATGTATAGTTGCGTTGTTGTCATGAAATAAACAACCACTTATTCAATAGGGTAGGGTGTTAACATATTTTAACGTACTCTAGACACATCGTGATTCGAACTTACTAAAAATAATCAGCAGTTATCTTTATTTGTAGAAGCTATGGTGATACTGCGATAAAAAGTTTTCTTCGAGCAGATGTTGACATGTAATGGGAACATGCAGAAACAAAAACAACATCCACAGAAAGCACATGGTGTAAAGTGTACACTGCTGAGCTAGGAAAAATCAAAGCTGGATGTGGAGTATATACTAGATAAGGACTGACAAGGTTAAGATCTTACTACTGCTGAACTTGGAGTGGAACAGGGACAGCACTTTACTTGCACTTTTTTTAGATGAAAGACCCAGACCATCCCATTCTCTGGATATATGTATGTGACCATGGCTGTAAGCTACCACAATTGACATGGACTGGCCAGAATAAAACCACAAGAGCTACCTGCAGACAGGCAGAGCTCTGAGACTGGTA
Source organism: Schistocerca nitens (assembly GCF_023898315.1). Taxonomy (NCBI): domain Eukaryota; kingdom Metazoa; phylum Arthropoda; class Insecta; order Orthoptera; family Acrididae; genus Schistocerca; species Schistocerca nitens. Next base: position 113,822,064 of record NC_064614.1, on the reverse strand, counting down.
TGCACGAGAAACTCTTGCTCTGACACGTCAGATGCTCACTCAAGTGGCTAAATAGCAGGTATGGGTCAGTTGGTTGCCGAGTAGTGTACGTCCAAATGTCAGCTTTTTGAGGAAACAAATTTAAAATTTGGAGTAAATTATGACACTGCAATAATTTGTGAGCTTTCAGTCATTATGTTACTATGTATAAATTTACTGTTGAAACGTTTTAACTGGAAACACCCTTTACGGCACATGCAGCCTACATTACGAAACATTTTAGGTGGTATGAGTTTACCTGAATGATACCTGTATGATTCGCCACTGTTTCACAAGCTTTTTTCAATACCACATTGATGTCTATCATGTTTTATAACCTTTCTCGGCCATGAAATAACAGCAGTCACATCCATATTTTAGCAGTCTTTAACACACAGCTACGTTATTTTAGTTTTGAGCAACACAAACATAATAACATGGATGTCTCACATACAACAGAACAAGGGGACACAACTAATTAAGGTTATCAGGAAGCAGAAGCAGACCTGACTACCATGGGCACTTGGATGTACACCAATTGATGGCAAAGGCACTAGCAGCCTCCTTCAGCGTAATAACATTCAGCGCTCTCTGTGTATGAACTACTGAACTGGGCCCCAAGCAGCTTGTCAGACACAAACATCTACTTGTCTAATAAGTGGTGTGAGCTCAATTTTTGTGACTTACACCACTTGGCAGCCAACCTGCCCATATATCAATGAAGCGGCACCTTTTTAAAGGTGGGAGGAATCACCCCTGCCACATTGTCTCTTTGTCTGTTACCCTTCTAGTGGTGATAGCAGTAACATGAGAAAGGACTGTATACTATTAGTGTTTTAGAGAATGGGGTTTTAGTGGCGCTGAGTCCATTAACCCCCTCCTTACCACACCTCAAATACTTTTATTAGTGAGTTTTCTCTTGCTGAACATGATAAGTAACTTCTGAGAACACTTAGCCAATATGGTACCACACATCGGAGCTTAGTGTGGAGGCCACACAGAATACTGTGGCCAGTAGATGCGAAGATGGCAGGGCACGCTTGGGGAGAGCTGTAGTGGTGGGGGCTGTGGACAGGCGCTGTAGGCGAAATGCCAAGTGCTGGAGTGGAAGTACCGCTCTAAACCGAATCCTACACTCACATTTTTTTTGTAAATATTAAGTGGGCCCCCTCGGTACCCGTTTTTGTATGGTGACCATTCAAAAAGATCTGTCATCTCTCCTTTGGTTACTATCTAAAAAGAATTTCGCCGAAAGTGCAGCGATTTATTTTCGTCTGGCTTGTAAACCATTTGTAACTTTCAGAGAAGTGTCACGAGTGGCGAATTGTGAGTAAAACCTACGCATTTCTCTTGTTTCTATGTTCAAATTTGCTTCTTTTGCCAAAATCTAGCGGAGTTTACAGTGTCTCACCCCACTAGTATTTTGTACAGACGCAACTGCGAGAGAATTCTGAAACATTGGTTTAAATTTATTAAGTGAGGAGCTGAGGAAAAGTAAAGTCAGTATCTTATAAAAAGCACATCCTTGGCACAATATAAATGTGTAATGTCTTCACTTATGTTTTTTCCAAAACCGATGGCATTTCTTGTTTCACCAGCTATCGATAACCCTTAATACTTACATTCTTTCACCGAAAAAATCTTTACTTAGTGCAGTAACATGGTAGATAATGAAGTTTTGCATAATAATCATATGGCAAAATATTCTCATCTTTGGGTGCTATCATTTCCCAAAACCTCATTTCGATATTTTAAACCATTTATGAAGCATGAGGAATGTTGTGGATATTTCACTCTCGCTTTATCGCTGGCGTGGCGCATTCGCAAATGAATGTGCTACATCTGACCAGTTTTCTCGAGATTTGTGACAGATAGAAGTCTCCACCTAAGTCTAAAGAAAAATTTAATATGTTAGCGATATTTTATATGCAGCAACATATTATGTAATATGCACCAAACGCAAAATCATAGCGACGCGTAGTTTTCATTGCAAACTTTTTCTAATTTCGCGCAGTGTCTTACTTCCATGTATATATCACAATAAGTATGACCATTAACGAAATTATGGGAACCTCATAATGAACCTGACATTTAAAGCTATAAGTAAAAAATGAAATTTTTTTTACCGAATGTTTTTGTAAAATCATTTGAGAAATATTGCAGGGTGTGCGCCATGATTCTGCCATTGCCGACCAGCCGAAAGGCGTCAAACAATGTGGGCGTCTCCATCCGAACAAACGAATGAACTCGCCCAGCGCTTTCGACGTAAACTGGTCACTGTGCATCGGCCAAAATACCCTGCGTGGACACTAGCTTCCGTTGCCCAATGGTGTGCGACTAAGTAGTCCACACACAACATTGAGATTAATGTTGAGTTATCTGCTCTGAGAACTTGGCTTTTCACAAATGCTGTAAATTCTTAATTGGCACAGAACATACCCCTGAAATCATACTTTGACACTTTGAAGAACTTTCAGAGAGAATTTTACAAAATTCCTTGATGTCCCATTTTAGTATCAAACATATAAATAAAATAACAGCTCATACACAGGCACTTAACTTGTTCCTATGCTCAATCAGTGAGTGCCAAGAGAATAGAACTGTAATACAGAATGTTACAATAGATTCATGCTGATTTTCTCTCGTTCTAAAATAGTTTAGACGAAAATATTTCGAGTGGCCCTCCACTGATGCCTCGTAATACATTGTGCGTGGCTTAAACCGCTGTGGAAGTGCAGAGGCGATATTCTAAAAAAGGTGACCGGCACAGTGTGCGGGGAACTGGCGGTGGGCGTGTCTGCGCTGCTGGACGCCACGTGGACGGGATGGCGGCGCCTGCGCGACGAGGCGCAGCACCGGGGACTCCCCTACCTCCGCCTCGACGCCACGCTTGCCAACCTGGTGGACGCCGTTGACAAGTACCTGCAGGCGCGCGAGGCGTCTGATGCAGCACTCATATTTCACACAGAGGAAGGTACAGTAAGTTACATTTTCTGTCAGCACTGAAGTAGACTGCAGAAACATCTCTTGTTTACACTCTAAAACTACGTACCTGCTACATTAGCCGGTTTTGATCACATTCTGTGTCTCACTTTATAAAAATGTCTTGTAATACTCATAATTTTCAAAATTATCTGTCAATGTGTCCGAGATAGGTCATGCTTGTAGAAGGAATTGATTCAAACCATGATACAATATTGAAAAATATACCTGTATAAAATCTTGAAATATCCCTATTCTAAATAATACTATTCTGAGTAATAACTGCATCGTCTAGTGCCAGATAATAGCCACTATAACCTTTCCCTGGAATAACCTTTATGAATCAATAAATAACAGTCAGAACTCCTTTAAAAGGAGCAAGTAAATTGTAATTAAAGTTAATTACAAATTTCAGTTATTTCCTTACTGGTAATCAGGAACTCTCTTTATCTTGTACAATCCATGGTAAGCTTGCATTTTACATCATAATTAGTTGTAGTTTATTCCACATCTTCTCCGAAGTCAGACTCTGTAATCACTAACCATGGACCACCAATAAATATCAAATCATGGCAAATATATTCCCATTATGAAATTAAAACTCATAAAACCAAAAGTACTTGAAACTGCCTCACCCTGTGCGACGTGGATAGTTTATTCTTGTTTATACACTCTAGAATAAAATTATGGAATATTTCGTTCCATATCGGACGACTAACAACGTATAATAGCAGTGAATAAATCCATCTGATCGGTTAGCGCACAAGATCATTGTAGAACTGATCATACAGCGTTTTTCTGTATAATACTTGTATCATACTTTTTGGAATCTGTGTTAACAATCTACATACAGTTTAAAGGTCTGGGCTAACGGAGCGCGTAATTCTTCAGCCGTCAACCTTTGTGTGTCCATATTAAAGCCAGTAGACAAACTGCGAAACAATATCTTTAATAGGGAGTGAGCAAAGTCTACTTGACATATTGGTTCCGTTGAGTATGATCTGTCTCGATAAAGAATTTTGATGCATTATATAGGGTGTATCCGTAAGAGCGCGCAAACATGTAGCAGAACATGGAGGATGCTCCACTGAAGAATTTGAGGTAGGAAACCTGGGGTCGGAGAAGCCAGCTTAAGTAGATAGCAGGAAAAAAAACACATTTCTGTGTCCTTTTTTATGTACATTAGTTAACTGCATTGATACAATGAACGCACAATTTGTACTGTATCTTACAAAATGTGCTGAAACTGACAGTTATCAGCCTCAATGTAAGCGTGACATCGGTGAACAAGATTCTGACGCACCGTGACAAATATCCCTGGTCTGTTTCGAATCACATCTCAGGCAGCTACAATTCTAGCAACTAATTCCATCTCCGTATAGACTGGGGTCTCATACAGAAGTGACTATAGATAACCCCATAGGAAATAATCAAGGCGATCCAGGTCAGGTGACCTTGCAGGACATGGAATAGGACCTACTCTTCCAATCCATCGACCAGGAAATACAGCATCATCACTTCCTAGTAATCAGGCTCGTCCTCCTTGTTTTCTTGCACGAAATAAAAAATATACATAATTAAACTTGTGCACATGTTATCTGTAAATAAACTAGAAAACAGTAATTCTAGACAAAGCAGCAGACAAGTTTATTTCCATATCTCCTTAACCTGGCTTCTCCGACCTCAAGTTCCCTACCTCAAAGTGTTCAGTGAAGTGTTGTCTGAGTCCTGTTACATTTTTGCACGCTCTTATGGAAACACCCTGTATAATGTCCAGCTTTTGAAATTGCTGTACTTATTTCACGATGTACTATACATGATAGTTCCAATTCCAAGGAAAACAGATGCTAACCGAATTATCAGTTTAATAAGTCACAGTTGCAAAATACTAACACGAATTCTTTACAAAAGAATGGAGAAACTGGTAGAAGCTGACGTCGGGGAAGAACGATTTGGATTCCAGAGAAATGTAGGAACACCAGAGGCAATACTGACCCTTCTGCTTCTCATAGAAGACAGGTTAAGAAGCGGCAAACCTACGTTTATACTGTATGTACACTTAGAGAAAGTTCTTGAACATGTTGACTGGAATGCTCTCTTTCAAATTCTAAACGTGGCAGGATTAAATTCCAGAAAGCGAAAAGCTGTTTACTACTTCTACAGAAAGCAGACGGTAGTTACAAGAGTGGAGGGGCATGAAAGGGAAGCAGTGGTTGAGAAGGGAGTGAGACAGGGTTGTAGCCTATCCTAGACGTTATTCGATCTGAATATTACGCAAGCATTAAAGGAAACAAAAGAAAAATTTCGAGTAAGAATTAAAATCCAGGGAGAAGAGATAAAGATTTGGGGTTTGCCGATGATGATACAATTCTGTCGGAGAAGGCAACGGACTTGGGAGCGGAGTTAAAGGGAATGAACAGTGTTTGAAAGGAGGATATAAGATGAACATAGATCTTTCGAAGTAGAAAGAATATAAAATCTAAACCGACTATGGCAAGAAGAACGTTTCTGAAGAAGGGAAATTTCTTAATATAGAGTGTACATTTAAGTGTCAGGAAGTCTTTTCCGAAAGTATTTGTATGGAGTGTAGCTATGTATGGAAATGAAACATGGCCAGTAAACTGTTTGAACAAGAAGAGAATAGAAGCTTTTGAAACGTGGTGCTACAGAAGAATGCTGAAGCGTAGATGGGTAAATCTCGTAACTAATGAGGAGGTACGGAACAGAACTGGGGAGAAAAGAAATTTGTGGCAGGATCTGACTGGATGAAGGGCTCGTCTAGTAGAACACATTATGAGACGTCAAGGAATCACCAATTCAGTATTGGAGGGAAGATGTGTGTGTGTGTGTGTGTGTGTGTGTGTGTGTGTGTGTGTGTGTGTGTGTGTGTGTGTGTGGAGGGGGTTAAAAATCGTAAAAGGAGACCAAGAGATGAATAAAGTAACCAGATTCAGTCGTCGGACTGAAGACCACAACACTAACATACCATACACTGTCTGATCAAAAGTATATGGACGTCCCTACGTAATGCCTAACTGACCATTAAATGTTTGCGCAGAACGGACCTGCCAGTATAAAAGTATATACTGACACTAGAGAAGCAATAACAGCACGATTGGTTGATCAGCGAAGCTCGATAACTTCGAACAAGCACTGGTCACTTAATGTCACTCGAATAACAAGTCCATCAGGGGTATTTCAGCCATTCTAACGCTGTTAGTGATGTGACTGTGAAATAGAAACTCAAAAGAACAACCATGGCTAAACTAAGACTAGGAGGACCTCTTGTACTGATGGACAGGGACCGCAGAGCATTGCTGAGGGTGGTTGCAAAAAACAGCATGAAATCAGCAGGAGGACTCTGTTGTTAGTTCCAAAGTGCTACAAGCAGCCTAGCTAGCACAATGTCTGTGTGTATGGAGTTAAAAAGAACGGTGTACAGTGGGTGACCAGCTTCTCGTTAGATGGAGTAAAGAACGGCACCACTGGACAATGAATGACTGGAACCGATTCATGAAGAGTGGTGAATCACGCTGCACTCTTTGGGAATCCTATGGAAGGGTTTGGGTTTGCCTGGAGAAAGATAACGTTCCATCATGTGCAGTGCCAGAAGTGAAATACAGAGGACACGGTGTTACAACGTGGAAGTGTGGTTCCCTTATTGTGCTTAAGACAACGCTAAATGCAGAATCTTATGGACACCTTTTACAGCAGTGTGTACCGTGTAGTTTGGAGGAACAGATCTGAGACGACAATTGTATTAGCATGACAATGCCCCATGTCGTAAAGAAACATCTGTTTGTAGGCAATAACATACCTCAAATGGCCTGGCCCGCCGAGAATCCCAACCTGAATCCAGTGGAACGCCTTTGCAGCTTTGGAACGAATGCGCCTAGCTCCAAACACCAGCGTTTAACATCAGTACCATTTCTGGTTTCATCTCTTGAGAAAGAATGCGCTCCCAGTCCACCACAGACATTCAAGGACCTCACTGAAAGTGTCCGAGGCAGAGCTCAAGCCTTCACAATGGCGAAGGGTGCACACATCCCATATTAACGTCCACTAATAGGTGTTCGGATATTTTTGATCAGATAGTGTATACGAGGTGTGGCAATTAAATTGCACATGTGTCTTCCGTTGTTCAACATAATGCTGTGGGTCATCCACTGACACTCTCTTGAACAGTTTACCTCTAGCATTGTAGAGGAGTGTACAGAGACTTACGTAGGTCCTTCCCATCTTCCTTTATTATTATTAGTAATTCACAACTATATTCCATGTAGGGTCAACGCACTTTGTAGCGCGTCTGCACACTGTATCCCCAGTGATCCATAAGGTGAGCTGCAGAAGGGTCTGTATAACTTTCTAACACACCTTTATCGCGGTAGAGAGAATGGGAAAATGCCTGCTCGCTCTTCGTTTTGCAGACCTATGAAGGAGTGGAGTGCATGACAAGAATCCAGTGACGTACCTTCCCTCATGCTTTTAGCCTCCACCCTCAACTTTCCACCCTATTACACCCCCAGAACACAATATAGATATTATTACAGTTCTACTGCACTTAGTGTACTTAGACGTGGTACACACATTTCGTATTTATTCTTAACTCACTTCATATAATAATAAATATAAACTTTATACAATTATAACATTGCCTTTATGATCTGAGATTTTTCATTTCAAGGAACGCAGAAACTATTAGTTTTTCAGAAATAGGGCCTTTTTTGGTGATGAACTCTCAAGGACTTCGCCTGAAGATGATGTGTACGAATCTCACTGAAACGTCGCGACAAGACGAAGCCAGCACTCGGCTGATCAGATCAAGATATCATTGGATCAGGCCGAGGAATTCTGCAATCACATAAGACTTTTTTTGCAGCAATATGTACTGTGGGACATTTTTTCTGGATGCCGCAGTTTTCGACATACTCAAGAAAAACATAAAAAAGTAACCTCTAAGCAACCCCCATGTCCACCCCTACAGTCACATCCACTGGTCAGGATTTTTAGTTTGTTGATCATGAACGTCCCACCCACAACTGTACAAAAATTTGCAACTGTACGAATCCCCCCCCCCCCCCCCCCCGCCTCCACCCTGTGTAACAGGCAACTCAGTCTCATTCTTCCGAAGGAGCAGCCGCCTGATTTTTATCTCGGCTGTCGCGTGCTTCACTTAACACACAATCATTTCTACCTCTGTCTTACATTGCACATAGTCACAGTTGCCATACGCAATAAGTGTCGGGAGGGTCCATCATAGGCACGTTGAGATTACGTGTTGGTGTTGTTGTGGTCTTCAGTCCAGAGACTGGTTTGATGCAGCTCTCCATGCTACTCTATCCTGTGCAAGCTTCTTCACGTAACTGCTGCAAGCTACATCCTTCAGAATCTGCTTAGTGTATTCATCTCTTGGTCTCCCTCTACGATTTTTAGCCTCCACGCTGCCCTCCAATGCTAAATTGGTGATCCCTTTATGCCTCAGAACATGTCCTATCAACCGATCCCTTCTTCTAGTCAAGGTGTGCCACAAATTTCTCTTCTTCCTAATTCTATTCAGTACCTCCTCATTAGTTATGTGATCTACCCATCTCATCCTCAGCATTCTTCTGTAGCACCACATTTCGAAAGCTTCTATTCTCTTCTTGTCCAAACTAATTATCGTCCACGTATCACTTCCATACATGGCCACACTCCATACAAATACTTCCTGACACTTAAATCTATAGTCGATGTTAACAAATTTCTCCTCGATGTTAACAAATTTCTCTTCTTCAGGAACGCTTTCCTTGCCATTGCCAGTCTACATTTTATAGCCTCTCTACTTCGACCATCATCAGTTATCTTGCTTCCCAAATGGCAAAACTCATTTACTACTTTAAGCGTCTCATTTCCTAATCTAATACCCTCAGCATCACCCGATTTAATTCGACTACATTCCATTATCCTCATTTTGCTTTTGTTGATGTTCGTCTTATATCCTCCTTTCAAGACACTGTCCATTGCATTCAACTGCTCTTCCAGGTCCTTTGCTGTCTCTGACAGAATTACAATGTCATCGGCGAACCTCAAAGTTTTTATTTCTTCTCCATGGATTTTAATTCCTGCTCCGAATTTTTCTTTTGTTTCCTTTACTGCTTGCTCAATATACAGATTGAATAACATCGGGGAGAGGCTACAACCCTGTCTCACTCCATCCCAATCACTGCTTCCCTTTCATGCCCCTCGACTCTTATAACTGCCATCTGGTATCTGTACAAATTGTAAATAGCCTTTCGTTCCCTGAATTTTACCCCTGCCACCTTCAGAACTTGAAATAGAGTTTTCCAGTCAACATTGTCAAAAGCTTTCTCTAAGTCTACGAATGCTAGAAACGTAGGTTTGCCTTTCCTTAATCTATTTTCTAAGTTAAGTCGTAGGGTCAGTATTGCCTCACGTGTTCCAGCATTTCTACGGAATCCAAACTGATCTTCCCCAAGGTCGACTTCTACCAGTTTTTCCATTCGTCTGTAAATAATTCGTTTTAGTATTTTGCAGCCGTGACTTATTAAACTGATAGTTCGGTAATTTTCAGATCTGTCACCTGCTTTCTTTGGGATTGGAATTATTATATTCTTCTTGAAGTCTGATGGTATTTCGCCTGTCTCATACATCTTGCTCACCAGATGGTAGAGTTTTGTCAGGGCTGGCTCTCCCAAGGCTATCAGTAGTTCTAATGGAATGTTGTCTACTCCCGGGGCCTTATTTCGGCTTAGGTCTTTCAGTGCTCTGTTAAACTCTACACGGAGTATCATATCTCCCATTTCATCTTCATCGACATCCTCTTCCATTTCCATAATATTGCCCTCAAGTACCTCGCCCTTGTATAGACCCTCTACATATTCCTTCCACCTTTCTCTTCTTTGCTTAGAACTGGGTTTCCACCTGAGCCCTTGATATTCATAAAAGTGGTTCTCATCCACCAAAGGCCTCTTTAATTTTCCTGTAGGCAGTATCTATCTTACCCCTACTGAGATATGCCTCTACATCCTTACATTTGTCCTCTAGCCATCCCTGCTTAGCCATTTTGCACTTCCTGTCAATCTATTTTTTCAAACGTTTTTATTCTTTTTTGCCTGCTTCATTTACTGAATTTTTATATTTTCTCCTTTCATCAATTAAATTCAATATATCTTCTGTTGCCCAAGGATTTTTAATAGCCCTCGTCTTTTTACCTACTTGATCCTCTGCTGCCATCACTGTTTCATCCCTCAAACCTACCCATTCTTCTTCTGCTGTATTTCATTCCCCCATTCCACTCAATCGTTCCCTAACGCTCTCCCTGAAACTCTGTACAAACTCTGTTTCTGTCAGTTTGCCCAGATCTCATCTCCCTAAATTCCCACGTTTTTAAGTTTCATCAGTTTTAATTTACAGTTCATAACCAATAGATTGTGATCAGAGTCCAAATCTGCCCCTGGAAATGTCTTACAATTTAAAACCTGGTCCCTGAATCTCTGTCTTACCATTATATAATCTATTTGAATCCTTCGAATATCTCCAGGCTTCTTCCATGTCTACAACCTTCTTTTATTATTCTTGAACCAAGTGTTAGCTATGATTAAGTGATGCTCTGTGCAAAATTCTACCACCTGGCTTCCTCTTTCATTTCTTACCCCCATTCCATTTTCTCCTACTACGTTTCCTTCTCTTCCTTTTCCTACTACCGAATTCCAGTCACCCATGATTATTAAATTTTCATCTCTCTTCAGTATCTGAATAATTTCTTTTATCTCATCATACATTTCATCAATCTCTTCGTCATCTGCGGAGCTAGTTAGTATATAAACTTGTACTACTGTGGTAGGCGTGGGCTTCGTGTCTATCTTGGCCACAATAATGCGTCCACTGTGCTGTTTGTAGTAGCTTACCCTCACTCCTATTTTTTTATTCATTATTAAACGTACTCCTGCATTACCGCTATTTGATTTTGTATTTATAACCCTGTATTCACCTGACCAAAAGTCTTGTTCCTCCTGCCACCGAACTTCACTAATTCCCACTATATCTAACTTTAATCTACCCATTTCCCTTTTTAAATTTTCTAACCTACCTGCCCGATTAAGGGATCTGACATTCCACGCTCCGATGCGTAGAACGCCAGTTTTCTTTCTCCTGATAACGACATCCTCTTGAGTAGTCCCCGCCCGGAGATCTGAATGGGGGACTATTTTACCTCTGGAATATTTTACCCAAGAGGACGCCATCATCATTTAACCATACAGTAAAGCTGCATGCCCTCGGGAAAAATTACGGCCGTAGTTTCCCCTTGCTTTCTGCCGTTCGCAGTACCAGTACAGCAAGGCCGTTTTGGTTAGTGTTACAAGGCCAGATCAGTCAAGCATCCAGACTGTTACCCTTGCAACTACTGAAAAGGCTGCTGCCCCTCTTCAGGAACCACACGTTTGTCTGGTCACCCAACAGATACACCTCCGTTGTGGTTGCACCTAAGGTACGGCTATCTGTATCGCTGAGGCACGCAAGCCTCCCCACCAACGGCAAGGTGGTGGTGGTGGTGTAATGTCATTAATTTTTAGTCAAAACATGAGCCTCACCTACTACGCGGCTCCTGCTCGCAACAGAACCTCCCACCACTGCTGTTGCCGCCTACACTTAATGGGTTATGTTATACTGGGGGCACTATACACCGGTACTGCGTCAGACTTTGCATTCTTGTACGTCATTCTGCATGTTGCTTTCCCAGAGCTGGATCAGGCGCTGTACCACCTGATCGGCAACTCGGTGCTGCGAGTGATCGCTCTGAACGGCCTGGAAAAGGAGACGGTGAACCGGCTCAAGGACATGCGGCCCGTCGCCTCCTACTTCGTCATCTTCGCCGATACGGCCCACATGAGCGAACTCTACTCCAAGGTAAGTCGATGTCCCCCACCAGTTAGGGCAATTGCTGCATAAAGCTGTTCCAGCTGCACCTCTTCGAACAACGCAGCTCTCGTATTTCTTTCTGTAATGTTACATCAGTAAAATTTACTGCTGGTAGCAGTAGACTCAAAAAATAAAAATAGTAATATATCTTCGACATCAGAAACCTAAACTTCTGCCACGGAGAATTTGAATCAAATTAAATGCCTTGCAGCCGTCTAGTTTCCAAACTTTTTTTTTATTTGGTTACAAGTTTCAACATTTTACTACGCCATCTTCAGCCCCCTAACCGACGTGTAGGAAGATTCTACCTCGGTTGTGATCAAAACAGGGGTATTAGTAGATTTTTACTGCGGTGGTCACTTCAATCATCATCTGCCAACTGTTTTGATCACAACTGAGTTAGAATCTTCGTACAAGTCGATTAGGGGCCTGAAGATGGTGTAGTAAAACGCTGCAGCCGGTAGCCAAATAAAATAAGTTTGGAAACTAGAAGGTTGAAAGGTGTTTAATTTGACATCCTGTATCGAACAGCCGAGTCCGGCAACCATCTCTAAAAATATGGACATACAGAGAGAATTTGAGTATCTGTCTCAGTACCAACCGTTAGTAACAAACACATGGTACATTGATGAATCATACCATCAATGCATACTGCGAGATTGAATGACTCCCGGTTTCCTCTGCGTGTATGGCTCTGAGCACTATGGGACTCAACTGCTGAGGTCATTAGTCCCCTAGAACTTAGAACTAGTTAAACCTAACTAACCTAAGGACATCACAAACATCCATGCCCGAGGCAGGATTCGAACCTGCGACCGTAGCGGTCTTGCGGTTCCAGACTGCAGCGCCTTTAACCGCACGGCCACTTCGGCCGGCCTCTGCGTGTACCTCCTCCGTTAAGAGAAGTATATTAGTGGAACGGAGGTGAAATTGGAATCATTATGGCGACGACGCTGTTTACAAACGGGGAAATCCACTGACATAAGTGGCTCTTACAAATGGCACCTTGTTATAATGTGGTGGGTGGAAACGATCATCTTGCAAAAGGAGAAACTGGTGGGCTGATCGCGTGCTACTGTCGTGGGCATCATGGAAAGTGGCTAAAACCACGAAGAGGCAACAAGGTTGTTGGACGTCGACACCTCGTCACACAATGTGGACGTCAGAGTTTTGCCTGTTCCGTAAAGTAAGATAAGTGGCGATCTTTGGCGGGTCTGACGACAGACTACAGAGTGGTTATAATTATTTTATTCACTACTTCCGAGGGACTCCATAAAAATAAGAATAACGAACAACGAATAAACCATTGAAAGAGATACATTTTAATCTCCATATGAGAAGGTAACATTTGTTAATACGATGTTTGCGTTCCAGATTACAAACTTCGCTCAGTATGACGACGACCACCTGCATCCACGACAACCTGGAACCACACTAGAGATTGCTCTACTGCTGCCTGAAACATCTCAGGTGGGATGTTGGCCACATCCCTCGCTATGCTCATCTCAACCTGCAACGCGTGTTGTGCCCCGTTGATAAATCTCGTCCTTCAGGTGACCCCACAGCCAGAAATCACGCGGGTTCAGATCTGGCGATCTTGGTAGCCACACAGTTTGGAACGATCGTTGAATGATTCGGTTTTCTCCAAATGTGTTACGAAGTAACAGAATGACCTCATGACCATTGTGAGTTGGAGCTCCATCGTGCATCAAAACAGTTTAGTCCAAAGCAGCTTTCTCCAATAGACGGGGATCACATATTGGCGAAGCAGACCATGGTAACGTGTGCCGTTCACGCTGCATGTCCTTTGTCCTAGGGGTCAGAGTTCCTCAAAGAAAAATGGACCAGTCGTGAACTGTGCCGTGAAGCCACACCACACAGTGACGCTTCACTATAAGGGCGAAGTATTTGAACATTCATTGACTGTCACGATCCCCCTATGCGACAAATGTCAGTTCCGTGTCAGAACCTGTATGTACTGCGTTTCGGTGCAGTCAAGCGTTAATCGCTTCTATGAAAGCATCGTCCTGTTGTTACTGACTACCCTATTTATTACGTCTTTGATGTCCCAAATGTGTTCTACCGGCTTCAGACCAGGCGAATATGGTGGCCAAGCAATCAAGAAAAGTTCACTATCAGGCTCCTCAAAACACTGAAGCATTATTCTGGCCTTATGACACAGACAGTTAACCAATCGGAACATACCATCGGCATTGTGGAAGACATCAAGCCTGAAGGGATATGCGTGGTCCACAGTAATGTTCACGTAGTCCTTAGCTTTCGTGGCGCTCTCGTTTATTACCACGGGTTCCATTGAGACCCAGCTGAATTTCTCCCATAGCATAATACTGCACCCCACAGGCCTGCATACGTGGCGCAGTGCAAGTTTCTTGTAGGCGCGCGTCTGGATAATGGCGTATCCAGAGAAGATCATCGACCTCGTGTAACAGGGAACAAGATTCATCTTAGCAGGCGACACGATCCTATTGATACATGCTCCAATGATGATGGCCCATGCCCATTGCAATCCTAATACTGACGATGTCTTTGGTCAACATGGGAACGCATAAGGGTCGTCAGTTATTGAGCCCCATGTACACCAATGTGCACTGACCGATTTGCTTCTAAGCATTTCTGCCTGCACCAACGCTGTAAAAACTCCTCGTGAACAGGCCATGAAGGCCCAACGGTACCGACCGGGCGCCGTGTTATCCTCAGCCCATAGACTTCACTGGATGCGGATATGGAGAAGCATGTGGTCAGCACACTGCTCTCCCGGCCGTATGTCAGTTTCGGATACCGGAGTCGCTACTTCTCAGTCAAGTAGCTCCTCAGTTTGTCTCACAAGGGCTGAGTGCACCCCGATTGCCAATAGCGTTCGGCAGACCGGATGGTCACCCATGCAAGTGCTAGCCCAGCCCGACAGCGCTTAACTTCGGCGACCTGACGGGAACCGGTGTTACCACTGCGGCTAGGCCAATGGCTAGCGCTGGAAAGGGTGGTTATAATTAAACTTTCGCTACTTGAGCCATTTTTACAGTGTGGGCACCCAAATTTATAGGAGTGATGTTCAGACTGTGTGCTGCAGGATTTACGTTGTTAGTAGTGTTAGTGTCATGACTTGCAGGTAGACGCCAGTACTGCTACGGCGGCGTAGTTGCTTTGAAACAGCATCAGTGTGCATTACAGTTGCAGACAGTCAGCGTGGGTCTGGACAAGATCCGCAGGGCTTTACTCGTAAAGCTGTTTTATCAAAACAGCAGCAATAGTGTTACTAATCTTCGCGAGTATCGATGCGTTAAAGGAATACAGAGAAGTCCAATGTCGTCACTGGCGTTGAAGAACATGATTCGGAAGTTCGAATCAACTGGCGTTTTAGGCAGTGCTCCTGGGAGAGGCCGACGGCCAATAGCACTGTAAATTGTTGAAGAAGTTACTGATGCCATGGCTCAGAATGCTGGACGCAGTGTGCAGTCTTCAAGCAATGCACGAGCTGTGTCACGTTAATTGAACATTCCATGTTCCACCATTCCAAAAGTACTGTGAACAATTGTGAAATAGTATCCATGCAAACTGCATATTACTCACTAGTTAACTGTTGCATTGTAGTCAAACAGTGAGTGAAGTCGAGCGTTGTAAATTCTTATAACTGAGGGAGGATAAAAGTGAAGTCGTATGGCTGGGAAACTCCGAGGGGAAGTTACAGACGCCTAGTCAGAAAGGTTTACCTACCCTTCGCTCACACTGGCACCTCTCCTTTACGAAGTGTGAGATTTGTGCTTTGAGTGTACCTGATAGGTATAGATGACTGTAATAGGTGTGTGTGTAGTGTTCTGCTATGTTTCCGTTGGATGATGACGTGCCTCACATCTTGCAATCATTCTGCAAACAACATAGAACAAAATCTCCAAATACTCCATCTTGCCAACAAAGGCACGATACTTGATCTTCTTGAGGAAATTTGAATATTTATCTACCAAATGAAGCATATGACTACGTACTCAATGACCAAATTGAACTGAGAAACAAATTTTACCTTCAGAACTCTGAAGATCTACTAGTTCAAAACAAGTAACTACTCAACCAACCCTACACCACCTCCCCATACCACCCTCCCTAACGACCCCCCCCCCTTGTCCCTCTCCTTACATGCTAACTACAATGGTGTCAATGTAATATCATACCACAAAATAAAACCTGTACTATATATCTAAATGATAAAGCCTTCTACTGTTGACAAAAATTAATACTTTTATACATATTTCTTCTACCTGGAACAAACAAAAGCTGCCTGTACGAATATTCTATATCACTTTAATGCAAGAACGAAAATAAGTCGACAGTTCACTTGAACTTTTGTTCTTGGTTTTTAAACATGAAGTGTACGGTCATACAAACAGCTTTAGTCCATTACAAACACTATAAATTTTATACATATACCTTTAGCTAAAATAAACAGTATCTAATCTTACTAATATCCCAGATCATGTTAACGTAACAACAGAAACAAGTCAACAGTTCATTTGAAAGTTTGTTATTATTTAAAAATTTAAATTTAAATATAAAGATCCTAGCCATACGAACAGTGTTTCTCATTACAGATACAATAACTCTGTATTATTGATTCCTGGGCATTCATGTTAATGCCAGTCATGATTAAAATATTTGCTATAAACTGCCTGTATCATATGTTAATAAACAACTAGAAATAAGACATCAGATCACTTGAAGTTTGTTCTTGCAGTAATTTATTTATTTTATTTTGTGCTATCATGTTATCGCCAGTCTGATTAAAATATTTGCCCTCATATCGACTTTAATACATGTAAAATAAAGAACAAATTACATCTCTGTGCAAAGTAGGCCTATGCCATACCTTTTTGTCAAGATCTTTGTTACAAGCAACAGTTGTAAAGGGAATCCTGGATGATGGCGAAGTTTCGCTGTCAGAGTGTAAATTAATATAGTTTGCGTGAAAGTGTGTGTAGTGATATAACAACTGGACATCAAAATGGTGGCAGACAGATGGACACTAAAGGAAAACGCTGCCCGTACTGCCTCAGTAAGTAAAAAACTAAATTTACATCCATATCGACAGATAAGAAACAGTCATGGCGATACATTAAAGCGTGTTCCATCTTCTTGTCATAGAGCCAGCACCCAGCATTATGCTAGAAATAATAATGTAACTTCCAGAACCATCTCAAGATGAACTTGAAAAGGTTCGAAAACCGGTTCATGGAATGAAACATAATTATTCAAAAAAGTGACTCGTTGCAGTTTTATATAACTTATTTACAGGAAAAAAATTGTCTGATAAAAAAAGGCATCCTTGTGAAACACTTATACTTTTCTGTAGAGGAGTTCCTCGCAGTAGTTAAGAACTTCCTACTGCAATGCGTTATTTATTCCTGTACTTCCTCACAATTTCTTCGTGTGTTATTAATTCCTTAATTTTATACTCGTCGTTCTGTAAACTATATACTGACACTGCCTAAGACCATGTGGCTTTGGTCTGCATTGTCGGACGGGACGTGATAAATAAATGAGTCCCTTTGGTACCCTCTTTCACCCTTTGCCCTATCGCTCCCTTTCTGTGGCCTCTACCTGAATGGAGTAATGACTAATACTACTACTGGCCATTAAAATTGCTACACCAAGAAGAAATGCAGATGATAAACGGGTATTCATTGGACAAATATACACTCCTGGAAATGGAAAAAAGAACACATTGACACCGGTGTGTCAGACCCACCATACTTGCTCCGGACACTGCGAGAGGGCTGTACAAGCAATGATCACACGCACGGCACAGCGGACACACCAGGAACCGCGGTGTTGGCCGTCGAATGGCGCTAGCTGCGCAGCATTTGTGCACCGCCGCCATCAGTGTCAGCCAGTTTGCCGTGGCATACGGAGCTCCATCGCAGTCTTTAACACTGGTAGCATGCCGCGACAGCGTGGACGTGAACCGTATGTGCAGTTGACGGACTTTGAGCGAGGGCGTATAGTGGGCATGCGGGAGGCCGGGTGGACGTACCGCCGAATTGCTCAACACGTGGGGCGTGAGGTCTCCACAGTACATCGATGTTGTCGCCAGTGGTCGGCGGAAGGTGCACGTGCCCGTCGACCTGGGACCGGACCGCAGCGACGCACGGATGCACGCCAAGACCGTAGGATCCTACGCAGTGCCGTAGGGGACCGCACCGCCACTTCCCAGCAAATTAGGGACACTGTTGCTCCTGAGGTATCGGCGAGGACCATTCGCAACCGTCTCCGTGAAGCTGGGCTACGGTCCCGCACACCGTTAGGCCGTCTTCCGCTCACGCCCCAACATCGTGCAGCCCGCCTCCAGTGGTGTCGCGACAGGCGTGAATGGAGGGACGAATGGAGACGTGTCGTCTTCAGCGATGAGAGTCGCTTCTGCCTTGGTGCCAATGATGGTCGTATGCGTGTTTGGCGCCGTGCAGGTGAGCGCCACAATCAGGACTGCATACGACCGACGCACACAGGGCCAACACCCGGCATCATGGTGTGGGGAGCGATCTCCTACACTGGCCGTACACCACTGGTGATCGTCGAGGGGACACTGAATAGTGCACGGTACATCCAAACCGTCATCGAACCCATCGTTCTACCATTCCTAGACCGGCAAGGGAACTTGCTGTTCCAACAGGACAATGCACGTCCGCATGTGTCCCGTGCCACCCAACGTGCTCTAGAAGGTGTAAGTCAACTACCCTGGCCAGCAAGACCTCCGGATCTGTCCCCCATTGAGCATGTTTGGGACTGGGTGAAACGTCGTCTCACGCGGTCTGCACGTCCAGCACGAACGCTGGTCCAACTGAGGCGCCAGGTGGAAATGGCATGGCAAGCCGTTCCACAGGACTACATCCAGCATCTCTACGATCGTCTCTATGGGAGAATAGCAGCCTGCATTGCTGCGAAAGGTGGATATACACTGTACTAGTGCCGACATTGTGCATGCTCTGTTGCCTGTGTCTATGTGCCTGTGGTTCTGTCAGTGTGATCATGTGATGTATCTGACCCCAGGAATGTGTCAATAAAGTTTCCCCTTCCTGGGACAATGAATTCACGGTGTTCTTATTTCAATTTCCAGGAGTGTATTATACTAGAACTGATATGTGATTACATTTTCACGCAATTTGGGTGCATAGATCCTGAGAAATTCACTGTTCAAAGTGCCGTCAATGCGAACAAGGGGTGACCGAGACGTGTAACCAACGGCAACCCGTTCATCACGCCGGGTGATACGCCAGTATGGCGATGACGAATGCACGCCTCCAATGTGCGTTTACCGCGATGTCGCCAAACACGGATGCGACCATCATGATGCTGTAAACAGAACCTGGATTCAGCCGAAAAAAAATGACATTTTGCCATTCGTGCACCCAGTTTCGTCGTTGAGTACACCATCACAGGCGTTCCTGTTCGTGATGCAGTCAAGGGAAACCGCAACCATGGTCTCCGAGCTGATAGTCCATGCTGCTGCAAACGTCGTCGAACTGTTCGTGCAGATGGTTGTTGTTTTGCAAAAGTCTCCATCTGTTGACTCAGGGATCGAGACGTGGCTTCACTATCCGTTACAGCCATGCGGATAAGATGTCTGTCATCTCGACTGCTAGTGATACGAGGCCGTTGGGATCCAGCACGGCCTTCCGTATTGCCCTCCTGAACCCTCCGAATCCATATTCTGCTAACAATCATTGGATCTCGACCAACGCGAGCAGCAATGTCGCGATACGATAAACCGCAATCGCGATAGGCTACAATTCGGCCTTTATCAAAGTCGGAAACGTGATGGTACGCATTTCTCCTCCTTACACGAGGCATCACAACAACGATTCACCAGGCAACGCCGGTCAACTGCTGTTTGTGTATGATAAATCGGTTGGAAACTTTCCTCATGTGAGCACGTTGTAGGTGTCGCCACCGGCGGTAACCTTGTGTGAATGCTCTGAAAAGCTAATCATTTGCATATCACAGCATCTTCTTCCTGTCGGTTAAATTTTGTGTCTGTAACACGTCGTCTTCGTGGCGTAGCAATTTTAATGGCCAGTAGTGTACTACACGATATTTAGAAAACTGGTCTAGTGCCTTTGGCCAGCAGATTTGTATTTCGGTGAGTTTGTGAGCATTGCCAGGTGTACGTGTACGCAGGCGGCAGCCGGCGGCCTGGTGCGGAAGGCGGAGCGCTGGACGCTGGTGTTCACGGACTGGGAGTGGCGCAGCTTCGGCCGCGACCACCTCAACCTGTCGACGGCGCTGCTGCAGATGAAGCCCGCCTCCTGCTGCGCCCTGCAGGGAGACCCCGACGCCTGCAGGTGCACGCTGCGCAAGGTGACGTACCGCCACTACCTCATCCTGGCAGCGTGGCCGCAGCAGCACGCGAAAGTGTAATTTCTGCTAGCAGGAATCTGCTGATAAAGAGCGAAATGATGAGGTACCTCTGGAATAGGTCAGCAAAGAAGGCCACATTATTTTTTTCCAGGAGTACCAACCTGTACAAAGGAATCTTTAAATTATTAATTTGGGAATGCAGCTCATCGGAAAACCAAAGCACTAGTCACCCCATTAAAAGGGCACATTGTCCACTTTGGTGGGCTGTAGATAATGTGAAACTGGTACGAGGCACTTATGCGACCCTCCCCCGCTGATAAAGTCATGAGAGTGGTGTAGCATGTACACTATCTGACCAAAAGTATCCGGACACCCCTATAAAATACGGTATTCACTAATAGATGTCACCAGAGGCGGACCCGCAAATTTAGAAGGATGCGGGGAGTGTTGTGTTGTCAGTAGAGAAGCAGTCCGGAGAGTTCAGTGGCTTCGAACGTGTACTAGTCATTGGATGTCACCAGAGTAACAAATCGATCAAGGACATTCCATCCCTTCTAAGGATGCCCGAGTCAGCTGTTGGTAATATGACTGTTAAGTAGAAACGTGAAGCAAGATCCACAGCTGAACCAAGACCAGGCAGAATTCATGTACTGTCGGACAGAGACCGTCGAGTATTGGCGCAGGGTGACTGTAAAAACAAAAAATTCCTTGAAATCAGTGGAAGGGACCATTCGTGAGCTCCAAAGTGCTACCAGCAGTCCAGTTAGCACAGTGACTGTGAGTAGGGAGTTAAAAAGTATAGGGTACAGTAGTCTAGGAGTCGGTACTTAGCGACGCTAAAGGTAAAGAGCGGTGGCACTGCACAGTTGATGACTGGAAACGCGTGATTAAGAGTGATAAATCACGCTGCACCCTGTGGCCATCCGATGGAAGATTTGGAGTTTGGCGAATGCATGGAGAACGTTACCTGCCGTAGTATGTAGCGCCAACAGTCAGTTTGAAGGACATAGTGTTGGTTGGTTGACTGGTTTGGGGGTGAGGACCAAACAGCGAGGTCATCGGTCCCATCGGATTAGCGAAGGAGGAGGAAGGAAGTCGGCCGTGCCCTTCCAAAGGAACCATCCCGGCATTTGCCTAAAGCGATTTAGGGAGATCACAGAAAACCTATGTCAGGATGGTCGGACGCGGGTTTGAACCGTCGTCCAGCGTGCTAACCACTGCGCCACCTCGCTCGGTATGTGGTGCTACAGAGTTGGGTTCTTTTTCGTTGTTACAGTGTGGTACCTTTATTGCGCTTAAGAAAACACTAAATGCCGAAGGATGTGAGCACATCTTACAACACTGCGTTCTACAAACAACAGAGGAACAATTCGGCATCTGTGAGGCAATGCTGTGTACACAATAACATTCCTGAAATGGATTTCCCAGCCCAGTTCCTGCCTGAACCCGATGGGACACCTTTGCCATGAGTTAGAAGGCAGACTTCGGTCCAGACCATAGTGTTGAACATCACCATCTTTTCTGGTTTCACTTTTCCTCCGCAAACATTCACACACCTCCCTGAAAGTGTTCCCAGCGGAGTTCAAGCCATCATAAAGGCATAGGATGGGCACTTTCCATACTAAAGTACACTAACAGGTGTGCGGATACTTTTGATCAAATAGCGTTTGTGCCAGTTGGATGCATGGAATCAGCGCAATAATCCTGGTCGTCATGAAGAAGTGACAGAATGCCAAAACGCAGATATCGCGTTTGATGGGCCCACAAGCACACCGTAAATGAATTTGCCCATACTTGTTGTTGTATCAGCGCGAACTGTCCATCGTGTATGCAAGAAATAGTGTAACATTCGTAGCCATGTAACAGGGTGTAAGAGAACTGGTCTTAAAAGTATCCTCTCCGGATGCGACCTCGACTGTCACACCTTGTCGATGAGTATCGGTTTCGTTGGAATTCCTCTTGGAAACCTTCAGCTGTCTTTCATTTTGCGCTGTACTACTGGTATCGATAACAGACCATTTTCAAGTTTATCATAAACGAGGAAATGCAAAACGTAAGAAATTGTACAGTTTGACAAGTTTGTGTAATGTTATAAATATCGCACATAAGGCATAAATGTGAAAATTACCGAACTATCAGTTTAATAAGTCACAGCTGCAAAATACTAACGCGAATTCTTTACAGACGAATGGAAAAACTGTTAGAAGCGGACCTCGGGGAAGATCAGTTTGGATTCCATAGAAATGTTGGAACACGTGAGGCAATACTAACCTTACGACTTATCTTAGAAGAAAGATTAAGAAAAGGCAAACCTACGTTTCTAGCATTTGTAGACTTAGAGAAAGCTTTTGACAACGTTAACTGGAATACTCTCTTTCAAATTCTGAAGGTGGCAGGGGTAAAATACAGGGAGCGAAAGGCTATTTACAATTTGTACAGAAACCAGATGGCAGTTATAAGAGTCGAGGGGCATGAAAGGGAAGCAGTGGTTGGGAAAGGAGTGAGACAGGGTTGTAGCCTCTCCCCGATGTTATTCAATCTGTATATTGAGCAAGCAGTAAAGGAAACAAAAGAAAAATTCGGAGTAGGTATTAAAATTCATGGAGAAGAAGTAAAAACTTTGAGGTTCGCCGATGACATTGTAATTCTGTCAGAGACAGCAAAGGACTTGGAAGAGCAGTTGAACGGAATGGACAGTGTCTTGGAAGGAGGATATAAGATGAACATCAACAAAAGCAAAACGAGGATAATGGAATGTAGTCAAATTAAATCGGGTGATGCTGAGGGTATTAGATTAGGAAATGAGACACATAAAGTAGTAAAGGAGTTCTGCTACTTAGGGAGTAAAATAACTGATGATGGTCGAAGTAGAGAGGATATAAAATGTAGACTGGCAATGGCAAGGAAATCGTTTCTGAAGAAGAGAAATTTGTTAGCATCGAGTATAGATTTAAGTGTCAGAAAGTCGTTTCTGAAAGTATTTGTATGGAGTGTAGCCATGTATGGAAGTGAAACATGGACGATAACCAGTTTGGACAAGAAGAGAATAGAAGCTTTCGAAATGTGGTGCTACAGAAGAATGCTGAAGATAAGGTGGGTAGATCACATAACTAATGAGGAGGTATTGAATAAGATTGGGGAGAAGAGAAGTTTGTGGCACAACTTGACTAGAAGAAGGGATCGGTTGGTAGGACATGTTCTGAGGCATCAAGGGATCACCAGTTTAGTATTGGAGGGCAGCGTGGAGGGTAAAAATCGTAGAGGGAGACCAAGAGATGAATACACTAAGCAGATTCAGAATGATGTAGGTTGCAGTAGGTACTGGGAGATGAAGAAGCTTGCACAGGATAGAGTAGCATGGAGAGCTGCATCAAACCAGTCTCAGGACTGAAGACCACAACAACAACAACAACAAGGCATAAATGGCGTAAATGTTATACCATGATGTAAACGCTTACAAGTTGCTGTTACAGACCTGCCATAGTCAGTAAAATTGTCAACAACAAAAAATAACTGTACAGAGCAGTTGTTACCAGAAGGCTGATTCACATCGAAAGTCAGTAACAAACTAAACAGATGAACGAACTTGCAGCATGCTGGGATAATTGCACGTCAGCAACTTGTCTTAATCAGTACAACGGAAAACCAGCCAAAGTTGCAAATTTCACTTTTTTATTTACTTGATGACTAGGGGGGTTTCAGATCGATTCCGTATTTCTGGATTTCCGGAAGGCTTTTGACACGCTACCACACAAGCGGCTCGTAGTGAAATCGCGTGCTTATGGAATATCGTCTCAGTTATGTGACCGGATTTGTGATTTCCTGTCAGAGAGGTCACAGTTCGTAGTAACTGACGGAAAGTCATCGAGTAAAACAAAAGTGATTTCTGGCGTTCCCCAAGGTACTGTTATAGGCCCTTTGCTGTTCCTTATGTATATAAACGATTTGGGAAACAATCTGAGCAGCCGTCTTCGGTTGTTTGCAGATGACGATGTCGTTTATTTACTAATAAAGTCAACAGAAGAGCAAAACAAACTGCAAAACGATTTAAGAAAGATATCTGAGTGATGCCAGAATTGGCAGTTGACCCTAAATAACGAAACGTGTGGGGTCACCCACATGAGTGCTAAAAGGAACTCGTTAAACTTCGATTACACAATAAATCAGTCTAATCTAAAAGCCGTAAATTCAACTAAACACCTAGTTATTACACTTACGAACAACTTCAATTGGAGGGAACAAACAGAAAACGTTGTGGGGAAGGCTAACCAAAGACTGCGTTTCATTGGCAGGACACTTAGAAAATGTAACAGACCTACTAAAGAGACTGCCTGCACTGCGCTTGTCCGTCCTATTTTTGAACACTGCTGCGCGGTGTGGGATCCTGACCAGATAGGACTGACAGAGTACATCGAAAAAGTTCAAAGAAAGGCAGCATGTTTTGTATTATCGCGAAATATGGGGGAGAGTGATATACACTCCTGGAAATTGAAATAAGAACACCGTGAATTCATTGTCCCAGGAAGGGGAAACTTTATTGACACATTCCTGGGGTCAGATACATCACATGATCACACTGACAGAACCACAGGCACATAGACACAGGCAACAGAGCATGCACAATGTCGGCACTAGTACAGTGTATATCCACCTTTCGCAGCAATGCAGGCTGCTATTCTCCCATGGAGACGATCGTAGAGATGCTGGATGTAGTCCTGTGGAACGGCTTGCCATGCCATTTCCACCTGGCGCCTCAGTTGGACCAGCGTTCGTGCCGGACGTGCAGACCGCGTGAGACGATGCTTCATCCAGTCCCAAACATGCTCAATGGGGGACAGATCCGGAGATCTTGCTGGGCAGGGTAGTTGACTTACACCTTGGGTGGCACGGGACACATGCGGACGTGCATTGTCCTGTTGGAACAGCAAGTTCCCTTGCCGGTCTAGGAATGGTAGAACGATGGATTCGATGACGGTTTGGATGTACCGTGCACTATTCAGTGTCCCCTCGACGATCACCAGTGGTGTACGGCCAGTGTAGGAGATCGCTCCCCACACCATGATGCCGGGTGTTGGCCCTGTGTGCCTCGGTCGTATGCAGTCCTGATTGTGGCGCTCACCTGCACGGCGCCAAACACGCATACGACCATCATTGGCACCAAGGCAGAAGCGACTCTCATCGCTGAAGACGACACGTCTCCATTCGTCCCTCCATTTACGCCTGTCGCGACACCACTGGAGGCGGGCTGCACGATGTTGGGGCGTGAGCGGAAAACGGCCTAACGGTGTTCGGGACCATAGCCCAGCTTCATGGAGACGGTTGCGAATGGTCCTCGCCGATACCCCAGGAGCAACAGTGTCCCTAATTTGCTGGGAAGTGGCGGTGCGGTCCCCTACGGCACTGCGTAGGATCCTACGGTCTTGGCGTGCATCCGTGCGTCGCTGCGGTCCGCTCCCAGGTCGACGGGCACGTGCACCTTCCGCCGACCACTGGCGACAACATCGATGTACTGTGGAGACCTCACGCCCCACGTGTTGAGCAATTCGGCGGTACGTCCACCCGGCCTCCCGCATGCCCACTATACGCCCTCGCTCAAAGTCCGTCAACTGCACATACGGTTCACGTCCACGCTGTCGCGGCATGCTACCAGTGTTAAAGACTGCGATGGAGCTCCGTATGCCACGGCAAACTGGCTGACACTGACGGCGGCGGTGCACAAATGCTGCGCAGCTAGCGCCATTCGACGGCCAACACCGCGGTTCCTGGTGTGTCCGCTGTGCCGTGCGTGTGATCATTGCTTGTACAGCCCTCTCGCAGTGTCCGGAGCAAGTATGGTGGGTCTGACACACCGGTGTCAATGTGTTCTTTTTTCCATTTCCAGGACTGTAGGTGTTCATTCTTTCCGCGCGCTATACGAGATTCGAATAATAGAGAATTGTGAAGGTGGTTCGATGAACCCTCTGCCAGGCACTTAAATGTGATTTGTAGAGTATCCACGTAGATGCAGTTTTCGGCCAGGTGTATGCACTGTAACTGTTCATTTGAACTTCATAAAGCGTATGTATTTTTGACATGTTTCTCGCATTTTTGGAAATAGAATTTTGACTATCTGGATGATTTGCAAATGGGTCCCGGCCGGTAGCTAATCATCAAGTAAATAAAAAAAGTGAAATTTACAGCTTTGGCTGGTACTGATAAACAGTCGAAAATATGTCAAGTAGTACGTGGAGAACAGGCAAAGACAATGCCATGTTAGAGATAAAAACACTAGAGCATATGCTAACAAGTGAAGCTATAGCATAACAAACAGAGAGGTACAACACAACCTTTGGTTGATACTAAACAGCATACATCTGTGAAATAGATCGTAATATTAAGTATACAACATAAACAGAAACAAAATGTTATTTAGTTGAACTGAGTGCTTAGTAAAATAATCTAGTTTTAATCAGCATAACCAAAGAAGTTGGGGAGAGGAGGTAGAACTATTTCTTTAAAGTGAAATTTTAATCCTCTACTATATCAAAGGCAAATGTAAAGAAAAAGAAAAGATTATGGGGAAAGTGGGTAGAAGAATTGAGGAGAAGAGGGAGTGGGAAGGAGGGAGGGGAAGAGAAGGAAACGAAAACCGGCAAGGGGGGTGACAAGGGACGTCCACTGTCAAGTATAAGCTTACGCATTAACTAAGCAGGTAAATATAATCCAGCTAACATCCGTGTAAATAAACTCAAAAACATATGTTAATGTTATACTACATGTTCTCCTTAAATGAGGAGATACTTGCAGAGTGAAGCTTTTTCCTAACTTTGTTTATTACGAATAAAAAGTTGTTAAGCACAAAAATTATTTTCATGTAACCTTTAAAATTCTTATGTACGCTATGGAATGTCTTCATGTGTTTTGTTAGCATATTTTTTTCTTGTCATTCCACGCTTCTTCTTACTTGATATTCCCACCTTCTCCCATGGCTGACTTCCGTCCTTCCTTCCTCCCCCCCCCCCCCCCCCACGCCACCTTTTTACTTTGTGTTCGTGCTCTGATTTATCCTGTGGCTACAGTGGCTCAGTCAATAATTTTGTTTATGGTTTGTCCCCCCCCCCTCCCAAATTTGCCTTCTTCATCCCCTCCCCTCTTCGCAGGTGATTGTGCTAGTAATATAAGTACAGTTATCTACTTAATTAATATATAAGCTAATACTTGACTTTTAATGTCCCTTGTCTGCTCTTGTCCGTTTTCTTTCTTTTCTCCCCCCACCTTCTCCCCCCTTCCCCTTCAATTCTTGCTTGTAATCGCTTTCTCTACTAATTTTTCTGTTTCTTTTCCTATGTCGATAGTGCAGCATTAAAATTTCACTTTAAAGAAATAGTTCCACAACCCCGCCCCCCTCCTTTGGTTCTGCTATTTAAAATAACAATATTTTACTAATCACTCAGTTCAACTGAATGTAGTTCAGTCATTATATATTTATTAGCAAACAGTTTGGTCAGATTAGTACATTTACTATATTGGTGACAATTTTGCTGACTATGGTTGGCCTGCAACGGCAGCTTGTAATCGTTTACATCTTGGTATAACATTCCTGCCATTTCTGCCCGTAAGTATGACGGTTATAACGTTTCACTATCTTGTCAGATCGCACAGACTCTAACGTTTTGCATTTCTCCGGTAGGCCAAGCTAGAAAATTGTCTATTGACGAGACTAGGAGCACTGTGCAAACTGAAGGACAGCTGAAGGCTTTCACCTTGAATTCCAACGACTATTTAGCAGCTGATTTTCCCCAGGTATATGCATGCATGAGTATCGGTTTCAAACAAGGCAGACATTTCTACCTTCGGTGGGTGATGGTCCATCGTAACCAGAGTTCCGAGGGAATAATGGCATGTGTACTGCGTACATTAGACTTTTGGGGTCGGATACCCCGCAGAAGGCCGTGATTCACAGTGGACAGCAGCCAACTTGTGGTACAAGTAATTGCGGTTTTGCTTCTTCTCAATTGATCCAAGGCGTCGAGTGCATCGATGGACTAATGAGACGTGTAATATGGATTGTTGTATTTCAGGTTGCAGAGAGTTCTGTGATGTTTTGGGGATGTTTTCTGTACCACGACTTGCGTCTGCTCAGCCATGTTATCGTGAACATTCGCAGTGACCACCCGTTTTCCACGATGCCAACGGTCGAGTTCATACGGCTGCATGCTTACGTTCCTTGTTTGACGAACACTCAGACACCCATCAAAACTCGACCGGTCCACAAAATCGCGCGAAAAAATGCATAATGTCTTAATTGTCTTTTGTTGTGCTTGAAATAGCTAGACCAAGTGGGGAAATTAATGTGGGAAGAGCACTAATGAATCAGTGACTGACTTTAAGCTTTGCACTTGAGTTTAACCTCATCCTTTTCAGATTGTTGCAGAAGAGAAGGAACCTCCGAAAGTTGTCTATATTAGTCTTTGCATTTCGTACGATAAAAATGGTGTAAGTTCTTTCTATTACTGTTATCAACTTTTATCAGATTCTTTTTCAATGAACTCAATTAAAAAGTCTGTAGACAAAATTTTTCTTGCTTTAAACTGTCGAAAATCTGTACACTCGTCAGCGTATATTCGTTCATTCAACCTATGTGGAGCCTATTTCAGTGCCATAACAGTTTTCTGATGCTGACTGGGGACACGAGACTAGAGTTAGTCAAATAAGGTGTATATTACTTTCTTTTCATCGAAAGTTCAATTAACAAAAGATTGACCACGTAGAGTTTGCAAGTTCGTATATCTATACTCTGTTCATATCGGTTCTTTTCATTTATGCAATAGACAAAACTCTGAACATCTAAGCTTCAAACGTTAATCAAAATAATGATCACGAAACATACGTTACAGTTTGAACTGGTTCTGAATATATTTTCCAGATTAACTACAGCGATTTACTCTTTATGTCTGCTATTTCTTCTAGCTAGTAATTACAACAACAGTTCGAAAATTCACAAAAACTGAACATAGTTAAGCCACAACAATGGTTTTTACATTTCTCTCTCCCAAATCGCAGACTGGACTCTACTCCACGCACCATCCCGAGGCCGGCCGCTGTGAGGTCATCAGTCCCCTAGAACTTAGAACTAATTAAACCTAACTAACCTAAGGACATCACACACATCCATGCCCGAGGCAGGATTGGAACCTGCGACCGGAGCAGTCGCGCGGTTCCGGACTGAAACGCCTAGAATCACTCGGTCACAACGGCCGGCGCAGCAAATAGTAACTAGAGTCGCACAGAGCAACTACTTGCACAGTACGTATAGTAGCCGTCACATTGCTTGCTTAATTTTCAAAATTATGTTGGTCGCTACCCCCAAGGGAAAGCTTTTTTCTGTTTATTCCCAGTCCAAGTGACACACCACATGTCTCACAGCTCACGTCACTGTTAATGGTTATTCCGTGCTCGAGGAATTCGATGAGTATCGGACCTTGCCTGCTGAGAGCATAAGCGTTGAGTTTTTTAGGGAGAGGTCACGACGGGTGCTTCTGTTGCCTGTCAGTTTCATTACGATATCCCAAAGCGGCATATGCAAAGTTCAATCGATTTTGTCGTTACGACTTTTCGTATATTTTCATTTGAACACTGCTTATATAACGTAGAACGAACAGAGAAGAGCCAGCGAAGAGCGGGGCGCCTTGTCTCGGAATAGTTTCATAAGCGCGAGAGCTTTACGGAGATGTCCAACAAAGTCCAGTAACAGACACTACAAGAGAGGCGTTTTCCACCACAGAGAGAATAACTGTTGAATTTCCGAGGGCGCACGTTCCGTGGACAACACTGACGGAAAAAACATCAAAAAATAATTAATGTAGAGCAATGAAATTTCTGGAATACTTTGCTCTAGATAACTTATTTAAGTGATAAACATTGCAAGATCATAGGTTAAAGTAAGCACGAGATAAGGCATCGCGTATGTGAAATTCTGGTACATTATATATATATATATATATATATATATATATATATATATATATATATATATATATATATATATATGAAGGTGGTATCTGCTCTTTCAGACATGTCCGAAAGAACAGATACCATCTTCATATACACTCCTGGAAATTGAAATAAGAACACCGTGAATTCATTGTCCCAGGAAGGGGAAACTTTATTGACACATTCCTGGGGTCAGATACATCACATGATCACACTGACAGAACCACAGGCACATAGACACAGGCAACAGAGCATGCACAATGTCGGCACTAGTACAGTGTATATCCACCTTTCGCAGCAATGCAGGCTGCTATTCTCCCATGGAGACGATCGTAGAGATGCTGGATGTAGTCCTGTGGAATGGCTTGCCATGCCATTTCCACCTGGCGCCTCAGTTGGACCAGCGTTCGTGCTGGACGGGCAGACCGCGTGAGAAGACGCTTCATCCAGTCCCAAACATGCTCAATGGGGGACAGATCCGGAGATCTTGCTGGCCAGGGTAGTTGACTTACACCTTCTAGAGCACGTTGGGTGGCACGGGATACATGCGGACGTGCATTGTCCTGTTGGAACAGCAAGTTCCCTTGCCGGTCTAGGAATGGTAGAACGATGGGTTCGATGACGGTTTGGATGTACCGTGCACTATTCAGTGTCCCCTCGACGATCACCAGAGGTGTACGGCCAGTGTAGGAGATCGCTCCCCACACCATGATGCCGGGTGTTGGCCCTGTGTGCCTCGGTCGTATGCAGTCCTGATTGTGGCGCTCACCAGCACGGCGCCAAACACGCATACGAACATCATTGGCACCACGGCAGAAGTGACTCTCATCGCTGAAGACGACACGTCTCCATTCGTCCCTCCATTCACGCCTGTCGCGACACCACTGGAGGCGGGCTGCACGATGTTGGGGCGTGAGCGGAAGACGGCCTAACGGTGTGCGGGACCGTAGCCCAGCTTCATGGAGACGGTTGCGAATGGTCTTCGCCGATACCCCAGGAGCAACAGTGTCCCTAATTTGCTGGGAAGTGGCGGTGCGGTCCCCTACGGCACTGTGTAGGATCCTACGGTCTTGGCGTGCATCCGTGCGTCGCTGCGGTCCGGTCCCAGGTCGACGGGCACGTGCACCTTCCGCCGACCACTGGCGACAACATCGATGTACTGTGGAGATCTCACGCCCCACGTGTTCAGCAATTCGGCGGTACGTCCACCCGGCCTCCCGCATGCCCACTATACGCCCTCGCTCAAAGTCCGTGAACTGCACATACGGTTCACGTACACGCTGTCGCGGCATGCTACCAGTGTTAAAGACTGCGATGGAGCTCCGTATGCCGCGGCAAACTGGCTGACACTGACGGCGGCGGTGCACAAATGCTGCGCAGCTAGCGCCATTCGACGGCCAACACCGCGGGTCCTGGTGTGTCCGCTGTGCCGTGCGTGTGATCATTGCTTGTACAGCCCTCTCGCAGTGTCCAGAGCAAGTATGGTGGGTCTGACACACCGGTGTCAATGTGTTCTTTTTTCCATTTCCAGGAGTGTATATACAGTTAAGACTCGCCGGCCATTTGACCATCTTCTTCTGTGCAGATGCACAACCAGCGCCCGAACTCTTACGGGAATCGGCAACAAGCCGCGAGTAATGAGTATAATGGGCAGGGGCGCTATGAATATAGTGCGGACAATAAGTTGGGAATGTGGGTCTCACGGGAGGCGTGCCAGATTAAGTCCCTGCAGTCGCTCTGTCTTCTGTGTCCTCGATGGCTCAGATGGATAGAGCGTCTGACATGTAAGCAGGAGATCCCGGGTTCGAGTCCCGGTCATGCCACACATTTTCAACTGTCCCCGTTGACTTATATCAACACCTGTATGCAGCTAGGATATTCATTTCAAGGTAATTACGTTAATAACAAGTGCAACCACCAGAATAGTGAATGCAAGCATGCTCACTCGCATGCATTGTGTTGTACAGATGCCGGATATTAGTTTGTGGGATAGCGTTGCATGCCTGTTACAGTTAGTCTGTCAATAGAGAGACAGTTAATGCTATTTGTGGATGATGCTAGAGTTGCCATCCGATGGTGTCCAGTATGTGCGCGATTGGAGACAGAGCTGGCGATGGAGCAGGCCAAGAGAACATATCGGCATTTTGTAGAGCTTATTAGGTTACAAAAGCGGTATGTGGGCGAGCGTTATACTGTTGGAAAATACCGCACGGAATACTGTTCATGCAGACCACTCTGGCCGAGCGGCTCTAGGCGCTTCAGCCCGGAACCGCGCTGGTGCTACGGTCGCAAGTTCGAATCCTGCCTCGGGCACTGATGTGTGTGATGTCCTTAGGTTACTTAGGTTTAAGTAGTTCTAAGTCTATGGAACTGATGACCTCAGATATTAAGTCCCATAGTGATTATAGCCATTTGATTTGAATACTGTTCATGTACGAGATGCCAGCGCAACAGGTCGTATCACCAGACTGACATACAGATTTGGAGTCAGGGTGTGTAGGATAACTACAAGAGCGCTCCTGCTCTCATACGAAATCATACCCCAGATCCTATCTCCGGTATGAGTCCGCTGTTTCTAGCATGCAGACAGGTTGGTAGTGGGCCCTCAACTGGACTCCTCCTAACTAAAGCACGGCCATGACTGGCACCGAGGCAGGACCAGCTTTCATTAGGAAACACAACAGACCTCCACTCTGCCTTCTCTCAAGTTCTCGCTTGACACTAATGAAGCTGCAAATGGCCTCGGTTTGGGATGAGTGGAATGCACAGAGCGTCTGGCCCGTAGCTGTCATTGAAGTAACCTATTTGTAACAGTTCGTTGTGCTGCTGTGGTGCCATATGCTGTCCAGATTGCTGCTACAGATGGCCTTCCCTCTCGGTATTGCCACATGGCACGGTCTTCTGCGACCGTCGATTCCCAAGACCGCCGCTGCCAGCAGTCATGTACAGTGACTACACTCTTGGCAAGTCTTTCTGCAGAATCGCAGAAGGAACATCCTGCTTCTAGTATTCCTATTACATGACTTCGTTCAAACTCAGTGATGTGTTTAAACAGCGTCTTTGTCGCCTTAAAGGCATTGTAACGTATTACTATCTTTACGACGTTTCTCATCGATCCATATACGTTATCTCGCATTTCTAGCTTCTTCTCTCACAAAAATAATGATAAAATTTCAGAAATTCAGGGTCGCCACCAGCCCAAGCCCTTTCTAACCATTTAGAAAAAAAACGGAGCTGGAAAATTATTAGTTTAATTACTTTAATAATTTCTTTAAGTATCCAGATAAACAGCACTCCATGTCGTGCATGAAGCAACTTGATTAATTCAGGATTGGAAATCGGAATACGTGTGTAAGATCAAGACCACAGAATTTATCTTTCACGTAGATTATTTATTGTATCGAAGTATTTGGTTGCACATCCTAACTACACATTACTGGTGCCTGACTAGAAATGTTTAAGTAAGAATTACGTGAGAATGTAACAGAGCAAAATTTAACTACAGCAAGAAAAAGCACAGAAAACGGGGGTGGGAGACAATGATACTGTCATCTCCTTTGCATTCATACCATAAAAATTCAAAAATGGTTCAAATGGCTCTGAGCACTATGGGACTCAACTGCTGTGGTCATAAGTCCCCTAGAACTTAGAACTACTTAAACCTAACTAACCTAAGGACAGCACACAACACCCAGCCATCACGAGGCAGAGAAAATCCCTGACCCCGCCGGGAATCGAACCCGGGCGTGGGAAGCGAGAACGCTACCGCACGACCACGAGATGCGGGCATACCATAAAAATTTCTCAGTGAGATTCCCATTACGATTCTACGCATGCACTATTCTGGACAGAGGTTTAACCAATCCACGAGATTGTGCGATAGTTATTCAACGTACTAACTGCGTCTGCTGCTTGCAAACGGCCGAAATAGAGCACGTGGTGCATTCCGAATCAAACTGTTGTGCTGCTTGGTAGAAAGCGCACGAAAGAACAGATATTCTTGCAGAAATTATAGCTCATAAAACAAGCAAACTGTTAAAATAAAGCCTATTGCGGTGCTGTGGTGGACCAGAAGGGTCATTGATTACCAAACACGTGGCACAAAATCGACACACAAAGACAAAAGCAACTTCCACAAAACATAAGATTAAAAATCATTAAAAATCATACTCACTTCGACACAGTATTACACTCACGTACCGTTGAAGTGATCCTAACCAGCTTTTCCTAATCAGATTTACCGTGTGAAATTCTACTTCATTGTTGTTCAAAATGAACAAAGTAGCTTCCACACTTTTAACTCAACACCCAAAAATCGCCTATTTAAAGCAATCTAATTATGGCATATTCGGAAAAATAACTCGCTTCACACGCTTCAGTTAAGCAAAGTCCTTAAGTATTTCAACAGTTAAACATAACCAAGTCCTAACTCAACTTGCTTCCTATCACCTGAAACCCCCCTTAAGAGCTACGATCCGTACTCACCAAGCGTTCACCGAAGAGTGCCGCTTTCTCTTTCGAGATTACCTAGTTCCCAATGCAGCGAAAGCTACCAGCTAGCCCTCCGTCACCAACCTCACATACAAAAACAGCCTTCGACTAAGATGGGTAAACCTCTCTTTTCAGGTACTGGAAACCTAAGTTGGTCATCCTGTGCTCTCCTTCGAACGAGAAGCAACATCGTCTGCTCCCCACATTCAAACACACATATGATATTCAATAGGCCTTATCTGAGTGCTCAGTCCTTCTGGAAGAGTTCATGAATTGAGCTAAAATCGGGTAGTAAAGTGAATAAGTTGTACCGAATGCCCCGGCCGCGGTGGTCTAGCGGTTCTAGGCGCGCAGTCCGGAACCGTGCGACTGCTACGGTCGCAGGTTCGAATCCTGCCTCGGGCATGGATGTGTGTGATGTCCTTAGGTTAGTTAGGTTTAAGTAGTTCTAAGTTCTAGGGGACTGATGACCACAGATGTTAAGTCCCATAGTGCTCAGAGCCATTTTTTTGTACCGAATTCGACAAGCGTCTTATCAAACGACTTCACAGAGACGTTTCAGCATCCTTGATCAAGGTCAACTCACCACTTCCAATCTCAAAGGTAACTAACGCTCACGACACCTACAGCGTGTGATTAAAACAAACCTGATTTGCATTCTCATAGTGGAGCTACTAGCGTCACTCTTATGTCACTGGCGCAA
Organism: Schistocerca nitens; assembly: GCF_023898315.1. NCBI lineage: Eukaryota > Metazoa > Arthropoda > Insecta > Orthoptera > Acrididae > Schistocerca > Schistocerca nitens. The sequence continues at coordinate 113,786,618 of NC_064614.1, read as the reverse complement.
AATTTGAATAGACGTCATCTTTCAGCTGTAGAAACACGCCTACCAACTTTCGTTTATGTCGCACTACGCCTTCTTGGTGTTGCGATTTTTTTCGGTCAGAGTGTTATTTCTTCTCATACAGATACCGCGAAACTACCAGCGAGAGAAATTATAGGTCTTACGGCTGCTTACAAACAGTAGTTTACCGCTCGCACCATTCTCAAATTGAACAAAAAACAAGTGGAATGATAGTGGTAACAGAAGTTCCCTCCGCCACACACCATAAAGTGACTTGTGGAGTGTAGGTTACATGCAGATCTAGATTTTGAACGGAAACTTACAAGGAGGTTTTTGACGTAAAATGGCAAAAGAAATATGTTATCAAGCTATCTGAATGACCGCACGGAATGTTGATCGAGGTGCTCTTTCGTAAATAAGGTCTGCTGTAATTCGCCCGACTGCTCTGGGCCGGGTTTTTAGCGGGCATTCGCCCGTTTGCCGATCGAAAGTCCGGCTGTAATCGCGTGTTGTGCTGTAACCTGGCAACGGGTTGGTCGATGCTCGCACACTGAGTGCCCTTCAATGTTTCAGACGCCCAGCTCTATTCCGATGACCCAGATCCAGTTCTGATGGCCCGAGATTCTAGCTGGACAGCCGGACAATTGGATATCAGATCGGGAACCGCCTCCTTGTCGGTCGCGTCTCGTTCATCAAACTATCAGTTCGTGCGCCGAATTCCACTCGCCGCTGCCTCGCCAGCATTTCTGTGGCTCTATGGTCAGCTGTCAGAAAGTTATAGCACCACTCGCGTTCCAGTCTTGACAGCAGATCCCCATTACCTAAAAACGATACTCTCATGGGAAACTTTAGGTATGATACAATGAATGACAGAACTTATACATTATAAGAATGTTTCAAGAGAAGCACTTCCTTCCAGAGAAAAAAAAGGAAAATAGAATTGAAAAATACTAAATTGTAACTATTTCATCAAACAATAAAGAACTTTGCAGTTGGAGATCAGGTCCACCTTGTGCAAAAACATAGTTTTGTTTCCTTCTCACCCAAATATGTTTCCTCACTGCTGTGACTCATCAGAGGATACACTATTTAAAGTCAAACCTCGTTAATCGGGGTCCCATTATTTCGGATCTCCGGTTATCCCTGAACATGTCTTTTCAATTTTTTTGAGACATGGCATTTAGTAGCACAGCAGCCTAGTACCACATTTATTAAGTTTAAATTCAGCCAACTACCGCACACATATCCTGGCGCGATGTTAGTTAATAGTACTCTGGTGCCTCCGTTTGTTGCGAATGTAAAATGACATCAAAGCTAAATAAACTGCTAGTGTCCATGGACAAAAAGTTAATCGCACTGTACATTATGAATAAAGGAGAATCGTCAGAAAACATTGGTACTGAATTTGGTGTTAGAACTTCGCCTTTCCTAGATTGAAACAACCGGAAATAAATTGAATAACTTTAGTTCAAAATGACGACAAAGGACAGTTTAAAAATCAATAATGGAACCGCTAGATGACGGATTTTCATGTGGTTCAGTGCAGTGGAAGTCCTCCAGGGGTTACATTAGGAAAGGAATTACAAAATCTTATTTTCTTTGACAGGTTGACTCCATATCAAGTATTAACATGCATGAATCTGGCATTTTTTTATTGGTTGCTATTCAGTAAGATATAAGCTTCCACATTAGATGACTGTGCAAAAGCTATTAAAAGGTAACGATAGAATTACAACGAAGATTTGTTGTAATGCCTCTGGGAAACATAAAACCCCTCTTCTGATAAGGGCAACCAAACCATTCCTTTGCCTTAAAGTCCGTGAATCCTCCCTCCTTGAGAATAAGTCACAAAATACTGCATGGATGTACGGTTTGCTTTTTAAAAACTGTTTCTTTGAGATTTTGTACCCAGTATAAGGAAACTGTAAACTTAACTTATACATGTTAGAAACTTATCTTAGTTCAAAAACAGACGCTCCCTAATTTCATTATATATTTACGGGAGAAAAGGTATGTTTCTGAGAATTTTCATAGGCTTGTAAGCGTGTCTTTCCGAAAAATTTTGACAAGATTCATATTCACGCATCCAAATATGTAAGAACTTTGAATATCGCTGTCACTTAGATTCCAGAGATCACGAAACAAGTTCTCTCGCGCAGGCGCAATTTGAACCTTGTCATTTTACCCTTTTCATTGCACCCTTATAATTACTGTACTATTTTACCACTGTTTCGCTTCTTCTTCTCTATTCCTTTGCGCCAACTCTGTGGCTTATGCTTCCTCTTCCGATAATTTCCACTGATTTTCACATTTTTGTCAACATTTCCCATTTCTACCTCTACCATGTTCGCTATTTGTATTGTACTGAATGCGACAACTGAACACTTCAAACTTTCTCAACTTGGTTCTTAAACAGATTAATATTACATATTACACAAGGCTTATATTTCATTTTTAGACTTTCATTAATTCCAATATAATCTACCTCTACCCCCAACCCTATTCAAATTTCAGTTTATTAACTGTTGTCTGTCTATCATTTGGTACAGAGTTGTCTATCCTGCTACTCAGCTGTTCAGTTTCTTTCCGCTAGAGGAAAGCTGGAGTGTAGTGGACGGTTGGTCCGTTGTTGACATTACAGAAATCATGTCTAACGAAATGCAATACATTCTCTGTGTTGTATTACATCCTAAGGTGATATTTAGGGATTAGAGCGATGGCAATTTTGATACTTCCCGTATCTAGTAAGAGATGGCAGCGCTTTTCTTCAGATTTTTCCATTTTAGGGTTATCCTGTTTTGTGTGCACATCTTCAAATGGACTTCAATAACGTATTATCAGCTATAAGGAATTCTGCATCTACGTTTTATACTACGTACAAGACGCTAATTCAGCCAACCGCCATACCGCAACCTGGTGCACATAAATGGTAGTCGTTGTGTTTACACCACTGTCAGTTGACAGTTGCTGATGAACGTGAACACTTGTAGTCCAATATAGTTATGTTTATGTTTGTACGTAATACTCTTGTATTCGACAAACCGATGAGTAATGATCTTCATGGTAGTGAAAAGGGCGTGTCCGCAGCTCGTGGTCGTGCGGTAGCGTTCTCGCTTCCCGCGCCCGGGTTCCCGGGTTCGAGTCCCGGCGGGGTCAGGGATTTTCTCTGCCTCGTGATGACTGGGTGTTGTGTGACGTCCTTAGGTTAGTTAGGTTTAAGTAGTTCTAAGTTCTAGGGGACTGATGACCATAGTTGTTAAGTCCCATAGTGCTCAGAGCCATTTGAAAAGGGCGTATGGAATGTAATGCGATATCCAACATTGACGGACAATGTGTTGCAAAAATTTTAAAGCATAAGTTACATTGTGATTCCATAGGTTATTTAACAAGACAGTTTGTCAAGTTGTAATACCATGATTGTAAAATATTTTGCATAAACTTCTGTTCATCCTCTTGCAGATCCGATGATGTAAGCACAGCTCTCTCGAAACCGGTCATCCAACAGAATGCTTTTTTAGCTATATTGGCTTGTGAAATTATCTTCAATTAGACATTGCAGATCGCCTCCAGGAATGTATATCAAAATGTAATGCCTAGTTAACTAGGTAATGGACCATCAACAAAGATAAATTAATGTAAATGTTGACGTCCTCTCACGCGTAGCTAGATGCTGTTAAAATTGTGGTAGATGCTTTTTGCATTCGGCTGCAGGCAGTGGCCCCTTGCGGGGTCGCCCGCATTGCCACCAGCGCCCCCCCCCCCCCAAGTCAGCCCCCGCACGCTTTTCGTTCGTTTCTTTCGCCAGTCAACGCGGCTGAATCGAGTTATGGAGTAGTTGTACTTTCCTATGTAGCAGGCGCGTCCGCGTCATCGTATTTTATACGTTTCTGACTGGCACATACATAGGTAACACATACCCACGAGAAAAGTCGCGGCCGTTCTAGTGATCTCGATATGTTATTCTGTCTGGCATGTGTTCGAGAAAAGTCGCGAATATTCTACTGTTTTCTTGTACAGAGAACCTTCGATACGTAGCCGAATAGGAAGCTAGTTTACATTCATGTAAAATTCAAACATACGAGGGCTGTTCAGTAAAGAATGAGCATAATTTTTTTATGGTCATAATTTCTCGCGCTAAAATTTAATCTTATGATATTCTGTTAGCTTAATGTGCAACAAACACGCCGTAGTAGTTTCATTGTTGTGACTCCTGCTTCCCGCCAGTGAGTAGCGGGCACGGTCAGACATGTTCAGTATCGCCAACCGCTGCAATGGAGATAACACGCGAGGAACAATATGAGACTTTGAAATTCTGCTTTCGTCTCAACAGATCTTCAGCTGAGGCCTACCAACGTTACAGACGGCCTATGAAGAATCTGTTTTTCCCTACAACGCAGCTCGAAGGTGGTTTAAAATGTTTAAAGAGGAGAGACAAGCAATTTCAAAGGAAGGTGGACCCGGTGCTCCAGTTGCTGCTCGTACGGAAGAAAACATCAACACTACTGCTGTCGCTGTGAGAGATGATCGACGAATTACCTGAAAATCACTTTCTGAAATACTGAACATTTCATTGGGTGCCACCACACGTTGGTGACAGAATAATTTCACATGACACGTGTTTGTGCGCGATAGGTTCCAAGACTGTTTACTCCCGAACAAAAGGACATTCGCGTGCAGGTCTGCATGCAGTTAAAATTGATGTTAGAGGAAGGTCCGGAGTTCCTTTCAAATGTAATCACTGTTGATGAAACTTGGCTACATCATTTTGATCCGGAGAGCAAACGGCAAAGCTCAGTGTGGCATCTCCTTCATCACCAATCCCCAAAAAGCAAAAGTGGTTGCTTCTGCTGGGAAGGTCATGGTCATCTCAGTTTTTGATATTCTTGGAATGGTTTTGTCAGTACCTGCACACACATCAGTAACTGGACAATACTACAGGGATGTCCTGAAAACATTGCAAGTCCATATCAGGGGCGGAAGACCACATTTCCGTGAAGCAGGCTGGATGTTGCACCACGATAATGCGCGGCCGCATATTGCCAAATGAGCTACCATTCTTTGAAGAAGAATCACTCTTTGTGATTAAAGAGAGACTAATTGGAGAGATCCTTTAATACAAGCAAACGAGCATAAACGCCCTTAATGATCATGATTCTGTTATGCAAGCGTTGTCTGTTTGTCCTAGATCTGACTGTCCTACTTTTCACGCGCTGTACAAAATATTTGCTTGTCTACCTGCATCAATTGCTACAGTATAAAGAAGTTTTTCAACATTGGGGCATACAAAGACATGGCTGAGGTCGACAATGAAGGAGGAGCGACTTAATGGCTTAGCTCTGTTGAACACTCACCCTGACATTGATGGTCCTATTAACGATGTAATTAACCAATTTGCCAGGAAGAACAGGCGCATAGAATTCATCATTTAAGGAGGAGAACCACAATTGTAACTTTTTTGTACGAGGGCCATTCCAAAAGAAATGCACACTATTTCTGTAAAAATACCGTTTTCATTCGGAATGTGTGAAAGTTTTATAGTGTGTAGATACATCCTTCCCGCTTGTTTTCAATCTAAGTTCAAACTGTTCCCGTGAGTGGCGCCGTCACAGCATGTCTTCAAGGTGGCTGCTACACTTGACGTTCATCAGAAGCAACTTTCTGTCATAGAATTCCTGTGCCGTGAAAGCAAGACAGTGGGAAACATCCACAAGAGGTTGAAAAAGGTGTATGGAGATGCTGCTGTCGATCGCAATACAGTTAGTCGGTGGACAAGCAGGTTACGTGATGAAAGCGGGCACGGCAATATTGAGGATTGTCCTCGCAGCGACAGGCCTCATACTGCACGCACTCCAAAGAATGTGCAGAGAGTTAATGGATTGGTGACTGCTGACAGACGCATCACAGCGAAAGAATTGTCACGCTACGTTGGGATAGGGGAAGGAAGTGTTGCAGAATACTGAAAGTGTTGGCGTTAAAAAAGGTTGTTGCCAGGTGGGTTCGCAGGATGTCGACAGTGGCTCACAAAGAAACAAGAAAAACGGTATGTAGCAAACTTTTGGAACAGTACAGGAATGGTGGAGATGAATTTCTTGGAAGAATTGTGACAAGTGATGAAACAAGGCTCCATCATTTTTCACCAGAGACGAAGAGGCAATGCAAATTCACCCAAGAAAAAAAAATTCAAAACCACACCTTCTGCTGGAAAAGTTATGGCTACGGTGTTTTTCGATTCCGAAGGACTCTTGCTTGTAGACATCATGCCAAGTGGAACCACCATAAATTCTTATGCATATATGACGACAGTGAAGAAAATTGAAGCTCGACTGAGTCGTGTTAGACCACATCGGCAAAAGCAGGATGTTTTGCTGTTGCACGACAATGCACGGCCACATGTCAGTCAAAAACAATGGAAGCGATCACAAAACTCGGATGGACAACACTGAAACATCCGCCTTACAATCCTGATCTGGCTCCATGTGACTATCATCTCTTTGGGAAACTGAAAGACTCTCTTCATGGAACAAGGTTTGAAGATGATGACTCCCTTGTGCACGCTGCCAAACAGTGCCTCCAACAGGTTGGTCCAGAATTTTACCGTGCGGGTATACAGGCGCTGGTTCCAAGATGGCGTAAGGCAGTTGAGAGGGATGGAAATTATGTGAAGAAATGAAAATATTGTTCCTAAAGGATGTATCTACACACTGTAAAACTTTCAAACATGTAGAATAAAAGACGGATTTTAAAAAAATAGAGTGCATTTCTTTCGGAGTGGCCTTCGTATCATAAGATGGCATTGTCTTGTATATTCAGGTTAAATAAAACTTCCTTAAACTTAGCATGTGACTTGATTATTTTTTATTACGGTAAAACTGAAGGTAGTTCAAGATACCTTTAGCGCCCCCTCCTCGAGGTTCTGTATCTGCCACTGGATGCAGGTGGCGCCCGCGTACCTGCGAGCGGCGCTGTCCGCCGTGGTGGAGGCGCTGACGGAGCTGCACAGCAAGGGGCTGGAGGTGCGGCCGGTGGCCAAGCAGTGCAGCGCCGCCAACGCCGGCTCGCCGTCGGACGACGAGGGCGACGGGGGCGGGGGCGTGGACGCCGAGGACGCCACCGAGCCGCCGCCCAACGCCACCGGCAACTACGACGCCTTCCTCAGGGCCATCGCGCTGGTAAGCACTGGGGTGACCAGGTCTCTCCCGTATTACGGCAGTATTCTCTTACCCCTCGCGACTCCCTTACTGAACGCCTCTTTCTCCCGTATATTTCGTCACTGATCACTATTGAAGTACAATCGATAGTTCAAGTACCATGATCGATAGGTCTCGTAAAGGTTTCGTATAATACTCGACACTGTTGTCGACATACAGTGTTATTCGCGTTCTTGATTTTACGGAAAGAAGAGAGTTTGGATCAAGGAAATGCGAAGATTGAACAAGGAATGCCGTAGCCTACGCATCTAGCGGGTTCGTGACAGGGGAAATGTTCACTTCTCAGTACTGTACTGGCAACCTACCGATGTGCTCGCCTCGTACCGATCAGTAACTGTGGTACAAATAACACAATGATCAACAAGGAGCCGTACAAGTAGATTATAGAGACCCTCATTATGTTATTTATTTCGCAACTCACTCACACAACGCAAGAAAATTTCTGAATGCTTCGAAAGAGTTGATTCCCTGTTCAGAGAAGCAACAGCAGACTGATAAAGTCAGAGCTTATGATAGAAACCATTTTTATTATAACTGCAAAGAGTATTTTTGATTTTCACTAGAAGGTAGAAGACTGTAGAATTCTGCAGCTTCTGCACATAAGTACTTGTAGGGACCACAAGATTTACAGGGTGTCCCATTGATCTTGACCACTGTTTGTCCATATGCAAATTACAAATGAATTACCGAATAAAAAAATACATGGTGCCATTTTAAAAAGTCATACCGCTGTTCACATCTTTGTAAAAAGCAAAGCTACAACGAAGGCAATCATGCTGATTGATGTCCCCCTGACGGCTAAAGAACATTTGCTTGAAACATTTTGTAATTTGCATCTGGACAAGTAGTTATTTAGGTTGGGCAAATTTGTCGGATTGTATTGTGATTATATTTGTGTATTACATGCAGTGAACAAATAAATTGTTATGTTTAGGTTAGTTTACATTATTTTTCATTCCACAGACCAAAAAATGAGAGGACAGTCGTAGTGTGGCATATGTTAGAAAAATATAACAAACATATTTACAACACTTGTGTGTAATTTTAATCTCTGAATTTGCACCACACCTAAGTCTTGTTCCACGCTTCTTTCGGTTTGTGCAATTACCCACAACATGGTACCGTATGACGTAATAGAGTAAAAGTAAACAAAATATGCCAGTTCTTTTATATTTATATCCCCAGTGTAGCCAATTCCAAGAAAATTCGACGGTCTTGTGCAGCTGAAATTTATTGCTGCTAAATCTCCCTTAAACGTTTCTTAAAACCAAGGTCAGATGTTGACCATCTCCCTCAAAACGCCCTAGTAGGAACCTCCACTCCAGAAGTGCCCATGCCTAATTATAGGGTGGTAGCCAGGGATAACTATATCTGTCATTAACTGTATATTGTTGTACAGGATGTATTTCTAAACATGACCTACACAGTAAGGACCTGAAGGCCACACGATGCCAACCGACCTCCATGTCTTGGTCTGCTAGTGACGTCATTTGATTCTGGTCTGAAGGGAATGAAGTAGACATATTACTGTCCCAATGGCTGTCAGCTTTCCAAGCTTTGGTTCCGCTATTTGCCTTCCATCTATTCACTCTTCCTCATGAAGCTGAGTGCACTCTTTTTTCTACTTCTTCTACGCATGAGCTATTCTGTACTTAGTTTATTTCAAGTGTTTTTCCTTTATTTTCTTCCATGTTTCTCTCATCATTTCTCGAGGTTTCTCCCTTCTTTCTTCTGTCCAAGTGACTCCCGTCATCATCTGTTTTCCATGGAAACCTTTGGAATCTTGCAATTTCTTTCTGAGTAGCACTCTTGCCTCAGTATCTTGCGGAGTGATTAGGATTTCTTCTCTGTCCCTTCCAATTACTTTGCACCATGTCTCATCCATTTTTAGGTTATCGAAATGAATGAATAGGCTCTTTGTCGGTCTGTTGGTATTCATTCTTTGTATGAGGCTACAGAAAGTTTTCTTCTTTTCCCTATCAAGTCTGTAATTTTTTCAGTGCATGTGTAACATCCACTATTATTTGGTCCTGTGTATCGTGTTTGCTCTTTAATTTGTCCCGCAATTTTCCTTAGTATTTTTCTTTCTGTGTTTACCAATGTTCTATCATCGCCTTTTCGTTTACAGTTAAAACTTCTCCTGCATAAAGTGCTCCGGTCGAATAACTGTGAAGTAGTGTCTACAGCATTGAGGTATATTTATTTCTTATTATATATATCATTAGTGAGGTACTACAACATTTACATCTTCTTAATTATTGCTTTAAGGGCGTCTTTCTCCCAAACGCCTCCCACAATATTTTTTATTGATTTATTTATTCATACAGGGACCATTTGACAATAATATAGGTTTTGTTATCATAATGAAAATAAATATCTCAAATATATATAAATATAGGATATATGTTGTTAGGAGGATAAGATAGGTGGTCGCCTGTGCACCCACTGAAGGAACCATCCTGACATTTCGAATATATGAATTATACAGCCAAGTGGTTGCATAAGTTTAATGTAAAAACCTTGACCAGGTTTCAATACCACTAAGGGTATCTTTTTCAGAAGGAAGTCACGTAAATTACATAACATTATGTCTTCTCTTTTAACAAGCTCTATCTGTGTAACAATTTTTACTGTTTCCCTGGAGAGCTTTACATCATATTTTCTGTTGTTTCACTTGAGCTCTTTTGCCCAACGCTACCGGCAACTACGACGCCTTCCTCAAGGCCATCGCGCTGGTAAGCACTGGGGTGACCAGGTCTCTCCCGTATTACGGCAGTATTCTCTTACCCCTCGCGACTCCCTTACTGAACGCCTCTTTCTCCCGTATATTTCGTCACTGATCACTATTGAAGTACAATCGATAGTTCAAGTACCATGATCGATAGGTCTCGTAAAGGTTTCGTATAATACTCGACACTGTTGTCGACATACAGTGTTATTCCCGTTCTTGATTTTACGGAAAGAAGAGAGTTTGGATCAAGGAAATGCGAAGATTGAACAAGGAATGCCGTAGCCTACGCATCTAGCGGGTTCGTGACAGGGGAAATGTTCACTTCTCAGTACTGTACTGGCAACCTACCGAGGTGCTCGCCTCGTACCGGTCAGTAACTGTGGTACAAATAACACAATGATCAACAAGGAGCCGTACAAGTAGATTATAGAGACCCTCATTATGTTATTTATTTCGCAACTCACTCACACAACGCAAGAAAATTTCTGAATGCTTCGAAAGAGTTGATTCCCTGTTCAGAGAAGCAACAGCAGACTGATAAAGTCAGAGCTTATGATAGAAACCATTTTTATTATAACTGCAAGGAGTATTTTTGATTTTCACTAGAAGGTAGAAGACTGTAGAATTCTGCAGCTTCTGCACATAAGTACTTGTAGGGACCACAAGATTTACAGGGTGTCCCATTGATCTTGACCACTGTTTGTCCATATGCAAATTACAAATGAATTACCGAATAAAAAAATACATGGTGCCATTTTAAAAAGTCATACCGCTGTTCACATCTTTGTAAAAAGCAAAGCTACAACGAAGGCAATCATGCTGATTGATGTCCCCCTGACGGCTAAAGAACATTTGCTTGAAACATTTTGTAATTTGCATCTGGACAAGTAGTTATTTAGGTTGGGCAAATTTGTCGGATTGTATTGTGATTATATTTGTGTATTACATGCAGTGAACAAATAAATTGTTATGTTTAGGTTAGTTTACATTATTTTTCATTCCACAGACCAAAAAATGAGAGGACAGTCGTAGTGTGGCATATGTTAGAAAAATATAACAAACATATTTACAACACTTGTGTGTAATTTTAATCTCTGAATTTGCACCACACCTAAGTCTTGTTCCACGCTTCTTTCGGTTTGTGCAATTACCCACAACATGGTACCGTATGACGTAATAGAGTAAAAGTAAGCAAAATATGCCAGTTCTTTTATATTTATATCCCCATTGTAGCCAATTCCAAGAAAATTCGACGGTCTTGTGCAGCTGAAATTTATTGCTGCTAAATCTCCCTTAAACGTTTCTTAAAACCAAGGTCAGATGTTGACCATCTCCCTCAAAACGCCCTAGTAGGAACCTCCACTCCAGAAGTGCCCATGCCTAATTATAGGGTGGTAGCCAGGGATAACTATATCTGTCATTAACTGTATATTGTTGTACAGGATGTATTTCTAAACATGACCTACACAGTAAGGACCTGAAGGCCACACGATGCCAACCGACCTCCATGTCTTGGTCTGCTAGTGACGTCATTTGATTCTGGTCTGAAGGGAATGAAGTAGACATATTACTGTCCCAATGGCTGTCAGTTTTCCAAGCTTTGGTTCCGCTATTTGCCTTCCATCTCTTCACTCTTCCTCATGAAGCTGAGTGCACTCTTTTTTCTTCTTCTTCTACGCATGAGCTATTCTGTACTTAGTTTATTTCAAGTGTTTTTCCTTTATTTTCTTCCATGTTTCTCTCATCATTTCTCGAGGTTTCTCCCTTCTTTCTTCTGTCCAAGTGACTCCCGTCATCATCTGTTTTCCATGGAAACCTTTGGAATCTTGCAATTTCTTTCTGAGTAGCACTCTTGCCTCAGTATCTTGCGGAGTGATTAGGATTTCTTCTCTGTCCCTTCCAATTACTTTGCACCATGTCTCATCCATTTTTAGGTTATCGAAATGAATGAATAGGCTCTTTGTCGGTCTGTTGGTATTCATTCTTTGTATGAGGCTACAGAAAGTTTTCTTCTTTTCCCTATCAAGTCTGTAATTTTTTCAGTGCATGTGTAACATTCACTATTATTTGGTCCTGTGTATCGTGTTTGCTCTTTAATTTGTCCCGCAATTTTCCTTAGTATTTTTCTTTCTGTGTTTACCAATGCTTGTATCATCGCCTTTTCGTTTAGAGTTAAAAATTCTCCTGCATAAAGTGCTCCTGGTCGAATAACTGTGAAGTAGTGTCTACAGCATTGAGGTATATTTATTTCTTATTATATATATCATTAGTGAGGTACTACAACATTTACATCTTCTTAATTATTGCTTTAAGGGCGTCTTTCTCCCAAACGCCTCTCACAATATTTTTTACTGATTTATTTATTCATACAGGGACCATTTGACAATAATATAGGTTTTGTTATCATAATGAAAATAAATATCTCAAATATATATAAATATAGGATATATGTTGTTAGGAGGATAAGATAGGTGGTCGCCTGTGCACCCACTGAAGGAACCATCCTGACATTTCGAATATATGAATTATACAGCCAAGTGGTTGCATAAGTTTAATGTAAAAACCTTGACCAGGTTTCAATACCACTAAGGGTATCTTTTTCAGAAGGAAGTCACGTAAATTACATAACATAATGTCTTCTCTTTTAACAAGCTCTATCTGTGTAACAATTTTTACTGTTTCCCTGGAGAGCTTTACATCATATTTTCTGTTGTTTCACTTGAGCTCTTTTGCTTATCATGTATGTTCACAATGTAATTTATGTGACTTCCTCCTGAAGAAGTTACCCTTAGTGGTATCGAAACCTGGTCAAAGTTTCTTACATTAAACTTATGCAACCAGTTGGCTGTATACTTTGGACATTGAGAATTTATTTACGGTTGCTGCTGCCAGCCATGTTTAAAATTGTGGGATCTCGCAGGATATGAATTAGGAAAAACGTTCAGAAATGTTCATAAAATTTGTTTATTGAACAACCAGTTTCCGGCTGCAGACTATCAGCAGGTACATCAAAACATTTACAACCTGATAATAATCTGTGGCCAAAACTGGTTGTTCAATAAAGAAATTTTATCAGCAGCTCTTGCTGGTAAATCAACATGGCCTCTAAACCTTCTTAAAGTACACTACTGGCCATTAAAATTGATACACCAAGAAGAAATGCACATGATAAACGGGTATTCATTTGACAAATATATTATACTACAACTGGAATGTGATAACATTTTCACGCAATTTGGGTGCATAATATCCTGATAAATCAGTACCCAGAACAACCACCTCTGGCCGTAATAACGGCCTTGATACGCCTGGGCATTGAGTCAAACAGAGCTTGGATGGCGTGTACAGGTACAGCTGCCCATGCAGCTTTAACACGATACCACAGTTCATCAAGAGTAGTGACTGGCGTATTGTGACAAGCCAGTTGCTCGGCCACCATTGACCAGACGTTTTCAAATGATAAGAGATCATGAGAATGTGCTGGCCAGGGCAGCAGTCGAACATTTTCTGTATCCAGAAAGGCCCGTACAGGACCTGCAACATGCAACACGATCCGTTACAGCCATGCGGATAAGATGCCTGTCATCTCGACTGCTAGTGATACGAGGCCGTTGGGATCCAGCACGGCGTTCCGTATTATTCTCCTGAACCCACCGATTCGATATTCTGCAAACAGTCATTAGATCTCGACCAACACGAGTAGCAATGTCGCGATACGATAAACCGCTATCGCGATAGGCTACAATCCGACCTTTATCAAAGTCGGAAACGTGATGGTACGCATTTCTCCTCTTTACACGAGGCATCACAACAACGTTTCACCAGGCAACACCGGTCAACTGCTGTTTGTGTACGAGAAATCGGTTGGAAACTTTCCTCATGTCAGCACGTTGTAGGTATCGCGACCGGCGCCAACCTTGTGTGAATGCTCTGAAAAGCTAATCATTTGCATATCACAGCATCTTCTTCCTGTCGGTTAAATTTCGCTTCTATAGCACGTCAATTTCGTGGTGCAGCAATTTTAATGGCCAGTAGTGTATATTAGTTTAGGAAAACCACAGGAAATCTAAATTAGGATCGGCCGACAGAGCAGACTCCATCCTGCCGAATATGATGTCATTGTCTTAACGACTGCACTGCCTCATTCGGCTTGTCCCTATTGTACAATACGTTTCTGATCATGCACAGTTTGCACAAGATAACTTATATAATAAGAAAGCAGTTTATCGCTGTTTCATTACAGTGGTCCATGAACGTGCTGCTATTTCCCTCGTCATCCTTTCAGTCTGTCCGCAAAACTGACTCCAGGACCACACACATGATACCATGCTCCAGGCACACCTCCATGTCCTACCGCAGTACGTCTGGAAAAATGAGTCCGCTTCTTCCCGCAACACGAGTGAGATGTTTACCTCAGGAGAATGGAGAATAACAATTAATATTGTTACAGTGCACTATAAATTTTGATACAAGATTTTCTCCATTACAATGTGATTATCTATTTTAGTGTGACAGAGTGTGTAGTTGTCCCGTTTCGTTTATAAACCCTACTCTGAGTAATGTTTAACTGTGTAGTAGCTATTATTACTGCCTTTTTAAATAAATATATACAGGGTGACTTTTTTCACCATGTACAAACTCTAGGACTGAACGATGATAGGACACGGAACAAAAAAGGTCTAATGAACTTATGTCCACTTATTCAATCATACATTGTTACAGAGACTGTTAGTTAGTTAGTTATTTAGTTGGTTGCGTGTTCCTTTGGTCAGTAGCACGCTACAGTAGCAGTTATGATGTGGAACGTGTCAAGTGCACAAGAAATGCACATATGAAACAAGATTTTTTAATATTACAGCACAGTGTTCAAGATTAATATTTCTATTATTTACCCCATTCCCTTAAATGGCACAACATGCAAATACTGATTTACAGATCTATTTATTCCTGTTCAAGAATTCATCTATGGTAGAGAAGGAGTTGTCAAGGAGATATGATTTCAATTTATTTTTGAAACTGTTACTGATGTCTGTCAGACATTTTATTTCATCTGGTAATATATCGAGAAGTTTTACAGCAGCATATTTTACCCCTTTCTTTGCCAAAGATAGGTTAAGTAGAGGATAGTGTAAGGCTTTCTTTCTTCTGGTATTATCATTATGAGTGTCACTGTTGTTTGTAAACTGGTCCATGTGGTTGAGAACAAATGTCATTAGTGAGTAAATGTACTGTGAGGCTGTTGTAAGAATACCCAATCTTTTAGAAAGATCCCTACAAGATGTGCGACTGTGAACCCCACACATTATTCTAACCACTTTCTTTTGAGCAGGAGATACTTTTTGTCTAAGTGTTGAGTTACCCCAAAATATTATTCCGTATGACATCAGAGAATGCAAGTATGCAAAGTATGTTAGCTTACTAATTTCTATATCCTCAAAATTGGCAATTATTTTGATTGAAAAAGTTGCTCAACCTAGTCGCTTTAGAAGATCCAAAATATCAGTTTTCCAATTAAGATTCTCATCTATATGTACACCCAAAAACTTAGTATGCTCCACCCTGTCTACTGACTTCTGTTGACGCATCATATTTATTGAAGGAACTGTACTTTTTGCAGCAGAAAATTTAATGTACTGTGTTTTTTCAGAGTTTAGAGCAAGCCCATCTGCAGAAAACCAATTAATGACTCTTCCAAAGACCTTATTTGTATCATTTTCAATTGGAGTTTCTTTTACTTGACGATGGATTAACACGCGCTGTACCATGCAGCCACATTTAGAGTATGTATAGTTTCCTCCGGGAGGGTGGTACTGTTTTCATACATCACGGCCTAGCGCCCTCCCCTGCCATAGTCATTGGTAATGTTGTGTCTGATTCACCTCTCTTGCTGACTCACTTCATAATGGACTTGATACAGCGTTGTACACAATGGTTCCGTATGCGAATCGAGAGCTTGCCGACCTGTTGTTTACTTACGAAAAGGCAAATGGCAGTGGGTGATGAGGAGCAAGGTTGTATCAAGAGACCCATCCCAGTCGACAACAACCACAGGATTCAATGTTTGCTACAGTGTTTCGCCGTTTTTCTGAGGCAGGGTCGTCTCAGAAAGAAGGAAATCATTAAGAACGTACCCAAAATGTTCGGACACCATATTTGGAGGAAAATGTGATTAACACTGTGGAAGGCGACCGCCGTGTCTGTACCAGGCAGTTGGCCCGCCAGTACAGGGTAAGCCAGACGTTTTCGTCGAACATTCTCCATGACAATTGGTACTACGCTTATCACTTACAGCGTACGCAGAGCTAACTAGCGACATATTTTCCACATCGTGAGCAGTTGTGTCACTGGTTTCTTCACCAGGCAACCATGAATCCGTGATTTCCTATTCACATATGAGTCCACCTTTACGCAAGTGTTATCTTCAACTTTCATAACGGTCATCTGTGGGATAGTATGCAGAACAGCGAATCATCAGCATTGGTCAGCCGGAAAGTGTAGGCTGGGTTAAATGCGACCGTATTTTGGCACCTATCTTCCTTCCACGTCGCCTAACAGGTCGGAACTGGCTCTGGCTCTGAGCACTATGGGACTTAACATCTGTGGTCATCAGTCCCCTAGAACTTAGAACTACTTAAACCTAACTAACCTAAGAACATCACACACATCCGTGCCCGAGGCAGGATTCGAACCTGCGACCGTAGCGGTCACGCGGTTCCAGACTGAAGCGCCTAGAACCGCACGGCCACACCGGCCGGCTAGGTCGGAACTATCGGCGTTTCTGCGCGTGACTTTGCCTCCCCAGTTGGAAAAAGTGCCATTGATTATTAAAGTGTTATGTAGCTGCTACATTATGGTGCTCCGGCCCACTTCGCCTTTAATGTCTGGACGCATTTCAATCACGTCTTCGCAGGTCGGTGGATCAGAAGCTGGGGTCCAGTGGCATGGCCTGCTTATTCACTGGATTTCAGCCCGTGCGATTTCTCGTTATGCGGCATCTATCTCAAAAATATCGTGTGTGGAGAGCCCATTTCAGGTGCGGAGACACTGGAGCAGCATATTCGTGCTTCCTTTCACACTGTTCGGATGCAGCTTGGCCGATGTAAACGTGTGAGACAGAACATGCTACGACGCGTACACGCATGCGTTGAGGCACATGGAAACCATTTTCAGCACTTACTGCAACTGTGGCTTCATGGTACAGCGCATATTAGATAGCAGTTTCTGTAACAATGTTTGATTGAAAAACTGTCTCTAGCATGGAAACCGAGCATTTCCGACATACTCATTATACCTTTTTCGTTCCGTATCCTCTTATCGACCAGTCCCTAGAGTTTGTACGCGGTGGAAAAAATTACGCTGTATAGTAATGTTTTCCATCTATTCGCGCAATTCATTATACAGTTGTGATCCCTGATAGCAAATGTCCCATTCCGCTCCTCAACAAAAAATCCCTCGAGGTACCACGAATCAAACCTGTGTCCTTGTGATGCCAGTCGGTTACAGAGATGGACTTCATGTTTGTTTACGATGTCAGATTTTTTAATGGCATGTGTTCGACATTGCTGCACGGAAATTGTAGCCACTCTGGCTTCCTATTCACGAAACATTCTCTAATTTCTTGATTGCGTATACGATTTCGACACTAATGCAGAGGTGTTTATCCTTCCTACAGCGTGGACAAACCAACTCGACGCTGTTCTTCCGCATGGCGGCGGCCCAGCTCACCTTCAACACGCCACTGCAGCTGCGGATGGTCAACCGGTCGGAGGAGATCGACCTCGGTAACTGGTCGGCAGAAAAGGGGCTGCAACTCAACACGCAGCTCAAGCCTGCCAAACGCTTCTTCCGCGTCGGCACCGCAGAGGTGAGTCTCGCTACCGAGGCGTCGAAGTGCACAATGGAAAAGAGCAAACGACCCTGTGATTCATATCGAAAACATTCGTTCCAGAGACCCTCTGGAATAAGTACGGCCGATTCACGTCACGTCACGTCAATGTCAGAGTGTATTCACATACGACATCGCGTTAAATCACTTAAGTTTCACGTCGCGTCAATTCGCTTGAGCCCAGTACGGAACTGTGAAAGCCAGGTTATGAAATACCATCAGTCACACAAAAAGTCGGAGTATAGTATCGAAATTGAGGAAGTAACAACGATGAAGTTGATTAATGGCGAAAGCAAACTTCATAACGTATTGTTACAACCTCCAAGCTGAGGGACTGTGATATGTCAGAACGACCGAGAGGTGTGGTCTGGGAGAGAGGAATGACTTGCGCCGAAGCGTGCGGAGAAGCACAGCCGGCCTTTCCTGAACTCGGCGATGGCGCCGCGCAGCATGCTTGGGTCAGTGGCACCTGAATCTGGAATCTACAGCGCCGGCGTACGGTTGCCCAGCCTTGAGGATGTAGCGATCCTACTCGCGCCACGGCTTTTTTTTGTTTTTGTTATGTTTTTAGGGCGCAAAACTGCTACGGTCATTAGCGCCCGTTCTGTGGCTTAGGGAAGGGTAAAAAAGCCAAATTGGAAATCAGCAGCATTGGGAGCGAAACTCAAAAAGCGGGGAAACTAAAAAACAGAAGGAAAGCTTAGAAAACCACTATAGAAGGGGGAGGGGGTATTTTCCCCAAAAAGAGCTTCAAATGACCGACGTCATCCCACTGACACTGATAAACACGAGGACGGGATCGTCTGAGCGCGTGTCATCTGCCAAAATGGTAGATAAATCAGGAGACAGCTGTAAACGGGCGCGTAGCGGAGTAAAATTGGGGCACTGAAATGAAAGGTGTCTCACCGTCCACAGTTGAGAGCAGTGAGGACAGAGCGGGGGAGGATCGCCACTTAAAAGATGTCGATGGCTCCGTATCCGGAGTCCAGTTAAAATTACCTCCTCCCGACGACGAGTTCTGGAAGATGAGGTCCAAGCACAGGGGAGAGCTTTCACGTCCCGCAATTTATTGTTGGGAAGTGTAGACCAATGTGCGTGCCATAAAAGAGCAACACGACGACAGAAAACGCTCTGTAGATCGGCAAAGGGAACCATGTGAACAGCAGGCTGAGAGAGAGAGACTGCAGCCTTGGTCGCTATATCGGCCGCCTCGTTTCCACGGATACCAACGTGTCCTGGGACCCAGAGGAATGCCACAGAGTGGCCGCCGAATGCGTGTGTTAACTGTGCCTGTGGCCCGGAACACGGCTGACTGCTCCCCCAAGCGCAACTCGTGGACACCATGTAGAGCGCCGATGGGAAACAACCGACCGCCGTCCTTATAGTGAGCCTCAGCAGCTCCGGCCGCCCACCTAGGGCAGCTCGTTCAGCGCCTGCAGACATCTCTGCACACGGGAGGACGCGAGTTCGCGTCCCGGCCCCGGCCCTTTGGGCGCCAACTTGCAGTCCGCCTAACGATGCCATCCAGAGAGCGGAGGCTAACAGCCCTCTCGCTCCTCGCGCCTTTGTAGCTCCAAGGTGTGACGCGCCGCACCACACAGCAATGATGCGTCCGTGCAGCGAAGATTGCAGATAGCTCCAGCGGCCGGTTGGCCGCCGATATCCATCGCCAAAAGGCCGCCTTTGTTGGCTTGCAACTTAAACAATCGTCATTCTCTCCGGTTCTAGACGTGGGCAAAATGGCAAATAGACTATTTGGTTTGAGCCTCCTGGCTCGCATATTTATCCGTCTTTTCAAAGGGTTCAATTGGCTCCAAGCACTATGGGACTTAACATCTGAGGTCATCAGTCCCCTAGACTTAGAACTACTTAAACCTAACTAACCTAAGGACAGCACACACATCCATGCCTGAGGCAGAATTCGAACCTGTGACCGTAGCAGCAGCGCGGTTCCGGACTGAAGAGCCTAAAACCGCTCGGCCACAACGGTCGGCTTCGTCTTTTCCCTACGCCTCTGACGTAGTTCCTCTGGGGGATAAGCGAAGTGCTCTTCGATAATTACAACACCAGTTTTACTCAGTCCACTTCGGCCCCTACACGCAAGTCACTAGGCGTTGTTGTAGCTGCAATGCATGGGTTCTTTACAGCACGGCTGTATCCTGTACTGTCCTGTGAAAGGGTCCTGTAGCCACCTTTCATTGCCAACTCTCGTAGTGGTCAAGTCGGCAAAGAGGTTTCCGCTACCTGTAAGAAATCCACCTGCGTTAGGTTGGTGGCGGAAATGGCATCCTGGGGTTTTCCGGTCCACGCGGAGCGTGGAAGAGGCTGGAGAAGCGGGAGTCAGTCTGCCGCCGGTACGGGAAGGGTACACAGCTGTGCTCCAGTCGAAGAAGGGTGAGTTGGACTGACCGCGTGGCGCGTTGTCGCATAGAGAGGGGAGCTTTTAGCTTTTGGTCTCGAATCTCGTCTTATAAAGATTTATTTGCTGGGTTGCAGCAGGGAATGCAAGGCTTTTGTAAACTTTCAGTTTGATTTCCAATGCAGTCTTGACTTTGATCCGTGAGAGGAACGCAGCACAAAGGAGTTGCATATGTTGAATTGCCCTCGGTTCAGTGTGAATGTTTATGTGCCTACAATTGTGTGTGTATGCTTCTAATCTTTTCCGGATCTTGGTAATTTTTGTGTATTTGTGAATTTTCTTTGTCTCATGTGATTAAAATTTGGCCACAGTCCATAGAAATTGTCTCCGCGGACCGAGTGGGCCCGCGAGTCTGTTATGAAACGTGTCGTATTTCACAAGCAATTGTACATAGTTAGCATGCAACAGCAGGCTATAGGTGCACTACATCAATGTTTTAAGGAATAAATAATTTTGCCTTCAATCTTATCTTGTGTACCGATGTTACGTCGCCGTTACCTTCGCCATTTACCTTGTAGTTTTCCTTGTTGGCCCACCTATAGCGTTTCCATGTGCACAGGTGTAGTGATTAGTGTCCCTTTTTTTTATCTGAAACAAACGCTCTGGAAGAGATCGTGTTTTCACGAATCTTGCTGCAGGCTGCACTTACGCATGGTGTTCACGTCCTATTTACTTTACTCAATATTTGATTCACGGGAAGAATGCCTGGATCATATTAATAACTACATCCCATTCTTTATCAATGACATTACAATGAATGTTCTTTTGTGAGTTTCTCTTATTAATAAATTAAGTAATTTTCCGACTCAGTGCTACCTCTTCTTGTCGTGTGGCCAGAGTCGGTGGCGACCCTATCTTTTATATTGATTTCAGTGTCAAATAGCATTTTCTTATCCAAAGTGCGCGTGGCTCTTTTAGCTATCAGGATACACTCAAAGGGCGCTTCATGCTTCTTGCACATAGCGTCCTTTTATTCACGCCGCTTACACATGGCTTACCCTGCTCACGGATTTCGGTAAACCAGAGATCTTCTGATGCGCAGTGAGGATTAGTTATTTTCGGTTGGAAGTGCTAATTGGTATATTGTCTTTCTGTGATACTGAATTTACGTGAATTTGTGATATAGGTGTGCATTTTCTTACATGTTTTATCTTGTATATGTATTACTGTATAAATATTGTGATTTAGTATTCAATTGTGTTACAAGTTTGGGTTGATTCTTGTCCTGTGGCGTGTACCGGTGTCATATAGTAAATCTTGGGTCCTTTTTGGGGACTGTGAGTCCATTAGGAGACTGGCATTATTCTTGTTGTATTTTGGAGCACGGAGTAACTATCCATATAATGGAGACGCGTAGCCGTTCAGGGAGCCGCGATCGGAAAAACCTGCCAGAAAATAACCCTGAACAAGGACGAGGTCAAAACGTCGAGTCCGACCAGGAACGAAACGCGGAAAACGCAAGTACAAGTGTTGTCCATCCTGAGCCCGCTGTAGTGATTTCGAATCATTCGATAGATGCAAATTCATTACAGGCTATGCTACGACAATTACTAGACAGTAATAGGAGACATATCGAGGAAATGAATAAAAAACAAGCAGAAGAAAATAGGAGACATATCGAGGAAGTGAATAAAAAACAAGCAGAAGAAAATAGGAGATATAGTGAGGAAGTGAATAAAAAACAAGCAGAAGAAAATAGGAGATATAGCGAGGAAGTGAATAAAAAACAAGCAGAAGAAAATAGGAGGCATATCGAGGAAGCAAATAAAAGATTGACTAGTGAAATAGTACAGGGTGTTGGGAAGAAACTGGCGATCATTGACCAACGCATCTCCGCCTTAGAAGAGGGGCAGCAAGTCATTAGCAAGCAGGTGATGGAGCAAGAAGAAAGGTTCGCTGGGAATATACGTATACTAGCAGAACAATGCCAGAGTGAACGAGCGGCTCTTGAGTCCCGAGTAGGACACAATTCCGCCAGGGATCTCCGCGCGTTAGCAGAACAATGCCAGAGTGACCACGCGGCTCTTGTGTGCCGAATAGAGGACACTGCGGCTAAGTGCCC
The DNA here is from genome assembly GCF_023898315.1 of Schistocerca nitens. Lineage (NCBI taxonomy): Eukaryota > Metazoa > Arthropoda > Insecta > Orthoptera > Acrididae > Schistocerca > Schistocerca nitens. Next base: position 113,764,316 of record NC_064614.1, on the reverse strand, counting down.
GGTCCATATTAGCGCGCAGGTAGAAACCCTCAGCCAGGCGATAATAGCTCTCGAGCGAGAGCAAGGGCTTAAGCAAACACAAGACACGGCCCACCGAGAGATGCGAGAAGAAATAGCCAGGATCTCAGACGCAGTGGCGCGTAAGTCTGACAATAACAGGGAAACGATTACCTCGTCATCAGCGGATGCAGACGAAATACGGTCGATAACGAAATGTTCGCGTGGACAGTGTGAAATAAAAATACAACAAAGAGGGGTTACCGAGGGAATATGTGAGCGCATGGCCCGTTTAGAACTTCACCTAAAAGGGTTAAAGGCCCATGAAGTTGAAAGAAATGAACGAAAGGGCCATTATTCCGACGATGATTCCGGGAACGATGGCGAATTTGATCATAGTTATGATCACGGATCTCGTACCAGGTGGGAACGGCGCGGATCCCCTCAGGAACGTTCGCCAAGGGAAACTCACGAAGTTGACTTTAAACACTTTCTGACCGTGAGGAAGTTTGAAGTCTTCCGTAACTCGGCTACGGGGATTCACCCGCGGGCCTGGTTACAGCAGTTCGAGTTCTCCCTCCCTCCTACGTGGCCCAATGCGCACAAGATAGAGTATATGTGCGGCTACCTCGAAGGTGAGCCAGCGGCGCGGATGAGGTCAATTGCACGCAATTGCTACACTGTCGGGGAGTTTCGTCTACACTTCCTGTCGATCTATTGGTCAGTGGCAGCCCAGAGTCGTGTAAAACACGGACTCATTAAGCTACCAGAGTTAAACAGGTCGAAATTCTCCAGCCCTGTGCAGATGTTCGAGCACATGCTGCAGGCGAATGAACATCTTGACGATCCTTATGGACCTGCGGAAATTATTCGTATTTGCCTGGGAAAGTTTCCAATGCAGTTGCGGCACGTTATCCTTGCAGGACGATGTAAGGATGACGTAGAGAGTTTTCGCAATCTTCTTTTAGAGCTTCAGTGTGATGCGAATGGCACCACGCAGAATTACGGTCAGAGCGCCTACGAGCAGCGGCCGCGCGAGCGAAGCCGCAGCCGTAGAGACAGGTGGCACTCCAGACGTAACGGGTCGCCTCAGAGTTACAGGGCGCGCGAGCGTTGGCAGCGTCGCGATTCCTCACGGAACGCGGGCAGAACGAACGATGCCAATCGTCATCATTCGCCGAGAGTAAATCAAAGACACCCCCGGGAGTTTAGAAGATATGGTAATGAGCAGAGATATTGGAGTAATTATAGCGGACCTAGGAACGGTAGTCGCAACCGACCACAAAATAATTATCGAACAAGCGACAACAGGGGTGCTCTAAACAGTACGGGTGGTCCGCCAGTGGGTGTTGAAATTCGTTCCGCAAACCCGCTGCACAATCAGCCAAATACCTCTAATCAAAGGAATCAATGACTATTGGCTGACTCGGTTGGCGTCAACTTAATGAGGACCGGTGCTATTGATGATACTGATGTGAATTTGATAAAGGAAGACGTTATTATGGAAGATTTGTTGAGGGAGGGCCACAGTATTGTTGTGCCTGCGGTAAACCCAGTCGTGTCTGTTTAGTACATTTACAGTGTATATTTTCCAATGTTTTGATTCACTCTGGTGTGTTTAAAATTAAAGTGTATATTTTCTGTGAATTGTAAAGGGTCCCCCAATATATGCGTAGTTATTTCTTCTTGTCAGCAGAAAGGAGTAATGTTGTGCAGTTTCAAAACATCTGAATGTAAATGATTATGAGGCTCAGATCAAGTGTTTCCTATTACAGTAAGATGGCTTTTGTTTTTTGATGACTAAAAAGGTATCGGACGTATTGACGTGGCGAGGAATTGGACGTAAGGTAATTCTTGATGATAAATTACAGTTTTAGTGTTCTTATTCCCCTTAGGTGAGCATGATTCAGTGAGATTTTTCAAATGTACTGCGATGTTAAAGAAGCAACTTGGTGACTTGTAGGTGAAGGAGTTGTGTATGAAGGGAGATTAACAGTGTTTGATTTTCAGAGTTGCCATCTTATAAGATATTTGGAAAGTGTAACTTGCCGTCACATACTACTAGGTACGGTTGAGGACACCAGGGTGTGAAACCCCAGAAGATGTATATGGAAACAGCTTATAAACTCAAGCAGCTTGATATTTAATAGAGAATCAATGCGACTACCTCCAAGCTAAAATAACATGACGGTAGGTGAGGACCCCTGGGGACATGTGGTGAGTAAGTGTGTAATCATTATGAGTATCTTATGATAGCAGTAAGTTGGGTACTCATGGCCCTGGACAATGGATTTCTTTTGACAGTATTTTTTTATGTACTTATAGGACGAAGTGTTTATGTGTTTGCTAATAGGATAGGATGATTTTTATTGCCATTTTTATGCCCACTGACCTTTTGCATTAGGCTGATGAATAGATGTTGAAACATTTACCATTTCAGATGTGACTTGAATGTACCTTCTGTGTCTCATTAATCATAACTTTTATTATGCAATGTCCATAGAAAAGAAGTCTCGGAAATTTTTCACAGATCAGCAAACATGTTCTACAAACCTTGGAGGAGCAGTCAATGAACAACGATATGGGTATTGGTGTTGAAAGGAATATTTTGTTTATATGTGGGAATTGTAGTCGGGCTATATGGTGATGGTGACTAGTACGAGCTGTGTAGATTGTGCGTGAGAGCGTAGTTAGGAGTAGGTAGAGTTTTGTGTCTGTAGCTAGCAGCGGCGCCAAATCCTATCCAAATCCTGACCAAACCTTGTACAAGATCTACCCTGAATGATTGACAGCAGATGTAATGCTGGAACTGTATTTTATAAAAAGGATTTTTTGTTTGTTTGAATATTGGTTATTTAATTTTCTTCGTTGTTCTTCTTATTAGTAATGTTAAGAAGGCCCTTTTTGTCAAGTTAATTTTGGGCACTATTCCATGTATTGATCAGGAGTGATAAACTCCGAAGATTTTGTGGTAATCTATACACATGATATTTTGTAACGATCCCTGTGAGCGCAGTTCTTAAGTGGGTGCAAGGCCGCCTAGGGAGCCTCCGCCTCAGAAAGCACAGGGCTTGGTCCACCGGCAGGCGTTGCCGAACCCTGGTATCAACGGCGAAGCAGTGATGCGGCGAGCGGTCACAGCTGTTTCCCCGTCAGAGGGGAGGGGATGTTGGTCTTCCCCCAGGCGCAGGCTCACACCGGAGCCCGCAGGCGTGTCAACACGGCAGCGCCAGCTGATGGCCGGCGTTCCACCCCATGCGCTAGTCATCTGACAAGCGAAAGGGAAAGTATGACGCACACCAGGCGAGGCCGCCGATTCCTGAGCGCCGCTAGTCCAGACGGCTGCTGCGGTGAGGTAACGCCCACTGCCCGGAGGGATACGGGTCCCACCACTGACGCATCAGCTGAGACGGTGCAAAGAGGTGATAAGCGGGTCTCAAGCCCGACACCCGCACGAGTTTACGTCGACCTCGATGCGACGCAGAAGAGCGCGTGTCTCCCCATTGACACGACAGGAGACGGGGGCGTGTGTCAGTAAAACACATTCCTCCACAACACACGGACGACAACCGCCAAGCCGCCTTCTCGATGATGAGGCAGGGCCCACAAGTGGCGATGTCCTGCAAATCTGCAACGCCGAACCATCCCACAGTATGGACGCAGAGGGTGGAAACGGGCACGAGGCAACGTCGCGGGGTGCTGTCTAGGATGATCAACCTGGGTTACAACGGATGTTACAATCAACGCCGCTGCGAACTCCCCAGTTCAGTGTTGTGGTCCCCTAGTAGCTTATCCTCCAAGTCGCCTTTAGAAGAGACGCCCACCCCAGCACCTAAAGAGAATACCCAGTGAAACAACCATGTGACGAAAATGAAAAATGACAGCGTGTCAACGAGTTGATTTCTGGATGTGTTTTTGTACTCATGTCTTATTTTCCATAGGTGATTATTTACCAGCTGTCATACCATTGGGTTCATTAATGATTTTGTATCACTGTATTTGTTGTGAATATTGTATTTTGCACTTTCACTTGCATGTTTTTATATATGTCAGCACCAGATGATACTGCTTTGGTTCGTGATAATGATTTTGCATCATTGTATTTGTTTATATATTTATATATATTATGTACCTGTTCACCTATGTCTCTATGTTAACTTTTGATAGTTGGTTAAGGCAATTTTAAAATAATATCTCATGGTTGTGGTCGTAGTAGGTCAGATGACATTATGTTAGCGTAGGATATCACGCTTAATTTAATTTGTTCTGTTTGCTTTGCGGACCGCATGAGGTCACAATTATTGACTAAGGTCAGATAAAGCTCACTTGGATATAAGAGATTAATCAACTCTTTTATGCTGCTGTTTACTGTTGCAATTGTTACTCGTTAGGGTATGTTTGTTTCGAAGACTGTTGGCGAATCTCCTAGCATGGCGAGAAAATTCGCGGACAGTCTTCTCCGGGACGTTTGGGGTGATGAAAGGGTCCTGTAGCCACCTTTCATTGCCAACTCTCGTAGTGGTCAAGTCGGCAAAGAGGTTTCCGCTACCTGTAAGAAATCCACCTGCGTTAGGTTGGTGGCGGAAATGGCATCCTGGGGTTTTCCGGTCCACGCGGAGCGTGGAAGAGGCTGGAGAAGCGGGAGTCAGTCTGCCGCCGGTACGGGAAGGGTACACAGCTGTGCTCCAGTCGAAGAAGGGTGAGTTGGACTGACCGCGTGGCGCGTTGTCGCATAGAGAGGGGAGCTTTTAGCTTTTGGTCTCGAATCTCGTCTTATAAAGATTTATTTGCTGGGTTGCAGCAGGGAATGCAAGGCTTTTGTAAACTTTCAGTTTGATTTCCAATGCAGTCTTGACTTTGATCCGTGAGAGGAACGCAGCACAAAGGAGTTGCATATGTTGAATTGCCCTCGGTTCAGTGTGAATGTTTATGTGCCTACAATTGTGTGTGTATGCTTCTAATCTTTTCCGGATCTTGGTAATTTTTGTGTATTTGTGAATTTTCTTTGTCTCATGTGATTAAAATTTGGCCACAGTCCATAGAAATTGTCTCCGCGGACCGAGTGGGCCCGCGAGTCTGTTATGAAACGTGTCGTATTTCACAAGCAATTGTACATAGTTAGCATGCAACAGCAGGCTATAGGTGCACTACATCAATGTTTTAAGGAATAAATAATTTTGCCTTCAATCTTATCTTGTGTACCGATGTTACGTCGCCGTTACCTTCGCCATTTACCTTGTAGTTTTCCTTGTTGGCCCACCTATAGCGTTTCCATGTGCACAGGTGTAGTGATTAGTGTCCCTTTTTTTTATCTGAAACAAACGCTCTGGAAGAGATCGTGTTTTCACGAATCTTGCTGCAGGCTGCACTTACGCATGGTGTTCACGTCCTATTTACTTTACTCAATATTTGATTCACGGGAAGAATGCCTGGATCATATTAATAACTACATCCCATTCTTTATCAATGACGTTACAATGAATGTTCTTTTGTGAGTTTCTCTTATTAATAAATTAAGTAATTTTCCGACTCAGTGCTACCTCTTCTTGTCGTGTGGCCAGAGTCGGTGGCGACCCTATCTTTTATATTGATTTCAGTGTCAAATAGCATTTTCTTATCCAAAGTGCGCGTGGCTCTTTTAGCTATCAGGATACACTCAAAGGGCGCTTCATGCTTCTTGCACATAGCGTCCTTTTATTCACGCCACTTACACCTGATTACTTCACATCTGTACACGGTGCCCGCCGGGCCGTGCCCTCAAGTCTGCGAGCGGTGTCGTAAACCTGACTTGCCGAATCGTTTGCGGAATATCAACATCGTCCGCGCCTGCCATCTGATGTGCTGGTTCAAATGGTTCAAATGGCTCTAAGCACTATGGGACTTAACATCTGAGGTCATCAGTCCCATAGACTTACAACTACTTAAACCTAACTAACCTAAGGACATCACACACATCCTTGCCCGAGGCAGGATTCGAACCTGCGACCGTAGCAGCAGCGTGGTTCCAGACTGAAGCGCCTAGAACCGCTCGGTCACAACGGTCGGCCATCCGATGTGCCAATGGACCTTTAATTACTACCTTCCATTCATAGCGAGATTTAAAGGAATTCCACAAATCCACGCCTTTACGTATTCGTGGCGCAGCTGTATGTTCTTGATCAATTTTGTGTGATAAAATGCTGAGAAGTTAAACGACATTTCAAAACACCGACAACTATTTGCTAGCGAAAATATATACATAGCAACACGTCAAACAGTATTTATAATAGAATACACGGAGCCTGGTTGCCTTACCCATTACGCTTGTTTTTCCTATGCAGCAAATAACGTCGTAAACAACTGTATTTTTCTCTTTCAATAGAGCTGACTTTTTCACTTAACAAAAGGTTATTCAGTGAAAATTGATTCATCAATTTATGTTCTTATTTACACACAGAGTAGGTGTCAGTTCCATTTTGTTATTGTAAAACCTAAATCATTTTTCACTTCCATATATCTAGCCTCGCTTATTCGCAGAACAGTCAATGCAAAAAAATTTTGAAGTCGTAATAGAACTTCTGCGTTTTGTCACTGAAATAAAACGAAATAATTAAATAAAGATTAAGAAGATACAAAACCACAAAATATACTACTACTATAACAACAGTGAGCACGGGAAAAATAGGTTAACTTCGGAAGCTAGCAGACGACGACACACTGCCCCCCTACTCAACATCACCGTCAAAACTTTCTTCCCGAGAAGCCTTGACGACGTGACGTGACGTCGGCCTGTGTGAATGCCGCTACTTGAAATACATTATGGAATGTTTTGACGCGACGTGATGGCAAGTGTGAACTGGTCTGTAAGGGTTTTACCTCTAGTAAACAGTAATAACAAATTAATGTACAATTTCATAAGGCTCTATTTTCCATAAGAGGAACGATCGCGGCATTTGCCTAAAGCGATTTAGAAAAAACACGGAAAACCTAAATAAGGATGGAATTTTCTCCATAATCGGGTCTGAACCGTCGTCCTCCCGAATGCGAGTCCAGTGTGCTAACCACTGCGCCACCTCGCTTGGTGATCTTCACATTTTATTACATACGTCATCTTGCTAATAACATGTACTAAGACGTGAACTCTACTTCTCTGTAACAATAGATTGTTTCGGCATAATTATTGAGAAGGCCTTCTGAGATGACAGAATGGTTTCCACATATTGTTGTCGATTAGTTCACGATAAAAAAATTTGTGATCTTCAGTCTAAAAGCTGGTTTGATACAGCTGCCCACTCTAGACCATCCTGTCCAGTTTCTTCTACTCTGCACAGGTAATGCAACAAACATTCCATCTGAACCTGCTTGATGTTGTCAAACCTTTCTTTCCTTCTCCATTTTTTTCTCCTACATTGCCATCCGCTACCAAAGTAACGATTCTTTGTTGCCTCGGCATGTGTCCTATCAAACGACCCTCTCATTTAGTCAAGCTGTACTACAATTTTTTTCTCCCTATTTCGATTCACTGCCTCTTCATCAATTACTCGGTCTGTCCTAAAAACCCCATCCGGCCACCGAGATTTGCGTTTCTCGCAAATTCTCTAAATCGATTACAGCAGATGATACAATGGATCTTTTACAAAGGACACAGCCGATTTTCTTGCACATCCTATGGTATTCGACTTTGTGCTGCATACCTAATGGCGTCTTCGATGCATAAATAATATACTTAAATCTTAAATCCCTCTTTTTTCGGTGTACGCTTGACAGCAAAAATCGAAGGAATTCAAAGACAAGGATTGGAACACATCGGTATAGCTCACAAAACAGTGTTAAAGCAATGCTCTGGGGTCTTGTGGGAATCATTGGAAAATTCTGTTGCGTAAATTTTGAAAACTGGTGTCCAGAGTAGAATGTGGTACAGTTCTGCTCGTTCCATAGGATACCTGTCGTAGGTATCCTATGGATACCTGTCGTCGGGCTCATGAAAATAAGACAAGTGAGATTACGCTGCTTACGGAGGCATAAAAACTATCACTTTCTCCTCTCTCCATCCGCAAATTGAATTTAAATACTAATACAAAGTAAACTCAGACATGCTCTGTAAAATTGCTTGCAGAGTGTATCTAAATCTACATCTACATGATGTGGCGAAATAAATAAAAAAAATTAAATTTATGCATTTTTTTTTGAAAAGAGGAAAAATTATGGACATGGAACTGTAACTTTAGAATTTTTGAAAGGCTTTTTTTTATGGACTGTATTGACCGGCTTGAATGCGGACAAATTCAGTGCTGCGTGAAATATGCCTGTAATATAATTTACCATTCCGATTAATTACATTTTGAATTCTACGCCATTGTTGATTTATTCAGAGTTCTCACCTTAGACGTAGAATTCGTCCTTCTGCCACAATATTAATTCATTAGTCGCCATCGGTGTTCTTCTCTTTGTTGACCGTGTGTATCTTCCTGAGTCGGCATCGGTTCACTTCACGAAGACGGTGGAAACCAAGGAATACAATGCTACGTCACTTTCAATAATTCTCGTAAAACTTAGATATTTCTCACTATTTTTTATTCACAACACAATAAGACTTGCTGTGCTCGTCGCACAAACCATAATTACTAACTACAGGGTGTTTCAAAAATGACCGGTATATTTGAAACGGCAATAAAAACTAAACGAGCAGCGATAGAAATACACCGTTTGTTGCAATATGCTTGGGACAACAGTACATTTTCAGGCAGACAAACTTTCGAAATTACAGTAGTTACAATTTTCAACAACAGATGGCGCTGCGGTCTGGGAAACTCTATAGTACGATATTTTCCACATATCCACCATGCGTAGCAATAATATGGCGTAGTCTCTGAATGAAATTACCCGAAACCTTTGACAACGTGTCTGGCGGAATGGCTTCACATGCAGATGAGATGTACTGCTTCAGCTGTTCAATTGTTTCTGGATTCTGGCGGTACACCTGGTCTTTCAAGTGTTCCCACAGAAAGAAGTCACAGGGGTTCATGTCTGGCGAATAGGGAGGCCAATCCACGCCGCCTCCTGTATGTTTCGGATAGCCCAAAGCAATCACACGATCATCGAAATATTCATTCAGGAAATTAAAGACGTCGGCCGTGCGATGTGGCCGGGCACCATCTTGCATAAACCACGAGGTGTTCGCAGTGTCGTCTAAGGCAGTTTGTACCGCCACAAATTCACGAAGAATGTCCAGATAGCGTGATGCAGTAATCGTTTCGGATCTGAAAAATGGGCCAATGATTCCTTTGGAAGAAATGGCGGCCCAGACCAGTACTTTTTGAGGATGCAGGGACGATGGGACTGCAACATGGGGCTTTTCGGTTCCCCATATGCGCCAGTTCTGTTTATTGACGAAGCCGTCCAGGTAAAAATAAGCTTCGTCAGTAAACCAAATGCTGCCCACATGCATATCGCCGTCATCAATCCTGTGCACTATATCGTTAGCGAATGTCTCTCGTGCAGCAATGGTAGCGGCGCTGAGGGGTTGCCGCGTTTGAATTTTGTATGGATAGAGGTGTAAACTCTGGCGCATGAGACGATACGTGGACGTTGGCGTCATTTGGACCGCAGCTGCAACACGGCGAACGGAAACCCGAGGCCGCTGTTGGATCACCTGCTGCAATAGCTGCGCGTTGCCCTCTGTGGTTGCCGTACGCGGTCGCCCTACCTTTCCAGCACGTTCATCCGTCACGTTCCCAGTCCGTTGAAATTTTTCAAACAGATCCTTTATTGCATCGCTTTTCGGTCATTTGGTTACAATAACCTCCGTTGAAAACTTCGTCTTGTTGCAACAACACTGTGTTCTAGGCGGTGGAATTCCAACACCAGAAAAATCCTCTGTTCTAAGGAATAAACCATGCTGTCTACAGCACACGTGCACGTTGTGAACAGCACACGCTTACAGCAGAAAGACGACGTACAGAATGGCGCACCCACAGACTGCGTTGTCTTCTATATCTTTCACATCACTTGCAGCGCCATCTGTTGTTGAAAATTGTAACTACTGTAATTTCGAAAGTTTGTCCGCCTGAAAATGTACTGTTGTCCCAAGCATATTGCAACAAATGGTGTATTTCTATCGCTGCTCGTTTAGGTTTTATTGCCGTTTCAAATATACCGGTCATTTTTGAAACACCCTGTCTATGGCTGCCTTTCCGCGCACTCCAAAAATTACGTCCATCCTCCACAAGGCAACAATCGAAAGTGTCTCTTAACTCCTTCTTGGAGTATGAAACAAAAGAGAATCCAATGTGAACATTACAAAGATTATATTCTACATCGCTCTCAATTTAAATCTTTGGCGCAGCCTTTAAGGTATTGTATGTCTCTGTGTCGGAATGTGTCATTACAATGACTACACTGCAGTTCAGACTTAAGTCCTTTATAGAGGATTCGCAAAACCACATTCAGACTATTTGTCGTCCATTCCACGCTCGAAAAATACACGGGAAAAATAAACATTTAAATGTTTCCCTGTTAGCCCTGATTTCTCTTATTTTATTAAAATATTCATTTCTTCCTACTTAGGTGGGAATAAACAAACTATTTTCGCATTCGGAGGAGAAAGTATATGGTTGAAATTTCGTGAAAAGTTCTCACCGCAACGAATAACGTCTTTGTTTTGATTGCCACTCCAAACCTGCATACCACGTCCGTGACACTCTCTCCCCTTTTTCCGATAATATAAAACGAGCTGCCCTTCTTTGAACTTGTTCGATGTTCTCCGCCAGTCTTACATGGTAAGGATCCCATCCCTAGTGCGCAGCGCAGTACTCCGTAAGAGGACAGACAAGCGTAGTGTATGCAATCTCTTTAGTAGACGTGTTGTATCTTCGAAACATTCTGCCAATAAAACACTGCCTTTGGTTCGCCTTCTTCACAACTTTTTCCGTGTGATGGTACCAATTTAAGTTGTTTGTAATTGTAATGCGCAGGTATTTAGGTGAAGTGACAACCTTTAATTTCTGTGATTTATCGTGTAACCGACATTTAATTGAATATTAGTACTCATGTGGAGTGATCTTTAGGTCACTTTCCGCTCTATACAGCTACTTTGTGTAAATCATTTTGCAGTTCGTTTTGATCCTCTGATGACTTTAGGTAGATCGTAAATGACAGCATCATTTGCAAACAATCTAAGAGCACTGTTTAGCTTACAGTGTCTCACAAGTTGTTTATATACGAGGGCGTGCTGAAAAATAATGCCTCCGAATGTCCTATATGAAAACTCTTAAAACTTTTTAAAGAAGGCAGCCGAGCGGTTCTAGGCACTTCAGCCTGGAACCGCGCCGCTGCTACGGTCGCAGGTTCGAATCCTGCCTCGGGCATGGGTGAGTGTCATGTCCTTAGGTTAGTTAAGTTTAAGTAGTTCTATGTCTAGGGGAGTGATGACCTCAGATGTTAAGTCCCATAGTGCTTAGAGCCATTGCAACCATTTCATTTTTAAATAAAACAAACGTTATTAACATTTTACCTCTTTATTCTTCATGTTTGCGTACTTATTTCTCAACATAGTCACTCTGGCGACAGACATATGTCTCAGAACGAGAAACCTGTTTATTGACACCCTCAGCCTAGAATGTTCACAGAGTCACGATCTCACCTCTGCTTGCATCGCTTCTTCACTACCACCGAAGGTGTTCTTTAAATTTTGGGATCAAATGAAAATCGGATGGGACCAAGTCGGGACTGTGTGGAGGATAATCGATGGCTGTGAACCCATGGCGTCGGATAGTCCAGATGTCGCAGCACTGGTTTGTGATCTGGCATCGTCAAGCTGAAGGAGAAGTGCTTCGTGTGTGGAAGAATTCTTCAAATTTGTGCTTTCAGCGACTCGATTACAGCACGCTGTTTCACATGCACCGACATTGTTACGTTGCACACCGCCATGTTACCCGCTACAATTCAAAGCCCTCTAGTCACAGAAGGTTGTAACCTAGATCAGCGAAGCGGGAAGTCGACCGAGTAATACGCACGGTAGTAATACCTTAACCGATATTTGAAACAGAATAAAAATTTCGGAAGCATTACTTTTCAGCACAACAACAGCAAATGACCTATACGGATTTTCGTTGGGGAACTCCAAATGCCACTTTCAATCATTACATGCCTTCCCATTCATTTTCTAACAGTAGATCACGAATCCAGTGGAACAGCTGAGGCGATACTCCATAGGTAAGCAATTTCAAAAATGGTTCAAATGACCCTGAGCACTATGGGACTGTACTTCTGAGGTCATCAGTCCCCTAGAGCTTAGAATTACTTAAACCTATCTAACCTAAGGACATCACACACATCCATACCCGAGGCAGGATTCGAACCTGCGACCGTAGCGGTCGCGCGGTTCCAGACTGTAGCGCCTAGAACCGCTAGGCCACTCCGGCCGGCATAAGCAATTTGATTAGGAGCTACACTTACGAGGTACGGTATCAAAAGCCTTCTGGAAATCTAGAAATATGGAATTGCCTTGAAATCCCCTGTCGATAGCATTCATTAATTTGTGTGAGTAAAGAGCTAGTTGTCTTTCACAAGATCGGTATAGTCTGAACCAGCGCTGGTTACATAACAGTAGATCTGTTTCCTCAAGATATTTCGTAATGTTTTAACACGATATATGTTCCAAAAGCCTACAGCGAATTGATGTCAATGATGTGGACCTTTAATTCAGCGGATTACTTAATTTCCTACCTTATGTATTAGTGTGACTTGTGCAGTTTTCCAGTCTTTAGGTACGAGTCTTTCGTACAGCGAGCAGTTGTATGCGGCTGCTAAAAATTGATTTATTTCACCAGGATACTCCGAAAGGAACCTAACTGGTGCGCGGTATTGACCGGAAGACATGCACGCTACTCGCCATTAAAATTGCTACACCACGAAGATGACGTGCTACAGACGCGAAATTTAACCGACAGGAAGAAGATGATGTGATATGCAAATGATTAGCTTTCCAGAGCATTCACACAAGGTTGGCGCCGGTCGCGAGACCTACAACGTGCTGACATGAGGAAAGTTTCCAACCGATTTCTTATACACAAACAGCAGTTGACCGGAGTTGCCTGGTAAAACGTTGTTGTGATGCCTCGTGTAAGGAGGAAAAATGCGTACCATCACGTTTCCGACTTTGATAAAGGTCGGATTGTAGCCTATCGCGATAGCGGTTTATCGTATCGCGACATTGCTACTCGTGTTGGTCGAGATCTAATGACTGTTTGCAGAATATCGAATCGGTGGGTTCAGGAGGGTAATACGGAACGCCGTGCTGGATCCCAACGGCCTCGTATCACTAGCAGTCAAGATGACAGGCATCTTATCCGCATGGCTGTAACGGATCGTGAAGCCACGTCTCGATCCCTGAGTCAACATATGGGGACGTTTGCAAGACAACAACCATCTGCACGAACAGTTCGACGTCGTTTGCAGCAGCATGGACTATCAGTTGGGAGACCGTGGCTGCGGTTACCCTTGACGCTGCATCACAGACTGAAGCGCCTGAGATGGTGTATTCAACGACGAACCTGGGTGCACGAATGGCAAAACGTCATTTTTTCGGATGAATCCAGGTTCTGTCTATAGCATCATGATGGTCGCATCCGTGTTTGGCGACATCGCGTGAACGCACATTGGAAGCGTGTATTCGTCATAGCCATACTGGCGTATCACCCGGCGTGATGGTATGGGGTGCCATTGGTTACACGTCTCGGTCACCTCTTGTTCGCATTGACGGCACTTTGAACAGTGGACGTTACATTTCAGATGTGTTACGACCCGTGTCTCTACCCTTCATTCGATCCCTGCGAAACCCTACATTTTAGCAGGATAATGCACGACCGCATGTTGCAGGTCCTGGATACAGAAAATGTTCGACTGCTGCCCTGGCCAGCACATTCTCCAGATCTCTCACCAATCGAAAACGTCTGGTCAATGGTGGCCGACCAACTGGCTCGTAACAATACGCCAGTCGCTACTCTTGATGAACTGTGGTATCGTGTTGAAGCTGCATGGGCAGCTGTACCTGTACACACCATCCAAGCTCTGTTTGACGCAATGCCCAGCGTATCAATGCCGTTATTACGGCCAGGGGTCGTTGTTCTGGGTACTGATTTCTCAGGATCTATGCACCCAAATTGCGTGAAGATGTAATCTCATGTCAGTTCTAGTATAATATATTTGTGCAAAGAATACCCGTTTAACATCTGCATTTCTTCTTGGTGTGGCAATTTTAATGGCCAGTAGTGTATTTTAAGTAACTTACGTTGCTTCTTTACACTGAGCGTATCTCCTCGCAAATGATTGATGTTTTTACCGGATAGTGTCCCTTGAACACGTGATCGCCACCTGTTGGTGTCCTTGCGACACAGGGCGTGCCATGGTCGTTCCCAGTGCGCGACGAGCAGACGGGGGCGCCCTTGGTGGGTCCAGAGGGCGAGCCCATCTGGGACGGCTACTGCATCGACCTGCTGAAGAAGCTGGCCGAGCCGACGCACATGAACTTCGACTACGAGCTGGTGCCCGCCAAGGACAACGACTTCGGCTCGCGGTCGCCCTCCGGCAGCTGGACCGGGCTCGTCGGAGACCTCGCCATGGGGGTGAGCTACACTTCTCTATCCTCTGAATACATCAGTGTCGTGCGTGACAGCACAAAATCCAGAGATACGTAAACAGTTGCTGTGAGCACTTTCTCAGATAGAACTTTTTCCAATTAGAGTCTACTGTCGTCTCAAAATATTTTCAGTTGAATCTCTCCTTTTTTATCAAAATATTGTGCTTTTCCACGCTGAAAAGTCCCACTGCTGAACAAACACCATTCACTCTGACATTCACAGCACACGTACTTCTCTCACGGACTAAAAGAATTAGTTTTCGTCTCCAGTTTTCTGTATGATTTACGAAAAAAAAAATTTAAACATTTCACGTCTTTTAAAGAGACTAAGTTTCTCAGTTCTAATCACATACAGTGTCACAATTTGATCAGTACGGCTTTTTTAAAGCAATGTAAATGGAAAATAATAATATATGACTGGTTTCAATTAAAAGGTTAAGGGGGGTGGAACGTCAAACTGGCCGACTTGGAGCAGGAGAGGCACCACTGAACATTTTAATTTCCACTGTCTATAGATTTACAAATAAATTCATAAAACTTTGTCAGCATGACCAGGAAGGATTCAAAATTCACACTCTTAGCAGTGGACGTTCGAAAACATACAAAATATTTTTTTTATATGTGAAATTTCTTAATTTTTTTCACTTATTAATGGCAGCATTTGTTGTTGTAGGTACACTTTTCTTCATAAGTAAGAGAGATTCTTTGATGAATTTTGCACAGCATACAAACCATACTTAAAGGTGTATGAAACTTGAATTTTCCAAATCTATTGAAAACTGTGGTAAAAATTGAGGTAATTAACTATAAAATTTGTGTTTTTCTAAACATGAGGTTTAAAATATAACAGTTCATTCGTTTTTTCATAAATTAAATAAATCCTAGAGTTTCATACAACTGTGAGTATGGTATGTATGCTGTGTAAAATTCATCGAAGAATCTCTCTAACTTATGAAAAAAAAGTGTACCTTGTAACCTCCCCACAAAAAATATTTTAAATAATATCTATAAGAAATTGACCCATATCTAAGTGTAAGCTCCCCAGAAACATATTAGTAGAAGTGGCAATAAATCTGAACTAGCAATCTGACCCAAATGTAACTTGCGCACAAAAAAATGAATGTCATTTGAATGATAATAAAATCTCAGTGACAATGAAAACACAAATAGACCGAAATGTCGATCTTTAGGCCTTGTTCAATAATTAAACTGAAATTCTTACCTTAGTAAAACTGTATCTGCTCTTATTCTGCGCCACATCTTGGAGGAAATGCATCGCAATAATAATTTTTTTTTAATTTAACTGAAAATTTTCTTTAAGGAAATGCAAGGGAATCAAATGAATTTTTTTTTGTGTTAAAAATTACTTTGAAATCAAAATTATTATTGGGGCGATTCTTGAAAGTTAATTACAATAAATATACATTAGATTATCTGATGAGCGCAATGCTGCTTGAATACGTTATTTAATAAAAATATACCTCGTCCTGAATCATGACCAGAGTGCGATGTCGACGCCCGCCGACTGCTCACACACAACTAAACTCTCTCGCATCTAGACCGCGACTGCGTCATCTCCGACGCGCTACTCGCAACCACTAGCTCGCAACTGCACTGGGCTACCACTACTGACAGACTGATGTTCGCTACTGCGAGTCGAGCACCACTGCACTAACTACATGCTCTCTGGTCAGAGATTCTGTGGCTCGCCATCGCTGCCTATGAAACGTACGCGTTTCATAACCCTCCACTGGGGGGGCAAAAATTTGGCAGCGATGGTGAGTCATTTGGACTTGCCAATCGCGGCAAATTTTTTTCTTTAATTAATTAACTTTTACAAATTACAAAATATTCAGATGTAGTATATGAATTAAATGTGCACATGCACCGAGTACAAAACATTTCAGACAAAGACAAAATATAAGTACAAAACATATCTGGAAAATGTATATACAAATTATTTGATAGATAACAAAGTGCACACGCACTGAAAGATTCTTCACGTTTTCACAACAAATAAATGTAATGGCAAAAAAATCATCAAATCACAAAAAGTATATACAATATAGATGACAAGAGTGCACACATACTGCACTTCAGAACAAATCGAAAAAATGTCTTTAGTATTTTCACAACAAATAAACATAATGGCAAAAAATCATGTCGACAAGTGACATAAGTGTACTTGCACTGGAGTTCAACAAATCGAAAAAAAACGTATAGTCCATGAACATAAATGATGTTAGCAAAAAAAATGATTTTCACTATTAGGATAGGAAAGGGAAGGATTGCATCATGGTTGTAGCACTTTAGATTGCACGTGGCTGCACTGAAAGTCCATATCTTTCCACAAAGTACAACACCAAGTGACACAATTTGAAGTTCTTTTCCCAGAAGTATTTATCAGCGTAACCAAGACACTGAAATGTCGTAGTAATCTTCCATGTTATCATTTAGGCAGTACATCAGGTACACCAAACAGTGGTACCATAATAACGTCTCCATCGCTAATAACGTCTTCATCGCTCACGGTGGTGGACAGCATGTCGTGTCAACACCACGCTCTTACAAGGCAACACCAACGTAGAATTAGTGCAAAAACCAAATATAGTGCTCCATGATCATGAGGATGGACAAGACAAATGGATATTACAGTAATTCCAGGTAGTTAGGTCAGAAGGTGAAGGACATTAAGTAACAGACAAGTCTTGATTAGTAGTTACATTAGTAGTTTGTTGCATTCATAGCCTAGTTATTGAACATTTCTGTACCATGTATTTAGTATTACAGAATAATGTTCATAAAATTAAATTATTGCCATCATGGGTAGTCGTATTACAATAAACAGCGGCAGTCCTTGGCGAGTTACAAACCATATTTAGTATGACAGAATAATGTTCATCAAAAGTCATCATTGAAAAGGAGAGTCAATTATTGGCCTAGCATTAACATAATACATTGTATTATATAAATTATTGGCACTCATTGGCCAGTTACAAAAACATGAAAACTCATAATTCATTTAATTACATTAATTATCGGCACTTAGTGGCCAGTTACTAAAACATGTAAAGTCATTATTGAAAACAAGAGCTAATTAATTTAGTTACATTAATTATTGGCACTCAGTGGCCAGTTACAGAACATGAAAGGTCATAAATCATTTAATTATATTAATTATTGGCACTCAGTGGCCAGCAAGTATTGAATAGTATAAAACATTGTTCATCATTCAGTCATTATTCATATCATTAAGAAGTCATTATTAAAAAATCAGTTAATTACAATCATAGCATTAATAATCATGGGCATTATAAGTAGTCTCATTACAATAAACAGTGGTAGTTATTAGCCAGTTACAAAGCATTATTTTTTTTTTTTGCATCATTAAGAAGTCATTACTGAAATGACATACTATTCAGAGCTGATCAGTATTATTCAGAATTTTCTGAAACTGGTATCATTATTTGGGACTGGTAATACATTTTGTTTTTGTGCTAGCAATGCATTGCTTTGGGTAATTATAAGGGAAAGCAAGAAGAAAAAAGAAAAAAAAATGCTTCTAGGTTGTTCCTGTAAATGAAAAATGTGTAACGTCATTCGTCATGAGTCAGCTGTAGCAAGGTTGTGACACAAGGCAGTATATGTGATCACATTTGTAAATTATATACACAAATGGGTAAAAAATAAAAATGTAAGTACTAGAACAGGTATAATAAGTAACAAGTTTAGTAAGTATCATGAAAAGCTTCTCCTGGAAAAAATACAAAATGGATTATTGAGCTGAAAGAAGAAACGCAGACTATGCTGAAAGGTAGTGAACTTCGAATTAACAGGTTGTGAAATGTGTATAAAAATGTGTTCCATAGCTGTCGTTTCCAAAACCTTCAGTCATCCTACTATGCAATATAACACCTGCTGTCAAAGCAAACTGCATCAAATACCTAAATAACTACATAGCATAAATACATAACTTCAACATTATCCTCACCTGTAAAAAAAAAAAACTTCATTATCCATCACTTCATTATCCATATTATCATAACTTCATTATTATCATCACCTGTAAAGAAAAAACTTCACTTTCCATATTAGTATATTCTTCATCATTACTCTTCATCAGCATTCATTATCATCTGCAAAAATCACTTCATTATTCATTATACAACTATTCCTTATCCCTAGCATATTTCATCACTAAAAACTAAGATGTGTAGTTCTGTCTGACAGCCTGCATCAATCGCTTCGTATTCTGAAAGAAAAAATTAGTTAAGACTGCTATTCTACGATGTGTATAGTATATTCTTGTTAATGCTTGTTAATCCTAATCCATTTACTCTTCCTCATAAAGTTATTGCATCTTCTTTCGTTTATTCCGTAGGTGAAATTCTCATTTCTGTTTAATTTATTTCCTTTACGCATCATTTCTTTCTGAAATTGATGAACAAAGATTAATGTCTTGCATTTAAATCATATACCCATTAAATAATGACTGGTTAATGGTGACACAATTAAGCATACAGCATAACATGACAGAAAACGTAATATGTCAAAAGCATAGACAGTGTTCAAAGGCAAAATGCACAGAGAATATCACAATGCAGCAGCAAAAAAAATGTAAAACAGTCACGATGTTGAGATATCACAGGGCAAAAAATGTCAAAGTCAACTGGTGTGTTATACCTTAGCTATTTCATAATGTATACAAACAAAACAGGAAAACAATCATACACACAAAAAAAAATGAAAAATGTGCACGGTCTGATGTGTAACGACAAGAAGAGCGACCTGCTAACCTTACCTTGCTGGGCACTTGCCAAGAAAATATACGATAATCATCAATAATTAGTCATGTGAATATAATTGCAGAAATGTTCATAAAATTACCAAATAGCATTACAGCGTGATAAATCGCAAAGTATGTTCACTCAATAAAGGGTTTTATGTTGGATAAGTGGTGGTTTCCTTTCGATTTTCTGGTTCTCAGAGTTTCGACGTGTACAACATTAGGGTGAGGAATACTGCGAATCCGATATGGACCTGCGTATAGAAGTTCAAATTTACTGCACTTACCTTTTAATTTGCTGGATAAATAGTGTGTACGTACTAATATCTTCTGTCCAATGTGAAAGTCGCGGCGTCTACAAACCTGTTTTTGCTGTCTTCTCCGGCGCTCTGCGGCACTTTTGATGTTGTTCAGCGCAATGTCAATTATTTCGTGGTGTCTTAGTCGACGAGATGTCGGGAGGGTTTACTAATTCTGTGATTTTGTTAGGTGGTTCAACGTTTTTCAGTATAAAATACGGAGATAGCATAGTGGATTCATTTGGTATGGAATTAATTACATCTTGGAATGAGAATATGTGTGTGTCCCAATCAATATGTCTTTTGTGGCAGTATATTCTACACAGTTTACCAATTTCTTTCATTAATCGTTCACAGGGGTTCGAAGAAGCGTGGTACTTGGATATATAAATCGGAGAAATGTTTCTAGCTCGTAACATGCGTGTCCATATAGCAGAACGAAATTGTGATCCATTATCTGAAATTACTTTCATCACATGTCCTACATGAAATAGAAAATGCTTTACAAATTCTTTCGAAACAGTTTTAGCAGTAGCTTTGCGTAACGGAGTGAAGGTAACAAATTTTGAAGTGAGTTCAACAGCGACAAAGATGTAGCAAAAACCTCTGTTAGTTCTCGGAATTGGACCAAAAATGTCTACTGCGGCCATATGTCTTAATTTAACAGGTACAATGGGATATAATGGAGGAATGTGTGAAGTGGTGTCTGACTTAGCTTTCTGGCAAATTTTACATGACGCTAAAACTCGTCGTATACGTTTTTCCATGTTGATAAAATAACAGTTCTGTCTCAGTATAAGAAAACATTTTCTGGCTCCGTAATGTGCATAACTTAAATGAGTATACCAGATTAATTTGTTAACCAGTTCGTCAGGAATGCATAATAACCAATTGTTGCTGTCTGGATGAGAGCGGCGAAACAGAATGTCATTGCGTACAGTGTAGTGGTTCCTAATCGTAACATTATTCTTATCTTGCCAAAGGTGTTTAATTTCTTTCCACACATTGTCTTTGCTTTGCTCTCGTGCTATGTCTTGTAATGACGATGAAATAAAATTTTCAAATGCAACTTGTTGAATGTACATGACGCTGAAATTTGCTTTGCAGAAGTTGGTTGCTACGTCTTGCTGATTGTTGCTGAGAGAACGCGATAGTGCGTCTGCTACAACATTTTGTGTGCCGGGAATGTGAACAATCGTAAAATTAAATTCCTGTAAATACAGTTTCCATCTGCTTAATCTATCGTGTGTGAATTTAGCCGAAAGTAAGAATTGTATAGCTCTATGGTCTGTGTAAACGGTCGTGTGTCTGCCATAAAGAAAGTGTCGAAATCTCGCAAAAGCCCATACAACACATAATGTTTCTAGTTCTGTAACGGAATAATTTCGTTCAGCAGGTGACAAAATGCGGCTTGCAAATGCGATGTTTTTGATTACTGTAGAGCCATCTTCTTCAATTTCCTGAAAAATATGTACGCCTAAAGCTGTGTTGGAACTGTCGGTGGCAATGAAACAATTTCTGGTAAGATCTGGGTGCGATAAAAGTGGAGCATTCAACAAAGCATGTTTCAGGTTCACGAATTCAGAATGTGCTTGCTTATCCCATGACCAAATAGTGTTTTTACCTGTTAATTGACATAATCGAGGTGTGTCTAAAGCATAGTGATGAATAAATTTGCGAAAAAAGTTGATTAAGCCCAAAAAACTGCGTAATTGTTTCTTCGTCGTAGGAACAGTAATATCACGTAGAGCTTGAAGTTTTTCTGGATCAGGCGCAATGCCTTCTGCTGAAATTACGTGTCCGAGAAATTTTATAGAAGTTTTGCTAAAATGCGATTTACTGAGGTTAACTGTGAGTCCTTGTGTACGAAAAGTTTGCAACAGTCGTTCAAGAATCATATTATGTTCAGACCAGTTAGCTTCTGCAATAAGGATGTCATCTACGTACGTCGTAATTCTGTCTTTAAGTTCTGTCGGAAGTATTGTGTTCAAACCGTGAATAAAAGCTGCAGAAGAAATAGTTAAGCCGAACGGAAATTTACAAAATTGATAACAGTCACCAAAACAGAGAAAAGCTGTGTACTTTCTGCAATTCGGATGAAGTTGAATTTGCCAAAATCCCGATTTCAAATCTAGTGTAGAATAAATAGCTGTACCGTGAAATTTCTGTAGTAATTCTTCTAATGTCTGTGGTCGATCTGTTTCATTAATAATTATGTCATTGATGTGACGTGAATCAAGTACGAGGCGAAGTGAGCCATCTTTTTTCTTAACAATATGTAGCGGGTTTATGTACGGACTAACTGCTGGTTCTATAATTCCTTGGTCGAGCATATCTTGCAATTCTTTTTTAACTGGTTCTCTGTGGATATATGGAATGGGATAATGCTTTGCTTTAAATGTGTCGTGCTGTTTGACTTGAAATTCATACATAAAGCCGGACATAGTACCAGGAATGTTGTCGAAAACTGGAGCTTGCTGTAAAAGAATTTTGTGTAATTGCGTTCGTTCGTCGTCTGTATTTGCACTGCTTTGTTTAACTTTATCGGAAATCATCTGCATTACGTCGTACTCAGCTTCGTCTGGAGTATTATACACTCCTGGAAATGGAAAAAAGAACACATTGACACCGGTGTGTCAGACCCACCATACTTGCTCCGGACACTGCGAGAGGGCTGTACAAGCAATGATCACACGCACGGCACAGCGGACACACCAGGAACCGCGGTGTTGGCCGTCGAATGGCGCTAGCTGCGCAGCATTTGTGCACCGCCGCCGTCAGTGTCAGCCAGTTTGCCGTGGCATACGGAGCTCCATCGCAGTCTTTAACACTGGTAGCATGCCGCGACAGCGTGGACGTGAACCGTATGTGCAGTTGACGGACTTTGAGCGAGGGCGTGTAGTGGGCATGCGGGAGGCCGGGTGGACGTACCACCGAATTGCTCAACACGTGGGGCGTGAGGTCTCCACAGTACATCGATGTTGTCGCCAGTGGTCGGCGGAAGGTGCACGTGCCCGTCGACCTGGGACCGGACCGCAGCGACGCACGGATGCACGCCAAGACCGTAGGATCCTACGCAGTGCCGTAGGGGACCGCACCGCCACTTCCCAGCAAATTAGGGACACTGTTGCTCCTGGGGTATCGGCGAGGACCATTCGCAACCGTCTCCATGAAGCTAGGCTACGGTCCCGCACACCGTTAGGCCGTCTTCCACTCACGCCCCAACATCGTGCAGCCCGCCTCCAGTGGTGTCGCGACAGGCGTGAATGGAGGGACGAATGGAGACGTGTCGTCTTCAGCGATGAGAGTCGCTTCTGCCTTGGTGCCAATGATGGTCGTATGCGTGTTTGGCGCCGTGCAGGTGAGCGCCACAATCAGGACTGCATACGACCGAGGCACACAGGGCCAACACCCGGCATCATGGTGTGGGGAGCGATCTCCTACACTGGCCGTACACCACTGGTGATCGTCGAGGGGACACTGAATAGTGCACGGTACATCCAAACCGTCATCGAACCCATCGTTCTACCATTCCTAGACCGGCAAGGGAACTTGCTGTTCCAACAGGACAATGCACGTCCGCATGTATCCCGTGCCACCCAACGTGCTCTAGAAGGTGTAAGTCAACTACCCTGGCCAGCAAGATCTCCGGATCTGTCCCCCATTGAGCATGTTTGGGACTGGATGAAGCGTCGTCTCACGCGGTCTGCACGTCCAGCACGAACGCTGGTCCAACTGAGGCGCCAGGTGGAAATGGCATGGCAAGCCGTTCCACAGGACTACATCCAGCATCTCTACGATCGTCTCCATGGGAGAATAGCAGCCTGCATTGCTGCGAAAGGTGGATATACACTGTACTAGTGCCGACATTGTGCATGCTCTGTTGCCTGTGTCTATGTGCCTGTGGTTCTGTCAGTGTGATCATGTGATGTATCTGACCCCAGGAATGTGTCAATAAAGTTTCCCCTTCCTGGGACAATGAATTCACGGTATTCTTATTTCAATTTCCAGGAGTGTAGTTATGTACGTACGTATCCGTGAACAATGTGGAACTACAGTCTATGTTACGTGTTGCGGAAATGACCTCTGTGCGGTTAATTGTTTGTTCTTCTGCAGATAAGGAATGCTGAAATTCTAAAGCTAATTGTACATTTTCGTCCTTCAACATTAAATAAGAGTTTTGAAAATCAACAACAGCGTCGTGTTGTACCAGAAAATTCATGCCTAAAATAACGTCTGTTGTCAATAAAGGAACAATCCAAAAATTTGAGTGAAAAGTATGACCTCCAATACAAAATGATAAATTTGTCTGTAATTTAACGTCTACTCCTTTACTCGATACTGCTCCTTTTACTTTCGTTTTGCCTAATGGTAATGTGGGATAGGTGTTCTCTTTGTTACACTCGTTAAAAGTTTCTTCATTTATTACTGACATAGGTGATCCGGAATCGATTACTGCCGAAAATTTCGATGAACCAATTTTAATTTCGATGACAGGATGTGAAATGGTTTTCTGAACAACTGGTCTTTCCTGTAAAAGTGTGTCTCGGATGTCATCGAAAGTAATAACATTTTCGTGAACAACATTCTGCGTGTCAAAGGTAGTGCTTGTGTTATTGGAAGATGCGTCCTGTACAGTATCTAGTCAAATTCTATCCGACGTGTTATTATTTTCTGGAGGATGTTGTGGCATTTCTACAATTTGAACAGTTCTATTACTTCTTCCAGACGTATTACGCTCTGGATGATACCTACTGTCGGGTTCATTCATGAGAATAGGTTCTTGTGGATAATTTTGCTGTTGGTATGACCGACAGTTGTTAGATGTACGCTGAAAATTGTCGTCATCATTTTTACGTCTGTCGTAATCGTCATTCCTATATGGTGCATTGCGATACGAATTGAAATACTGTCTTCTCTGTACGTAGTTATTTCCTTGCTGCCGTGCGTTACTATTTGTTGTATCAGGGACTATACGTGCACGCGGCGAAACATTAAAGCCTGGTTGACCTTGTGCATTCCATTGTTGGTTATGTATTCCAACTGGCTGACTTTCATGCTGTTGTGGTGGAAAACGTCTATTGTTACCAAAATGTGATTCCTGTTGCTCAAAATTTTGACGATATTGATAATTAGAATTTTGTCTGTTATTAAAGTTTTGGTGGTTGTCATTCCTAAAGCGTCTGTTACCTTTCCTATTAAAATTACGTGTCTGATCATAATTGCTGTACGTCTGTTGGCCTTGGTTGTTATATGAAAAATTTTTGTTTACGAAAGAATAATCTGATTGCTGCACTTCTAAAAGCTGCAGCAGATCCCTGAATGCCGAAATATTTTCTTTTTGCTGACCTGTTAGAAGTGACACTCTTAATGACCGTGGTAATTTAGAGATACATAATTGAATGAGTGCGGATTCACTGTAGGGTTCACTTAAATACTGGTTCTGTTGGACCATGTGCTCAAAAAATTGCGTGACACTGGAAAAATTTGTGTTCTCATAATTTGGTAAGCTAATTAACTGATCTTTAATTCCGCGCTGTGTCGTCTTCGACCAATACGCAGATAGAAACGCATTCTGAAACTCTTCTACTGAATAACATTGTCTCGCTATCGGCCTCATACGAGTTGCCGGTTCGCCTTCCAAAAAACTACAAATGAATTCAAGTTTGTGTGTTACAGGCCAAGTCGGTGGAAAAGCAAAACTAAATTGTTGTATCCAATCTAGCGGATGAATCTGTGTTCTGTCATTTTTAAACACTTTAAACTTTCTCACTGACAGAAAATGTTTGTAATCAAAATTATCGTCTCTGTGTGATGGAACAGGTTCAGGATTGTAAGAGAATCTATTGAACTGTGGTTGTTCGGAATCTAAGTCCCGTACTCTCTGTAGATTACCCAAATTATACGCGTTGCGCAAGTCTGACAAATGTTCGCAAGGTGGCGTCTGCTGTGATGTGTTATGAACTGAAATACTTTTCATCTCTGTTACTTCTTGCTGTAAACTTGACAGTTTTCGACGCAATGTGTTATTAGATGAATCTATCTCATTAATAGTCTGCTGTAGATTTTGAAATTCCGGTGTTTGATTAAATGAAACCGGTGAAGTATCATCTGATTTATTGTCGTTACTACTTTCGATAGCATCAATACGACTGGCCAATTCATCATATTTTTCAGTCAGTATTTTTGCCTGATCATCGGTTTTAGAATCAGACGCATTAATCTGTTTTTGCAAATTACGTGTAGTTTCGTTCAGTTTTTTAACGTCAGCTTTGACCACATCGGAATCCTGTGTTAGTTCTAATTGTTCGAGTCTGTCGGTCATTGTTTGAAAATCGGTTATGTATGTGTCTGTTTTCGATTTAAGATCCGAAATTTCGTCACGTAATTCTGTGTTCGACTGTTTGATGGTATTAATTTCGTCGGACACTGTGGCAATATTATTGTCTACATACGTTTTTGCCTTCGTAAACATTTTACGTTTGTCTTCTTGTCTCTGAGCAGTGATTGTTTCCATTACTTGACGTTTTACTTTATTTTGATCCTCAATAAATTTGCGGAAACGCATATCACTGTTTTGTATGTGAAGACTAAGACGTTCGTTAATCTGAGTGTTTTGTTGTTCGAATTTCGCGTCTATCTTTGCGTCCACTGTGCGCGAAAGTTCTACCGTCATTGCTTTAAACTCGTCGCGTAATTGTGTAGCTTTTTCGGAGCATTGTTTAGCGACTGTACTGATTTCCGCTCTAAGTGTTTCTGTTGTGGCTGTTTGCATTTCCCTTAATTCATGAGCAACAGTTCTAATCTCTTCGCTATTTTTCTTTGAACAAGCCTCAATTTCCTCGCGTAACTGTACCTTAGTGTCATGGCATTCCGCAGCAACGTCTCTAATTTGTTCACTTAACTGTCTGGAATTGTTGTCTAATTTTTTATTTAACTGTTCGTTCTGTTGTTTGGACTCTTCCTTATTTTGTAGCAATATTGCCATAATTTGACCCAATGTAACATTATCTACCCCATTCACTGTGCTGTTTAATGGTGGATCTGGAATTGTCGCATTTTGTGTGACCATTTGGTCATTCTGAGTTTCACAAAAAGGTTTGTCAGTCGGATGCACACTGTACGACATTATTTCGGAAT
Organism: Schistocerca nitens; assembly: GCF_023898315.1. Lineage (NCBI taxonomy): Eukaryota > Metazoa > Arthropoda > Insecta > Orthoptera > Acrididae > Schistocerca > Schistocerca nitens. Next base: position 113,737,477 of record NC_064614.1, on the reverse strand, counting down.
TAAATAAATCCGTCGTACTTTGTGTATCCTTTCCATATTCGTTAGACAAATTTGTGTGTTTGTTACTTGAATTTTCCAAACCGGGTGTGTTATGCTGGGCAGCGCTCATTACAATAGAGCGTCCCGCGTCGTCGATTGTTGTCAAATCAACAGAGGACATAACCGAGTTCGTTTGTTCATCATTAAGACAAAAGTCATCATTAGTGGTTGGAACGCATTGATTGTCAGTGAACGCAGGATTGTCATCATTACACTGCGTGTCACTAGTACTATCGGTCACGTTGTTTAAGTCGGTAAATTCATTCATTATACCACGCGATACACTATTCACAGTCTTTCGCGGCATATTTACAATAGTCAAAATTATTCACAAAACAAATAAGCACAATGCAAAAGGCAACAAACAAATACAACAGAGCAACGAATTGCCGATGATCTGAGGAAAGAAAGTTACAAAATTAGTAAAAGCGTTGCGCCAAATTCTAATTATATCTAAGCAAATAAGAGCAGATATCTGACTGTTTTTCAAAAGATTCTCAACGAAATACGATCCTGGACTGGGTGTCGCCAAGTGTAACCTCCCCACAAAAAATATTTTAAATAATATCTATAAGAAATTGACCCATATCTAAGTGTAAGCTCCCCAGAAACATATTAGTAGAAGTGGCAATAAATCTGAACTAGCAATCTGACCCAAATGTAACTTGCGCACAAAAAAATGAATGTCATTTGAATGATAATAAAATCTCAGTGACAATGAAAACACAAATAGACCGAAATGTCGATCTTTAGGCCCTGTTCAATAATTAAACTGAAATTCTTACCTTAGTAAAACTGTATCTGCTCTTATTCTGCGCCACATCTTGGAGGAAATGCATCGCAATAATAATTTTTTTTTAATTTAACTGAAAATTTTCTTTAAGGAAATGCAAGGGAATCAAATGAATTTTTTTTTGTGTTAAAAATTACTTTGAAATCAAAATTATTATTGGGGCGATTCTTGAAAGTTAATTACAATAAATATACATTAGATTATCTGATGAGCGCAATGCTGCTTGAATACGTTATTTAATAAAAATATACCTCGTCCTGAATCATGACCAGAGTGCGATGTCGACGCCCGCCGACTGCTCACACACAACTAAACTCTCCCGCATCTAGACCGCGACTGCGTCATCTCCGACACGCTACTCGCAACTGCACTGGGCTACCACTACTGACAGACTGATGTTCGCTACTGCGAGTCGAGCGCCACTGCACTAACTACATGCTCTCTGGTCAGAGATTCTGTGGCTCGCCATCGCTGCCTATGAAACGTACGCGTTTCAACCTATAGCAACAAATGCAGCCATTAGTAAGTGAAAAAATGCTGAAATTTCGCACGTAAAAAAATTTATTTTGTTATGTTTTCAAACTTCCACTGCAATGGGTGTGAATCCTGAATCCTTCCTGATGATGCTGACAAAGTTTGATGAATTTATTTGTAAAATTATAGACACTGGAAATTAAAATGCCCTGTGATGCCTCTCCCGCTCCGAGTCGGCCCGTTTGACGTCCTACCCCCCTTGAGCGCTAAACAAATTTAAATGATAGACTATATCTGTGGGACTGAGCAAGCTGGGAATGCAGAGATCTAAATTTAAAATACGATATTGCAGTGCCTGTGTTATTCTAAATTACGATACAAACTTCCTTTCCACACGCATTCATGTCCAAAAGCAGCGACTGCAGCCGTTATGAAACACATTAAATATATTCGCAATTGCCAATAAGGACAACCATCAGCTGTGTAATGGAATTACGACAGTGAAAATTTGCGCCGGACCGGGACTCGAATTTATCGCTAGCAGTCGCCTTCCCATTTGGCTGTCCGGGCACGACTCACGCATGCATGTGCGAAGGAACTTTGCATCGTAATCCGGAATAACACAGGCACTGCAGTATTGTATTTTGTTGCGTCTGTAGTTTCCTGCGAGCGGATCAGGATGGGAGCTAGACGCTAGATCCAACTCGAAGTCCTGGTACTGGAAAACAAGCTGGAAATTCTTTGCAAATAAGGGAACTCGGTGAGATAAAGGATGTATACTTCTGACAATGTTGACTGGACTACTCTCTTTCAAATTCTGAAGGTGGCAGGGATAAAATACAGGGAGCGAAAGGCTATTTACAATTTGTACAGAAAGCAGATGGCAGTTATAAGAGTCGAGGGACACGAAAGGGAAGCACTGGTTGGGAAGGAAGTGAGACAGAGTTGTAGCCTCTCCCCGATGTTATTCAATCTGTATATTGAGCAAGCAGTAAAGGAAACAAAAGAAAAGTTCGGAGTAGGTATTAAAATCCATGGAGAAGAAATAAAAACTTTGAAGTTCGCCGATGACATTGTAATTCTGTCAGAGACAGCAAAGGACTTGGAAGAGCAGTTGAACGGAATGGACAGTGTCTTGAAAGGAGGGTATAAGATGAACATCAACAAAAGCAAAACGAGGATAATGGAATGTAGTCAAATTAAGTCGGGTCACAACGAGGGAATTAGATTAGGAAATGAGACACTTAAGGTAGTAAATGAGTTTTGTTATTTGGGGAGCAAAATAACTGATGATGGTCGAAGTAGAGAGGATATAAAATGTAGAAGAGAAATTTGTTAACATCGAGTATTGATTTAAGTGTCTGGAAGTCGTTTCTGAAAGTATTTGTATAGAGTGTAGCCATGTATGGAAGTGAAACATGGACGATAAATAGTTTGGACAAGAAGAGAATAGAAGCATTCTAAATGTGGTGCTACAGAAGACTACTGAAGATTAGATGGGTAGATCACATAACTAATGACGAGGTATTGAATAGAATTGGGGAGAAGAGGAATTTGTGGCGCAGCTTGACAAGAAGAAGGGATCGGTTGGTAGGACATGTTCTGAGGCATCAAGGGATCACCAATTTAGTACTGGAGGGCAGCGAGGAGGGAAAAAATCGTAGAGGGAGACCAAGAGATGAATACACTAAGCAGATTCAGAAGGATGTAGGTTGCAGTACGTACTGGGAGATGAAGAAGCTTGCGCAGGATAGAGTAGCATGTAGAGCTGCATCAGACCGGTCTCAGGACTGAAGACCACAACAGTAACAACTTCTGATGAAATAACTGAGATGAAACACGAGGTAGGATTAGACCACTGTCGAACCCTAAGAGGCACCAACATATTGAATGTAAGTTGGGCGATCCAGCATGTACCCTGTGCAGCTAAGTGCCACGAGAAACTAAGTCCCGTCCCTCGGGCAGAGTAACTCAGGCCCAGCGTCTGAGACAACTGTCGAAGGAATCTCTCTAGCAGCACCAGCGGCCCTGCTTATACAGGCTCGTCTGATGCAATATCCCGCGATCGCGCTCGTCTCCCGTGTCCTCTCGTCCTTCCAGAACATTCTGTTGTAGCTGGTCATGTGGCTCCAGCGTCCCTTGCCACCAAAACGCAACTTCTCCTGCTTCCCAACGCCCTGGCTGACGTTAGGTTGCTTTCCTACATGTTCATCTTATGCAATCTTATGCATTTCTACTCACATCCGTGACCCATTCGAGACAATTTATCTGCCGACACTGGGCAAGCGACTTTCAAGTACAATGTGTCACCTGTACGGGAGTATGCTTAGTGGATGTACGAGTACAGGCTGAAGACGCATGATTCACGACATATGGAAGTTTGGGTCTGACCGTGAGTCGTGCACGGATAGCCAGATGGTAAGGCGACCGCTCTCGGTAAGCGGGAAATCCGGGTTCGAGTTCCTGTCGGGCACCAGTTTTCACTGTCGTCATTCTATTCTACAGTTGATAGTTGTCCATATTTGCAACTGCGAATACATTTAATGTATAAATTTAAAATGGTCACCCAGAGGTAAACTCGTAAATACCCATGCTCTTAGTAATCAAATTATTCCTCATAGTGACCCACACAAAAGCCTTTCAAATATTCATTTACCAGCCCTTTGCCAAATACTCAGTACATACCGCCCGACAAGAAAAGTTAAGCACCCAGAAATGGATAGGCAAACGAAATTTATCTTCACGGGTTGAAAGGGTGTATGATTTCATTTCAGTGATAACAAAATCGAATCAGATTTACAAAGGACTTGCGATTGTGAACCCACTTATCAGTATGGCGTTGCACCCCCTCTGCCACGGATGAGTGCACTGATTTGGTTGAGAAGGCAGTCATAAAGCAGTTGTATGCTCTCCTGAGGCAAGCTGGTTCGCAACTGTTGTAACTGGTCCTTGACAGCCTGGACACTGGCAATGCGACATAATAGAGCTGTGAAGACGGGTCGTGTTGGCGTAGCACTTGCCAGCGAAAGGCAAAAGTCCTGGGTTAGAGTACCGGTCCGGCAAACAGTTCCTGTCTGCCAGAAAGTTTCATCATAGCTATCGTTTTCTTTGTAGTTAAAATGGGAATATTTCACAGTTATTTTTGTATAAAGTAGGTTCTTTTTCGCATTAACACAAAATCTTTATTATTGTTGACTGACTGATCACGATTCCCTAAAATTTGGAGCTTGTCCTTGTCGAAAATATTGGACCACTCTCTTGGCCAGGCGCAGAGTTAACGTGAGTTCGTTGTGTCAGTTCTCACTGTACATCACCGTGATCAGTTTTGAAAATATCCGTCTCTCCCATGTGTGATTCCACTGTAAGCTTCCCCTTCATTTTCGAAATATTACAGTGCACTTAATCTGAAAACAGTCGGATCTTTCGAAGGGGGATACTTCAGTTACCTATTAGTGGGCATTAATATGCCTTTATGATGCGACATGACCACCATAGCAACACTTTAAATGATACAGAAAAAACGGTCTTGCTTGCCCAAGATAGGTTTATTTAATCGTCACATATGCCGCGTTTCGCCTCTGCTAGGCATCATCAGACAATCTGGGGAAATTACAAACTGCTTTACCAGATAAGTATAAATTGCTATTAAAGATAATAATAAATGAATAAATGAAAAATTACAGAAGGAAGACATAGACCGATTGGACTATGGAGCATAGGGCCACGTTTGTGTTTCAAGGGTGGTGAGGGTTATGAATTTCAGCTCGTAAAATATTGCATCATGACTGAGCTTACCGATAAACACTCTTGCTAATCGTGACCGAGGCTCGAACGTAATTAAAATCCCATAGATCCTGGAGGTAATAGCCAGATAGTCAAAGTCAGTGTTCCCTGTTGTTGAAGATCAAAAGCCAAAGAGCAAATAGCTTTTTCCAATGGCAAATATTTTTCCCTATTTCGTGTAATATTCTTAAAATTAATAAGTATTTTGTACTACACATTTTCTAAAGTAGCTTACATTTTTCCCTAGTGTTCGACCTGTCTCCATAACAAATTTCATCGAAATCGATTCAGCGGATTGGTCGTGAAAACGTAACGGAGAAATTTACTTTCACATTTATAATACTAGTTTGGTTAAAGCTTTCAATTTCGATATTTTTTCCGTAATCTCATTTTGATTAAATTAAGCCTGTAAGGTGCCACGTGCTATGCGCAAGTTACCTGTGAAAACCTTGAAAATTCGTCTAGCAGGTTTGGAGAAGCGTTGTCAAACAGATACGACAGTTTCACAGATTTGTTATTAGTGTAGATATGGCAGATCCGTTACAATTTGGTGTTTGCCCTTGTCTCAAGTTCATTGAACATTATGCCCCTGTTACCTCTAAGTCATTATTGAATTATTATTTTGAAGCATTGTTCTTAATTACTAACAAATCTACCTAGGGGGGACGGAAGTGTGTGAGATTCCATTCAGAGAGCATCAAGAAATAAAACGCAGCTACCAGAACTCGTTAACACGGTATTAGTTATAGTTACAAGTAATTAAAATTCTTTGTCCTCCATTATCGACGATGCAACAAATTAAAAACTGTTCGTCTTCTGACTCAGTGACATTGTTTCTTGTTCAGGAGACAGACATGATAATCGCACCGCTGACAATGACGTCAGAGAGGGAAGAAGTAATCGACTTCGTTGCTCCTTACTTCGACCAGTCTGGCATCTCTATTGGTAAGTGAAACCATCTAATGACTCTAATTACTACATTTTATCGTGTAAAGACCTCATGACAACTGGAAATTTTCCTCACGTCAATAACTTGATTTATGCTGTTCAGCAATTGGAGTGTTGCGCCGGTGATAGCTTCGGACGTGTCCGGTTCGAATTCCGATAATGGGAGGAGTTTTTGCTTGCAGTATTTGTCCGGCAGAGGGAGGGGAGGTAGTTTGAGTGCTTGGTCGGTTGTCTTTCCGCCAGTGTGGAAGGTTGAATTCCAAACGTCTCCATGGTATATGCTGCCGTGAGGGCATGTTGCACTGTTGATGGCGATTCGTCTCAGTATAGCACTTGCAACCAACTAGCTCAATCATTTGTTGGATCTATTCTAATTTCCGCCCTCTTTTGCAATTTTTACCTTCTACAGTGCCCTCTCATGCTGTTCTTTCTTTTTGTCAGTGTTTCGCACATATTCCTCTCTTTGCAGATCCTACGGAGAATTTCTCATTTCAGATCTTATCAGTCCACCTAATTTTCAACACCCTTCTGCAGCAACACATATCAAACGCTTCGATTCTCTTCTCTTTCGGTTTCCCTTCGGTCAATGATTCACTATCATACAATGCTGTGCTCCAGCCGTAAATTCTTGAAAATTTCCTCCTCGAAGCCGATGTTTGATATAGCAGACTTCTTGTGGCCAGGAATATGCTCTTCAGCAGTGTTAGTCACCTTTTTATGTCCTCCTTCCGTCGTCTTCCGTATGTTATTGTGATTCCAAGGTAGCAGAATTGCTTAACTTCATCTGCTTCGCGGTTCCTAATTCTAATGTTAAGTTTATCGCTAATCTCATTTTTGCTACTTCTCATTACTGCATATTTGTTCAATTTATTCTTGATCAATAGTGTGTGCTCATCAGATTTTTCTTCGTGATGTGGTCCGCACCAGCTCCGCCACGGGAGAACTAACATCCATGTACACAATGAACAACAAGTTTGTTACTAATAACATAAATCACTCTTGTCCGTCTTGGAGCATAAATTCACAATAACACCAAAAATAGGTTGACAATCGAAGTCTCTGTCTTACTAAACACGTCTGATTGTTTAAGCCAAAGTTCAACTGTTTGCCTAGAATGGCTAAGTCACAAAGAGTCAGAGCTGTAAGGACCACCCGTTGAAGCTTCTGTCTCTAAACAGAATCACTGTAACATGCCGAGATACCAAAATTCGAAAGGTCCAAATGTCAAGAGGCCAAGTCTCTGCATAGCCAGGATGAAGACCGCTGGCGGCTCCACGTATCTCTGGAAGATGGCGGCCCCAGATGTGTTGACAAGGTGCAACTGCCGGTTACGCGCCGGGCAACGGCTTAAGTAGCGACCGGCGGATGAATCTGTCCCGAATTACTTGCGGCCACGTAACATGGCAGAGGCTCAGGTATTATCGCCTTGGAGGTGAAGTGATGCGGTAGCTTCTTGAGATATACCCTCTCGAAGACCTTTGAACCTTTGAGAGGACAGTTAAAACACAGTGATCACACATTTCTTTCTTCTCAGTTTCGCCACAACGCTTCGTTCACTCTCGATGCATGAAGTGGTCACAAAATGTTTTGGTTCAGCCGTGTATGTAGAGGTAGATTTAGTTTTGACGGAGGAAACTTCGAATCAATGTCTCATTGGCCAAATTCGCCTGATTTATTGATTAGCGAGTTTTTGTTCATTTACATAAAAAAGAATTGCATAGATAGCGATTTTGGCACTTCAAGAAGCGCTTACTTGGCTGAAGTAGACATTAACCGAAGCTGTAGTAAAACTATAAAGGCTATAATTCAAAACAGCAGCCAGCTCCAAGTACGGCTGAAAGAAGTTTTATTTAAATCAAACCATTGCCAGTCTCGGATTTATTACAAATCCATCTTCAGGTGGTTCTTAAAGACTTTTTTGCTTTCTTGTTGGAGCCTCGCTTTATGGTCGTTATTGGGTTCGTGCACTAACAAGTGAGATAAAAAGAAACTTTTCGTCAAAATTGGTTATGGTTACGAAGGTGTTCTTTTCGGTTTTGCCTTCACATACGTGAAATGGCTTTAAAGTTAATAAAACATTAAATGTGGCGAAAAGTTAAGTGATGTATATTTATGTGTGACGTGTTCATCGTCTGTGTGACACATTTTGAAGTTTCGACATTTTGAAACGTGCACTATGTGAGTGTTGTTAAATTCTCTGGAACTGCTTTAACACACACCATTCTATGTTTTGTGGAAGCACACAAGCTCCAAACTCCACCTGAGCAACAAAAACATAGTTCAAAGACGTAATTCTGTACGTCTGTTTGAAGCCGGTGGGCCGCCATGTTTGATTGGTCAAAACAGTGACAGAGCTCTTGTTAGAATTGCGTGTTCTTCATATTTAACGTTATGTCTGCGAAATAATTTCAGATGATGAGTGTTACAATGTTTACATGCATAACACAACGTCAGGATAGCTTTTTCAGGTGTTTTCGTTTTGTTTTTAATGCGTTTTTGCCCCAGCAATACAACTGATTTGGTCTCGTTAACTTAAGTGTTTCTTTTGGATACGAACTTCGAATGATGAAAAATAACAGTGTACAAAGCTCTTTTCAAACTCAAATCACCTTTTACTGTATTTGTGTCGATGTAAAGTGAAAGCAGAACCCGAAAGCTATGCTAGTTTACATACCGGATGATATTTCTTACTCGTTTACACACTTATACAAAATTTCATTTGTAAATACAAACATCGTTTGTGCTTTGTCAAGAAAAATAAGCATATGAACCCACAGAGCCCTACGAGCTTCATTGATCGGAAATCTGAAATAAAATAAGAAGAAAACAGTTTCACAAAACGTAAACAAGGCCGCACATCTCACGAATATAAACGACAATATTTTACGAACGGGGCCACTTACGCATGGAACGTGATTCCTTTTAACTTGGTAACACTATTCCAACGGTTAGTACACCCGTAAACAACGCAAACCGGCATTTTAAAATGAAAAAACCTTCAGCAGCTCTAGACAGTAGCACAATCGGAAACGAGTCTTCTGACCAAACTGCAATGGCGGAGCTCGGTTTCTGTCGGCTTCATTCAAGTTTGTGACGTCATGGCATCTCCCCTCCTTATGCCTGCAGGCTGTATAGAGTATATGGGCACAGTAAAACATGTCTTTGCAACAGCGATGACATTAATTTAAAGGACGTAAAGAGAAGTAAAATTATGTACAATAAATTCTAATACGGCATTGTACTGAATGGCTAAGGTTACGCAAAAAAATATTACAAGTAATGAAAGTTGTATAGGTGTGAACTACCCAGCCACATGTTATGTGTGTTACATTGTGATCAAATAAAGTATTTATACATTGAATATATCGAACACTGAACATGTGCGTTACATGAACGGTGCGTAAAGTACAAGAGCACTATAAAACATTTTTTTCTTTCGCTGTTACAGTGGTGAACCTGAGAATAAAAATTGAATTTGAAGTGGCGCTGTACATGATGAATACCATTAGGATATCTGCATATACACGATTAGTCTGCAATTCACAGTCAAGTGCATCGCATAGGGTTCATCGAACCACCTTCAAGCTATTTCTCTGCCGTTCCACTCTCGAACTGAGCGCGAGAAAAACGAACACTTAAATCTTTCCGTACGAGATCTGATTTCTCTTATTTTGTTACGATAATTTCATCCTCTGTAGGTGGGCGCCAACAATTTTTTTTCACATTCAGAGGAAATAGTTGGTGACTGAAATATCATGGGAAGATCCTGCCCCAACGATAAACGCCTTGGTTTAATGATTGCCATCCAAATGCTCGTATCATATCTGTGGCACTCGCTCTCTCTCTCTCTCTCTCTCTCTCTCTTTCTCCCTCTCTCCCTCCCTCCCTCCCTCCCCTCTCCCCTCCTATTTCGCGGTAATACTAAACAAGCTGGCCTTCTTTGAACTACTTCGATGTCCTCCGTCATTCCTATCATATGTGCATCCCATACCGAGCAGCAATACTCCATGATGGACAAGTGTAGTGTAATAGGTCTCTCTAGCACAGCTGTTGCATTTTGCATCTTTGGTTCGCTTTCTCCACAACATTATCTGTGTGATCGTTCCAATTTAAGTTATTCGTAATTGTAATCGTAAGTATTTAACTGATTTCACAGCCTTTAGATTTATGTGATTTATGTTTTACTTACTACCTCTTTGTAATGTAAAAGATAAGCCGCAATATTTGTACATTGAATCTGCCGCTGAATCCTAACAAAATCATGCTTTGAGATATCAACATCAAAGTCAATAAATGTTTACGTAACTATTTCGAACATATGCAGTAGTCAATATTTTGAGATGCAATAAAATGTATGTGTAAATAAATATACTGACGGAAAAAATCGCAACATCAAGAAAGAGTTGTGCGACATAAACGAAAGTTGTTAGGCGTATTTCTACATCTGAAAGATGATGTCTTTTCATTTACCGCGCTAATCGCATAAGGCCAACGGTCTTGCCGCAGTGGTAAAACCGGTTCCCGTCAGATCACCGAAGTTAAGCGCTGTCGGGCTGGGCTAGCACTTGGATGGATGACCATCCGGTCTGCCGAGCCCTGTTGGCAGGCGGGGTGAAGCAAACTGAGGAGCTACTTGATCGAGAAGTAACGGGATCCGGTCTCGGAAGCTGACATACGGCCGGGAGAGCGGTGTGCTGACCACATGCCCCTCCATTTCCGCATCCAGTGACGCCTGTGTGCTGAGGATGACACGGCGGCCGGTCGGTACCGTTGGGCCTTCATTGCCTGTTCGGGAGGAGTTTAGTTTTTTAGTTTAGTTTAATGGCATAAGAGTAGCGCTAGTAGCGCCACTATGAGGATGCAAATCGGGTTTACTTTAAATATACGGTGTACGGTCGTGAGCGTGGGTTACCTTTTAGATTGGACGCGGTGAGTTGCTTTCAGTCAAGAATACCTTTAAGGCGACAAAAACACCATTATCAACATCTCACTGAGTTTGAACAAGGTCGTGTAATAGGACTACAAGGTGATGCATGTTACTTCTGCCATACTGCGAGAAGACTTGGCAGGAACATAGCCACTGTAATGACTACTGGCAGTGGTGGTCATTCTAACGGTCAGTAGCAAGAAGACCGGGCAGCGGAGGGTCAAGTGACAGACACTACCGAGAGGGAAGACCATCGTGTTCGGCGCATGGCTCTGGTGCATCGTACTGCATCTCCAGCAGCAATTTGAGCAGGAGTTGGCACCACATTGACACAACGAGCTGTTACAAATGGCTTACTTCAGCGACAACTCCGAGAAAGATGCCCAGCAGCGTGCATTCCACTGACCCCGTACCACCGCCATTTGAGTCTTCAGTGGAGTCAGGCGAGAGCTCATCAAGCGAGAGCTCATTGGAGGGCAGGGTGGAGGTCTGTTGTGTTTTCTGATGTAAGCTGGTTCCGTCTTGGTGCCAGTTACCAGTGATGGCAGTGTGCTATTTAGAAAGGAGGCCAGTTGTGGTGTGAGCGTGTGGGTGCTATTCTGTCATTCTGTGCAACGGATTAATCTGAGAGGTACCCTTTACCCTGTGGCTCCTGCAAGATGCAGTTTCCACCCCCACACTACTACAAAAGTCAGACAGACGCTCCTAACGTTCTAAAGAGAAATGCCTGAAAAACTTTTAGCAATAAATATCTTCTGGAGACGTCCGCTGTAAGGAAATGACACAAAAATTCACAAAATTTCTTATGTAACTAGTGGGATACTTGGGTACTGGAGTAGGAAGTTACCTCTTGAGGATAGGATTCGCTAATGAAATTTCTATACAAAGTTTAAGATGTTATTGACTTGGCAGAATGGCTGAGAGCCACGCCTACTCAAGTTGAATAATTATGCGTTAGAATGTTGCTTGCTACGGTCGAGGCTGTCGCGTGTGAAATGCAGTGAAGTGTACAGTTGTGGAGGAAATATGGGGCTCGCAAGAGCTGTAGCGCACAATACCGTAAGCTGCGATGACTGCTGTCTGCACCGCTCGCTGCTGACGAATAAGATAACTCCTATATAGATTGACCTTCGCCAATCAAACTCTCCCTACGCCTTGATGAAGTCAAAGACTCCTATTCGCCCGTAGTCTAACTATTGGCGTGGTACACCGGTCAGATAACCAGTCCACTGTGATGCCACCCAAAAATTCGCTCGCAGGCGTTTAACTATAACTCTGTCCGTTCACACCGCACAATAAGTGTGGCGGCCAACACAGTGAACAACGCTTAATCACAAGGACTCAACATAGAGTCGCACTCCGATTCGCTCTCGACAGAGGTGCTCTTCCAGTGAAGTACTGAGGAGAGACTTGTTCCTCGCTCTTTGAGTACACGTACAAGCGCGCACGCTCTCGTTACGTGTTCTCGCTCCAAGAGCGACAATGGAACGGCCCCTCTCCATGCCAGAAGTGAAGGGGTATATCTTTCGGTCTCTTCCATTACTCCTTCAGCTCAAGGCGTCAGAAATATCGTCTGCCAATCAGAATTGCTCTTCTAAAACGGGAGGATGACTTTTCGTTTAAGGCGACCAATCCGGAAATCTGTAGCATCGGCGTTTGGCGTTTGCTGTCTCCCTGTGAAAACCTCTGAAACTACATGCTCTGTTTGTAAAGAATGCGTAGGCTGGGCGCTCCCACACAATGTAGCGGAATTTGCTTTTAAGCTGAACACGGGGTCATTCTTCCTTTCACTCGAACAAATGCTGTCCGCTCCACGGGCGGCCGAGGTTGACTCATCCTCTGAAGGGATTGGCCTCCCGGTGTGCGGTCTGCCTCTCTCGAACTAAAAGCTCCTGTGACCGTCATGTCTGGAATGTACACTCCTGGAAATGGAAAAAAGAACACATTGATACCGGTGTGTCAGACCCACCATACTTGCTCCGGACACTGCGAGAGGGCTGTACAAGCAATGATCACACGCACGGCACAGCGGACACACCAGGAACCGCGGTGTTGGCCGTCGAATGGCGCTAGCTGCGCAGCATTTGTGCACCGCCGCCGTCAGTGTCAGCCAGTTTGCCGTGGCATACGGAGCTCCTGGTAGCATGCCGCGACAGCGTGGACGTGAACCGTATGTGCAGTTGACGGACTTTGAGCGAGGGCGTATAGTGGGCATGCGGGAGGCCGGGTGGACGTACTGCCGAATTGCTCAACACGTGGGGCGTGAGGTCTCCACAGTACATCGATGTTGTCGCCAGTGGTCGGCGGAAGGTGCACGTGCCCGTCGACCTGGGACCGGACCGCAGCGACGCACAGATGCACGCCAAGACCGTAGGATCCTATGCAGTGCCGTAGGGGACCGCACCGCCACTTCCCAGCAAATTAGGGACACTGTTGCTCCTGGGGTATCGGCGAGGACCATTCGCAACCGTCTCCATGAAGCTGGGCTACGGTCCCGCACACCGTTAGGCCGTCTTCCGCTCACGCCCCAACATCGTGCAGCCCGCCTCCAGTGGTGTCGCGACAGGCGTGAATGGAGGGACGAATGGAGACGTGTCGTCTTCAGCGATGAGAGTCGCTTCTGCCTTGGTGCCAATGATGGTCGTATGCGTGTTTGACGCCGTGCAGGTGAGCGCTACAATCAGGACTGCATACGACCGAGGCACACAGGGCCAACACCCGGCATCATGGTGTGGGGAGCGATCTCCTACACTGGCCGTACACCACTGGTGATCGTCGAGGGGACACTGAATAGTGCACGGTACATCCAAACCGTCATCGAACCCATCATTCTACCATTCCTAGACCGGCAAGGGAACTTGCTGTTCCAACAGGACAATGCACGTCCGCATGTATCCCGTGCCACCCAACGTGCTCTAGAAGGTGTAAGTCAACTACCCTGGCCAGCAAGATCTCCGGATCTGTCCCCCATTGAGCATGTTTGGGACTGGATGAAGCGTCGTCTCACACGGTCTGCACGTCCAGCACGAACGCTGGTCCAACTGAGGCGCCAGGTGGAAATGGCATGGCAAGCCGTTCCACAGGACTACATCCAGCATCTCTACGATCGTCTCCATGGGAGAATAGCAGCCTGCATTGCTGCGAAAGGTGGATATACACTGTACTAGCGCCGTCATTGTGCATGCTCTGTTGCCTGTGTCTATGTGCCTGTGGTTCTGTCAGTGTGATCATGTGATGTATCTGACCCCAGGAATGTGTCAATAAAGTTTCCCCTTCCTGGGACAATGAATTCACGGTGTTCTTATTTCAATTTCCAGGAGTGTATGTGTTTACGCCAGCCTCGAGTATTTCAACCACGGTGTGCTTACTTGTTATTTGCATATCGTTTACATGAATTCATACAACATTGACTTTATCTTATCGAATTTGGGTACGAATGAAGCATCTTGATGTGCGGAATATGATTGTGAGGGCGGAATATGTAAGCAATGAAGGTCAGGAGACCACGACGTCTTACAGTGGCCCTGCAAACAATCTGTCTGCATGCTAGACACACTTGACCTACACCTGGAGTTATAGTCTGGGGTGCGAATTCGAACAATAGCAGGAGCACTCTCATGGTTATCCCAAGCACCTCGATTGCAAATTTGTACGTCAGTCTGGTGATTCGACCTGTTGAGCTGCCTTTCATAAGCAGCACTCCAGGCCGTGTTTTCCAGCAGGATAACGCTCGCTCACATATCGCTGTTGTAGCCCAACATGCTCTACAGCGTGTCGGCATGTTGCCTTGGCCTGCTCGAGCACCGTATCCGTCTCCAATCGAGAAGATATGAGAAATTATCGGACGACAACTCCAGCGTCATCCACAAACAGCATTAATCATCCCTGTATTGATCGACCAAGTGCAACAGGCATAGAATCCCAACAAACTTAGATCTGGCACCTGTACAGCAGAATGCATGTAGGACTGAGTGCTTGCATTCATCTGGGGGTTACACTGATTGTTAATTTACCAAAATGGTTCAAATGGCTCTGAGCACTATGGGACTCAACTGCTGAGGTCATAAGTCCCCTAGAACTTAGAACTACTTAAACCTAACTAACCTAAGGACAACACACACATCCATGCCCGAGGCAGGATTCGAACCTGCGACCGTAGTGGTCACGCGGTTCCAGACTGTAGCGCCAGAACCGCTCGGCCACCAGCGGCCGGCTACCAGCATTTCACATGTCTTTTGTCGCGCTTACATTAATCTCTGATCTTGCAATATTAATGATTTAAACAAGTTACCTAGACAAATGTGTATCCGAAATTTAATTACTCTTCTGAGACCCCTACTTAGCCTGCAGGACATGACAGATAGTATAAATTGTGGAAAGGGGCCAAAATAAGGGGCCGTCAGTTACACTCGAACTTATAACTTTATTGTTTGATCAAATATTACAAGAGCCCCCAAAAAAAAATTTTTTTAACACACAGCTGTAATCTCTCGGACTTAATTACCGGCTGAAAGTCACTTTCATTTAAAAATGGCTGAAGGCCAATAACTTATAACGCAAGCTTAATCAGAAATTTAAAAGGGCAGCCTTATCTTAAATCAATTCTTTAGTTAGGCTGAAGTAACAAGTTAAATTCAAATCGGCTGAAGGCCTAACACCTAAAACTCCAAAACATTAATTTTTTTAAATACCAAAGGCCTTACGTGGAACAGTTCTTTAAACTAGGTTGAAGGGCTTAAGAGCAAAACAACGCTAATTTAAAAAAAATCGGCTAGAAGCCATACAAGTACAAACAACAAGAAGAAATTTAAAAAAAGGTCAGTACACCCAAGGGCGCTCAGATGTTTGAGGGTACGATCAGACGACAACCCAACCGACAGAAAGTCAACGGACCAAGTGATAGGATAACTTATCTTTCGTGTCCGGGATCGGTGAGCCACGGACCTCGTAGCAATGGGAACAGCCCCTCAAACTCCGACCTCACGTGGACGTCGCCAAGCTCCGGCCAGACACGCGCCACGGAGACTTCCTCGCTGCTCCATGCCAGACCCGGAAACGCTGAAAGGAGCAAATATACGTCGGCCGATGAGACAGCCAACCGAACGACCAACCGACGGTCGTCCCGCTCCAGTGTCCCTTCGTCGGACAGTTCATGTGTGCCGCCATCGGTCGGCGAGCACTGGCTGTCGGCGCCTCAGCGGCGCTCCGTCCCCCAACTTCACTGCTGCTTCGTCCCGACTGCACTGCTGCTCCGTCTCCAGCTGACTCCCAGACACATTTTTTTTCCTTTATTGAATTTCAATCCCCCCGAAGGGGGCGGGCTGGCAGCAGCTTAGTATGCCGCTCTTCAGCCTACAGACTTTGTTAAAAAGATGAAGAGAATAAATAATAAAAACAGGCGATAAAATCGGAGAATTAAATAGTAACATGGCGAAAAAATCGTGAAACTTAAAACATAGAACAAAGAGATGGTGATGCTAATAAAATACATACGAAGCTGACAGGTAAAACAATAGACACACAATTAAAAAACACAGCGACCGTCTGGGTTCTGTTTGCAAAAGACAAAATTCACACCCAGTGACAGCATGGTTTCTGTTTGGAACACGAGAAAGACGAACAACACTGAACATTCACTGGAACACTGCACTAAAAAGTTAGCAAATGTGACATACCACAGCCGAGAGCAGGTGGGGGGAAACTGGACAGATGATGGGAAAATAAAAAAGGGGGGGGAAGGAGAGGAAAAGCGATGGGGGGGAAGCGGGAAAGGAGCCGATGGAGGATGAGGACCCATAAGAGGAGTGGGGGGGGGGGGGTGCTGGGCAGATGCGACAGGGAGTGGGGAACGCAGAGGAGGGGAATACAAAAGGACTCGGGGGGGGGGGGGGGAAGGAAGGCAGGGAGAGGTTTGGTGGGGAGAAAACAGGATGGAAGGGGGGGAAGAGGGAGCCCAGGGAAAAGACAGAGGAAAGGAGGGGGGGGTGAGGATCACAGTTGATAGGAGGGATAGATGGAGGGAGAGAGGGCATCATCCGGGAGGGGGAGTTGATGGAAACCACCTTGGGAAAGGATATGAAGGGTGTAGAGATGGAGGGTCGGGGGGACATAACAGTGAAGGCGTGGCAGGGGGCGGGGACAGGATGGAAGGAGGGGAAGAGGGAGACCAGGGAAAAGACAGAGGAAAGGAGGGGGGGTGAGGATCACAGTTGATAGGAGGGACGGATGGAGGGAGAGAGGGCATCATCCGGGAGGGGGAGTTGATGGAAACCACCTTGGGAAAGGATATGAAGGGTGTAGAGATGGAGGGTGGGGGGGACACAACAGTGAAGGCGTGGCAGAGGGCGGGGACGAGAGAGGAGTGGAGCAACCAGGGGGTGAGGGGGATCAAGGGAGGTGCAGATTATGCGGATATGTTCGAGGAACAGGAGCAGATGGGGGAAAGGAATGAGGTCATAGAGGATCCACGTGGGGGACGGGAAGCGTATACGGAATGCGAGGCGGAGTGCATAACGCTCAAGGATCTGGAGGGACTTATAGAATTCCCAGACACACGACGACCCAGAAATACTATCGGTCGCTCCAGAGATGGTACGACAGTGCACTTATCGATACGCGCTGCTGCTGCCGCTCACCGGCAAGTAAGGCAGGAAGTTAGTGACGCCAGTAAATGGAATAGGAAAACGAGGCAGCAGTACCGTAATAGAAGATGACAAACAATAAATGGCATGAACACGAGCCGTGCACGGCTCATCTTCATTAATTATTTTTTGGTGTTGCGATTTTTTCCCGTCAGTGTGTTTCGTTCAATTACCTTTACAAAAACTTCAAGGGAAGGCCCTCATAAAAGTTTAAATGGTGCTTACTTGGTTGTTGATGCATGGCTCGTTAACACTCGTGCACAGTGATACGGAAGCCAGTGCGCGAGACGTCGCTGTTCAAGTTCATGACGGTGCTGCGACTGGAGGTGTGGCTGAGCATCGTGGGCGCGCTCACCGTCACCGGCATCATGATCTGGCTGCTCGACAAGTACTCGCCCTACAGCGCCCAGAACAACAAGGAGATGTACCCCTACCCCTGCAGGTGAGTACCTCGCCACCAGCGGTCCGCCCCAGGAGCGCCGTCCCACAAGTGGGGGAACTGAGGTTAGTATGGCAGGTAGGACGGACCACTTCGTGTTGCTCAGCTTGTGGTTGGACAGCGGTCGCACGTAGTACTTCGAAAAAAATGCAGACATCGCTCAGCCATTGGCACAACTTGGATGAGTAGCTGTTGGATTTGTGTCACAAATAAATTTTATAGGTTTTTGAGTGTCGAAGCTGGTGAACGGGGTAACTTTCACCATCGGTTTGTACTGTTAAAGGTAAGAAATAATATTGCCACACTAGTATTAGTATCTACATGCCAACGGCCTTGCCGCAGTGGTAACACCGGTTCCCGTCAGCTCACCGAAGTTAAGCGCTGTCGGGCTGGGCAAGCACTTGGATGGGAGACCATCCGGTCTGCCGAGCGCTGTTAGCAAGAGGGGTGGACTCAGCCCTTGTGAGGCAAACTGAGGAGCTACTTGATTGAGAAATAGCGACTCCGGGCTCGGAAACTGACATATTGTCAGGAGAGCGGTGTGCTGATCACATGCCCCTCCATATCCGCATCCGGTGACGCCTGTGGGCTGAGGATGACACGCCGACCAGTCGGTACCTTTGCGCCTTCATGGCCTGTGCGGAAAGAGTTTAATTTTAGTATTGGATTTGGGTCATAAATAAACTTTATTGGTTTTTAGTGTAGAAGCTGGTGAACGGGTAATTTTCACCATCGGTTTATACTGTTAAAGGTAAGAAGTAATATTGCCACAGTTGTATTAGTATCTAAATGCCAACGGCCTTGACGCAGTGGTAACACCGGTTCCTGTCAGATCACCGAAGTTAAGCGGTGTCGGGCTGGGCTAGCACTTGGATGGGTGATGGGCTGATGATGACACGGCGGCCAGTCGGTGCCTTTGGGCCTTAATGGCCTGTGCGGGAGGAGTTTAATTTTAGTATTAATATCTAAGTACCGTAAAGCAGATATACAGGGTGAGTCAAAAAGGACTTTCTAATTTTGGAATGATATAGAAATTTATTGAGATAATTTACAGAATCGGTAAATGCATAATTTTGTGGCAGACAACTTCAAGTTTCATATAAAAGTGCCAAGTGTCATTATGGTTCGATGTGAGTACCAACTGTGATGCGACAAACATCTCACTGGTGATCAATTTCTTCCCACACTCGATGCAGAAAGCCATGCGTGACTTGTGCAAAAGCAGTGCAGATTCGATTTTTCAGGTAAGCTAAATTGTTTGGTAGGGGAGGAATATACACACGGTCTTTAATGAAACCCCAGAGAAAAAAGTTCCTTTCAAGAAACCAAAACACACAGCGAGCACTCTCCACACCAGTGAAAGTAGCCATTTTAACTGTGCACCACTGTGCACTCCTGGTTGGCGGAATGGGGTACTGACGCACTACGTGAATCAAACTTGAGATTGTTTGCTACTAAATGGTACATCTACCGATCTGTAAGTTATCTTAACAAATTTCTGTATCATTCCAAATTTGTAAAGACTTACCTCGTACTTTGGTCGCCGTGGTTATTTTGACCACTCATCGCCAAGAGTTTTACAGCGCTCTGCTGGCTCTCATTTGGGTATTTAGTATATATTGTCTGTTGGTAAAGTACCGTCATGTACTCTATGAGGCGCCGTATAGTGCTGATTTCTTGCGCAACAGTTGGCGAACCTGTTGCGACTTACAATTGTATGCGAAAAAGTGTGTTAAAATCAGATTGCACTGAATCCACCGATATCATTTAACTGCAAAGCGATCGGTGTTTCAATTGTATCATTACACTACTCGATTAATTCTCAAAACAGAAAATTGATTAGTTTTTTTTAGAGATGTGTATATCAGCTACTAAATTACGATTTCTGAAGTCACGTCCATGATTTCTCTGTTTCCGTGTTACTTTGACCACCAGTCATTGTTACCCCAGGGTTACAGATACACAACTTATTAAATAGTGTTGTTGCCAATTACAGTGTGCAACTAAGAAATACGTACATTAACTATCATTTTATAGTCGAAGGCTCATTTGTTACTGTTAATGTGCCTACAACTAAGAAAACAAATGTCGGTCATATATTGCTCAAATTGCAAGCTGTTGTGGTTCAGGCAGTGACTGAAGTACAGCATATAATGCCAAATATACCAGGAAACACGGAATGAAGACTGTGTGGCCACAAGTGTCAGACATTGTCTAGATAGATGAAGAAAGATAACCTTAATTCTAACTGCAATAGATGTTTAGAAACGATAATTATGTCTGAAATGGAAGAAATTGAAGTTATTACGCTGAGCTACATTTGGAGCTATGTGTGTGGTACTTCATCTTAGTACCTTTCATATTATTTATAATTTTGCTCATGGATCAAACTGTTTGTTTTATGTACTGTACAAGTTTTTTCTCTTTTATGAGACTTAATAAAGCACATATGAATACTGTAGTTCACTGTATTTGTTCCTGAGTGGTCAAAGTTTCATTGTGTTTTTGAAATATTGACCACAAATGGAATGGCAGCTGATATTTGTGGTGGAAGTATAACCCAGTCACTGCATCCCGTAATCCACACTAATTTTGACCACCTACATTTTTTCCGTTAGTTTCTCTGCGTTTTGGAAAATGTAATGTACTGATTCCCCCTCCCCCCCCCCCCCCCCGCCCACCTCATGAACCATGGACCTTGCCTTGGTGGGGAGGCTTGCGTGCCTCAGCGATACAGATGGGGGTAGCATAGGTGCAACCACAATAGAGAGGTATCTGTTGGGAGGCCAGAAAACGTGTGGTTCCCGAAGAGGGGCAGCAGCCTTTCCAGTATTTGCAGGGGCAACAGTCTTGGTGATTGACTGATCTGGCATTGTAACATCAACCAAAACGGCCTTGCTGTGTTGGTACCGAGAATGTCTGCAAGCAAGGGGAAACTGCAGCTGTAATTTTTTCCGACGGCATGCAGCTCTACTGTATGGTTAAACGATGATGGCATCCTCTTGGGTAAAATATTCCAGAAGTAAAATAGTCCCCCATTCGGATCTCCTGATGAGGACCACTCAGGACGACGTCTTCTTCACGAAAAGCATAACTGACGTTCTGCGGATCGGAGCGTGATTTGTCAGATGACTTAATCGTGCAGGTAGCTTGGAACATTTAAAAAGGGAAATGGATAGGTTACAGTTAGATATAGTGGGAATTGGTGAAGTTCGGTGGCAAAAGGAACAGAACTTCTGGCCAGGTGAACACAAGGTTATAAATGCAAAATAAAATGGTGGTAATGCAAGAGCAGGTTTAATAATGAGTAATAAAATAGGAACACGGATAAGCTACTAAGAACAGCATAGTGGACGCATTATTGTAGCCACGATAGACCCGAAGCCCTCACCCACCACAGCAGTACAGATTTATATGCCAACTAGCTCTGCAGATGAGGAGGAGATTGGGGAAATGTATGAAGAGATAAAAGAAATTATTCACATAGTTAAGGGAGCCGAAAACTTGTCATGGGGGACTGAAATTCAATAGCCAGTAAAGGAAGAGAAGGGGGAAAGGAATGTAAGAGGAAGCAGAAGTAGAATTTTGCACAGAGCATAATTTAATCATAGCTAAAACTTGGTTTAAAAATCGTGAGAGAAGATTGTACACGTCGAAGAGACCTGGAGACACTGGAAGGTTTCAGATGGGTCATATAATGGTTACACAGAGATTTAGGAACCAGATTTTAAATTGTAAGACATTTCCAGTGGCAGATGTGGACTCTAACCACAATTTATTGGTTATGAACTGCAGATTAAAACTGAAGAAACTGCAAAAAGGCAGGAATTTAAGGAGATGGGGACCTAGATAAACTGAAAGAACCAGAGGCTGTAGAGGATTTCAGAGGGAGTATTAGGGAACAATTGACAAGACCAGGGGAAAGGAATACAATAGAAGAAGAATGGGTAGCTTTGAGAGATGAAATAGTGAAGGCAGGAGAGGATCAAGTAGGCAAAAAGACGGCGGCTAGTAGAAATCCTTCGGTAAAACAAGAGATATTGAATTTAATCGATGAAAGGAGAAAATATAGAAATGCAATAAATGAATTAGGCGAAAGGGGATTCAAGCGTCTAAAAAAAGAGATTGACAGAAAGTGCAAAATGGCGAAGCAGGAGTGGCTAGAGGACAAATGGAAGCATCTATAATCATATACAACTAGGGGTAAGATAGATACTGCCTACAGGAAAATTAAAGAGACGTTTCGAGAGAAAGAGAACCACTTGTATGAATATCAGGGGCTCAGGTGGAAAACCAGTCCTAAGCAGAGAACGGAAAACAGAAAGGTGGAAGGAGTAATAGAGGGTCTATACACAGGAGGTGCAGTTGAGAGCAATATTATGGAAATGGAAGAGGAGTAGAGGAAGAAGATAAGGGAGATATGACACTGCATGAAGAATTTGACAAGCCACTGATAGACCTAAGTCGAAACAAGGCCCCGGAAGTAGACAACATTCCATTAGATCTACTGATAGTCGTGGGCGAGCCAGCCATGACAAAACTCTGGTGTGCAAGATGTGTGAGACAGGCGAAATACCCTCAGACTTCAGGAAGAATATAATAATTCTAATTCTAAAGAAACCAGGTGCTGACAGGTGTGAAAATTACCTAACTACCAGTTTAATAAGTCACGGCTGCTAAATACTAACACGAATCCTTCACAGAAGAGTGGAGAAATCCATAGAATCCTACCTCAGGGAGGATCAGTTTGGATTCCTGAGAAATGTAGGCACACGCAAGGCGATACAGACCCTACGACTTCTCGTAGAAGATAGGTTAATAAAAGGCAAACTACGTTTATAGCATTAGTGTAGACCTAGAGAAAGCTGTTGACTGGGGTACTCTGTTTGAAATTCTAATGATGGCGGGGGTAAAATACAGAGAGCGAAAGGCTATTTACAATTTGTACAGAAACTGGATTGCACTTATAAGAGTCGAGGGACACGAAAAAAAAAACAGTGATTGGGAAGCGTTGGGACAGGGTTGTAGCCTATCCTCGATGTTATTCAGTCTGTATGTTGAGCAATCAGTAAGGCAACAAAAGAAAAAATTGGAGTAGGAATTAAGGTCCAGGGAGAGGAAATAAAGACTTCGAGGTTTGCTGGTGACATTCAATTTTGTCAGAGACAGTAAAGGACCTGGAAGAGCAGTTGAACGGAGTTGACAGTATCTTGAAAGGATACTATAAGATGAACATCAACAAAATCAAAACGAGGATAATGGACCCTAGTCGAATTAAATCAGGTGATGCTGAGGGAATTAGATTAGGAAATGAGATATTTAAAGTAGTAAATGAGTTTTGCTGTTTGTGAAGCAAAATAACTCATGATGGTCGAAGTAAGGGAGGATATAAAACGTCGACTGGCAATGGCAAGAAAAGCTTTTCTGATGAAGAGAATTTTGTTAGCATAGAATATAGATTTAAGTGTCAGGAAGTCCTTTCTGAAAGTATGAAGTGTAGCCATGTATGGAAGTGAACATGAACGAGAAACAGTGTAGACAAGAAGAGAGTAGAAGCTTTTGAAATGTGGTGCTACAGAAGAATGCTGAAGATTAGATGGGTAGATCACAATAACTGATGAGGAGGTACTGAATAGAATTGGGGAGGTGAGAAATTTGTGGCGCAACTTGACTAGAAGAAGGGATCGGTTGGTAGGACATTTCTGAGGCATCAGGGGATAACCAATCGAGTACTAGAGGGAAGCGTGTGGGGTAAAAATCGTAGAGGGAGACCAAGAGATGAATACACTAAGCAGATTCAGAAGGATGTAGGTTGCGGTAGTTACTCGGAGATGAAGAGGCTTGCACAGGATGGAGTAGCACGGAGAGTTGCATCAAATCAGTCTTTGGACTAAAGACCACAAAACAACACCACTGTACTAATTGGTATGTAAACCTTTCATACAAGGTCCTATGTTCACTAACAAAAATGTCGCAGAAGTTAAAAAGCAGACATGATAATCGCATTTAAATCTGAAAATCGTTCAAAATATACCCGGTTTACTGTAGTCTAAAGTACAGGGGATGGGCCAAAATATGGAAACGCCACAAACACAACACATTACCATATCTGATAAGGTGTAGGAAAACCGTTGGCGTACAAAACATTTTCCAGGCGTCTCGAAGTGGATAAATGCTGGTCCTATATGGGTTTCAAGGGAATCTTATATCATTCTTCTTGCAAAATAACAGCAACGTCAGGTAATGATGATGGAGGTGGATGGCGACCACATACTCTTCTTTCGAACGTAGACCACAGAGTCTCAATAATATTGAGATGCCCTACCTGTGATGTTAATGTGACAGTTCACCTTCATGCTCATAAAACCAGTCCTCGACGATGCAAGCTGTGTGAACAGGAGTCCTGTCGTCTAGGAACACAGCATCAGCATTGGGGAACAAACATTGTACCACGAGGCAGACCTGATCAGCCCAAATGGTCACGTAAACCTTGGCTGTAGTGTGACCATGCAGAGTTGAAAGTTATCTGTTTAGTGTTGGTTGTATGCTGAAACTGTGTGTAGCTGAATTTCTCGCTAACAGTCTGAAAACTGCCTGGTTTCTAAATTCCGATTACAGACTCATAACTAGAATCAGCGTAGCTACCCTACTTTTTAACATAAACTTATTTATGCAAATTACTTAATATGAATATGAATTTAATTATCTGAATTGTATTTTATTATCTGTATGGTAGATTGCACGAAAGATCTATTCACAACAATACTCACAATGGCTAACTGTGCGTAATTTAAATGTGCCCTATTACAAAAAAAGCATTTGTAGAATGTACATGAAATTTCACTAATTGAAAACTGTTTCTAATATTCCTTCAAAAACGCTCATTTTAGCCCTACAGCAAATTCCTTCGTTGCAACGGATAACCTGATTTTGCTCTGGCTGCACTGCAAATGATGAGCTGAAATAAATCACCGCAAGGCATTTTGCCTTCTTATCGTTATTTCAGTTTTTTCATGCTGTTTTCTAAATCATTAATTATTATTTCTACTAAAGTGCGCAGCATGACAACGCATATTTTAACAAACAGTGAAGATATGATTTTCGAAAAAATCTATAAATGACAAAAGGTATTAGTTTAAAATTCTTTTAATGAGACGAAAAAGAACTCTGACAAATACCAACAACAAGCATTCTCTCTCTCCGCATTGTCGTACTCGATAATGTCTATTACCAAAATTTGTTTTCTTGAATTTCTAATACATTTTTATCTAACTGATCTAAATGAGGGAGAGCTAATTAAAATACTGAACACATGATTGACTGTTCTCTCTGATTACCAACACGTAGATATCGTTGGACACAATTCAATCTTTGCACAAAATAATTACTGAACTCACTCTTGCAAATAGAAAGCTCAAAATATCTTACCTTCTTCTGAAGTACAATCTCTTTATAAAATAATCTTAAAAGTTATTCTTTATCTTCGGGTCACACACCATGGAACATCTGCAGTAGAAATCTCTGTGCGCCAAGCTGCTCATTCCTCCATGATCCAACACCCTCTCTCCACGACTCCACAACTATACTCCGTTCATCATAAGAATAAACCTGGTGTAAACAAACACAAAAGCCATGATTCGTCAGTAGCCGTAGCACACGTACATGATGTTGTTACATTACAGGAAGTAGGTCCTCCTTATGTATTACATGTATTATTACTAAATTACGTTAAATGAAACTTTAAGATATTCAAATGTATTAACAGCCATCCTACGTTTTCCATAATTACGCTTTGGTTACGTAGTTTTATTTCAAAAATCGTGTATAGTCGCAACCTCTGCACTGTTGTGCTCTGATCGACGCGCTGTTAATACGCAGTACGAAAATGACTGAGGCAGCTTCCTGTTCCGTAGTGAAACATGCGTGTGGAACACGATTAAAAAGTGCCGAGAAATAGGTTGTTCTTTATGTTTGTCTTAAATTTACAGAGATAATCGGCTTTGAAGTTTTCCAAGGGACTGTATTAGCTACAGTTGCAACAAAAATGAAAGTTCGTGTTCAACGGACTCGGTAGCGTAATAGTCTGGCTGACTTATTACTGCACATGTTTAGTTGGTTAATGTCTCGCCTGAGTCAATTTTTTTTCTCATTCAATCTGAATTACCTACAACTCGCAATTGTAAAATTCATCATCATTTATGAATAATGCATGTCTTCTCCTTTTTAATTACATATTGCACGCGAAATTCCTGCTATCAAATATCAATTCCCAGTTATCGATATTTTATGAAAGACTGTTAACAAAGGTTGCTTAAATTAAGAAAGCATAACAATTTATTTTTTAAGGAAAAAACTAAATACTCTTTATTTGGAGTATGTCAATTGTTTTATAACACAGATGTGTCGTGGAAACATGAAAAACAATCATTTTCACAGCATCGAGCACACCATGCATTTGCTGCATTTTTACATTTGCCACTGCACCATTGCAATATGAACCCAACAGTACCGATCTGCAACCAAGTTAAGGGATTTGGCCCGAGAAATAACAAGACTGTTAAGCTACCAGACGTACTGGATCTAACGCACGCAGCTTTTTCATGTCACTGCCGGACATTGGTGGAATGTAGAATGACACGTCATAAAAGAAGAGGAGAAAATGCGGCGCCTCGGTTGCTTCGTGGATTCTGTTGTTGATCGACTCTTTTTCAAAGTAACAGATGACAATTCCATTACCGAATGTATTTCTCGGATTCCGATAAGGAAGGAGCTAAGAGATTACCAGACGACTGACTGTAATTAGTACCTTCACTGGCTGCAGTGTTCAGCAGTACGGTGAAATCCCTGCAGTATACTTTTGCATCACACACGGCTCGCTCAGAAAAATTGCGCTACGTTTAAGTTAGGAATTTTCATCACTCTTATTTGTGATTATAATACTATGAGAACGAGTGCTGGAGTTTTGCCTAATATAATTTCATTTTCTTTAAAAATTAAATGACATTCAAAACTATATTGTTTCTTTTCCCGTTTGTACGTCTGAACTGCAGCTGCTCACATCATTCCAGGCTAGTTGGACCGCTGGTTGGCCAGTGCTGTCAGAGTTTACTGCCTCGGTAAAGCTGTTGTCCCGCACATTATCGCTCAGTCTATGTGCGTTTTGCGCAGCATAAAACGTATCCTTATGATCGTGCTTGACTGTACTGGTCACAACTTGGCTTCCGCTCCACGTGAAACGAACTCCAATGAGATCCAAGCAAACGCGGAAGAATATATAGCGTAATGTTTACATCAGGTTTATTCTTATGATGAACAGAATATACTGCTGCTCAAGGCTGCGGCGCGACTTGACTGACACCTACTAGTTTTCCCGCGCTTTTGTCAATAATGCAACCACTGGAAATCAAAGACTCTGTATCGCTCATATGCTCAGCATGCAAAGATATTAGAAGTGAAAACATTCCGAATAAACAGATAATTTTCGTTATACACTACTGGCCATTAAAATTGCTACACCAAGAAGAAATGCAGATGTTAAACGGTTATTCATTTGACAAATATATTATACTAGAACTGACATGTGATTACATTTTCACGCAATTTGGGTGCATAGATCCTGAGAAACCAGTACCCAGGACAACCACTTCTGGCCGTAATAACGGCCTTGATACGCCTGGGCATTGAGTCAAACAGAGCTTGGATGGCGTGTACAGGTACAGCTGCCCAAGCACCTTCAACACGACACCACAGTTCATCAAGAGTAGTGACTGGCGTATTGTGACGAGCCAGTTGCTAGGCCACTATTGACCAGACGTTTTCAGTTGGTGAGAGATCTGGAGAATGTGCTGGCCAGGGCAGCAGTCGAACATTTTCTGTATCCAGAAAGGCCCGTACAGGACCTGCAACATGCGGTCGTGCATTATCCTGCTAAAATGTAGGGTTTCGCTGGGATCGAATGAAGGATAGAGCCATGGGTCGTAACACAACTGAAATGTAACGTCCACTGTTCAAAGTGCCGTCAATGCGAACAGGAGGTGACCGAGACGTGTAATCAATGGCACCCCATACCATCACGCCGGGTGATAACGCCAGTACGGCGATGACGAATACACGCTTCCAATGTGCGTTCACCGCGATGTCGCCAAACACGGATGCGACCATCATGATGCTGTAAACAGAATCTGGATTCATCGGAAAAAATGACGTTTTGCCATTCGTGCACCCAGGTTCGTCATTGAGTACACCATCGCAGGCGCTCCTGTCTGTGATGCAGCGTCAAGGGTAACCGCAGCCATGGTCTCCGAGATGATAGTCCATGCTGCTGCAAACGTCGTCGAACTGTTCGTACAGATGGTTGTTGTGTTGCAAACGTCCCCATCTGCTGACTCAGGGGTCGAGACGTGGCTGCACGATCCGTTACAGCCGTGCGGATAAGATGCCTGTCATCTTGACTGCTAGTGATTCGAGGCCGTTGGGATCCAGCACGGCGTTCCGTATTACCCTCCGGAACCCACCGATTCCATATTCTGCTAATTCATTGGATCTCGACCAACGCGAGCAGCCATGTCGCGATACGATAAACCGCAGTCGCGATAGGTTACAATCCGACCTTTATCAAAGTCGGAAACGTGATGGTACGCATTTCTCCTCCTTACACGAGGCATCACAACACCGTTTCACCCGGAACGCCGGTCAACTGCTGTTTGTGTATGAGAAATAGGTTTCAAACTTTCCTCATGTCAGCTCGTTGTAGGTGTCGCCACCGGCGCTAACCTTATGTGAATGCTCTGAAAAGCTAATCATTTGCATGTCACAGCATCTTCTTCCTGTCGGTTAAATTTCGCGTATGTAGCACGTCAGCTTCGTGGTGTAGCAATTTTAATGGCCAGTAGTGTACACTACTAAATTTCGCGTCTGTAGCACGTCATCTTCGTGGTGCAGCAATTTTAATGGCCAGTAGTGTATTTACTTTCTAAGATGCACCCAATGATAATATACAAGAACAACTTTGATTTACTGACAATTCATTTAGTGTATAAGCCTTACTAAGTAACCACAGGGCCTATTGAAAACAACGATGCGGCCTCCCAAATCAGCAGCGAACCCCAGCCATGCGCCGCTCTTGGGATGTGAACTAGGCCAGATTGGAAACAGTGCGAAATAAGACTCTTTCGACCAAATGGCACTCTTGCTACACACACCAGGCTTTATAGTTTCGGCTCCACGTTTCCCTGCTAAAGGCGTTTGCAACACCGATGAGCGGTTTTGGAATTCCAGCTCGCCCCAGTGCCCTGCTTTTGGAGTTCCCTTAGTGTTGTTTTGGTGCTGACAGAATTCACGAGAGCGACGTTAAGTTCTGTAGAGACTTTTGCAGCCGCAGTCCTCTTACTTTTCGTCACAATCCTCTTAAATAACTGTCCGTCACGATCACTCAACACACACGCATTGTGATTCACCGGATGATGTTTTCCCGCTTGCCCTGTATACCTCTTGAAACTCCAAGTACTTCGGCTACGTTTGTTACGAAAGTAGCCACCGTACGCTTATCAAGCATTTGTTCACTTTCGGATTCACTTAGCTCCGACATAACGCACTTACTCGCAACTTCACAGCACACCGTTGTGACCACGACTGTTACTTACAACGTATTGAGGACGTTTCAAGATGTTTTTCGTAGTCAAATACAACAGTGCAACCTGCAATCTTGGTTAAAGACTACATTTACAGTATGTGATCAAAAGTATCCGGACACCTGGCTGAAAATGACTTACAAATTCGTGGCGCCCTCCATCGGTAATGCTGGAATTCAACGTGTTGGCCCACCCTTAGCCCTGATGACAACTTCCACTCTCGCAGGCATACGGTCAATCAGGCGCTGGAAGGTTTCCTGGAGAATGGCAGCCCACTCATCACGGAGTGCTCCACAGAGGAGAAGTTTCGATGTCGATCGGTGAGGCCTGGCACGAAGTCGGCGTTCCAAAACATCCCAGAGAAGTTCTATAGGATTCAGGTCAGGACTCTGTGCAGGCCAGCCATTACAGGGATGTTATTGTCGTGTAACCACTCCGCCACAGGCCGTGCATTATGAACAGGTGCTCTATCATGTTGAAAGATGCAATCGCCATCCCCGAATTGCTCTACAACAGTGGGAAGCAAGAAGGTGCTTAAAACATCAATATATTAGGCCAGTGCTGTGATAGTGCCACGCAAAACAATAAGTGGAGCAAGCCCCCTCCATGAAAAACACGACCACACCATAACACCACTGCCTCCGAATTTTACTGTTGGCACTACACACGCTGGCAGAAGACGTTCACCAGCCATTCGCCATAACCACACCCTGGCATCGGGTCACCAAATTGGGTACCGTAATTCGTCACACCGCACAACGTTTTCCCCACTCTTTAATCGTCCAGTGTTTACGCTCCTTACATCAAGCGAGGCGCGTTTGACATTTACCGGCGTGATGTGTGGCTTATGAGCAACCGCTCAACGATGAAATCCAGGTTTTCTCACCTCCCACCTAACTGTCATTGTACTTGTAGTGGATCCTGATGCAGTTTGGAATTCCTGTGTAATGGTCTGGATAGATGTCTGCCTATTACACATTACGAACCTCTTCAACTGTCGGCGGTCTCTATCAGTCAACGGACGAGGTCGGCCTTTTGCGCTTTTGTGCTGTACGTGTCCGTTCACGTTTCCACTTCACTATCATATCGGAAACAGTGAGCCTAGGGATGTTTAATAGTGTGGAAATCTCACATGCAGACGTATGACACAAGTGACACCCAATCACCTGACGACGTTCGTAGTCCGTGAGTTCCGCGGAGCGCCCCATCCTGCTCTCTCACGATGTATAATGACTACTGAGGTCACTGATATGGATTACCTGTCAATAGGTGGCAGCACAATGCACCTGATATGAAAAAGGTATGTTTTTGGGAGTGTCCGGATACTTTTGATCACATAGTGTACGTTCAAGTACGCCTTTGTCGCGGTGTTTCGTTGTTTTCGTAAACCCCTGTAAACTGTACTGCAATAATGAAATTCCGATTTTTTTAAGGGCACAATGCCAAGTTTTAAGAATGTTGACAGCAAGGATCAAGGGGAGTGGTCTGAGACTGCCATTAGGCTTGGCATGGAAGACGTGACAGCCAGTGATTCTTTGGGCTGAAATGCAAATGCAAAAACTGAGTTGCAAATATCCTCCGAAATAGCAGAAAAATGCACCTAACGACTCTTAGGACAGACACCCGGTATATGAAAAACCACTAAAGTTGCAACATAAGCGCTAACATTACACAACACTGTCATATAGGTACCCAGAAATTACAAAATATACCTGTTTCTCAACGCACCTGGCAACCACCTCCCTCCTCAGTTTTCTTGTGAGAAACATATCGTACGTTTTCAAAATGAATACAATTCTTACATATTAAAATTTTAATGTTATGATCATATACTGTACAAACATGATCTAACGTTCTTGTTTTTAACAGTTCAATGAAATCGATCTCGGTGTTTGTGTTATATTCGTAAAGACAAAATTATAGTTTAATGTTGTCTTTTTTCTGAACATGAATTTTCAACTTTTAACTACTGTTTCAGTTGCAAAAATCAAACATCACCCTGCAGCGGAGTGTACGCTGATATGAAACTTTCTAGCAGATGATTAAAACTGTGTGCTGGACCGAGACTCGAATTCGTGACCTTTGTCTTTCGCGGGAAAGTGCTCTACCATTTTTTTTTTCATTTTGTTCGTTGTATTTGGTCGTAGCGGACGTCACATGAGATCCATTGAATTTCGTTGTCGATCCTTTCACTTAGTTTTTGTGTGACAGAGACCAGCCAGGTCTCTGACTGTAAGCGCTGAGCTAACGTGCCGGCGCCATCTGAGCTACCCAAGCACGACTCAGGACCCGTCCTCAAAGCTTTACTTCCAATAGTACATCGTTTCCTACATTCCAAACTTCACAGAAGCTCTCCTGCGAACCTTGTACTTCTGGAAGAAAGGATATAGCGGAGACATGGCTTTGCCACAACTTGGGGGATGTTCCCAGAATGAGATTTTCACTCTGCAGCGGAGTGTGCGCTGATATGAAACTGCAGTATTTAAGGGGAGCTTCTGTGAAGTTTGGAAGGTAGGAGACGAGGTACTGGTGGAAGTAAAGCTGTGGGGAATGCTCGTGAGTTGTGCTTGGGTAGGTCAGTTGGTACAGCACTTGCCCGCAAAAGGCAAAGGTCCCGAGTTCGAGTCTCGGTCCAACATACAGCTTTAATCCACCAGGAAGTTTCAACTAAACAAGATATTAGCCCAATACGTATCATAAAGGACTATACAACTTTGAAAATGCGTACAAACATATTCACACGCCTCATAGACTTGGTCTTGGTGTCATCTTGAAGGAAAATAGATGAAGTTTACACTCAGGCGGGACGCTAGTCTAGAGGGTGGGCCAGTGCAAGCGTTGCAAACATGGCTGCCTTTACTTGTCCCGAGCTGTTCGCTGTGTGTTTTGGTTTGAAGAATCGAAGTCTGCAGCAACTTCGCAACTTAATTTTCGTACAGAGTATGGTAAAGATGCCCCCCATGAATCATGGACCTTGCCGTTGGTGGGGAGGCTTGCGTGCCTCAGCGATACAGATGGCCGTACCGTAGGTGCAACCACAACGGAGGGGTATCTGTTGAGAGGCCAGACAAACATGTGGTTCCTGAAGAGGGGCAGCAGCCTTTTCAGTAGTTGCAGGGGCAACAGTCTGGATGATTGACTGATCTGACCTTGTAACATTAACCAAAACGGCATTGCTGTGCTGGTACTGCGAACGGCTGAAAGCAAGGGGAAACTACAGCCGTAATTTTTTCCGAGGACATGCAGCTTTACTGTATGATTAAATGATGATGGCGTCCTCTTGGGTAAAATATTCCGGAGGTAAAATAGTCCCCCATTCGGATCTCCGGGCGAGGACTACTCAAGAGGACATCGTTATCAGGAGAAAGAAAACTGGCATTCTACGGATCGGAGCATGGAATGTCAGATCCCTTAATCGGGCAGGTAGGTTAGAAAATTTAAAAAGGGAAATGGATAGGTTAAAGTTAGATATAGTGGGAATTAGTGAAGTTCGGTGGCAGGAGGAACAAGACTTCTGGTCAGGTGATTACAGGGTTATAAATACAAAATCAAATCGGGGTAATGCAGGAGTAGGTTTAATAATGAATAAAAAAATAGGAGTGCGGGTTAGCTACTACAAACAGCATAGTGAACGCATTATTGTGGCCAAGATAGACACAAAGCCCATGCCTACTACAGTAGTACACGTTTATATGCAAACTAGCTCTGCAGATGATGAAGAAATTGATGAAATGTATGACGAGATAAAAGAAATTATTCAGGTAGTGAAGGGAGACGAAAATTTAATAGTCATGGGTGACTGGAATTCGTCAGTAGGGAAAGGGAGAGAAGGAAACATAGTAGGTGAATATGGATTGGGGGGAAGAAATGAAAGAGGAAGCCGCCTTGTAGAATTTTGCACAGAGCATAACTTAATCATAGCTAACACTTGGTTCAAGAATCATAAAAGAAGGTTGTATACCTGGAAGAATCCTGGAGATACTAATAGGTATCAGATAGATTATATAATGGTAAGACAGAGATTTAGGAACCAGGTTTTAAATTGTAAGACATTTCCAGGGGCAGATGTGGATTCTGACCACAATCTACTGGTTATGAACTGCAGATTGAAACTGAAGAAACTGCAAAAAGGTGGGAATTTAAGGATATGGGACCTGGATAAACTGAAAGAACCAGAGGTTGTACAGAGTTTCAGGGAGAGCATAAGGGAACAATTGACAGGAATGGGGGAAAGAAATACAGTAGAAGAAGAATGGGTAGCTCTGAGGGATGAAGTAGTGAAGGCAGCAGAGGATCAAGTAGGTAAAAAGACGAGGGCTAATAGAAATCCTTGGGTAACAGAAGAAATATTGAATTTAATTGATGAAAGGAGAAAATATAAAAATGCAGTAAATGAAGCAGGCAAAAAGGAATACAAACGTCTCAAAAATGAGATCGACAGGAAGTGCAAAATGGCTAAGCAGGGATAGCTAGAGGACAAATGTAAGGATGTAGAGGATTGTCTCACTAGGGGTAAGATACATACTGCCTACAGGAAAATTAAAGAGACCTTTGGAGAGAAGAGAACCACTTGTATGAATATCAAGAGCTCAGATGGCAACCCAGTTCTAAGCAAAGAAGGAAAGGCAGAAAGGTGGAAGGAGTATATAGAGGGTTTATACAAGGGCGATGTACTTGAGGACAATATTATGGAAAGGGAAGAGGATGTAGATGAAGACGAAATGGGAGATAAGATACTGCGTGAAGAGTTTGACAGAGCACTGAAAGACCTGAGTCGAAACAAGGCCCCGGGAGTAGTTAATATTCCATTAGAACTACTGATGGCCTTGGGAGAGCCAGTCATGACAAAACTCTACCATCTGGTGAGCAAGATGTATGAGATAGGCGAAATACCCTCAGACTTCAAGAAGAATATAATAATTCCAATCCCAAAGAAAGCAGGTGTTGACAGATGTGAAAATTCCCGAACTATCAGTTTAATAAGTCATGGCTGCAAAATACTAACGCGAATTCTTTACAGACGAATGGAAAAACTGGTAGAAGCGGACCTCGGGGAAGATCCGTAGAAATGTTGGAACACGTGAGGCAATACTAACCTTACGACTTATCTTAGAAGAAAGAATAAGAAAAGGCAAACCTACGTTTCTAGCATTTGTAGACTTAGAGAAAGCTTTTGACAACGTCAACTGGAATACTCTCTTTCAAATTCTGAAGGTGGCAGGGGTAAAATACAGGGAGCGAAAGGCTATTTACAATTTGTACAGAAACCAGATGGCAGTTATAAGAGTCGATGGGCATGAAAGGGAAGCAGTGGTTGGGAAAGGAGTGAGACAGGGTTGTAGCCTCTCCCCGATGTTATTCAATCTGTATATTGAGCAAGCAGTAAAGGAAACAAAAGAAAAATTCGAAGTAGGTATTAAAATTCATGGAGAAGAAGTAAAAACTTTGAGGTTCGCCGATGACATTGTAATTCTGTCAGAGACAGCAAAGGACTTGGAAGAGCAGTTGAACGGAATGGACAGTGTCTTGAAAGGAGGATATAAGATGAACATCAACAAAAGCAAAACGAGGATAATGGAATGTAGTCAAATTAAATCGGGTGATGCGAAGGGGATTAGATTAGGAAATGAGACACTTAAAGTAGTAAAGGAGTTTTGCTATTTAGGGAGTAAAATAACTGATGATGGTCGAAGTAGAGAGGATATAAAATGTAGACTGGCAATGGCAAGGAAATCGTTTCTGAAGAAGAGAAATTTGTTAACATCGAGTATAGATTTAAGTGTCAGGAAGTCGTTTCTGAAAGTATTTGTATGGAGTGTAGCCATGTATGGAAGTGAAACATGGACGATAACCAGTTTGGACAAGAAGAGAATAGAAGCTTTCGAAATGTGGTGCTACAGAAGAATGCTGAAGATAAGGTGGGTAGATCACGTAACTAATGAGGAGGTATTGAATAGGATTG
This sequence comes from Schistocerca nitens, assembly GCF_023898315.1. NCBI lineage: Eukaryota > Metazoa > Arthropoda > Insecta > Orthoptera > Acrididae > Schistocerca > Schistocerca nitens. The sequence goes on along the minus strand of NC_064614.1, from coordinate 113,701,841 downwards.
GGGAGAAGAGAAGTTTGTGGCACAACTTGACTAGAAGAAGGGATCGGTTGGTAGGACATGTTTTGAGGCATCAAGGGATCATAAATTTAGCATTGGAGGGCAGCGTGGAGGGTAAAAATCGTAGAGGGAGACCAAGAGATGAATACACTAAGCAGATTCAGAAGGATGTAGGTTGCAGTAGGTACTGGGAGATGAAGAAGCTTGCACAGGATAGAGTAGCATGGAGAGCTGCATCAAATCAGTCTCTGGACTGAAGACCACAACAACAACAACAATGGTAAAGATCCTTCAAGTGGGTCTTTTATTTATGACTGGCGTACATGTTTCATTGAAACTAGACGGTAAGACATAACAACTCATCGGGTAGTTCACATGCGTCTGACGATGGAAAAGAGCAAGTGAGACAAATCTTCGTGGACAGCTCTGCAAAATCGACCCGACGTCCTTTTCGACAGCTGGGGCTCCCACTTGTGACTGTTTGGTGTGTGTTAAGGAAAAGGTTGCATCTGAAACCATACAAGTGTACAATGGTGCATGAAGTAAAAGACGCTGATACGCTAGCTCGTAAATGGGTGAGCCGAAATGCGCGCCGGCCCGAGTGGCCGAGCGGTTCTAGGTGCTACAGTGTGGAAACGCGCGACCGCTACGGTCGCAGGTTCGAATCCTGCCTCGGTCATTAATGTGTGTGATGTCCTTACGTTAGTTAGGTTTAAGTAGTTCTAAGTTCTAGGGGACTGACGACCTTAGAAGTTAAGTCCCATAGTGCTCTGAGCCATTTGAACCATTTTTTGAACCGAAATGCGCCAACTGCATGGCCACCGCGTTCACCGAATCTGACCACACACGAAGGGAGCTCCATTAGCAGCGAATTGCAGGACTTGGTAGAAAAAAAAAGGTAGGAAGATTTGGTTTAACGCTCCGTGGGACTAGCTGGAATTCCAAAACCACTCATCGGTAATGAAAATATCCGAAACAGGAAAAAGTGATGCCGAAGGCGTAAAACCTGGACTGCAGGCAAGGGAAGACTGTCATTTGCCCTGATGGGTCTTGTTCCATACTGTTTCTAACTTCTGGCCAATTCTACGTCCCAACAGTGACACATAATGGGGGTTCAGTGGTGATTTGGGCAGCGGAATCACGGTGTTCTATGAGCCCTATGGGTGCTCTACGTGTCTGCATTACAGCCGAGGATTATGCGACTATTTTGGCTGATCAAATCCATCCCACGGTACAATGTTTGTAATCGTGATGCTGTGGCCCAAGAACCTCTGTCCACACGTTTCGCATCGACCAGAACTGGTTCTGTGAGTTCGAGGATGAATTGTCGCATCTCCCCTGGCCACGACAGACACCAGATCTCAATATGATTGAGACTCTGTGGTCTGCTTTGGAGAGAACGGTGTCTGATCGCTGTCCAGCTCCATTATCATTACCTGAACTTGCCCCTGTTTTTCGGGAAGAATGTTACAAGATTCTCTTGAAAACTATGCTGGATCTCTGTTTATCCATTACGAGACGGCTAGGATCTGTTTTGAATGCCTATGGTTGTCCTGCACAGTATCAGGCAAGCTAATGTGTCGCGTGTTTGGTGTTCCCGTATTTTTATCCACCTCCTGTATCTCCCTGCCCTGATTCCTTGGAACCAATTGGCACGTACCAATACAGTGGCAAAGCGCCCGTCAGCGGAAGATGGTCACGTGACTGATACCAGTTCAACATCGTCTACAATGCTCCAAAGTGAACTCTGTGCTTTTTAAAGACAGTGACTAACGTTTTGTCCAGAGCAGTTCGTACTTTACTTGTAGGTAACCCGCACGTGACGTTCCGTTGCAGAGAATTCACGCTGAAGGAGAGCTTCTGGTTCGCGCTGACGTCATTCACTCCACAAGGGGGCGGCGAGGCGCCCAAAGCGCTCTCCGGCCGCACGCTGGTGGCCGCCTACTGGCTCTTCGTGGTGCTCATGCTGGCCACCTTCACCGCCAACCTGGCGGCCTTCCTCACCGTCGAGAGGATGAAGGTATGTCCACCCTAGCACTGGTGTTACTCTACTATACGGTGAAACGTGGTGGCGATCAGGTTGGTACCGCGTCCCCTGTCTTCCTGAAGCCATTTCATAAGTTTCACACTGTCTTTTTGTGAATAGAATGTGAGAGTAGCTAGTATCGTACTAAATTTGTGACTGGATTCAAGGCTTTCTAACAGGTACAGGGGGTGGACAAAAATATGGGCACATCAAAAACACAACACAGCACCCTGCCTAATACTGTGTAGGAAAACGGGTGCCATTCAAAAGAGCTTCCGGACTTCTTGGACTGGAGAAATACAGGTCTTTCGTAGTTTTCAAGGGATCTTGTACCATTCTTCCTGCAAAATAATGGAAACTTCAAGTAACGATGATAGAGGTCGGTAGTGACCACGCAGACCTATCTCCAAAGTAGACCACGAAGGCTCAATAATTTGAGGTCTGCTGACTTTGATGGCTAGGGAAGATGTGACGGATCATTCTCGTGCTCACAAAACCAGCCCTGGGCGGTGTGAGATGTGTGAACAGGGGCCCGGTCGTCTTGGAACATAGAATCGCCATTGGAGAACAAACTTTTCACAGTGGCTTGGACGTGATCAGCCAAAATAGTCCATAAACTTTGACTATAATGCAGTCTTGCGGAATACCCAAGGGAACCATGGAATGCTGCGATATGGCTGCCCAGATCATCACGGAACCCCCGCCATGTTTCACTCTTCAATGTAGACTTGGCCAGAAGTTGAAAATAGTGAGAACCAAGACTCATCCGACCAAATGATTTCTCCCATTACTGCACAGTCCAGGTTTTATGGCTTCGGCACCACCTTTTCTGTTATGGGCATTTGTATCACAGATTGATGGTTTTGGAATTACATTTCGCACTTCAATGCCCTGCTTATGGAGTTCCCTTCGTGTTGTTTTGATGCCGACTGGGTTCGTGAGTGCGACATTCAGTTCTGGCGTGACTTTTGCAGCTGTCGCTCTCTTATTTTTCATCACATTCCTCTTCACTTATCATCTGTCACGACCACTCAACACATACATCCGTCCGCGTTGTGACTTAGCGGAATGTGGCTCCGGAAATACCAAACACCTCGGCTATCTTGGTTGCAGAAGAACCCACCATACGAGAACCAACCATTTTCCCACATTCCAATTCACTTACCTCCGACGTAGCGCGCTCAAAACTACTCGGAACATTGTTCTAACCATGATTCACAGTTGCAACGTATTGAGGACATTTCAGAGGTACTGTTAGTGGTCAAATATGGCTCTGAGCACTATGGGACTTAACATCTGAGGTCATCAGTCCCCTAGAACTTGTGTTGTTGTTGTTGTTGTCGTCTTCAGTCCTGAGACTGGTTTGATGCAGCTCTCCATGCTACTCTATCCTGTGCAAGCTTCTTCATCTTCCAGTACCTACTGCAACCTACATCCATCTCTTGGTCTCACTCTACGATTTTTACCCTCCACGCTGCTCTCCAATACTAAATTTATGATCCCTTGATGCCTCAAAACGTGTCCTACCAACCGATCCCTTCTTCTAGTCAAGTTGTGCCACAAACTTCTCTTCTCCCCAATCCTATTCAATACCTCCTCATTAGTTACGTGATCTACCCACCTTATCTTCAGCATTCTTCTGTAGCACCACATTTCGAAAGCTTCTATTCTCTTCTTGTGCAAACTAGTCATAGTCCATGTTTCACTTCCATACATGGCTACACTCCATACAAATACTTTCGGAAACGACTTCCTGACACTTAAATCTATACTCGATGTTAACAAATTTCTCTTCTTCAGAAACGATTTCCTTGCCATTGCCAGTCTACATTTTATATCCTCTCTGCTTCGACCATCATCAGTTATTTTGCTCCCTAAATAGCAAAACTCCTTTACTACTTTAAGTGTCTTTGCTGTCTCTGACAGAATTACAATGTCATCGGCGAACCTCAAAGTTTTTACTTCTTCTCCATGAATTTTAATACCTACTCCGAATTTTTCTTTTGTTTCCTTTACTGCTTGCTCAATATACAGATTGAATAACATCGGGGAGAGGCTACAACCCTGTCTCACTCCTTTCCCAACCACTGCTTCCCTTTCATGCCCATCGACTCTTATAACTGCCATCTGGTTTCTGTACAAATTGTAAATAGCCTTTCGCTCCCTGTATTTTACCCTTGCCACCTTCAGAATTTGAAAGAGAGTATTCCAGTTAACATTGTCAAAAGCTTTCTCTAAGTCTACAAATGCTAGAAACGTAGGTTTGCCATTTCTTAATCTTTCTTCTAAGATAAGTCGTAAGGTTAGTATTGCCTCACGTGTTCCAACATTTCAAAGGAATCCAAACTGATCTTCCCCGAGGTCCGCTTCTACCAGTTTTTCCATTCGTCTGTAAAGAATTCGCGTTAGTATTTTGCAGCTGTGACTTATTAAACTGATAGTTCGGGAATTTTCACATCTGTCAACACCTGCTTTCTTTGTGATTGGAATGATTATATTCTTCTTGAAGTCTGAGGGTATTTCGCATGTCTCATACATCTTGCTCACCAGATGGTAGAGTTTTGTTATGACTGGCTCTCCCAAGGCCATCAGTAGTTCTAATGGAATGTTGTCTACTCCCGGGGCCTTGTTTCGACTCAGGTCTTTCAGTGCTCTGTCAAACTCTTCACGCAGTATCTTATCTCCCATTTCGTCTTCATCTACATCCTCTTCCCTTTCCATAATATTGTCCTTGTATAAACCCTCTATATACTCCTTCCACCTTTCTGCCTTCCCTTCTTTGCTTAGAACTGGGTTGCCATCTGAACTCTTGATATTCATACAAGTGGTTCTCTTCTCTCCAAAGCTCTCTTTAATTTTCCTGTAGGCAGTATCTATCTTACCCCTAGAGAGACAATCCTCTACATCCTTACATTTGTCCTCTAGCCATCCCTGCTTAGCCATTTTGCACTTCCTGTCGATCTCATTTTTGAGACGTTTGTATTGCTTTTTGCCTGCTTCATTTACTGCATTTTTATATTTTCTCCTTTCATCAATTAAATTCAATATTTCTTCTGTTACCCAAGGATTTCTACTAGCCCTCGTCTTTTTACCTACTTGATCGTCTGCTGCCTTCACTACTTCATCCCTCAGAGCTACCCATTCTTCTTCTACTGTATTTCTTTCCCCCATTCCTGTCAATTGTTCCCTTATGCTCTCCCTGAAACTCTCTACAACCTCTAGTTCTTTCAGTTTATCCAGGTCCCATCTCCTTAAATTCCCACCTTTTTGCAGCTTCTTCAGTTTCAATCTGCAGTTCATAACCAATAGATTGTGGTCAGAATCCACATCTGCCCCTGGAAATATCCTACAATTTAAAACCTGGTTCCTAAATCTCTGTCTTACCATTATATAATCTATCTGATACCTTTTAGTACCTCCAGGATTCTTCCATGTATACAACCTTCTTTTATGATTCTTGAACCAAGTGTTAGCTATGATTAAGTTATGCTCTGTGCAAAATTCTACAAGGCGGCTTCCTCTTTCATTTCTTCCCCCCAATCCATATTCACCTACTATGTTTCCTTCTCTCCCTTTTCCTACTGACGAATTTCAGTCACCCATGACTATTAAATTTTCGTCTCCCTTCACTACCTGAATAATTTCTTTTTATCTCGTCATACATTTCATCTATTTCTTCATCATCTGCAGAGCTAGTTGGCATATAAACTTGTACTACTGTAGTAGGTATGGGCTTTGTGTCTATCTTGGCCACAATAATGCGTTCACTATGCTGTTTGTAGTAGCTAACCCGCACTCCTATTTTTTTATTCATTATTAAACCTACTCCTGCATTACTCCTATTTGATTTTGTATTTATAACCCTGTATTCACCTGACCAAAAGTCTTGTTCCTCCTGCCACCGAACTTCACTAATTCCCACTATATCTAACTTTAACCTATCCATTTCCCTTTTTAAATTTTCTAACCTACCGGCCCGATTAAGTGATCTGACATTCCACACTCCGATCCGTAGAACGCCAGTTTTCTTTCTCCTGATAACGTCGTCCTCTTGAGTAGTCCCCGCCCGGAGATCCGAATGGGGGACTATTTTACCTCCGGAATATTTTACCCAAGAGGACGCCATCATCATTTAATCATACAGTAAAGCTGCATGTCCTCGGGAAAAATTACGGCTGTAGTTTCCCCTTGCTTTCAGCCGTTCGCAGTACCAGCACAGCAATGCCGTTTTGGTTAATGTTACAAGGCCAGATCAGTCAATCATCCAGACTGTTGCCCCTGCAACTACTGAAAAGGCTGCTGCCCCTCTTCAGGAACCACATGTTTGTCTGGCCTCTCAACAGATACCCCTCCGTTGTGGTTGCACCTACGGTACGGCCATCTGTGTCGCTGAGGCACGCAAGCCTCCCCACCAACGGCAAGGTCCATGGTTCATGGGGGAAGCCCTAGAACTTAGAACTACTTAACCCTAACTAACCTATGTACATCACATCCAAGTTCCACATCACATCTAAGTTCCCTAGAATTTAGAACTAATTCACCCTAACTAACCTATGTACATTACACACATCCAGGCCGAGGCAGGATTCGAACCTGAGACTGTAGCGGCCGCGCAGTTCCATACTGAAGCGCCTAGAACCGCTCGGCCACAGCGCCCGACCGTGGTCAAATACAACAGGCTTGGTTGGTATTTGCATTTACGTCCAGGCATGCATTTTTCGTCGTGTTTCCATATTTTTGTCCGACTCCTGTAGACCTCAACAATTCTTTCTTAATGGGACTACATCGACAGTTGTAGGAAACTAAATAAAACTTCACGGACTGAGAGAGCATATGTTATTTCAGTGATTACAAAATCTAGTGAAATTTACAAAGAACTTTGCAGTATGAGCCCACTTATCACTTTGACTTTGCATCCCGTACCATGGTGCCAGGAGTAATACCGCTATGCCTCTATGTGTTTAGTCGGTAACGTAATTTTCTGCACAACTTAACTAATTTCCCGTAGAGGTAAATGGCTGAATACGTGCTTAAGTGTGAGATTCATGTGATTTTTAATTAGTGTATAACACCACACCTTTTCAGTAAAACGAAATACAATCACTCGCTTAAACTGGCAATGTTCCTTTCTTCTTCGCATACTACTAAGCGAACTTTGATCCTCAAGTTTGCACACCCAACGGTACACCAGCTTAATTAGATACGTGTTAATTTCATCCGGAACAATTTAATCAACAGGAAAAAATTAAATAATTTTAAATGATTGTACAGGATGGCGCGTATAGGCAGGCGGTGGGCGTAGTGGAATAATAGCGTAATTTTTAGAGAAATGCCATTTATTGGCTAAAGCATGTTGAAAGGGGATACATAGGCCTAGGGAGGTGAGGGTGAGCCAGAGCTTACAATTTGGCGAACATTGTTCGCGAAGCTACCGAAAGTTGTTGTCTGCCAAAACTAAGTCCACAGTGCCGCAGCACCGGGAGAAGCGGGAGATGTTCAATGCTACAGGGCGCGCATCCGACTCGCGGGTGAGCAAGAATACCAGAGAGCGAGCCCGGCGACGGGCGGCCGGGTATGTTCGACGCACCACGCGGCTTCCTCCGCCCTGATTGGTCAGGACCGAGCAAACCGTGCGGGCGGCATGGAACTTTCCAGAGGATTCCCTGCTAAGCGACGCCTGGGGCGGCGTTACCTCGTCAGCATATGAGAGAGGCGCGTGGACAAGGTGCCCTTCACTGGTGCTGACTTCCTGTTATTAGACTGTGGGACGAAAGAATTTACAGGCAGCTAACACTGCCGGCCGTCACTTGGCCGCAATGGAAAAATGAAGTTACCGTTTGAAAGTTCATATAATAAAGTAAAATCTCTTACTCTCTGGCTCATCCTTTACAGATGTAAGGACTAGTTTCACTCTGAAGCTTAGTCAACTAAAATACTATCCATCTAACGTGCCATTGACATGTAAACACCATTCGACGGTTTCGCAATACGACACTAATAGGAATGGTAGGACTAGTATCGTCGAATCAAGCGAATGTGAATGATGTAGTCCTTCGAAGAACAAGTCGATATGCTTTTCATTTACGGAGAATGCCAATGAAATTCAGTGAGAGCTAGAGACTTATACGCTGAAAGATATCCTCAAGGTACTCACCCTACACGTCATACATTTAAATATGTGTATGATAAATTAAGAACAGCTGGATCTTTAACGTATCGGAAACATATCCGGCAAAGGAAAGTTACTAACGAGAAAACGGACATTGGTACTCTTGTCACTGTTATTCGAGGTCCTTGTGTTAGTTCGCGTCAAATCGCAAGGGAATCTGTCATGAGCCAGAATAGTGTTGTTCTGCATGGCCATAGATATCATCCTAACCATCTTAGTCTCCACCAAGAATTAACTGGTACGGATTGTATGCGTCGCATTGAATTCTGTCGATGGGCTCAACTTCAGATTCAGAGGAACGACACATTTATTAATTTGATTTTATTTGCTGACGAAGCTTCATTCACGAACCGTGGAAATGTTAATTTGCATAACATGCATTATTGGGCAACTGAAAATCCATATTGGCTCCTTGGTCGGTGGATGTATGGTGTGGGATTCTCGAGGACAGAATTATAGGCCCCTATTTCATCGAAGAAAGGAAGTACACCACATTCCTGCAAGAAACATTAAGTCTGTTATTGGAAGAAATACCTTAGGAACAGGATGTGGTATCAACACGATGGGTGTCCGGCACATTTTTCGCTGATGGCTAGAAATGAGTTGCAGAGACAATTCCTAAATCGTTGGATTGGACGCGGAGGAGATGTGTCGTGGCCACCTCGTTCGCCAGACTTGACGCCTCTAGATTTTTTTTCTTAAGGGGATTCGTAAAAGACATTGTTTATAAAGACGTTCCGACTACACCTGAAGATATGCGAAAGATAATTGTCAGAGCATGTGCTTCAATAAGTGGCGATGTGATAAGGAAAACCACTCAATCCATGATAAGAAGATTGCAGCACTGCAGTGATACTAATGGTCATCACTCCGAACACCTTCTGTAAATGGACGTTCATACCACCTTTTTGACCTTCGTTGACTTTCAAAGACCTTGCTGTTGCGCATCATTTTATTCGTCTCGATAGCCGCTATCAGAAAATAAATACCAAACTATAGCATCCCATTTAAAAAGCAAAGTTGACCATCATATCTCTGACGCGACCCCACCTAGCAGCAAAAAACCAACGTCATATTATGGTCCCCGTTGTCCCATGCAACTTTTGTCCCACAAACTTTTCAGCTCCTATCATACTTTCGGAGTTATTCTTCGTGGCAATAGTTAGTGACTCACCCTGTAGTTTCAGAACAGCATGAAATGATTAATCTGCAGTGCAAGCAGAACGTTCACAGGCAGTAACGAATGCGAACTGAAGTCTTGGAGCCGAGGAGCAAAGTAACTAAAACTGCAGAGAAAATCGCAATGCGCAATATCCGTTTGCAAGTCATTACGCACTATAAATTTACCACAGTCGGGAAATACTCACTCAATGAGAACCCAACTGTGAGCCTATGTTCATTAACAAAAATGGTTCAAATGGCTCTGAGCACTATGGGACTTAACATCTGAGCTCATCAGTCCCCTAGAACTTAGAACTACTTAAACCTAACTAACCTAAGGACATCACACACATCCATGCCCGAGGCAGGATTCTAACCTGCGACCGTAGCGGTCGCGAGGTTCCAGACTGAAGCGCCTAGAACCGCTCGGCCACACCGGCCGGCTGTTCATTAACACTCAGAGTTCCAAAATATTTCTAAGCTCCGAAACGATCGACACCGAAAATATTTCCAAGTCCGAATTACCACACTTAAACCCAAGGAGCTCTCTGGCCGCACAGTCTCTTCAAAAATCTTACCAAGACCAGCCTCACTGACCAAACGACGAAGACGAGACGAGCACCACTTGCTTTGTTTATATAAACCTTGGCCATGTGACTACTACCTTACTCGATACTCGATACAACAATTTATAGTTTGACCATTATTTGTAAGACTCGACGTAGTATAATACTTACACATTTTAAATATATACAGCTAATTCTCCTAGTTGATTAGCAACACCATTATTCAATTTTAAACATAGCAATATTAACTGACTCTATTCAGATTTCTACACCACAAATGGAATTGCACTAAAATTAATCACTACAGCAACTCTATTCACGTTGGCGCTGCAGTCCTATGTAAGTCAAATGATAATATAAGTCATATTAAGTTACACTTCCCCCATGAACCATGGACCTTGCCGTTGGTGGGGAGGCTTGCGTGCCTCAGCGATACAGATGGCCGTACCGTAGGTGCAACCACAACGGAGGGGTATCTGTTGAGAGGCCAGACAAACATGTGGTTCCTGAAGAGGGGCAGCAGCCTTTTCAGTAGTTGCAGGGGCAACAGTCTGGATGATTGACTGATCTGGCCTTGTAACATTAACCAAAACGGCCTTGCTGTGCTGGACTGCGAACGGCTGAAAGCAAGGGGAAACTACAGCCGTAATTTATCCCGAGTACATGCAGCTTTACTGTATGATTAAATGATGATGGCGTCCTCTTGGGTAAAATATTCCGGAGGTAAAATAGTCCCCCATTCGGATCTCCGGGCGGGGACTACTCAAGAGGACGTCGTTATCAGGAGAAAGAAAACTGGCATTCTACGGATCGGAGCGTGGAATGTCAGATCCCTTAATCGGGCAGGTAGGTTAGAAAATTTAAAAAGGGAAATGGATAGGTTAAAGTTAGATATAGTGGGAATTAGTGAAGTTCGGTGGCAGGAGGAACAAGACTTCTGGTCAGGTGATTACAGGGTTATAAATACAAAATCAAATAGGGGTAATGCAGGAGTAGGTTTAATAATGAATAAAAAAGTAGGAGTGCGGGTTAGCTACTACAAACAGCATAGTGAACGCATTATTGTGGCCAAGATAGACACAAAGCCCATGCCTACTACAGTAGTACAAGCTTATATGCCAACTAGCTCTACAGATGATGAAGAAATTGATGAAATGTATGACGAGATAAAAGAAATTATTCAGGTAGTGAAGGGAGACGAAAATTTAATAGTCATGGGTGACTGGAATTCGTCAGTAGGAAAAGGGAGAGAAGGAAACATAGTAGGTGAATATGGATTGGGGGGAAGGAATGAAAGAGGAAGCCGCCTGGTAGAATTTTGCACAGAGCACAACTTAATCATAGCTAACACTTGGTTCAAGAATCATAAAAGAAGGTTGTATACCTGGAAGATTCCTGGAGATACTAAAAGGTATCAGATAGATTATATAATGGTAAGACAGAGTTGTAGGAACCAGGTTTTAAATTGTAAGACATTTCCAGTGGCAGATGTGGGTTCTGACCACAATCTATTGGTTATGAACTGCAGATTGAAACTGAAGAAACTGCAAAGAGGTGGGAATTTGAGGAGATGGGACCTGGATAAACTGAAAGAACCAGAGGTTGGTAGAGAGTTTCAGGGAGAGCATAAGGGAACAATTGACAGGAATGGGGGAAAGAAATACAGTAGAAGAAGAATGGGTAGCTCTGAGGGATGAAGTAGTGAAGGCAGCAGAGGATCAAGTAGTTAAAAAGACGAGGGCTAATAGAAATCCTTGGGTAACAGAAGAAATATTGAATTTAATTGATGAAACGAGAAAATATAAAAATGCAGTAAATGAAGCAGGCAAAAAGCAATACAAACGTCTCAAAAATGAGATCGACAGGAAGTGCAAAATGGCTAAGCAGGGATGGCTAGAGAACAAATGTAAGGATGTAGAGGCTTGTCTCACTAGGGATAAGATAGATACTGCCTACAGGAAAATTAAAGAGACCTTTGGAGAGAAGAGAACCACTTGTATGAATATCAAGAGCTCAGATGGCAACCCAGTTCTAAGCAAAGAAGGAAAGGCAGAAAGGTGGAAGGAGTATATAGAGGGTTTATACAAGGGCGATGTACTTGAGGATTATATTATGGAAATGGAAGAGGATGTAGATGAAGATGAAATGGGAGATAAGATACTGCGTGAAGAGTTTGACAGAGCACTGAAAGACCTGAGTCGAAACAAGGCCCCGGGAGTAGACAACATTCCATTAGAACTACTGATGGCCTTGGGAGAGCCAGTCATGACAAAACTCTACCATCTGGTGAGCAAGATGTATGTAACATGCGAAATACCCACAGACTTCAAGAAGAATATAATAATTCCAATCACAAAGAAAGCAGGTGTTGACAGATGTGAAAATTACCGAACTATCAGTTTAATAAGTCACAGCTGCAAAATACTAACGCGAATTCTTTACAGACGAATGGAAAAACTGGTAGAAGCGGACCTCGGGGAAGATCAGTTTGGATTCCGTAGAAATGTTGGAACACGTGAGGCAATACTAACCTTACGACTTATCTTAGAAGAAAGATTGAGAAAAGGCAAACCTACGTTTCTAGCATTTGTAGACTTAGGGAAAGCTTTTGACAACGTTAACTGGAATACTCTCTTTCAAATTCTGAAGGTGGCAGGGGTAAAATACAAGGAGCGAAAGGCTATTTACAATTTGTACAGAAACCAGATGGCAGTTATAAGAGTCGAGGGGCATGAAAGGGAAGCAGTGGTTGGGAAAGGAGTGAGACAGGGTTGTAGCCTCTCCCCGATGTTGTTCAATCTGTATATTGAGCAAGCAGTAAAGGAAACAAAAGAAAAATTCGGAGTAGGTATTAAAATTCATGGAGAAGAAGTAAAAACTTTGAGGTTCGCCGATGACATTGTAATTCTGTCAGAGACAGCAAAGGACTTGGAAGAGCAGTTGAACGGAATGGACAGTGTCTTGAAAGGAGGATATAAGATGAACATCAACAAAAGCAAAACGAGGATAATGGAATGTAGTCAAATTAAATCGGGTGATGCTGAGGGGATTAGATTAGGAAATGAGACACTTAAAGTAGTAAAGGAGTTTTGCTATTTAGGGAGTAAAATAACTGATGATGGTCGAAGTAGAGAGGATATAAAATGTAGACTGGCAATGGCAAGGAAATCGTTTCTGAAGAAGAGAAATTTGTTAACATCGAGTATAGATTTAAGTGTCAGGAAGTCGTTTCTGAAAGTATTTGTATGGGATGTAGCCATGTGTGGAAGTGAAACATGGACGTTAAATAGTTTGGCCAGGAAGAGAATAGAAGCTTTCGAAATGTGGTGCTACAGAAGAATGCTGAAGATAAGGTGGGTAGATCACGTAACTAATGAGGAGGTATTGAATAGGATTGGGGAGAAGAGAAGTTTGTGGCACAACCTGACTAGAAGAAGGGATCGGTTGGTAGGACATGTTTTGAGGCATCAAGGGATCACAAATTTAGCATTGGAGGGCAGCGTGGAGGGTAAAAATCGTAGAGGGAGATCAAGAGATCAATACACTAAGCAGATTCAGAATGATGTAGGTTGCAGTAGGTACTGGGAGATGAAGAAGCTTGCACAGGATAGAGTAGCATGGAGAGCTGCATCAAACCAGTCTCAGGACTGAAGACCACAACAACAACATTAAGTTACAAAAAAGCCTTTAAATAAACATGTGGATTGATGGGATAATGGAAGAGCTCTCTCATGCTGGCGATAATCGTTTGTGTATATCTGAAGAAATATTTGTTTTGGCCTCGGTTTTAAACTTGCTCAATGAATAGTTTATAACTATATGTTTAAAAATAATAGAAACATCTTGATTTCCGCAAGGCGTTCGATACAGTTCCCCACAGTTGTTTAATGAACAAAGTGAGAGCATATGGAATATCAGGCCAATTGTGTGATTGGATTGAAGAGTTCTTAGATAACAGAACGCAGCATGTCATTCTCAATGGAGAGAAGGATTCCGAAGTAAGAGTGATTTCAGGTGTGCCGTATGGGAGCGTCATAGGACCGTTGCTGTTCACAATATACATAAATGACCTTGTGGATGACATCGGAAGTTCACTGAGGCTTTTTGCAGATGATGCTGTGGTGTATCGAGAGGCTGTAACAATGGAAAATTGTACTGAAATGCAGGAGGATCTGCATCGAATTGACGCATGGTGCAGGGAATGGCAATTGAATCTCAATGTAGACAAGTGTAATGTGCTGCGAATACATAGAAAGATAGTTCCCTTATCATTTAACTACAAAATAGCAGGTCAGCAACTGGAAACAGTTAATTCCATAAATTATCTGGGAGTACGCATTAGGAATGATTTAAAATGGAATGATCATATAAAGTTGATCGTCGGTAAAGCAGATGCCAGACTGAGATTCATTGGAAGAATCCTAAGGAAATGCAATCCGAAAACAAAGGAAGTAGGTTACAGTACGCTTGTTCGCCCACTGCTTGAATACTGCTCAGCAGTGTGGGATCCGTACCAGAGAGGGTTGATAGAAGAGATAGAGAAGATCCAACGGAGAGCAGCGCGCTTCGTTGCAGGATCATTTAGTAATCGCGAAAGCGTTACGGAGATGATAGATAAACTCCAGTGGAAGACTTTGCAGGAGAGACGCTCAGTAGCTCGGTACGGGCTTTTGTAAAAGTTTCGAGAACATACCTTCACCGAAGAGTCAAGCAGTATATTGCTCCCTCCTACGTATATCTCGCGAAGAGACCATGAGGATAAAATCAGAGAGAAGCACAGAAGCATACCAACACTCCTTCTTTCCACGAACAATACGAGATTGGAATAGAAGGGAGAACCGATAGAGGTACTCAGGGTACCCTCCGCCACACACCGTCTGGTGGCTTGCGGAGTATGGATGTATATGTAGATGTAGATTCCCTACAGAATATGAAGAGCTACATAACGGTGTGTCACATGCATATATTGCGTGTTTTTACCGATTTTTGTTGGTTTCATTAACAAAGTTAGTGTTCATCGTTAACAGCTTTGTTAATGATATACAGGGCTTTTGAAAAAAAAGAAGCAAACTTCGAACATTTATTGCTCCCAAACTACAAAAGATAGAAACACAATTCCAACGTTCCTGAAAAGAGAAATTCAAATTTTTCTGCATTCAATGTGAGCACCATGTGTTACACGACAAATTACGAAACGTTGGCTCATTTCCTGCCACACACGAAGCAGCTGGTCTCTCGTTATGGAATTCACAGTTTCAACAAAGCGATGTCACAGAATTTCAAGTGCCAGGCATAGGGAGGATAAAAATGCGGTATTTTACGTAACCCACCAAATAAAAGTGACAAGGTGTGAGGCCTGGAGACCTGGGAGGCCGCCGGCGATGAAGTTCATATTCAGCTCCTCCTCTTTCAATTCAACGTCCTGGAATGGTGTCATTCAGGTAACTTCTGGCGTGCTTAGCGGAATTGTCTTAGCACGTCCGCGTTTTTATCCCCCCTTATGCCTGACACCCTTTACATTCTGCGACACCGCACTGTTGAAACTGTGAATTCGACGAGAGATCAGCCGCTTCATGTGCGTCAGGAACATGGTGTTCGCAATGAATGAATGAATTTGAACTTTTCTCTTTCCGGGAACGTTGAAATTGTGTTTCTATCTTTTGCAGTTTGGAACCAATAAATGTTTTAAATTTGTTACTTCTTTTTGAATATATATATATATATACACTCCTGGAAATGGAAAAAAGAACACATTGACACCGGTGTGTCAGACCCACCATACTTGCTCCGGACACTGCGAGAGGGCTGTACAAGCAATGATCACACGCACGGCACAGCGGACACACCAGGAACCGCGGTGTTGGCCGTCGAATGGCGCTTGCTGCGCAGCATTTGTGCACCGCCGCCGTCAGTGTCAGCCAGTTTGCCGTGGCATACGGAGCTCCATCGCAGTCTTTAACACTGGTAGCATGCCGCGACAGCGTGGACGTGAACCGTATGTGCAGTTGACGGACTTTGAGCGAGGGCGTATAGTGGGCATGCGGGAGGCCGGGTGGACGTACCGCCGAATTGCTCAACACGTGGGGCGTGAGGTCTCCACAGTACATCGATGTTGTCGCCAGTGGTCGGCGGAAGGTGCACGTGCCCGTCGACCTGGGACCGGACCGCAGCGACGCACGGATGCACGCCAAGACCGTAGGATCCTACGCAGTGCCGTAGGGGACCGCACCGCCACTTCCCAGCAAATTAGGGACACTGTTGCTCCTGGGGTATCGGCGAGGACCATTCGCAACCGTCTCCATGAAGCTGGGCTACGGTCCCGCACACCGTTAGGCCGTCTTCCGCTCACGCCCCAACATCGTGCAGCCCGCCTCCAGTGGTGTCGCGACAGGCGTGAATGGAGGGACGAATGGAGACGTGTCGTCTTCAGCGATGAGAGTCGCTTCTGCCTTGGTGCCAATGATGGTCGTATGCGTGTTTGGCGCCGTGCAGGTGAGCGCCACAATCAGGACTGCATACGACCGAGGCACACAGGGCCAACCCCGGCATCATGGTGTGGGGAGCGATCTCCTACACTGGCCGTACACCACTGGTGATCGTCGAGGGGACACTGAATAGTGCACGGTACATCCAAACCGTCATCGAACCCATCGTTCTACCATTCCTAGACCGGCAAGGGAACTTGCTGTTCCAACAGGACAATGCACGTCCGCATGTATCCCGTGCCACCCAACGTGCTCTAGAAGGTGTAAGTCAACTACCCTGGCCAGCAAGATCTCCGGATCTGTCCCCCATTGAGCATGTTTGGGACTGGATGAAGCGTCGTCTCACGCGGTCTGCACGTCCAGCACGAACGCTGGTCCAACTGAGGCGCCAGGTGGAAATGGCATGGCAAGCCGTTCCACAGGACTACATCCAGCATCTCTACGATCGTCTCCATGGGAGAATAGCAGCCTGCATTGCTGCGTAAGGTGGATATACACTGTACTAGTGCCGACATTGTGCATGCTCTGTTGCCTGTGTCTATGTGCCTGTGGTTCTGTCAGTGTGATCATGTGATGTATCTGACCCCAGGAATGTGTCAATAAAGTTTCCCCTTCCTGGGACAATGAATTCACGTTCTTATTTCAATTTCCAGGAGTGTATATATATATATATATATATATATATATATATTGTGTGTGTGTGTATCAGTTTATGGTTTTAGCCGGCTTGCTGTTCATAGTATTGCGCGAGCACCGCTGACTTTTTAGGAGTGCATCTGCAATAGAATTTATATAGAAACACCTGTTCGACTGATTGTTGGATATTGTTCATCTGTTGGTGACCATTGCCAAGGTGATTAAACAGAAGTACCTCGCGTTTCGTTGCGGGATTGTTTAGTCGGCGGAAACTATGAGAGTGGCGTTTTGCTTCACAGGGAGGTCGGCTGTTGAAATTCCAAGAACGTATGTTCAAGGACGAGCCAATGGATCTTGGTTGACACAATTTGTTCATCAGTGAAGAATTCAATGACACATCTCTGTTAGTTAGCTAGCTGCATGTCCTATAGATTATTCAGCATAATTCTTTGCATTATGTTTAAGTGTGAGTCAAACCAGGTGTGTGTAAAGCCACCAGTTCTATAAAAACTGAGTTTTTCTGAGGGTATTACATGATGTACACCTTTGAAAGCTCACAAAAAATACAGGCCGGCGATATTTTGTTATTTAAGGCTTGTGATATTTAATGAGTAAATGCATAAATGGCAATCTCAGTCGAGCAATCTTTCTAGAATCGAAATTGTGAAATTCTAAATAAATTGTTTCGTTAAATATGAGACTACTATCGAGCACATTGCTTTTCCAAATATTTTGGAAAAAGATGGACGATATTTATGTAACTGTATTACACGCACCTCGATGTTGTTGCCAGCTGTCATGCCTACAATTTTCTGCGGTTTCTCCCTGCGTACATGTAGTAGAGTATTCAGACGTTTTGCTGTGAACTGGACACCAAGCGAAGCACACGCGTTGTGTTCTTCTCCCGCAGTCGCCGGTCCAATCCCTGGAGCAGCTGGCGCGCCAGAGCCGCATCAACTACACGGTCGTGATGAACTCAGACACGCACGAGTACTTCCGCAACATGAAGAACGCCGAGGACGTGCTCTACAAGTAAGTCGACCCCACACTACTCCATTATCATTATCATCACCGAAGTTTTGTCCTGTTTCTAAAGCAGGCCGTGCACAATTGTGCATTGGGTAAAACACTGGACTCCTATCTGAGACGGTGGGAGGTGGGGGTGGGGAGGGGGGGGGCGGCATTTCAAGTCCCAACCCGCCATCCGGATGCTTCCTTCGAAAAGGAGACGGCCACTTTCCTTCTCTATCCCTTCTCAACCTGAGCTTGTGCTCCTATTCTAACAGTTGGGTCTAAGATTTTTGAATGCTGCACCCTAATATTCTTAGTTATAAAAATGTATCACTCATATATCATATAAAAATTAGCAGTTGTAGTAGTACTAGTGGCAGCAGTAGTTTTATTCATCTGTTGATCACTTTTACATGGAATCGTTCCGTATTTCTAGATTTCCACAAGGCTTTTGACACTGTACCACCCAAGTGGCTTGTAGTGAAATTGCGTGCTTATGGAATATCGTCTCAGTTATGTGACTGGATTCGTTATTTTCTGTCAGAGAGTCACAGTTCGTAGTAACTGACGGTAAGTCATCAAGCAAAACAGAAGTGATTTCTGGCGTTCCTCAAGGTAGTGTTATAGGCCCCATGCTGTTCCTTATACACTCCTGGAAATTGAAATAAGAACACCGTGAATTCATTGTCCCAGGAAGGGGAAACTTTATTGACACATTCCTGGGGTCAGATACATCACATGATCACACTGACAGAACCACAGGCACATAGACACAGGCAACAGAGCATGCACAATGTCGGCACTAGTACAGTGTATATCCACCTTACGCAGCAATGCAGGCTGCTATTCTCCCATGGAGACGATCGTAGAGATGCTGGATGTAGTCCTGTGGAACGACTTGCCATGCCATTTCCACCTGGCGCCTCAGTTGGACCAGCGTTCGTGCTGGACGTGCAGACCGCGTGAGACGACGCTTCATCCAGTCCCAAACATGCTCAATGGGGGACAGATCCGGAGATCTTGCTGGCCAGGGTAGTTGACTTACACCTTCTAGAGCACGTTGGGTGGCACGGGATACATGCGGACGTGCATTGTCCTGTTGGAACAGCAAGTTCCCTTGGCGGTCTAGGAATGGTCGAACGATGGGTTCGATGACGGTTTGGATGTACCGTGCACTATTCAGTGTCCCCTCGACGATCACCAGTGGTGTACGGCCAGTGTAGGAGATCGCTCCCCACACCATGATGCCGGGGTTGGCCCTGTGTGCCTCGGTCGTATGCAGTCCTGATTGTGGCGCTCACCTGCACGGCGCCAAACACGCATACGACCATCATTGGCACCAAGGCAGAAGCGACTCTCATCGCTGAAGACGACACGTCTCCATTCGTCCCTCCATTCACTCCTGTCGCGACACCACTGGAGGCGGGCTGCACGATGTTGGGGCGTGAGCGGAAGACGGCCTAACGGTGTGCGGGACCGTAGCCCAGCTTCATGGAGACGGTTGCGAATGGTCCTCGCCGATACCCCAGGAGCAACAGTGTCCCTAATTTGCTGGGAAGTGGCGGTGCGGTCCCCTACGGCACTGCGTAGGATCCTACGGTCTTGGCGTGCATCCGTGCGTCGCTGCGGTCCGGTCCCAGGTCGACGGGCACGTGCACCTTCCGCCGACCACTGGCGACAACATCGATGTACTGTGGAGACCTCACGCCCCACGTGTTGAGCAATTCGGCGGTACGTCCACCCGGCCTCCCGCATGCCCACTATACGCCCTCGCTCAAAGTCCGTCAACTGCACATACGGTTCACGTCCACGCTGTCGCGGCATGCTACCAGTGTTAAAGACTGCGATGGAGCTCCGTATGCCACGGCAAACTGGCTGACACTGACGGCGGCGGTGCACAAATGCTGCGCAGCTAGCGCCATTCGACGGCCAACACCGCGGTTCCTGGTGTGTCCGCTGTGCCGTGCGTGTGATCATTGCTTGTACAGCCCTCTCGCAGTGTCCGGAGCAAGTATGATGGGTCTGACACACCGGTGTCAATGTGTTCTTTTTTCCATTTCCAGGAGTGTATATATAAACGATTTAGGAGACAATCTGAGCAGCCGTCTTAGGCTGTTTACAGATGATGCTGTCGTTTATCGTCTAGTAAAATCGTCAGAAGATCAAAACAAATTGCTAAAAAATGTAGAAAAGATATCTGTACGGTGCGAAAATTGGCAGTTGACCCTAAATAACGAAAAGTCTGAGACCATCCACTTGAGTGCTAAAAAGGAACTCGTTAAACTTCGGTTACACGATAAATCAATGAAATCTAAATGCCGCAAATTCAACTACATACCTAGGAATTACAGCTACTAACAACTCAAATTGGAAAATTGTTGTGCGGAAGGCTAACCAAAGACTGCGTTTTATTGGCAGGACACTTAGAAAATGTAACAGACCTACTAAAGAGACTACCTACACTAAGATTGTCCGTCCTCTTTTGGAGTACTGCTGCGCGGACTGTGATCAATACCAGATAGGATTCACGGAGTACATAGAGAAAGTTCAAAGAAGAGCAGCACGTTTTGTATTCCCGCGGAGTAGGGAAGAGAGTGTCAGTGAAATTATACAGGATTTGGGGTGGACGTTATTAGAGCAAAGGCGTTTTTCGTTGCGGCGGAATCTTCTCACGAAATTTCAATCACCAACTTTCTCCTCCGAATGCGAAAGTATTTTGTTGACGCTGACCTACAGAGGGAGAAACGATTATCATAATAAAATAAGGGAAATCAGAGCTCGCACGGAAAGATACAGGTGTTCGTTCTTCCCTTGAGCTATTCGAGATTGAAATAATAGAGAATGATTGTAAAGGTGGGTCGATGAACCTCTGCCAGGCACTTACGTGTGATTTGCGGAGTGTCCAAGTAGATTTAGATATAGATGTAAATGTAGTTATTGGGTATGCCTTGCTACTACAATTTAAGAAAATCAAAAATAATATAATTCATATATACAGGCATTTGTATATTTACAGGCCTAGTTCGACAAGGATAGGACAGCTAGTCGACCGTGGCCTGATACTAGGAACCATTCCGGAATCTGCCTGAAGTATTTTAGAGTAACCACGGAAAACCCAGATGAAAAATGGAGCCTCCACGCTCCCTAATGCAAGACCAGTCAGTGCAAAACAGTGCTGCCTCATTTGGGTCATCCCCAGTGTACACTTCTGTTTTACAAAGAAGCTATTTAACAATATAATAGATTAGTGCTACACTGTACATTCACTTCTCACCCTCAGTCACTACACACACTACGCACACTATACACATATTGTTCCGTAACACAACACACGCTATCAGCTGATTTCAGAGTCATAGCGGCTATGTCTGTTTCCATTTTGTGTACAGCAACTTCTCATTTGCTAGCCTGAAAAAAACTGAGTCAGCATCCCTCTATAACGAGGGAAATGTTGATCTCAGAAAGAGTATAGTGTGTTAGTATTATGCATTGCATAGCTGTGGGATTAAGCTTTTCCACGAAAGAAAAAGAAAAAAGTAGCCCTTCAGTGTATAGAATTTATTGGTTAGCAGGTGCTTTTTGACTGTTTTTAAATATGATTTGTTTTAGTAATTTATTTAATTTCCTTGAGCGAGTCATTGTACAGTTTTATTCCTTTGTAGAAAATGATGTTTTGAGTTTTATGTTTATTCTTTCTTGGTAAACGTATGTTCAGTCTAGCTCTCATTCTGTAGCCAAGAACAGAGCTGTTTGTACAAAAATTATTAATGTTATTTTTGATGTGCCAATTGACTGGTAAATGTAATCACATGGTGTAATTAAGATCCTCAGTGTTTTAAACATATCTATACAAGGAGCTCAACTGCTGTTTTCAGTTATTATTCTTATGCCCTTTTGTATGGTTTGAAAACAAACAATGAGTTCGTTGCACCTTTTGTCAGCGTCAGCTGTTTTTGTAGCGTTTAGTTTTTCCTTCTTCCTCACCTTTAACTCTTTCTTGGGAGTTGTCGTTTACCTACTTTTGAAAACGACTGCTGAATATTTGGGTTTGGGCCTGCAACAGTTTCTCTTGGAATACATCTACTCAAAAGATTGAACAGCATTTTAGTTTTTATTATGTTATTGCAAAAATTGGTGTTTAGATGGCTCTAAGCTCTATGGGACTTAGCATCTGAGGTCTTCAGTCCCCTAGACTTAGAACTACTTAAACCTAACCAACCTAAGGACATCACACACATCCATGCCCGAGGCAGGATTCGAACCTGCGACCGTAGCAGCCGCGTGGTTCCGGACTGAAGCGCCTAGAACCGCTCGACCACAGCCGCCGGCTAAAATTGGTGGTATTTGGCCAAAAAATAGTTACTTTTAACTATAACCTATAAATTGCAAAAATCAGCATAACATTGGCGGACTTTCATATTTCTTTTACATTTTTTTGATACAAAATCGTAAAGCTCACACTTGTCCCCCGAAGCACTTTCCAATCGAGCACCGGCATGTTTCTTCTGGATTGTATCCTCAAAGTAAATGACACCATAACTCGAGGCACTTTGAATAATTTCTCATACCGTTGCCGTTAGGCCTACATATTAACTTTTTCCGTCTGGAATGTTCATACATCCGTAACAGGTATCTTCAACCTCGCTAGATAGTTTGTTTGGCGGATGTAAGCCTAAAAGCTCATTGGGCGCTTTCCGATCACCCAACTCGGTTTGTTACTCATATTTAATACCAGAAAGAGGGGAAGATATTTGGTAATATTCCTATCACTCTAGCTGTTAATTCATTGCAAACTGCACTGTTGACATCTCAGCTGCCGACCCAACACAAGCAGAAAAAGTGTCATAATAATTTCTGCAGAAATATTTTTATACTAGACATATAGTGATGGAAGATCCATAATTTGTTAATGTAAGACACCACTGTCGCATCGTAATGAATAACAAACCCAAAAAAATGGGTTATACAAGAGACAATTGATAAAATGGTAATAAAAATTGTGAGTAAATCAACCAAAAAAAAAGAGTCAAATGAAATACACAGTCTGTTTACCTCTGTTAGTTATGTGAATATATTTCCAAAAATTTCTGTTCAGGTAGACTACCTAACACCTTCGCTACCAGTGGGACGCTTGTGTCTCACGATAGATTATAAGAGAACCAGTGCGAATTTGCTGCATGTTATTACTATGCATCAGTGTCCAACTGGTAGAGGAAATCCTGCTATTACATTCAGAATTCTTATAATTACATCTTGCACCTGTAGATTGTACTGTCTTCAAGTTCCGTTTTCATCCTTTGCTCTGCTCCTTATTGCAACATCGAATTAGCTCACGCCTGTAGGTAGGCTACCTACCTAACAGATTTACAAAGCAGGCTGCTGTCACGCCTTCCCGAACAAGTATGCACGTATTGACGTTCGCCACGTCACAAGCGGTGCCCATATTGAGTACTTGTAACGTGAGTTAAAAACTTAGAGATGTCCTGTCCACTGGTATGTGTCTGTTTTCTGCATGTCTAGTAGGTTATTTTTTTTTTCAATTGTCTTCTGAAACCCTAGAGCTGTTCATAAATAATACTGTATGTTCCATCCGTCGCCCACGTAGGAAAACGCAGCGGGGAGAAATATTGTTTTTTTTCATATTGTTCCTTTTGAATTCGACATCACGTAAAATAACCATACATTAATGTCTTTCGGTACGAAAAAAATTGATAGTGATTGAGATATGGACGTCATTTCTAGTAATAGTCGCCACGCAGATTGTTTATAGGGTGCCTGTCTCGTGACCACTCCACTGGCAGAAGCAGTCTGAGGTTCGGTGCGCCACACTCAGTGAAGAGTGTAGCTTGCGAAACCTGTACTGCTCTTCTGCTTGTTTAATTTTCCTTCCTTGTCTGCATCCCAAGATGGTGAAATCCAAAATGAGCAGTATCAGATTTTTACTAACCAGGACGGTAGTTCAACATGTCAGTTTCTCGCGGCTACTTGTGATCCACACTGCATATACGGGGTGTAACGGGCGCAAGTGTAGATATATTTCTTGGTGACTGTGGACAGTGTACTGAACACATTACAACGGCATTTACTTCATTTACAGAGCAATAATTATATCTATTACGAGTAGTATATTTTTAGGTTGGTTAGTACCTCCAAGAACATGTAGCAACAGCAAGCCATTAATGCTTACTTTCCCCAGGACAGCACATCAGGTGTTGAAGTGGGGACGCAAAACGGGTAGTCTATACCTCAGGGGTAGTCCACGTAGCGGTGCAGTGCAAAAAACATCAGGTAATAAATTATATGAGAATGCAGGCTTTCTCGGCGAATCTCGATGATAAAATCTTCTCGGATTGACAGCCGAGTCAATGTGTTGTTCTCCAGCAACGTTTCAGCAAGTTTCTTACTTGCCATCTTCAGGCGAAGTGTCGGGTTACGCTGCTCTCATCTATTACTTTCCCCTCTTTGGGCAAGTGTGAGGGGGAGTTTGTAGCCTTTCGGCTTTTACTCCCCTGTGTATTTGTGTGTGTGATTATTTCTGTACCTTTTGGTGTCTGTGAAATGTGATGATTGTTCTGTGTGTGTCTGGTACTTGCCTGAGATTTGGCGAGATAATTGTAGTAATTTGGGTAGGAGCAGGATTTGGGAATGGATATTGGGATTTTCTCTTCGACTTAGTGGAAGATCGTCATGGGGCGATTGTGTTTATCGCGGGACATGTCATACCGACCTAGGGAGTGGATGAGGGCGTTTCCCGACCTGGAAGAACCTTCACAGAAGGCCCTTGTCAGGTCTTGAAAACGCTCTCTCAGGAGTGGGATTTCAGCAGCGGCATGCAAATCGTCAATGGGGAATCCAAGAGGTAAACGCAGTGCCCTCCTGAGGGCGCGGTTCTGCAGCCTCTGGAGTTTGTCCAGATGCTGCTTCGCCGCGTATCCCCAGACAGGACACGTGTATTCCATGACTGGCCAGATTAGGGCCTGGTATACGTTCACTCCTACTGGATGAGTTGAGGACTGGGTACAGGATGGACATTCTGGCGCAGACCTTCCTATGGACCTCGTCTATGTGGGGTTTCCACGTAAGACGAGAGTCCAAGGTTACGCCAAGATACTTGGCGGTTCTGCGCCAGTGGAGTTGGGTTCCGTTTAGGTGAAGGTGGAGGGGGGGGGGGGGGGCGGGCGTTGAGGAGGTTCGCGCCTTCCGAGCCTACGGGTAATCAGCATAGCCTGCGTCTTTTCGGAGTTGATGGTGATTCGCCAGCGACGGGCCCAAGTTTCTGTGTCATCTAAAACCCTTTGAAGCCTACGGATGACCAGGTCCTTGTTCGCGTTTCTTGTGTAGAAGGCTGTATCGTCAGTGTACTGAGCGGTGTGCACCAGGGGGGGGCCGTTGGTGTGTCCGCAGTGTACAGACTGTACAAAACTGGCCCCAGGACCGATCCCTGTGGCACCCCAGCACGAATACGCCTCTTGGTGGAGGTGGCTGTTTCTACTTTGACAGAGAAAGTTCTGTTCGAGAGATAGCTTTTGATCTGCTTAGCTATGCTCCCAGGGAACCCTTGTGTGTACAACTTGTAGAGTAGCCCTCTATGCCATACTGAGTCAAAGGCTTTGGCTACGTCTAGTAACACTATCCCGCAGTAGCCTCTGTGGTTGAAGCCCTCTGTGACTGCTTCAACCACTCTCATGATTTGTTGTGGGGCAGAGTGGTTCTGCCGGAATCCGAATTGGAAATCCGGCAGAAGTTGCTCTCTGTTAATATGTTCCTGTATGGGTCTTAGCAGGAGGCGCTCATAGATCTTGCTGAGAGTTGGCAAGAGGCTAATCGTCCTGTAGTGCTGCGGGAATAGAGGGTCTTTCCCTGGTTTGTGTATCGCGACCACTTCCGCGTGTTTCCAGCAAGCTGGGAACTCGCGGGTACGAGTAATCTCGTTGAAGACGTTCGCGAGGTTTTCGATCGCCGTGGGTGGGAGGTTTTTGACCAACTGGTTGGTGACACTGTCATGTCCTGGCGCCTTTTTGGAGGGGAGAGACCTAATTACTTTTACCACGTCTTCAGGGGCAAAAACTGTGGGTTCGTCCTCTGGGTCCTCCTCAGCATTGAGGAAGACAGCCAGTTGACGACGGACCACTCTTCCATGCTCATCATCCTGGGGTTCTACATTTACATCTACATCTACATTTATACTCCGCAAGCCACCCAACGGTGTGTGGCGGAGGGCACTTTACGTGCCACTGTCAATACCTCCCTTTCCTGTTCCAGTCGCGTATGGTTCGCGGGAAGAACGACTGTCTGAAAGCCTCCGTGCGCGCTCTAATCTCTCTAATTTTACATTCGTGATCTCCTCGGGAGGTATAAGTAGGGGGAAGCAATATATTCGATACCTCATCCAGAAACGCACCCTCTCGAAACCTGGCGAGCAAGCTACACCGCGATGCAGAGCGCCTCTCTTGCAGAGTCTGCCACTTGAGTTTATTAAACATCTCCGTAACGCTATCACGGTTACCAAATAACCCTGTGACGAAACGCGCCGCTCTTCTTTGGATCTTCTCTATCTCCTCCGTCAACCCGATCTGGTACGGATCCCACACTGATGAGCAATACTCAAGTATAGGTCGAACGAGTGTTTTGTAAGCCACCTCCTTTGTTGGTGGACTACATTTTCTAAGCACTCTCCCAATGAATCTCAACCTGGTACCCGCCTTACTAACAATTAATTTTATATGATCATTCCACTTCAAATCGTTCCGCACGCATACTCCCAGATATTTTACAGAAGTAACTGCTACCAGTGTTTGTTCCGCTATCATATAATCATACAATAAAGGATCCTTCTTTCTATGTATTCGCAATACATTACATTTGTCTATGTTAAGGGACAGTTGCCACTCCCTGCACCAAGTGCCTATCCGCTGCAGATCTTCCTGCATTTCGCTACAATTTTCTAATGCTGCAACTTCTCTGTATACTACAGCATCATCCGCGAAAAGCCGCATGGAACTTCCGACACTATCTACTAGGTCATTTATATATATTGTGAAAAGCAATGGTCCCATAACACTCCCCTGTGGCACGGCAGAGGTTACTTTAACGTCTGTAGACGTCTCTCCATTGATAACAACATGCTGTGTTCTGTTTGCTAAAAACTCTTCAATCCAGCCACACAGCTGGTCTGATATTCCGTAGGCTCTTACTTTGTTTATCAGGCGACAGTGCGGAACTGTATCGAACGCCTTCCGGAAGTCAAGAAAAATAGCATCTACCTGGGAGCCTGTATCTAATATTTTCTGGGTCTCATGAACAAATAAAGCGAGTTGGGTCTCACACGATCGCTGTTTCCGGAATCCATGTTGATTCCTACATAGTAGATTCTGGGTTTCCAAAAACGACATGATACTCGAGCAAAAAACATGTTCTAAAATTCTACAACAGATCGACGTCAGAGATATAGGTCTATAGTTTTGCGCATCTGCTCGACGACCCTTCTTGAAGACTGGGACTACCTGTGCTCTTTTCCAATCATTTGGAACCCTCCGTTCCTCTAGAGACTTGCGGTACACGGCTGTTAGAAGGGGGGCAACCGCCGCTTGGAACTGCTTCTCGAAAGTGTCGGCGAGGGCGTTGGCCTTTTCAGCATGGCTGTAGGCCAGACCCCGCTCGCCGTGCAGTGGCGGCATCCTAGCGCGTCTTTTTGTGAATTGTTTGGTTGCTTGCCAAAGTGTGTGATCGTCTACTTTGAGGGCTGTGAGGCGGTTTTGGCATTGCTGGTGTCTGTGCTCATTGAGCGCTACCTTCAACTCTCTCTGTAGACGATTGAGCAGCCTCCATGTGGCCTGGTTTCTGGTTATCTTCCACTCTTTTGCCACTCTGTTCTTATGTCGAATTTGAGCTAGCAAGTGTTCCGGAAGCTGTATTTGCGGCGGCGGGCCATCCCTTTGTGGAGGGGTGCCCTCTTCTGCTGCCTGCAGGATGGTACCTGTTAGGTCTTGTAGCGCTTGCTCTACTGTTTCGGCAGTAGGTGGCGGAGCGCGAGCGATATCAGAGGCGACAGTTTCTCGGTATCGCTCCCAGTTTGTGCGTTTGTAAGACGTCTGGTACCGTGGGAGTGCTGCCCATTCTCCCACGTCGACCTCTAGAATCACTGGGTTGTGGTCGAAGGAAATTCTGTTGATTGTCCTCGCGGTCACAAACCCCGTAATCCTCCTGGTGAGAGCTATGTCTAACACGTCGGGCCTACCTCCATTTTTTGGGTTAACGCTGCTGCTGCTGCTGCTGCTCACATCTATTACTTTCCCCTCTTTGGGGAAGTGTGAGGGGGAGTTTGTAGCCTTTCGGCTTTTACTCCCCTGTGAACGTGTGTGTGTGATTTTTCTATAGTTTTTTTGGTGTCTGTGACTTGTGATGTTTGTTGTGAGTGAGTCTGGTACTTGCCTGAGGTAGGCGAAAAGATTGGTGTTATATGGGAAGGAGCTGGATTAGGGATTGGGTATTGGGATTTTTTCTTCGACTTAATCGTCGAAGATCGTCATAGGGCGCTTATGCTTATCGCGGGACATGTCATACCGACCTAGGGAGTGGATGAGCGCGTTTCCGGATCTGGAAGAACCCTCATAGAAGGCCCTTGCCAGATCCTGGAAACGCTCTCTCAGGAGTGGGATTTCGGCTGCGGCGTGCAAGTCGTCTGTGGGGAATCCGTAAGGTAGACGCAGTGCCCTTCTGAGGGCGCGGTTCTGCAGCCTCTGGAGTTTGTCCAGGTGCTGATTTGCCGCGTATCCCCAGACAGGGCACGCATACTCCATTACTGGCCGGATCAGGGCCTGGTAGACATTTACTGCTACTGGGCAGGGAAGGGAGCTGGTTGTGTTGAGGATAGGGTATAAGATGGACATTTTGGCGCAGACCTTCCTGTGGACCTCGTCTATGTGGGGTTTCCACGTAAGACGAGAGTCCAAGGTTACGCCAAGATACTTGGCGGTTCTGCGCCAGGGGAGTTGGATTCCGTTTAGGTGAAGGTGGAGGGGGGGACGTTGAGGAGGTTCGCGCCTTCCGAGCCTGCGGGTAATCAGCATTGCCTGCGTCTTCTCAGAGTTGATGGTGATGCGCCAGCGACGAGCCCAAGTTTCTGTGTCATCTAAAACCTTTTGTAGCCTACGGATGACCAGGTCCTTGTTCGCGTTCCTCTTGTAGAAGGCTGTATCGTCAGCGTACTGTGCAGTGTGCACCAGGGGGGCCGTTGGTGTGTCCGCAGTGTACAAACTGTACAATACGGGCCCCAGGACCGATCCCTGTGGCACCCCGGCACGAATACGCCTTCTGGTGGTGGTGGCAGTTTCTACTTTGACGGAGAAAGTCCTATTTGTGAGATAGCTCTTGATGAGCTGAACTATGCTCCCGGGAAACCCTTGTGTGTACAACTTGTAGAGTAGCCCTCTATGCCATACTGAATCAAAGGCTTTGGCTACGTCTACTAGCACTATCCCGCAGTAGCCTCTGTGGTTGAAGCCCTCTGTGGCTGCTTCACCCATTCTCATGACCTGTTGTGGGGCAGAGTGGTTCTGCCGGAACCCAAATTGGAAATCCGGCAGAATTTGCTCTCTGGTAATATGTTCTTGTATGGGTCTTAGCAGGAGGCGCTCATAGATCTTGCTGGGAGTTGGCAAGAGGCTAATCGTCCTGTAGTGCTGCGGGAATAGAGGGTCTTTCCCTGGTTTGTGTATCGCGACCACTTCCGCATGTTTCCAGCAAGCTGGGAAAACACGGGATCGAGTAATCTCGTTGAGGACGTTCGCGAGGTGTGTGATTGCTGTGGGTGGGAGATTTTTGACTAACTGTTTAGTGACACTGTCGTGCCCTGGTGCCTTTTTTGTAGGGAGGGACCTGATTACTCTTGCCACGTCCTCGGGGGGAAAAAGTATGGGTTCGTCCTCTGGGTCCTCCTCAGCATTGAGGAAGACAGTCAGTTGACGACTGACTACCTCTTCATGCTCTTCATCCTGGGGTTCTGCCGCTTGGAACTGCTTCTCGAAGGAGTCGGCGAGGGCGTTGGCCTTTCCAGCATGGCTGTAGACCAGTCCCCGTTCGCCATGCAGTGGCGGCATCCTAGCGCGTCGTTTTGTAAACTGTTTGGTCGCTTGCCATAGTGTATGATCGTCTACTTTGAGAGCTGTGAGGCGGTTTCGCCATTGCTGGTTTCTGCGCTCATTGAGCGCTACCTTCAGTTCTCTCTGTAGACGATTGAGCAGCCTCCTGGTGGCCTGATTTCTGGTGATCTTCCACTCTTTTGTCACTCTGTTCTTATGTCGAATTTGAGCTAGCAAGTGTTCCGGGAGCTGTATTTGCGGCGGCGGGCCATCCCTTTGTGGAGGGGTGGCCTCTTCTGCTGCCTGCAGGATGGTACCTGTTAGGTCTTGTAGCGCTTGCTCTACTGTTTCGGCAGTAGGTGGCGGAGCGCGAGCGATATCAGAGGCGACAGTTTCTCGGTATCGCTCCCAGTTTGTGCGTTTGTAAGACGTCTGGTACCGTGGGAGTGCTGCCCATTCTCCCACGTCGACCTCTAGAATCACTGGGTTGTGGTCGGAGGAAATTCTGTTGATTGTCCTCGCGGTCACAAACCCCGTAATCCTCCTGGTGAGAGCTATGTCTAACACGTCGGGCCTGCTTCCGTTTTTCGGAAAATGTGTGGGCTCGACTGGACCCCATGTTTCGAAGTGGTGGGTGTGCGCTAGTTGTTGCAGTTTGGCACCTGCTCTGGAGGTTACTCTAGAATTCCAATCAGGATGTTTGGCATTGAAGTCTCCCCCTATTATGAGTTTGCCTTCAATTTGCCCTAGAGCAGCTATGTATCCTTCATCTATCTGGTCTTGTGGGGGTCGGTAGACTGCAACAATTGTTAGGGGTCCAGTGGCAGTGGTTACTTCCACCGCCACTGCTTCGATTTTGTTGGTAGCTGGTAAGAATACCTGGTGGTGGGGGATCCCTCTTTTTACATATATGGCCACTCCTCCGCATTGGGTTGGCCTGTCTTTACGGTAGCTAACGTAGTTGGGAACTGTCGCTTTTATTCCCGGATTTAGGTGGGTTTCCCCCATCATGCATATGTCGATGGAGAACTCCTTCATGAGTTCTCGGAACTCGACCTCTTGATTAACAATGCCGTCTGCGTTAAAGACGCACATTGTCAGGCCTTGAATATTCGGTCGTCTATTCATGATGGGGTTTTGATACTACTGAGGAAGTCGCAGAGGGGAGCGACTGCTGGACTGTTGCCTGGAGGGCGACGAGGATCTGTGTGTTCTGCTTCTGTTGGGTTAACGTCCCGTCCGGAACTTTATATCCGCTGGACTACGAGCTTCTCTGCATCCTCGGCGCCGGTCGGACCAATCAGACGCGAGTGGAATCGGTGCGGTGGTGCGTGATAGTGTTGGGGGGGGGGGGGGGGGGGGGAGCCGCGGGCGCCGGTTCCTGGCGTCTCGTCTCGGTGCAACCTGTTTATTCCATCCGCCGCCACCGACCTGCCTCCATCGGTGCGCTCTCCTCTCGTTCTCGATAATGTTGTGTTCCACGCGCTGCTGAATTGGAATCCACTATCCAGATTGACCAGGTTATCACTGATCCGTATCTCCACTGCCTCTTTAATAATAGAGTCCCAGAAACCTTTCGCTCTACACAGTCTCTTGGTTTCTTCAAGTTGAAACGTGTGTTTTTCACTGAGGCTGTGCTCCGCTACCGCGGATTTTTCTTTTTGTCCGTGGTAGACGCTTCTCGCATGTTCAGAGATGCGATGTGTTATGCAGCGCTGTGTCTGTCCCATATATTGTTTCCCAAATTCACAGGAAATACTGTAGACACTCGGTGTTCTTAGACCCAGGTTGTCCTTCATTGAGCCCAGCATATTTCTGATTTTTGCTGGAGGATGGAAGATGGTTTTTATGTCGTTCTTCTCCAGTATCCTGGCAATCTTGACCGTGGGCGGCCCTGCGTACGGGAGGAACGCCAAACCTTTATTGTCCTCTTCTTCCTGAAGGTCCTTCTCCTCCTTCTTCTTGCTCATCTTGAGAGCGCGTCTAATCTGTTTTTCGGTGTATCCATTCTTCTGCAAGGTTTTCTTCAGGTGCTGAATCTCAGTAGATAAACCGTCCTTGTCGCATATGTCATGAGCTCTGCAGACGAGAGTAGTGAGCACGGATTTCCGTTGTGCTGGGTGATGGCATGTTCTTGAAAGTCTCTTCCCGATGATAGTACTTTAAGAACATTGTACCTTCAGCACTTAACAGATCCGCCAGAACATTATAACCAACTACCTAACAGCTGGTATGTCCAACTGTGGCACGGATAATAGCAGTTATGCGTCGTGGCATGGAGGTAATGAGGCCTTGCCACACAAGTCCGCAAATTCCGGACAGGAGAGCCAAGAAGTCTGACGCCAAGTTCAATCACATACCAGATATGTTCGATCGGCAGTGATCCATGCTCTGTGGAACATTCACTTGGGTATCCATATGTCCAGTGTAACTCGTACAATACCATGGTGGCCAAGGAGTATCGTTCACTGGTTGCAGACTACGTACATCGCTTCATGACGATCATGTTTCCCGATCTGGCGATTTGGGGGCCCAGCACATCACTTGGAACTCGCCACTGTGTTCCTCGAACCACTCCATCACATTCCTGGCCTTGTGACATGTCGCATTATCCTGCTGAAAAATGCCACTGCCGTCGGGAAACATGATCGTCATGAAGGGATGTACGTAGTCTGCAACCAGTGAACGCTACTCCTTGGCCGTCATGGTACCTTGTATGAGTTCCACTGGAGATACAGATGCCCATGTGAATGTTCCACAGAGCATAACAGAGCCGCCGCCAGCTTCTCTCTGTCCCGCAGTGCAAGTGCCAAGGAGCTGTTCCCTTGGAAAATGACGGATTCGCACCATCCCATGGGCATGATGTGGACGTATCAGTATTCATCAGACCATACAACACTCTGCCACTGCGCCAGCGTCCAGTGCCAATGGTCATGTACCCATTTCAGTTGTAGTTGCCGATGTTGTGGTGTTAACATTGGCACATACATGGGTTGTCAATTGTGGAAGCCCATCATTAGGAGTGTCTGGTGCACTGTGTGTTCAGATACACTTGTACTCTGCGCAGCATTGAAGTCTGAAGTTAGTTCCGCCATCTGTGATGAGGAATGGCCACCCAACCCCACGACGTCTGGCCATGGTTTCACCCTGGTTTCCTCAAGTGTTGAAGACACTCACCACAGCACTCCTCAAGTACCCAACAAGTCGTTCAGTTTCCGAAATGCTCGTGCGGAGCCTCTGGGCCATCATAATTTGCCCTCGGTCAAACTCAGATAGATCGCGCGCCTTCACTATTCTACACAATGACAGCAAGGACGACGGTCATAATGTTCTATCTGATCAGTGTACTTTTCTGTCAGCACTTACAAGAGATTCAACAGAGTTCATGTTGACACTGCACACGAAAGCTCATTCCTGCGGAGTAAACAGCCAACTTGAAACACAAATTGCCATTTGTAGAAATCATTAAATTCAAGTAGTAATATCTGTCAACATGTTCGCTTGACTAAATGTGAAAGAAACCCTCTAAACTGGTGCACTCTACTGTTAGAAATACAAATGGATAACTGTATGATAAAATCCAAAACTTAACATGCTGTAACTCACTCAGAATCCCACAAAATAGGTTTTTCGATTAGCACAATTATAACATACACTGACACATGATCTAATTTTGTGGTATAGTGAGTGAAATGGCATATCTGACGAGTGTGCTATCATCTAGTGAGATTTATGCCAAGCGAATGGGGATAAAAGTCTGCTGTAGTGTGCTACCATCTATTGATGTAAACTTGTAGGTGACTGGGTAGGGCTAGTTTGTATTTGAAACATAAGCAGGGACAACGAGACATTTGGGCCCTGCAACGAACTTGTGATGTCTTGTCAGCTTGTCACCACACTTCGCGAA
Source organism: Schistocerca nitens (assembly GCF_023898315.1). Taxonomy (NCBI): domain Eukaryota; kingdom Metazoa; phylum Arthropoda; class Insecta; order Orthoptera; family Acrididae; genus Schistocerca; species Schistocerca nitens. The sequence goes on along the minus strand of NC_064614.1, from coordinate 113,667,803 downwards.
TGCTTAGCTTTGTGCACAACCCACAGGAAATTAATATTTAATTGAAATGATGCCCACTAAAGGTCTTAAATTTGTCGTGTGCTATCGAGAACGTGCATGCATTTAAACATGCACTCAAAAATTATTAAAACTCATCTGAAATACACACATCAAAAAAAGTTTTGCATCACCTCGGTTGCGAGAGTTCCGGAACCTGTACAGAAAACTGAAATAGAGGTCAACATAAACATCATCTCTGCCCTTCTTATTGCTCGTGAAAACCACACATTGCATGTTGTACCACCATACATCGAGACCTTCAGAGGTGGTGGTCTAGATTACTGTACACACCAATACTTCCAATACCCAGTACCACATCCTCTTGCATTGGTGCATGCCTGTATTCGTCGTGGCATACTATCCACAAGTTGGTCCAGATTTTCCCACTCCTCAACGGCGATTCGGCGTAGATCCCTCAGAGTGGTTGGTGGGTCACGTCGTCCATAAACAGCCCTTTTCAATCTATCCCGGGCATGTTCGATAGGGTTCATGTCTGGAGAACATGCTGGCCGCTCTACGCGAGCGATGTCGCTATCCTGAAGAAAGTCATTCACAAGATGTGCACGATGGGGGCTCAAATTGTCGTCCATGAAGACGAATGCCTCGCCAATATGCTGTCGATATGGTTGCACTATCGGTCGGAGTATGGCATTCGCGTATTGTGCAGCCACTACTGCGTCTTCCATGACCACCAGCGGCGTATCCCGGCCCCAAATAATGCCACCCCAAAACAGCAGGGAACCTCCACCTTGCTGCACTCGCTGGACAGCGTGTGTAAAGCGTACAGCCTGGCCGGGTTGCCTCCAAACACGTATCCGACGATTGTCTGGTTGGAGGCATATGCAACACTCATCGGTGAAGAGAACGTGATGCCAATCCTGAGAGGTCCATGCGGCACTTTGTTGGGCCCATCTGTACCCAGCTGCATGGTGTCGTGGCTGCAAAGATGGACCTCGCCATGGACGTCGGGAGTGAGATTGCGCATCATGCAGCCTATTGCGCACAGTTTGAGTTGTAACACGACGTCCTGTGGCTGCACGAAAAGCATTATTCAACATGGTGGCGTTGCTGTCAGGGTTCCTCCGAGCCATAATCCGTAGGCAGCGGTCATCCACTGCAGTAGTAGCCCTGAGCGGCCTGAGCGTGGCATGTCATCAACAGTTCCTGTCTCTCTGTATCTCCTCCATGTCCGAACAGCATCGCTTTGGTTCACTCCATGACGCCTCGACACTTCCCTTGCTGAGAGCCCTTCCTGGCATAAAGTAACAAAGCGGACGCGATCGAACCGCGGTATTGACTGTCAAGGCATGGTTGAACTACATACAACACGAGCTGTATACTTCCTTCCTGGTGGAATGACTGGAACTGATCGGCTGTCGCACCCCCTAGGTCTCATAGGCGCTCCTCATGCATGGTTGTTTACATCTCTGGGAGGGTTTAGTGACATCTCTGAACAGTCAAAGGGACGGTGTCTGTGATACACTATCTACAGTCAACGTCTATCTTCAGGAGTTCTGGGAACCGGGTTGATGCAGAACTTGTTTTACTCGTCCCCCACCATAGATGGTTGCTGGCACTCGTAAGACCTGCAGGGTCATGTGCTGTGACTTAGACGCCACAACCTGTCTTTCGCGTGGGCACACTCATAAGGCAATTACATCATGCAAACTGAAGATGTGCTAGCGACTGGGATGCCAAGTTTCACAGAGTATAGAGGAGTGGTGATGTAGCACAGCATGGGATGTTTAAGTGCCGTATGTTTCAGATTCCCGTACTATGCTACATTTAACATCATTCAAAGAAAAATAAACAACTCCACAAGGTTCCCCAAAGTAAGGTGTTCACGTGCTCTTGTGCTCTTAAACGGCAGCCGCCGCTGCCTATCCTCGAGGCGGTTTAAGAATTTTCCTCACAGCTCACAGTGCTGCTGCCAGCTTTCTTCCGTGAAGCACAACGGCTGCAGCCGAAAACAATAGCCATCTAAAGAGCTGTGAAAACATTCACGCATTGTCATAGAGACGTTTACAGAGTCACGTTACGTTATTGGTTGAGGTAGGGTCACGAAGCTCCTCTGCCCAGCCTCTCCAAATGTCATGGATCAACTAATATTGACTCAACCCTAGACACCTGTATAGGTCAATGAAATTTGAAGGATGTTAGGTGTTAACCCGAACTTCACTCAGTTTCAACAAACCGATTTTTCTGTTCGTTAAGTTGTTAGCTATTTTGCTTTCCGATGAGGACAGTACGAAAGCATTGCTCTACGGCCTACGCGGTCACTGAACACCAGGTAAGACTCTGTACAGGATACGGTGGCCGACACGTAGTGACAAACTTTCGTCCAAAGCGCTGGGCGAATTCCTTCATTTGTTAGGAAGGGCGGCCAACAGTCTTTGTCTGCTCTGGGCAGGTCGGTGACGACAATCTAGGCGCATGCCCTGAATCTTTGGCACACAGGTCTAGAGAAACAGTTCTACAAAAAAATTCATTTTTCCATTGCTCATAGTTTTGTATGTCAACTTCATTATGATGTACCTATCATTTCATTAATGGTCATAGTTATTGTGATATTTGCATGTAAGTAAGAGACTGCATCAAATTCGAAAAAGGTTGCACTGGTAAATAGTGATCGCTATGATTTTGCTTTTGGTGCATATAACATAATATGTTGCTGCATATGAAATTTAGCTAACGTACTGGGTGCTTTAGACTCGGGTGCAGGCCTGTGTCACCAATCTCGAAAAAACTGATCTGATGTACCACACTCATTTACAGTCGTTTACGCCTGCGATAAAGCCAGAGTGAAATATCCACATTTCCCATATTTCATAAACGGTCTGAGATCTTAAAATGAGATTTTGACAAATGATTGCACGTAAACAGGAGAGCATTTTGCCTTATGGTTAGTATGCAAAACTTCGTTATCTATCGTGTTATTCCACTAACTATAGACCTTTTCGATGAAAGAATGTGATTTTTAGCGTCATAGATAGCTGGTGAAACGAGGGAGATGCTACGGATTTTAGAACAACATTATTGAAGACATAACACGTTTATTTTTGTACCGAGGGCGTGCTTTTTCATCAGTTATTGAGCTTACTTTTCCTCAGTTCCTCATTTAGTAAACTTAACAGATCACTGTTTCAGTATTCTCTCGCAATTACGTCTACACAACATGTTGCTGAGGTGAGACTGTATAAACTCAGCTGTGTTGTGACAGAAGAAGGAAATTTTAACATGACAACAAGTAAAATGTGTGGGTTTTACTTAAAATTCGCCGTTCATAACGCTTCTCTGAAAGTTATAAACGGTTAACAAGCAAGGCGAAATTAAATCGCTGCTTTTTCTGTATTTTGAGCGGAATTTCTTTGGGATACTAACCAAAGCAAAGGTGACAGAACTGTTTAGTGGTCACCATGCAAGTGTGGGCATGGAAGGGCTCCACTTAATATTTACAACAACAAAAAATGTGAGCTTCAGCTTCATTTTAGAACTGCAGCTCTCCTCCAGCACTCGGAATTTCCCCTACAGCGCCTGCCTGTACCCACCACCATTACCGCTCTCCTCACACGTGCCCTGCCGATTGTGCATCTGCCGGCCATGTTACTCTGCGCGCACTCTACTTGAGGTCTCACATGACACTAATGTATGCCAGTAAACAATGAGATAGTAACAACCAGTTCATCTTTCAACAAAGAGAAACAGCTGATAACTTCAAAAAATATAACCATTGGGATCAGAAAAATTTCATGCAAAGCTTTGTTAGGAGTATAGCACTGTAAGGGTCAAAGCACTGACATCAATGAAGACAGAAATCAAACAATAAAAATCCTGTGACATGTGATGATATTGGAGAGTGCTGAAGAGCAGATTGAGTGATCCAGTAAGTAATGAAGATGTCCTGCAACAAGTCAACAAAACAATGCTAATAAAGGACATTCTGAATCGAAGAAGTAGAATCATTGGGCACATCTTACTCTTTTAGTCATTGCTGAAAACTATAGCTGAAGGAATGGTGTGAGGACAGAATCGCAAGGACTGGCCTAAATATGAAAACATTCTTTAAAACACTGGTGGAACACCACTTGTCGAAAATATTCATTCCGTTTCATTCACTCATGCTGTAACAGTAACTGGTTACATCCTCTTATGTTAACTGGATCGACAAGTTCAGGTCTGCATCCCACAAAGAGAGACCTTAGATATTGTAGGATTGCCAACAGTCCCTGTTTTGTAGGGATCGTCCCTACTTTTGTACAATTAATGGAAAGGCCGCTCCCATTGCTCTGTAGAACTTCATTTAGTGGACAAAATTGAACAAACAGTTGCAGAGCGCATGGGAAACTAATAATTTTCCATAATTGCCCAGTGTCCCTACATGATTATGCCGGGACTCTCCTAAATCCCTACTTTTTTGGTTTAGGTACTTTTACAGTCTTACTTTTTTATACTTATTTGTTTCTTTATTTCTTTGGCATCCGTGTCATCATACAAACGGTATTGGACTTGTTACACATAGAAATTAAAAAATATGGAATATGCAAAAGGAAATTGCCTACAACATACACCAGTGAATTAACAATTTCTTTGTGTTTGAATCGCGAATAATAATTTGTTCTCCAGTAATAACTGCATGTAGAATAAAAAGTAATATAGATAGTGAAGTAGTATAGTATAAACTGAATCATACAAAGATAGAAACTTGTCACAGAATTTGTCATACAACTGCATTCATATATTGGAGCTTAGTTTATAAAATCATTTTCTTGATTTTCAAGATATTCATTCGCTGAGCAGCAACATCTAGCAATTAAAAATTTTCTAAATTCTACTCCAAAATTTATATCATCCTTCAACTCTTTAATGTATTGAGGCAATGAACTGTAGAGCTTAATACCCATATAGCTTACATGCTTCTGAGTTTGTGCTCCTTTTATTTGTTCTACAAGGAGATCATCCCTGTTCTTGTGTTCTAAATGTGACAGTCAGCATTTTTGTGCAGATTGCTTAGATTTGTTTTGGTTAAGAGAGTACACATTTAAAAACATAGAGTGATGGCAGATTAAGTATTTCTAATTTTCTGAAAATAGGCCTGTGGTGAGTATGTGTAGGACTGTGGGTAATTATTCGAATGGCCCATTTTTGTAAGACAAACTCATTTTAAATTAGGTTTCGACATTCCAAAGTATGCCATTCTGATGCCTTCTAATGTGCAAATATTTACGGTAGCTCTCAGTGCAAACTGTATTCTTCCTTTTAGTCTGTCCGCCAGTTCTACATTGTCTTCACCCTGAATCATTTTATCAAGCTGTGTGTAATTTGATATAATTAAATTTTCCTTGAGACATTTGAGTCTCATCTTGTTTTCTTTGCATTCAGTGTAAATTTATTTTCACTGAACCAAGTCTCAGTAGTTTTTACGATTTTATCAGTAACAGAATTTAATGAGTTTTAAAAATCACTCTAACTAGACTTGAATCATCTGCATTTTGGCTGTATCATACTGTAACAGTAAATCGTTCAGATATATGAGAAAAAGTGATGCTGCCCTGGAGTACTCCTAAAAGAAACAAACCTTTTTTATCTGAATTAACAGTGGCGTGCTCTACAATCTGAGATCTGTGTCTGAGATATGACTGCGTAAATTTTAATTTCATGTTCTTAAATATTTCATCTCATTATTGGTAGCCAAAGCCAATATGTGAAAATACATGTAAGAGCAACAAGACAACGGCTTTAAAAGTTAGTTGTTTCACCATCCCATTTTCATAATACTGTAGCAAGTGTTGAAGAAGCAGTTGTATTTATGAAGTGACTGAGTGAATAACTATTGATCTTTCATACTTTTGCTGTCCTATAAGTGCAAAACATTATTAATATTACTGTTCAGTGATCTTAGGGTTTCCAAAGCCCAATTCATATTTAAAATGCTCAGTAAATTAATTGGAAATACGAAATGCACACCATATGACAAGTACATCTGTCACATTGATTTTCACCTATGTATAGGGTAAATACTGTTAACTTTTAAATATTTTAAGTTTCAAGTATAGTATTTGTAGTTTAGTTTTGATGTGAGGATAAAAACAGATAAACATTATTAAGAACTGCACATTTTTAGTCAACTGCAACTTTTTGATTGAAGTGTCCTGACTTTTGACTTTAAACAGATGGTGACCCTACACATTGCCCTCATGAGTCGTTTCTCTATCTAATTATTCAAGATATTTTTCAGAAAAGTTAATTAGAACAATTCGCGTCACAATCACGAGTTTCCAGTACAGGTAGTAAGTTTTTCATTCACTATTACAACTGCATGATCTGATTAACCAGGTTCAACATACCTGTAATACTTGCCTTCGCTACTGTTACTTCACATTTGAAATCTGTGATAAGTTCACTTGATAAGTTGCTTTCAGTGCCTATATCATACAGTCACCAGAGCTAGAGTGTCAGCATAACATCACAAAACAAGATATTCATTTTTTTCCATTTTTGTTTCAATGTTCCTTGATGTCTTGTTTTTGTCTGACTGACTCTGACTAATTAGTAAAAAGATATAAACTTGTCTTCACTCAAAAGGGTGAATATCACAGTGCTTTATGAGACATGTTTGTTCTGCAGATGGTATGCCTCCACCTTCCTCCAACCTGTGTGAGCTAACCTAATCAGTCAGTTATAGAGAAACTTTCAGTTTGATATGGAATCAGATCCACATAAACGATGAATTTTCAGAGTTTAAAGGTGAAGAAAAATTCTTTTATTAATGAGGGATCGAACCCCAAGCATTTGGAACCATAATTTGACATTTCTCTGCTTAGTCACTGGACACAAAAGTATTATTCAATGGTTATTGAAAATGACTGATAAGACAAACACAGTTTAGCCATTGATATACAGGGTGTACATAAAGTCCCGGAATGCTTTCAATTATTTATAGCACAATAACTAAACATAGTACAGATGTCATACACATTGCATTTTGAAGAGAAACTCTGAAAAGTTTTTTTACAATCATTCGATATGTGAACCATGAGTGACCCAGCAGACATCAATACCATAATTGAATTCTTGCCATACCCATCCCAGCATGGCATCGTCGACTGTGGTAGTCACTTCCCCGTATTCTCTCTTGAAACTCTGCTACATCATGTAGTAGAGGCAGTAAATACACCAGATCTTTAAAGTGTCCCCAAAGAAAAAAGTCAAACGGAGTGAGATCTGGTGATTGGGGAAGTCATTCCATGAAGCAGCTATCCCCTTCTGTAGCACGGCCAATCTGTCAATGTGACAGCTCCATGTTTGCGACTAGTGCTGACTATCGGCAAATTACCAAACTACGCTGTGATGGTATACATGAAAAAAAAAAATTCAGGGTTTCTCTTCAAAATGACATATGTATGATATCTGAACAATGTTTGGTTCTTGTGTGCTTTATGTACACCCTGTATTTTATGGTAGAATTTTATTGCAACAAACATTATTGATTGTAGAAAAAATGTGCTCACTGTTGTTCCCCATCAGTGAAATGACAAAAGTACTAGTTCTTAATTACGTATAATATCATTTTGCTTGACAGAAAAGTGAAGCGCCCAGGAAGGGAGGAAAACAAAATGAAACTTCATGGTTTGAGGTTTGAGAGAGTATGTAATGTTATTGCAGTAATTACAAAACTGTCAAATTTACAAAAGATAATTGACCGTACAAGCCCACTTGTCAGTATAATGTTGCAGCCCCTCTATGCTGGGTGCACTGCAACGATTTGGTTGGGAAGGCTGTCATAGAGCTGTTGTATCCTCACCTCTGGCAAGCTGACCCACAACTGTTGACCGAGTTGACATCTGAGCTAGTCTCAAACATGTTCTATAAGGGACAGATCTGGGGATCTTACTGGTCATGGAAATACCTCAAAATCTTTCAGGTAGTTCACAGACACATGGGCTATCTTTGGATGAGCATTGTCCTGTTGAAAAATGGCACTGCGATTCTATCACATGAGAGGTAATACATGAAGACAATAGACATCTGGGACATACCAGTGTACACTTAAGAGCTCACTCGATCACTACCAGCTGCGACCTGAAGTCGTGCCCCATGATTCCCCACACTACTACGCCAACAGTATCACCTCTGTGCCTCTCCAAAACATTGGAAGAATGGGATCTCTCAGTAGGTAACCTCCATACTATCTGACGATGGTCATGTATGGTAGTCCAGAAACACGACTCATCACAGAACACAATAAGACACATTTCACAGCAGTCCTTGCTTCCCATTCTTGCCACCACTCCAGATACAGCCATTTGTATTATTGTGTTAATGGCACTCTACACATGGGACTGTAATTCCCTATTCCAGCTGCCACTAGTCTCCGGTCAATGGTATGGGATAGCTCAAAATGTTGTAGGGAGTCCATCACTTGTTTTTGGTGGCAGGTGTAGGAGTGAGGGGTTTATGTTGTGCTTGGTTCTTGATTATGAGTATGCCTGCCCTCATGTTCTCATACAGTTCACCATTGAGCCACTGTCACATTCAAATGCCTCACAAATCTGGATATGGTACAATTTGACCAGCGAGCCAAATGGAGTTCCACAGTGAGGCCCCTTCCAAAATCTGTCAGATTCTGATAAAGCTGTCTCACACAAGTATGTGGCATCTCTGTGTCCTTCAGTTATCACTCAACATCTGATGCTGCTCATGCCCCTTATATATCCTACCATACCTGGTAACAACACTGAACATGAACAACACTAATGCACTCTGGTGGCTGTTCAACCTGTCACAGAGTATTGCAACTCTACTCATTTACATAGCCACCGACGGTGAGTATGCGTACAAAGTTGCATTGACTTCAGAACCATGTCTTCTGGCTGCTTCACTTTTCCTGTAAGATAGTGTATCATTTAGACAACTTGCCAGAAATGTGAACTTATTTCATCTTTACAGTGTTTGGAAAGACATCACACTGAACAGTTCAAGTGACCAGTCTAAGTACAGGGTATGGGACTACCCCATCAAGGAGCAGTATGGGCATATCCTTCAAGCTATTGACCAGGCAGGACCAGTGCCCAATGCATCTGTTGGCTTCCAAAAGGTATACCATCTAATAATACAGGGTATTGTTGGAACTTGCTGCTAGACTAAACTGCATGCCAAACTGGGACACAAACCAGACCCCTGCTTGTTGTGGGCAATGCACCTACCGAGATATCCATGCACAAGTCACAACCAATCGTCACTGCTTTATTTCTCAAGAATTATCAAAATTGCGCATTGTATAGCAGAATGAAGGATTCATTCTAGAATGCAATTATTATGGAGAGTTTATATTAAAGTAAGTCTCAGAAATAAATTTCATAATAAAATGAGCCTTTAGTCATACAATATATGGATAGATATAGATCTAACTACATACATGAGTATATAGAGTAGACATCTGCAGTGACAGATTATACACAAAGAAGTTTTTTGCACAAATGAACTGGAACAAAATAATGTAACTAGAAAAATTTCACCTTTTTTCAAAGCCATGACATTTTTCTAAATGTCATTGCTCTTGAGAACATGGTAACGCATTCATTGTCAACAGTTTTACATACTAATAAAAGAGTGAACTGTTTCTCATTAATATCCTACTGACAGACTTAAATTAATGATAGTAAATAGGAAACTTAATCAACAGAAAATAACTTAATAGTAGCTGCCACTTAATACTAAAGCATCAGTATTTTTTGAATTATTTGCATTCTTGTAGAGTACTTATTACCTGAATAAATGGATATGTGCTTGTGTTAGTATTTAGCTTGTCACCAAATGTAAGTAACATAAAAGTTTGCATCTTAATGTGAAGAAATCATGAATCCCATCAAGGTTTTTCATAAAGTGTTCTATATTTTGGCTATATCCTTATCAGTATTGTGAAATAAGTACTGAAATACTTCTCACAAGTGAAAAAAGATACCTACATACCACATACAAAAACAGGAACAATCAAAACAAGTTTTGCCAGAAAACAAAAACGTAAATACTTTCAGTATAAAGTTCTTAGGAGAAAAAGACAAGGCACAGAATGAAAAACTTTTCCAAAATCATATGTTGAGTTTTCAAATATCTTTTGTGCATCGTATACAAAAGATGCGTAATAAGCTCAATGAAGATACAGTACAACACAAGAAACCTGGATTTACTGGTATAAGGAAGGAAGAGTCATTCACACCATCAAGACAAAAGAGAAACAATGAGGTGACAAATGATATCTGCATATTAAAAACAACTTTAATATTCCTTAAGCAAAAGCAAGAAACTAATTCTATTAATTAATATCCATAGTTTCTCAATTAGCTGATGATAGACCATTTTCATTTCGTAATATTCATTCATACGTTCATAATCCATTCTTTATATCCTGTCACAAAGGAAAAGCTACTACAGTTCACAACTATGATACTGGTAACAGAAGTAAAACTAATTTTTTTGTAGACCCTGTATAGGGTTCAGAAAGCAGCTACTCATAGAGATCAGGCAGTAAATTGAAAATTTAAGGTGAATTAAGGGGCGTTATTTCTGTAATGTACAGAACATTAAAATTGGGGATGTAAATTTCCTGTAACTGTAATGTTTGTACTAAAGAGGTTTTGACTGTGGCAGTATACAGGCAGCTGATAGTGTTTCATGTAGTCACATAAACGCTTTGCATTAGAAAGGAACACCAGCTGAAACACGTAAGAAGTGGAACAATGGCATTTATCAGAGTAGTTGCCTGGTAACCTGGAAGAATGACAATTCATATAACTATCAATGCCAGCAGGTCAGCACTAGTCATAATTTGTCATAGCTGTCTGCAGTGGCATCCTCTGATAGTTAACATATGACTTGCGACTCCATGTCCCCCAAGGCCCTCCTTTATGGTGGGATTCATGGAACATGATATGTGAATGAATGAAATCAAAACATTAAAATATTCTTTGCTACGTGATTATGATGATCGGACTTTTCCACATTCATTAGGTCATTGACATATGAATAAACATTGTTGTGGAATTACCCAACTGACTTGTTAATTTAATATTGGAAAACCCATTTTTGAAACAATATATACCAACTGCTGAAAACCTTCACATACTAGCATTTCAAGAGATTCAGAAGTAGTATTAAATGCTTGTACTAGATTGTTCTGTTTCTGGCATCCACATACTAACGTTATGATTACATCAACAAATTTCATGTCTTGCAGACATTTTATAACAAAATTTGCTTACTTTTTTTTATCTTAGACACAATCACAAAAGTCATTTTTTTCTTCAAATTAATTAGCTCTATAACTGTCATACTGCTACTGTATTGCTGTTACCTGGTTCCACAAAAGGTTTCTGTTGTAGGTCATTGACCAGGAGGAAGGTAAGTTCGCATTCATTCATGATGCAGCTCAGATAAGGTATGAGGTGTCCAAAAACTGCAACCTGACTGAGGTTGGAGAGATGTTTGCTGAACAACCATATGCCATTGCAGTACAACAAGGAAGCCACTTGCAGGAAGAGATCAGCAGACAGTAAGTTCACTGTATATTGGCTACTCTCAGTAATTTACACTGTATACTGCTGCTTTCTGTACGTTCATAGATAAGCAACTGTGTACTTTACATTTCTGTATTTGAAAGAAGAATACTATGACTGGATTTGGCTCAATCTTTAGAAAAAACTGTACACTCATGTACCATGACCTTTCCTAAAATATCTTTTTTCATGTTTTACTCCCATTACCCACCAATACTCTTATTGTTTCAGCAAAAATAGATATAAATTGAGTAACACTGTATTGAAAAGATCTCTGTCTGACTGCCACGTTATATCAAAGATTCTAAACCAAAGAAAAGTGGGTACATTTACATTACTCTTTTCCTTCAGATCTGAAAATTTTCCTCTGCCTTGTGTTTTTTGGAGATTCATTCTTAGCCTGTTTCCGGCAAACCACTCAGACACTTCTTTTGTAATATCTTTTGCAGATGCAGTAAGATTTTCTTCTTTATTTCCTTCAATCACTAGATTGGTGTCATCTGAAAACAGTACTGGTTCAGAATCCCTGATGTGTAGTGGAAAATCATTCATGTATACCAAAAACAGAAACAGTCCTGTGGAATACCATAACTTAGTCCACATTGTTCTGAAAGGTGTACCTGAAGTTCATTTCATTCCATATACTTAATTTCAGTTACCTAAGAGTGATATTTCAAAAATGATTTAATTCGCTAATTTGGCAGACATCTTACAACATACTGTTCAAGCTTTCTGAGGAGCACAGAATGATTAGTCACATGAAAAGCTTTTTTTAAGTCCAAGAATAAACCTGAGATTTTTCTGTGATTGTCCACTGTATTTAAGATAGTTTATGAGGTTGAAAATGACTTTTCAGTTGACCTCTGTGGTCTGGAGCCCTGTTGACATCCAGAAATAATATTATTCTTGTTGAAGAATGTAGTTAGTTGTGAAAAGAACACTTTTTCAATAATTTTTGAAAACCTTGACAGTAGTGACACAGGCCTATAGTTACCCATACATTGCCGATCACCTTTTTTATACAGGGGTATTACTTTTGCCACTTTCCGTTGCTGTGGGAAGACACCACATGATAAGGATGATTTGCATATGTCTAATAAAGGAGCCAGTATGTCCCTTTTTGTTATTTGTATAATATAATCTGGAGTATCATCAATACCAGTTTAATAATTACTCTTCAATTTCTTCTTCTTCCGTGTCCGGATGCACCAATTATATCTTCCCTTTCCAGAAATTAGCAACGTAGATTGCTTTGTCATTGACTTTCAAAATATCATCTTTAGTGCATGTCATAGACATATCTGGGCAGATCAGTAGGTGGTCCAAGTCCTGTATTGCTCCGCATTCACACCTGTTGCCATCACTGTAGCCCCATTTAAATAGGTTTGATTTGCACCCAGTTACTCCAGTGCGCAGCCGGTTTAATGACCTCCAAGTTGTAAAAGGTAGTTGAAATCCTGCAGATCCCTCCTCAAGTAGTTCCATTGTGGAGTGTGGCACCATTTGATTCCCAAAGAGATAGCCGCCTTGCGGCGGGCTTGGTGGCGAGCTCTTCAGTAGTTTCAATGAAACTCCTGCGGGATTTCAGCCGGACACGTTGTTTTCGGTGCATATGCATCGGGTGTCGAGGATCATTCTTTTGTTTTGATCTTTCGATCTCGGCGGCTACTTGTCTGTGGATAGTGGGTGGTGCTATGCCTATGATGGGGTAAATGATGTCTGTGGGAGTTGGTTTGAGGCATCCTGTGGACACTGCAGGAGCCTCCACGAAGATTGCATTCACCACTCGAACAACAAGCAATCGGGCGTCCCCTGGAAACGACCTAGTCGGCCAATCCTGCAAACACCGGAGCACCAAAACCAAAGTTGCCACTCTTCAATGAATTAATGGTATTTAGGAGCTGTCTTGGGCCTACTAGACTGAAGAACATGGATATATTATTTATTTCAATAGATGAAAGTTCTTTCATTGTTGTATTAGGTGGATTACCAAATTTTTCAATCACCAATTTTCCAGCAACTGTTGCATAATAAGAATCAAAGTTGTTTGCAGCTCCCCTGGGGTCAGTGACATTCTTGCCATTGTGCGACATTACAATATTTTTGTGGGTTGTCTTCTTCCCCGTAAGATCCTGCACATCTTCCCACATGGACTTAGTTTTATTGGATGACTTCATAATGCATTTGTCATTTTCCGTAATTTTTGCCTATTTTGTGACACATTTCAAAATTAATTTGTATTTTTTGAAATAACTAAGAAAGTCTGAACTGCTGTCAGTTTTTCAGTGCAGAAAAAGTTTCTGCTTCCTTTTACATGATAATCTAATGTCTGATGTAATCCAGTTTTTGAATCTGTCTGTGCTTCTGGAAATCACTTTCCTTTATGGAAAAGCTGTCTCAAACATATGATTGAAAATATTTAAAAAATTTGCATCTTATCATTGGTAATAGAGGTATCGTATACTTCTCTCCAAGATTGTTTGCTGATTAGACACTAGAAGTGTTCAATATTTTTCTGACTATAACTCCTTTAATGGATAATATTTTGTACACTGGTCAAAATGTGGTTTACAGGTATGGTTAGTAATTGTGAAAGGTGGTCACTATAGTCAGTGTCAAAGTTTTCTGATGTACACTTGTCCATGTTTACACATACCTGATCAAAGAGAGTGACGCTAGTTTTTGTTACATGTATTGGAGAGCTAACAGTCAGGCACTAAAATCATATAGGTATGTTAAACAAAAGACTGCTACTCATTGCATAGAGGAAGCACTGAGAAGCAAAAAGACAGATTTAAAAGTAGAATGTAGGACTTTTTTGGTAAGTTCTTGAAATTCTTTTTGTTGCTATTTTGTGTCCTTATTTACAGAATAGGTGCACTGAAAACCTTTGTTCCAGAGACAAGGCAGAAAATGGAGTTTGTTTAGTTAATCTACAATGTTTCACCAAGAACCTGTAGTTGATTCAATTAAAATTAAAATAATAGGAAATCTGCATTAGAGCCCAGGTGATGGCTCATATTTTCAATTAATACTTTAGGATTGAATATTAATAATTGTATACTGGAGCTGAGATGCAAAAGTGATCACTTTTAGACATGTAAACGATCACTTTTACACATGTACTAGACGCATTTTATGACAAATACTTTGCTCGCGAAGAAAAGATAATTGTTAGCTTGGTCAAAGAATGAAAAAGCTAGGTTTACTTGGGACACTTGATCTCAAACACGTATGACTGCAAAATATGAATGTACAAGTCCATGGGGCATATTTATGAGAATGTCTGTCAGTATATCATTACTACAGATATTTGATGAATTAAACAAAGTCATGCGACATACTGATGAGGAAGTCAGTCATTATTTCATTATTATATATTTTTGATGAATTATATAAACCTCAAATATTTGTTAAAAAGTAACAGTTGGGTAAGAAAGTGTTTGTCTTCTACCAGCAGATTTCTTTATCCTACTGTCATTATCTGTAAAATGAGTAAGCTATCAAAAGACTACTCATATTCCATCTTTAATTTCCTTTTGCTGCTATTATTACAAATTTAGTTATCAACTAAATCCTCCACTTAATTCTTATAGCAGACTCTTATTACAGCTATAATTTAATAAATTAATATCAGATAACACTGATAATAATTTTCTGATTCTTTCAGAATTCTTGATCTCCAGAAAGATCGCTATTTTGAATCACTAACTGCAAAATTCTGGAATAATTCTGCAAAAGGGACATGTCCAAACTCTGATGACAGTGAAGGAATCACCCTGGAAAGTTTGGGCAAGTACCACAATAAATCCTTTATGCACAAGTAAATTTAAATGCAATAAACTTCCTACAACACCTTTAACATGTGAAAGTTAAAATATATGAAAAATGAATTTATTTGTGAATGTTCCATACATAAATTCTTGAATTGCATCTGGAGTTCCATTCATTCATTTACACATCATGTCAGTAAAGCCCATCAAATTCCATCATGAAGGAGAGGATCCAGGGATTTAAGTAATGAGTAAGTCAGTTGTCAAAGTATTCTGTGAAAAAATGTAACTGTTTTCACTGAAACCACGAAAACATACCGTTAGTCTAATTCTGTGGACTCTGTTAATAATATATTATGATTATACATGGTGATTCAGGAAGAATGTCACATAATTTGTGAAGTGATTGTACATGTGAAAATCAAATGAAAAAGTCCTTTGAAAAAATGTCCAATCTCTCATCGTTACGGAACTGGAATGGGTTAAAGACTACACACATCCATGAATGAATATGAAGACGTGTGAATATTACTTACTGAAATGCTGTGTAGGCACTATGGTGGGCAGGATAATAGCAGGACAGATGACTGACGCACCCTACAAAAGGTGCAGGAGTTCTGTGTTGTTGCACCAAGGCAACAGCTGCAGGTGTACCCAGTGTGCAATCCTGGTTGGATCAGCGAGCAGTTGTGAGGCCATGTGCATGTCATGCTGGAGTGATGTTTAATCGAGTAGTTTCATTGTGTCTGTAATACCAACATGCCACATGTGTTCACCCATTCAGAATACACAGACATGATGTTTGAATACTGGTCCGTAATGACAGTGCCCTTGTGGCTGTCATGGAATACCAGAGACATTTCCCTGATTGATGAACCCCCTATGCCAGCATATTTCCCAGGGTTTTTCAAACATTATGTGAATCCAGAATACTACCCATTATACATGTAATGTCATAATGTGAGGCCATCCAGTCAGTTGAGGAAAGGGAAGACATTACTGAATTGGCACAAATGAGTCCCACAACCAGTACATGGCACATTAGCCATCAGCCTGGTATTCCATAGAAGTGAGTGTGGCATATGTTACATTCCAAGGGCTTGTACCAATTCCATGTGCAGCCTATGCAACATCTGCAGCCAGGTGGCTGATTACGCAGACAATAATTTTGTGAATGGTTGACTGTACAGAGAGACATTGTGCAATACTCTTTATTTACAGATGAGTCTACATTTACACCAATGGTATCGTGAACACCCGCAGTTCTCATACATGGGTGATAAAGAACCCATATGACATGGGGGAAATAACATTCCAAGTTAAGTTCTCAGTGACTGTCTCATGTGGTATGATGATAATTAAAGGAGGATGTGTATGCTATGTAGGCAGATACAAGGAAAACTTTTTGCTTGCATCACCAGTGCTGTTGCCCACATTAAAGCCAGTCAAGATGATGTTTTATGCACAATACAACACACCCTCCACTGAGCCAACAAGTGCATTGAGAGGGATGGGGGACTTTTTGAACACCTCTTGTAGGATGGATCAGTCATCTGAACCACCATTATTCTGTTCACCAGAGTGCCTACACAGCATTTTGGTAAGTAATGTTCCCACTTGTCTTCATATTCATTCAAGGGCATGTGTAGTCTTCAACCCACTCCAGTTCCATAATGACTGAAAAATGGACACATTTTAATAGGACTTTTTCGGTTTATATTCACAAATAGAATCACATCATAAATTATGTGACATTTCTCCTGAATCACCCTGTATGTTATCAGGTAAATCCAATTCATGTTCAGTAGACTATAAATCAGAGTAAAAGTTGCAGTAATGAAAAAAGTTGCTGGATTCCCAGAATTCTATGTTAACAGTTTTTGACAGAACTGGTATTCAAGTTTATTACATCTTGTTTGTATTTTTGCTTTGAATAGCATTGCTTCTCGCCACTGAGTATGCCTTGTAGTATTAGTGACAGAGTATGTAATATTGTCACATAGAAGAAGGTGTAATTAGGTGAATGACGAACAGTAACTACACTTAATGAAGGTTTATTCAGCACTTGCACATACAAGAGCATGGAGTGAACTGCCTCCAACCAGAACACATATGGTATATATACAGTTACAGAACATTCCAGTACAATGATTCTTGAAATTTGTGGATACTTCTAGACTGTACTCGAACCGAATATAGAAATTAAAATTTTACAGTTCAGGTGAATTTTGAATTCACGACCCTCCACGCAGCAATCTAGTATCATAACCACTACATCACAGTGACTGTGCTACTCAGCTTCTTCTGTGAACATTGCTCCCTCCTTAAGAGAACAGCGTCTTGGTGTTACATCCTCCTAGCCCGAAATGAGTCATCGGTCCTGCATACTCCGACTCCCGATGGCTGATGTTTGCCCTGGTGGTGATCTTCTTAGAACTTCCTTTGCCATTATGCTCTTTGTCACCTTTCTGCTTGTTGCCTATGGCTGGAGCTTCAAATTTACCCTGGGTTGCAGGATCCTTATAGGGCTTCATTCAAAGAATGTGGACCATATCTCTGATCTTTCATCATCTCGTGTCAGGGTTGAAATCTTCAACTTCATAAGTAGCTTCAGACAACTGTTTTACAACCTTAAAGGTCCAAAGTAGCACCTGAGGAGCTTCTCAGAGACACCAACCTTCCAAACAGGCATGAAGATTCAGACGAGGTCACCAGGCTGGTAGACAACAGGGTGGTGGCTCATGTGATACCTTTGGCGATCGTTTTCTTGAGCCTGCAGCATGTGGAGTCGAACTAACTGACGAGCTTCCCCAACTCTGATTAATACCTGGCTGATGTAGTCATTGTCCATATCATCAGGATGTAACAGAAACACAGTGCCCATCATCGTAGTTGCCGCACACCCATGCACCAGGAAAAATCGCATAAATCCTGTGGTGTCTTCTTTGGTGGTGTTGTAGGCAAACATCACAAAAGGTAGCACCTCATCCCAGTTGCTCTGCTCAACATTAGCGAACATTGATAGCATGTCAGCTAAGGTCTTATTAAGGCATTCAGTAAGCCTGTTAGTTTGCGGATGGTAGGCAGTCATCATGTGATGAGTAATGTTGCACTGACAGTTTATCTCTGTCACAAGATTTGATTGAAAAACTTTCCCTTGATCCGTAATTAATGGGGCACCGTGTTTTAATACAATCTCTTCCATGATGAATTTGGCTACCTCGGCATAGCCTGTCATATAATCAGTGCAAACAATAATCCATCTATTGCCACTAGCAGCCATTGGAAATCGTCCGAGGAGGTCAGTCCCAACATGCTGGAAAGGCATTTCGGCTGGTGGAATTCATATGGGTCACCCAGGTAGTTTCTGAGGAATTGCCTTTCTCCTCTGGCACTCTCAACAGTGCGACACATAGTGACGGAAACTCCTAAATAAACCTGGCCAGAAAAATCTCTTGCGGATCCTATCATATTTCTTAATAAATCCAAAATGTTTGGCCTCAGGTGTGTCATGGAATTTCTATAGAACATCTAAGTGCATGTTTTTAGGAATCACTGGTAGCCACCTCTTTCCAAATGGATCAAAGTTTTTCTTGCAAACTAATCCATTAACTAACTTAAATTGTCCTTTCCCATCCTCTGACCGATTTAAGACAAGCATAATTTGAGATATCTTGGCATCATTCTTCTGCTTAGCAGGAAGATCCTGGAGTGCAGTGAGACAGTCACTATCTTCATCAAAGTCTTGATCGTCTTGCATAGGGTTTCTTGAGAGACAGTCGGCAACTTGATGTTTTCTTCCACTCTTGTACACTATGGTAATGTTATACTTTTGCAGTCGTAGTGCCTACCCGGCAAATCGTCCTGTTGGATCCTCAAGACCTGTCAATCAACAAAATGAATGATGGTCTGTAACAACTGTGAATGGCCTTCCATAGAGATACTGTCGAAATTTGCACATGGCTCAGATCAAAGCAAGGCATTCTCTTTCTGTAGTTGAGTAGTTTCTCTTGGCTTTTGTAAGTGTCCTAGAAGCATAGGCTACAACCTTCTCTTTTCCATTCAAAATTTGCACCAGAACAGTACAAATCCCATACCCACTGGCATCTGTGTGTAGTTCTGCACATGTTCTCTCATCATACAGACCAAGTACAGGATCAGTCATCAGAGCTTTTCGCAGCACGTCGAAAGAATCTTGTTGAGCACCACCCCAGATAAATTTAGCATTGGCTTTTAACAACTCATGGAGTGGTCAGGCTTTGATACAAAAGTCTTTGATAAAACAATGTAATAAGAACATAATCTGAGTAAGCTTCTCACATCTCTATGGCCGCAAACTTTTGTGTGACACAAGGTGTCCAAGTATTTTGATTTCTTTTGTTCCAAAGAGACACTTTCTTGGATCAAGTTTCAGTCCGCCTTGTTGGAGACACTTGAGAATGGTCCTCAGTCTTTTTATGTGTTCATCAAATGTCTCTGAGAACACTATACTGTCATCTAAATAACAAAGACACATAGTTCACTTCAGGTGACTTAGAAGATTATCCATCGTCTGTTCAAAAGTTTCTGGTCGGTTACATAAACCAAATGGCATTACCTTAAACTCATACAGGCCCCCGGGGCGATGAATGCAGTTTTCTCATGATCAACCTCATCTACTTCTATTTGCCAGTATCACGAGTACACGTCCATGGTTGAGAAAAACTTAGCCCCCTTCAGACAATTTAGTGTATCATCAATTTGTGGAAGGGGGTAAACATCCTTTTTAGTTATCTTGTTAAGCTTCCTGTAATCAACACAAAAGTGCCAACTATCATTCTTCTTCCTGATGAGAACCACTGGTGATGACCATGGGCTCTGTGATGGCTGAATGATGTCATTCTTCATCGTTTTCTCTACCTCATCATGAATTATTCAACATTCCATTGCTGACACACGGTACGCTCTGCGGCTTATTGGTTGATGGTCTCCAGTGCTAATCTGGTGCTTCACTGTCAATTTGTCTAATTTGCTCTTCACCTGTGGATCAAAGCATTCAGAGAACTTTTGAAGAATGGCAAGTAGCTTCTTCTGTTGTTCCTTAGTGAGATCTGGTGATAGTCGAGCTAGAAGATCTTGTCCATAGTGGTAGCATCAATTTCGCCCACAGACTCAGTGTGGGAGGTTTCTATGACACTCAGCTGTTCGGCAATTTACACCTCAGTATTTCCTATGCATGTGCGTCTTGGAAGGATCTGTGGTTCTAGGTGACAGTTAACTATCCACAATTCACTGAATCTATTCTTGAACGAGACAAAAGAGGCTGGGATGACCAAGTTATTCTTCAGTGGTAGGCTTCTCTTACATTCCACTACAAGATCCATGGGTTGATGCATGGCAAGACACATGACAGTTACCTTTCTAGTGCTGACTGCAGGAATGATCACTTCATCCAGCACACTCTAGTCTCCACACACTCGGATGCACATCTTCCTGTCCACAGTATCTCTTCTCGTCTAGCATAATTTTCGAGTGACAACAATATATAATTGCCTGAGAAACTTTCAAAAAATCCTATCCGAAAATGATGTCATGACTACACTCTTGTAGGATGATGAATCCTAAGGGCTGTGTAGGGCCACTTATACCCACATGAATGACACATCTTCCTGTAGGTTTTACATATTTCCCATTAGCCACCTTCAGCAGAGATGTTTTGTTGTCGATGAATGTGGTTTTCTGCAACTGGCAAAGGTACTTCTCCAAAATGACTGAATATGATGCTCCAGAGTCCATGAGGATATCAACGTCATTTCCTATCATTTTTTTAGTGATCAACGGCGGAGGATTTTTCTCTTCAGCAGCCTCACCTCCAAAGTCGCACCCTTTAGTTTTCCAGAGTGCGGCAGCTAGGTGATCGGCTGGAGCTTCTAAATGGTGATGGAGACCTTGATCGGCATGTTGGGGAGCATCCTCTCCAGCGACTGGCTTGCGGTGATGGTGACTTACATCATCCTGCACCCACATCTTCTTGCTCATCTTCGTCATCCCAGAGTTGGCATCAGCTAAGATCGGTCTGCTGTCTTCTGGCAGTGAAAACATACTGGTTGGTTATCCTGGGTCCTCCAGATGTCAGTCTTCCTTGGTGCCCAAACAGGCTCCTCATACAGCATTCTTGAATGTAACTTTGGAGAGACTGAGTTCGATGTCTGTTCCACTTCCTCCCTTATAACCTCTTGAAGTGTCTCTGTTTTTTGCTCGCTGTGCAATCCAAGTGCCTTCCAAACTTCCTCTCTGATTATCTGATGAAGTATACTTGTGAAATCAGTTCCTTCCTCCATCAGAGATATCGATACGATGTTTTGAAGCTGTTCAAACTTCTTGTGTGTAATTATTTTTTGATGCATTGTCTCGATATACTGGCACCATTTTATGAAGTCGTCTGCTGGTAAAACCTCCTTCAGGAATAGGGCTTGCTACATGTCTTCAGCAACACCCTTCATGAGATGCACAACCTTATCTTACTCCTTCATTCTAGGATCTATTATTTTACACAGCTCCAAGACATCTTGAATGTAGGATGCTGTAGTTTCTCCTGGACACTGTGCCCTGCACTTTAATTTATCTTCAGCCTTGCACTTCTGTCATTGTGTGTCGCTGAAATACATGCGCAGTTCCGCCTGGAAAACTTCCCAGCTTGTGAACTTCTCCTTGTTGTTCTCATACCATTGCTTGGCAGTGTTCTCCAAGTAGCCACTAGTTTGGTTCTTGGCCATCGTCACCAGAGAACCCGGAAGGGTGTCTCATGTGGTGGCACACAGTTGCTGTCATCGTAACATCCACTACTTCTTCTGTCTCCGATACATTGCAATCTGTTGAATATGGCTTGAACTCAGGTTTTACGCCATGTAAATGGTGGCTCTGTCATGGCCTGATGGGAGCCACTGTGTTGTCGATAATGTGCGCTATCACAAGTTCCAATACCCAGCGTCTCCACCAGAATAATGTCACCCAGAAGAAGGTGTAATTAGATGAATGACAAACACTAACTTCACATAACAAAGGTTTATTCAGTACTTGCACATATAAGAGCGCAGAGCAAACTGCCTCCGGCCAGAACACATACAGTATACATACAGTTTCAGAACATTCCAGTACAATGATTCTTGACATTTGTGGATACTTCTAGGATGTACTTGAACCAAATATAGAAATTAAAATTTGACAGCTCAGGTGAATTTTGAACTCATGACCCTCCACGCAACAGTCTTGTATCATAACCACTACACCATAGTGATTGTTCTACTTAGCTTCTTCTGCGACAATATTGTTCTAGGTTACCATTATGCAACAAAAATATTCTGTATTGAAGGGCTTTTTTGTACAGATTGTAAAGTATATTGTGAATGTACTTCACTGAATTCTGCTGCATTTAGTAAACTTTAATAATACAGAATTCTTTAGTAGATTTAACGAAGAAAGCGTAAAATGTGGATTATTTTCTTTTAAATTTTCATTGGGGTGGGAGAATTATTGCAGTACATTGATTTCTGCTAAAATGTATTGTTTGTAGTACCTGTTTGTAACACGCAAACACATTTAGTGTTGCACTTTCGGCCTTTGAAAGGAAGAATGCCTTAGTCACCAAGACTACAAAGAATATTCAGTGGCGAGAAGCAACACGATTCAAAGTAGAAATACATATTCATTCCGTGACAAGATATAGCACCATTCAAAACAGAAATGCATACTCACTCCAGGACAAGAGTGCCCACACAATAGTTTGTAAGGAGAGGGGGTGCGGGGAGGGGGAGGTGAGGCAGACTTGGGGATAGGTTGTATTTATAATAATATTTTGAAAGACAAATGAGGACTTAGCCATAAAAAAGTTACAGTTGTGACTCCATTAAAAACCAGCATAGAACTGACTTTAAATCATTTTCCTGAAAGAATAACACCTGACTCCACTATTTTTTTTTTCTTTTTCCTGAAATCTGGGGGGTTACCCTGCCCATCTGACCTCCAGGTATGGGTGCACTTGGTATTCGCCATTAAATGTGAGAGAGTATGAAAATGGATGTGAACTAAAAATAAGTAGAATACAAACAATATATTTACAATACACTGAAATCAAGCAGTTCACACATGGGTTCATAAGCAGGAACATATTGACATTCCCACAGAACACTATATGACAAAACTAGCTTTTGTTTTATATGAAACAAAAACAGATTTGGAATTATTTATTCAACACACAGATGCATGCAAAAATAAAGCAGACTATGAGCTACATATTCGGGATGCGCTTCACATAAAAATGTCATAATCACAAAAACAAGGCAAAGAAAGCCATCTTCTTTGTCATGACATGTCAGATGATTTTGTGGTTTTGACACACTGTGGCACAATTATTTCCACTTGATAAAGGCCACATGATCAAAATTACAATATTGGGTTTTACAAATACATAATTTTACAGTCAAAAGGCAACTAAAATGTCATTCACAAAATTTTTCATGATGGTAAACCATAGCCACAAGAAGTTAATCATAGTTTTTGATTGAGACTTCTGGAATATATTACATTGCAAGGCCACAAAAACCTTTTGCTTTCCAGAATGGAGCAACATGAAAAATAAGGGAAATGTAACCACTCACCTGTAATGGATTGATGCATGAGGCACAGAAACACATAGAAGAAAACAACATCCACACTAGCTTTTGAGCACTAGCTCTTTTTCAAGCAGAAGTATACACATTCACACACACAACTACACAGAAATGAATGTTTCTGTGGCCACGGGAGCATGTATTTGAGTGTCTCTGTATTTGTGTGTTTGAATGTGTGTACTTCTGCTGGAAAAGGGGCTAGTGCTCGAAAGATAGTGTGGAAGCTATCTACTGTCACATGTTTCTGTGCTCCGTCCATCAATGTGTTATAGGTGTGTGGTTGTCTTTCCCTTATTTTACATATTGCACTGTCCAGGTAATTTTGTTTCCAGACATGCTTTCTTCTACAAAAAGAAAACTGTATCTGTCAATCCAAAACAGTTCTGATGTTGATGATGTGGCACATTACAAGAAATACTACAAAATATTAAAGACTGTGATACGGACATCAAGGCAAATATATTACAAGAAAAAAATAGTCGTATCAGATAACAAAATAAATACAATATGGGATATAGTGAAGCAGGAGACCGGTAGAACCAGACATCAAGAGGGACAAATAGCATTAAGAGTAAATGATACATTAGCCTACCCGGTTAGCCGTGCGGTCTAACGCATAGCCTTCCGGACTGGGAAGGAGTGCCTGGTTCCCCACATGAATCCACCCTGCGGACTTGTGTCAAGGTCCAGTGAGCTAACCAGTCTGGGGTGATTTTTAGATGGTTTTCCATCTGCCTCAGTGAATGCGGACTGGTTTCCCATATTCCGCCTCAGCTACACTATGTTGGTGATTGCTGTGCGAACAAGTTCTCCACGTACGCGTGCACCACCATTAAGCTACCACACAAACATAGGGTTACACTCGTCTGATGTGAGACATTCCCTGTAGGGTTCACCAGAGGCCAAACCACACAATAACCCTGAAAGAGTGGTTCAGTGTGGGGCAGTGGAGGGGTGAAGTGGACTGCGGTAGTTGTCATGGGGTTGTGGACCACTGTGGCTGCAGCAGGGATGGAGCCTCTCCATTGTTTCTAGGCTCCTGGTTAACATACAATTCAATACAAATGATACATTGGTGACAGATGTGTATAGTGTTGCAGAACTTTTTAACAAACATTTTATAACTGTTATTGAAAAGATGGAGTTGTCAGGTTCTGTAGATGCTGCTATGGAATACCTCAGACCAGACATTTCAAGTAACTTCCATAATATGAATTTGACCCTCACTACCCCAACAGAAGTAATGTCCATCATAAAATCTTTAAAATCAAAAACATCTAGTGGGTATGATGAAATATCAACAAAATCACAAGCAGACATTTGTAAGGCAAACTCTTTGCCTTACAAATGTCTGCTTGTGTCTGTGTACGTGTGGATGGATATGTGTGTGTGCGAGTGTATACCTGTCCTTTTTTCCCTCTAAGGTAAGTCTTTCCACTCCCGGGATTGGAATGACTCCTTACCCTCTCCCTTAAAACCCACATCCTTTCGTCTTTCCCTCTCCTTCCCTCTTTCGTGATGAATCAACCATTGGTTGCGAAAGCTTGAATGCTGTAATTTACCATCTAGTAAGGCCATCCGAAGACCAGTATCAGTTGCAAAGCGATTTAGAAAAGATTGCTGTATGGTGTGACAGGTGGCAGTTAACGCTAAATAACAAAAAGTGTGAGGTGATACACATGAGTTCCAAAAGAAATCCGTTGGAATTCGATTACTCGATAAACAGTACAATTCTCAAGGCTGTCAATTCAACTAAGTACCTGGGTGTTAAAATTATGAACAACTTCAGTTGGAAAGACCACATAGATAACATTGTGGGGAAGGCGAGCCAAAGGTTGCGTTTCATTGGCAGGACACTTAGAAGATGCAACAAGTCCACTAAAGAGACAGCTTACACTACACTCGTTCATCCTCTGTTAGAATATTGCTGCACGGTGTGGGATCCTTACCAGGTGGGATTGACAGAGGACATCGAAAGGGTGCAAAAAAGGGCAGCTCATTTTGTATTATCACGTAATAGGGGAGAGAGTGTGGCAGATATGATACGCAAGTTGGGATAGAAGTCATTAAAGCAAAGACGTTTTTCGTCGCGGCGAGATCTATTTACGAAATTTCAGTCACCAACTTTCTCTTCCGAATGTGAAAATATTTTGTTGAGCCCAACCTACATAGGTAGGAATGATCATCAAAATAAAATAAGAGAAATCAGAGCTCGAACACAAAGGTTTAGGTGTTCGTTTTTCCCACGCGCTGTTCGGGAGTGGAATGGTAGAGAGATAGTATGATTGTGGTTCGATGAACCCTCTGCCAAGCACATAAATGTGAATTGCAGAGTAGTCATGTAGATGTAGATGTAGATTTAAAAAAATGATTATCATTCCGCTTGGGACCTATGGAAGGTACATTAGATTATTTGTTTCAGTTGTAAATATTTCTCATGTATCATTGTTTTTATGACATGTTCTTCATCCTGGAGAACCTCCTCACTACGGATCAATTGGAATGAAAGTAAATCTAATTTATTTCAATACTATACTACAAGGCCCACCTATAAAATATAAATGCAAAATATAGCCATCTAAATCATTTATTTTGAATCTTCCTTCTCATCCTGTATGGTAAATCACCACTGATAACATGTTCTGGATGACTTTTCTGTAACTCTCCACATTTGTTAAACTTCACGAGTCATTTTCCTTCATCTCTCTTCCTGCCCTTTCAACCCTTCTGCTAGAAGAAGGAGGCACCGGCTCTGAAATCTTGCACATTTCCTTAATTTTTCATACTGTTTCTGCTGCCACTTGATGACCTGATTTTTTATCTATCCAATTGTATCACGAATTCAAAACATGAATTTTCACACAATATTTTCTCATATTCAAAGTTCACTGCCACACTAAATGCAGTGCTGTTGTCATTCTCAGTTTCTGTATTGTAACACAGGCCTTGCACTTCTTATACTTTGATTTCTGTATTAACCTTGAGTGAAGAGTTTCTGTAATTAAAATTGACAACCTCAAATACACACAGCACATCAAATAAGTAATGAGACAGCTAGCATTACATCCAAACTAAGAATTTTATTTCAATTTTGCACTTACATGGATTCAAAATCATCCCCTTGCACCTTCGCACAACTTTTATACTGACCATACGCATTGTTGAAAGAACACTGGAAATCCTGAGTGTGTACCTCCTTTAGTCTGTTGGCCACAGCACTTTGAATGTCCTCAGTGTCACTACAATGATTGTCTTTTAAAGCTCATTTAATTTTCAGAAACAGAAGAAAGTCTGCAGGTGCCAAATCAGACAAAAAGGGTAATTTTTCAAGCATGCATTTCTGTTTTCATGCTAAAAACTGTTTCATGGTTAGTGCGCACTGAGTCAGTGAAATCATGCAGAAGAACCCAACTCTAGCACTTGAACAGATGTGGCCCAAAATGATACATGTGAGCAAAGAGATGTTGCATAGCTCCTAAGTAGTACTGTCCAGTCACTGTTATACCCGCAGAGAGAAACTCACAATAGATCACTCTAGAAGCATCAAAGAACAATAATAATTTTCTTGATGGATGATTTCTGCAACCTGAATTTCTTCTTCCTCAGTGACAATGTTCCATACTCTGACATTTTGTCTCTGGCTCAAAGTGAAAACACAAACTTTCATCCCTAGTTATAATTTGTTTCAACAAATTAGGATCCTTATTAACTGTGGTAATGAAACAGGCACAACTTACCACTTAGTGCTCTCTCAGCTCTTGTGTTATCGAAAATGGCACAAAATGCAACAAATCTTTCTCTTGTGTGAATCTCTCTCTAAAATGGACCTAGGTAATTCCTAATGACACCAAGTTTCACTGCAAGCTTTCTGGTGGTAATTTGTCTATCATTGGTAACAATTTCCTTTGCCCCCCACCCCATCTACCTAAGCAGACAAAGGGCATCTGACATGTGCTTCATCTTCTGAAGATTCACTTCCATTATTAAATGTTGAAAACCATGCTTGTGCATGGCTAAGACAAACATGCCTGGCTTCATATCTTTGAAAGCTTCTGATGCTGGTTTTCCTAATTTACAGTGCAATTTTATTACTGCTCATTGGCCCATGATATTACATTTGACCACCCCTACTTGCACTTTCCCACCTGCTGTGCATGCAATAGCTGTGTCATCAAAACAATCAAAGTATCTCACACATCAAAAACATCATGAATAAATGGCATAGCACACAAAACACATACTTGAAAAATGGGGATCATTTCCTGAAATGCATCATGCAAAATATAATGAAAATGAAATCATGACTGGTATCAGAAGAAGTTGTTTTACAAACAAACCCTTTGTTTTTAGTCACAAGATTTCACCAGACAGTTTTAATGGATAAAATGAAAATAACATTGGTTTATAAAGAGGCCTTATAATAATAAAAAAAATCTAATTTACATCTGCCATTGATGTCACAAATATGTATAGTCACATTCCCCTCTTTTCCCTTTCTTCTATGGCACATTGTATTGAACATTTTATCGTTGTCATAATATTTCATACTTTTTTCATTGCTATTCTTGCTTCTTTGCTACAGGTGGTGTTTTCATAGCAACCTTATTTGGACTTGCACTGGCTATGATAACTCTTGCTGGAGAAATATTTTACTACAAGAGGAAAAAGCTGACAACAGTTAATGTGACATCAGCATCAGCAAAAATTCCCAAAAAACAAGTGACAATAGGGAAAGAATTCCGGCCAGTAATGGAAAAGACTGCACCTCGAGTTTCATATATCTCAGTTTTCCCAAGAAATCAGCTATATTAACATTATTATTCAGTAATGCAGTACCACTTAGGAACCAACATGTAAATAATAGTGAATGATTATTACAGTATCAAGACTTCTGCTCATGGATTGTTAGCATCTCTTTGTGTTTGGGTATTGTACTGCAAAAAGTTTTCATTTTGTAAAAACGAAACTTTCAGACCAAAAAAAGTAACATCATCTCATACGCATTTTGTCTAAAGCATCACACCATTGTTATTCTTGAATGGCCACTTTCATTGTTTCAAATGTAATATTAATTATGGATCATATGTTTATCTTCTTTACTGAAAACAAAATAAAATTTTATTTTAATTGTTATGGTTTGTAAATAAATAACTGGTAACAGGATCAGTCCCATTTTATAACACAAGAAGCAAAAATATGTTCAAATTGTAAATTTATGTCTAAAAATATATGGCATGAAAAGTGAAACTGTTGCAGACATTCCATGTGAGACAAATTGAATTCATGTTCTGAAGTTCAATGTGTGATGTCCAAATCTCATAGTATATATATAAGTGAGGGAAAGTGATATTTCAGTGGAGTGTAGTATAGTACAGGCAACAGTACTTCACCTGGGGACACAAGGGCAAAGGCACAAAAGAAAATAAACACTAGTTTCAGAAACAAATAATGGAAACTCCACGTTGGAATATCAAAAATATTAAGCAAAGGACAGGTTGCTACTTATCGTAAAGGTGACACATTGAGTTTGAGAGAGGCACTATAGTTAGTCATGAATGATGACAGTCAAGCTTTAAGCTTGTTCTGCGCATCTTTTTCATGTGTTCTCTGATAGCCAATGAGCATTCAGTAGTGTACTGAGCATTCTGCTGTGAAATTTGTATGCAATGCAAACATGATACACAATTGTAGCAAAGTTATTTAGTGAATTTTTATTCCATTTGTTGCGAGTCATCATGGCTGATGGTGGAGTGAGCAACAAACTTTACAGAAGCAAGCGACAGATATAATTTGTTGTATACAAGCTTTTATCATGTGCAAAGCACTTGTATGAGGGTAATCCAACCGTCACTTTGAACCAGCAACAATACAATCCTCATTCTTGTCTCAACCTGCGCAGACTGCCATCGTTCACAAATCAGACCATAGTTACAGAAACAAATTTGTTTAAGACCCAAAGGAGCTACAGACATTGGCTGCATGTTGGCACTGATTGAAATCAATGGGGAAACATGAAAATTTGTGCTGGATTGGGATTCAAACATGGGTCTCCTCTTTACTACGCGGGTGCTTTGACCACTATGCCATCTGGCCACAGCAGTCACTGCTACTGCACAGTCTACCCTAGCATGCCTCCCATCAGACCCAAATTCTCGTCTTATCCACACACTACTAATGTATTGACCCTTGCTCATTATTCTCATTACTTATGTCATTTTGCCAATTCCCGTAAGAGTTCAAGCCTGATATGCATTTGAACTGGAGAGATCATTGGCCATCTTGCCTTAATTATATATAATTATGTGGTGTCTGTTCTTTTGGGCACAGTTGCAGTGACCACTGTGTCTGGATGGTTTAGTGGTCAGTTCATCTGCCTAGTAAGCAGGAGACGCGGGTTTGAACCCTGGTCTGGCCCAAATTTTCAACTTTCCCATTGATTTCAATCAATACCCACTTGCAGTCAATGTATGTAATTCCTTTTTGTCTTAATTCGTAATGGCTGCTGGATCAAAATGGTGTCTGTTCTTTCAGACAGATCTGAAAGAACAGATACCAAATATATATAAAATTTTTGTTTGTCTTGTGATGAAGCAAGCTGGGATCTTTTTACTTCCTCTCTTGTTTTGCCATCTGCATCCTTAAATTCATTTTATTTCCATTTTTGCCTAATTACCTTTAACATGTATGTATATAATCTGCATTTCCATAAAAGAGATAGCTTGGTCCTCAATCTTAAAGAATATAGCATCAGATCTAATTTTGTGCTTAGTTTTGTGTATGTAATCAATTTCCTAATTTATTTTGATCATTCCTAGTTAATATCTTTTGTTATAGGGCGAAATCAGTAATTGTTTCGTGACTTAGATTCTATTGTTGACTTATAAACAAATATACATCCTGTACTAATTATAAACATTTGGAAGAAGAACTACTAGGATACTTAAAGTATTTATTTGGCTCTATTCAAAAACATGTTAGCAAAGCCAGCCCTTAATTAATTCCAAAATAATTACCAGGTTTGTCAAAAGCAGTGTTTGTATAACTATATCTGTTAATTTCATTATTTAAACAAATAATTCAGCCTAACCTTTGTGGTAGAAGAAACTGTTAAAAAGAAATAATTTTTTGATGGATTCAGTTATTTTAATGAGTTATGTTTTAACTGTAATTTCTGTAAATTAAACATCTAACAATGTGTAGTTTCAGTGCCTATTAGTGTGAGGATATGTAAAGGCCTGATTTTTGGTCCTGAGACAGTCAGTCCATGGCCAATTTTCATATGGGAAGTCTGTATGAGTTAGAGTAACAATAATGCAATAACTTAACAGTGGAATTAGTGTACCACAAATGGGCTGTGTGTTAAGACAGTGCAGTCAGTGTCTGTTCAATTTATTTGAGCAATAGTGTCACGCGTATTTTATTATTCTGAAAGAACTGTGAACTGTGTTGTTAGGTACTTATTGCTCCTAGATGTTCAATAACAAACTATTGTAGCAGTATGCTGACATTTGCCAGCAATCTATTAATGAGGCTTAACCTTTACTAACAATGAACTGGCCATATAAGTCAGTGTTGAACTTCCACCACCCATTTTTGAGTCATTTCATTTCATTTTTCATTTCATTTTATTATCTTCCTAGGAATTGTCACAACAAAGTTATCATACTAGTACAAGTACTACAGACATAATAATGGAATATCACTTTCAAGGCATTTTTTAAAAGTACAAATTTAGACATATAAATTAAAATTTTTGGCAATAAATTTACACACAATGAAAGTACTCATCTACATCATAGAAAGTTTTGCTTAAAAGGTAATTTTTAAGCTCAGTCTTAAATTTTACTTCATCTATTATTGCCTTCATGTACACTGGCAGAGCATTGTAGAGTTTTATTCCAAAATAACTTACATGCTTTTGGGTTTGTGTTGTCCTTACCCTTTCTACATACAAATTCTTACGAGTTCTAGTATTATAATTATGGTAGTCTTCATTTGTACGTAGATTTTTCATATGTGCTCTTGTACACAAAATGCTTTTAAAAATATACAGTGATGGTATTGTGAGTATTTGCAGTTCTTTGAAAAGGGGCCTACAATGAGTTCTTGGAGAGTTATGTGTTATGATTCGTATAGCTCTTTTCTGAAATTTGAAGATATCTGTTAAGCTTGATTTAGTTTTACCCCAGAACACTATGCCGTAAGACACGATGGATTGAAAGTAAGCAAAATACACTAGTCTGGTACAGTCTGTGCTGCATACTCTAGATAATATCCTCAATGCAAAACATGCTGAATTGAGCCTATGGGATAAGTACTTGAGATGGTCTTTCCAGCTTAAGTTTTGATCAATGTGCATGCCCAAAAACTTTGTGGATTGTACACTCTCTATCTTCTTATCCATTAGTTTTAACTGGAGGTCCATATCTTGAGTTGCTTTGCCATACTGTATATAATTTGTTTTACTTAGATTAAGTGTTAACTCATTAGCATTAAACTAATGTTGAATATATTTCAGGACTATATCAGTTGTGGTGGTTAATGATTTTTTATCATCACTTATAATTATGCTAGTGTCATCTGTGAACAACATTATTTTGGTAGAAATATTAGGATTTTTTATGTCATTTATATAAAGCAAGAATAATAAGGGACTAAGAACACTGCCCTGTGGGACACCTATTTCCAATTTCTTTGCATCTGAGACCCACTTGATTTTCTGATTTTTATGTTCTGCGATGATTTCTATCACCTGAGTTCTATCTTGAAGGTAAGATTCAAACCACTGCTTCACAACTCCCCTTACACCTATTGCCTCCATCTTGTTTAACAGAATTTTGTGATTTACTGTATCAAAAGCTTTAGATAAATCTAAGTTAATTCCCACTACACATTTTTTAGTGTCGAGACTCCTGACAATCTCTTTGGTATAGGCACGGATAGCTGATTCTGTGCTGTGGCCCGAGCGAAAGCCATGTTGATTGCAGTTTAGAAGTTTGTGAGCATCTAAGTAATTTGTGAGTCTGGTTTTCATTAATTTCTCTAGAATTTTTGAAAATGATTGGAGAAGGGATATTGGTCTATAATTTTCTACCTTGTACGGATCTCCTTTTTTAAACAGAGGTCTGACCTTAGAGATTTTCAACCTCTCAGGAAACACACCTTCGCTGAAAGACAAATTGGCAATATGTACCAGGGGCTTTATAATTTGTTGGGCAACTTTTTTTATTATTGACACAGGCACTTCATCCACACCTGCAGACATTTTTGATTTTAGACTCTTTATCACCTTTAATATTTCATTATCATTTGTGGGATTTAACAACATACTACTGTCTACAGTATAACAATGCAGTATGTCAATACTGAGGACTATCAATGAAGAAGTAAAGCAGGTGAACATCATAGTCTGACAAACCCATAGCCCCTTTTGATGACAGACAAAGGAGCCCATTGTTCTGGAAGGTAGCATTTGTGAATCTTCGTTATGAAAATGGTGGGGACACAAACAAATGCACAGCACATCACAAATGAAAGAACACATTTATTTTTACATACATTCAGAATGTCTTTCACAATACATCATAACAAGAAGTTCACAAGAAGGACAGTTCACATCACTGACCACCCCTCCCCTACCACCGGTCCTTTATCCCACCCTCCATTAACATCTGATGAGTTTTCAACCTCAGGTTGTCAGTTGCCTTTGTCAGACAGTCAGTGACATTCCTCTCACTCGCTACTTATTATCAAAGCTCAGTTGTTGCATGAAGTAAATCTTTAGTTCCATATGCTTGGATTTTTCCAGAGCCAAATTTCTTTGCACCTTGACTATCTATGAAAATGTTCATAGGAGGTGACCAAAAACAAACTTCACCAATCTCAATGAGAAAAGTGTTCATCCTCTTTGCTTCTCTTACAGATCCACTCAATAAAAACTACCTCTGCTTCAACAGTACTTAGTGGAAGAGTTCACTATTTTCTGCTGCTCCTGCTTATAGCCACAGCCCCAAAAACTATTAAATGTCCCCTAAAGAATATGCAGTGATTTGGATCAGTCCCCTGGTCTGCCTTGGTATACATTTTGATTTTCGTATCAGCCTTGCAGAAAGCGAGCTCATCATTTATTGCACCTTGCTAATAATTTAGTGTATCCCTGGTGACATGCCAATGCTTCTTACTCAGAGTCTACCGAACTGGCTTATATGTCACTGAGTATGCTGAATCTGGCCTTGTACCCATTGTCTACTACAGAAGACTTCCAATTATGGTTCTGTGTTTTGATGCATCCTGTTTGCTGATCTTGTCTTTATCTGTTGAGCTTTGTAGCTATATATTTTTGACAGGTTTGCTATTTTCCATTTGGAATTTTTTAAAGATTTATTTTGCATATTCTGTTTGGTCTAAAATCAGAGTTCCATCTTATAACTTGAATTGACTGTATGTGTTGTGCTACTCCAAGGTCTCTTACTTCAAATTCAGTACTTAATACATTTTTCATTTTCTTCATTTCTCTTTTCTCACCATACAACATTATATCATCCACATACACAGTTACTATGAGCTCACACTGTAGATCATTGTAAAAACATGGTATTCAGCTGATCATATATCCCTGTTTTGGATAGGAATATGTGGAGTGTCTCATTCCATCTTCTGTTGCTGATGCAACCCATAGAGGCACTTTTCAACTCTGCAGATACAATCACCAGTATTAAATTCCTCTTGATTTGGTATGCCATTGAATTTTCTTTGTAGTTTGTCAGTGGCATCTGTGAAAGCAATGGGTGTTCCCATAAACTTTAACTTTTATTTCAGCCATCAAATGTTCTGCAATTACATCAAAATGATGGATTTCCCAATCTCATTCAACTGCTATTCCCTAAGTGGCTCATATAGTTTTCATTCTTACAACTAGAGTGTAAGACTCGTCAAAATCAGTTTTAGGTCTGTGCTCATTGCCTAAAGCTATCACTTGTTCTCTATGTCTAGTAATTCTTCCATTTCCATCACATTTCTGTCTGAAAACTGATTTTGTTCATATTATCTTTGTGGTTTTAGTACATGGTTCAAATGTCCAGGTTCAGTTTCACATCAGGTTTACCGATTCTTCTGATATTGCTTCTTGTCATTTGTTTATATCATCAGCTGATGTGGCTTCTTGCATGCTTTGTGGTTTTTTTTTTTTTTTCGCTTGTTGTATTCTCCTTTTCAACTGTACACATCTTCTTCTTTTCATTTGTCCTGTAGTCTATCAACCATTTTGGTGGTTTGGCTTGTCATGCAGAATGAGAATGTTCTGTAGTTTTTGATTATTGTGGCTCTTGTATTTCTCAGTTACTATCGTCTGTTGTGGAGTAATCATTCTCTCCTCTCCAGTCTCCTTTTCTACGTCAACATATTTGGAAGCCATGCATGTTACCAAATCATTTTGTTCAATGTCAGGTTCTTCTCCTGTTTCCATAACATCTATCACTTTTGTAATACCTTTGTTCAATTTTGCTGTAAAGATAGTCTCATCTTATACAATATCTTTGTCAATTGTTATAATTGAATGCTGAAGATTAGAGGGGTAGATCACATAACTAATGAGCAGGTATTGAATAGAATTGGAGAGAAGAGAAATTTATGGCACAACTTGACTAGAAGAAGCGATTGGTTGGTAGGGCACAGTCTGAGGCATCAAGGGATCACCAATTTAGTATTGGTGGGCAGCGTGGAGGGTAAAAATCGTAGAAGGAGACCAAGAGATGAATACACTAAACAGATTCAGGAAGGATGTAGGTTGCAGTAGGTACTGAGAGATGAAGAAGCTTGCACAGGATAGAGTAGCATGGAGAGCTGCATCAAACCAGTCTCTGGACTGAAGATCACAACAACAACATATTTCCTGTTTCTTGATTCCACTGTGTATAAGCTTTCGTGATCTCTGAATATCCAACCATTACATGAGGTTTCTTTTGGTTAATATTTCCCCTATAAATTTTTCATTTTTCCCCTTGCATGACATCTGAATAATAGCAGATGATTAATATTTGTTTCTCATCCATTCTGTCATTTATAAGGACTTTCACCATTATCTGCTTTTGTTGGACATCTATTTCACAGGTAATTTGCCATTGTTATTGCTTCACTCCAGAAATTATGTGACATTCTGCTCTCCAAGCGCGTGCATCATACATTATTTGAAAAGATTTTGTTGAACTGTTCTGAAACATTGTTTTGATGAGGTGTGCTAGTGATGGTCAGCTGCCTCCAAATTCCTTCTGTTCACAGATGTTCTTTGAATTCTTTACTCATATATTTGTTTCCAATGTAGCATTTCTATTCTTTTCTGTTGAGAATTTTCTGTATATGCTTTGAATGACTGAAACACTTCACTTTTCGCTTTTAGTAAATATGCTACTGCGTATCTTGGGCAGTCATCAATGAATGTGACAACATATTTCACTCCATCAAGCGACTGTGACCCAGGTACACACATTAGAACACTGTGTAGCGATAGTAGAAGTTCATTTGTCCTATTTTCAGTCTGTTTGGGGAAATATTTGGCTTTCATCTTTCCTTCAGTGCACACACTATACAACTGAATTATCCAATTATCTGATACTTTGAGCCTTTTTCCAGTTCATTTGACCAGTTTCTTAGCTTTATCAATGTATGGAGCCATAAATCCATTTCCCAACTCATGGTAAGATTTGCGTCATGGCTACGTACTGTAACGGTCCGCCTAAGTCGTTGATATCTTGCTAATTGCTGTAAACGCACTATTTCACTCCAATTTACGGAGCTTGTTAGCACTTGATGTTAGGTTGGCGCCATTACAATGTATTGTATTGTAGTAATCGCTGCTGCTTGCTGGATCGCTGCTGTGTCTCGATGCTGATGCTGGCTCTAAATCTGGTTGTCTAGGGTTAAAAAACATGAGGTCCCGTGTTTTTCATGTGCTTTTGATGATAAAGAACGAGCGAAACCAACACGTATGTAAACATCAAATATTTATTACTTTAGTGGCCATATTAATTCCACTGTCCACCAAAGACCATAACACAACACAAAGTAGTACTTCCTTTACATGTTCTTTGCCTTGTTTTGCCAAACAATAACACAGAAACACACTTCACCAAAGTGACATTCCGACTGCCCTACTGCCTCCGACTGCCTTCTCAACCCTTCTCGCTGCTTGTATTTATAACATTGTCAAAGAACTACTAAAAAGAGATATAGTTTATGAGTCACATGTACATCTGTTATCATAATTTGTGCAGAAAAGTTATTAATTTGCATCGAGTGACATAATTTAACATGTTATGAAAATGACAGACAGATTTGTTGACTTGACAGAATAATTCTCTGTTACAAAAAGGCCGTTTTTTAGAAGTTTGTCAATTGACTTCTCTAATTTGCATAAATAAGTAAGTAACATGAATTATGAAGAATTACATTGGTTTTCGTCTAAAATAGGATTGATTACGTGAATACTGAGTGAAAACGCTCCTAGTGAACAAATAGTTTTCACTGGGTGATTTTTATTTAAGGAGATCCAAAATACCTATGTTGGCCACTATTTTTCGTACTTCATACTAATTATTTAAGATGAACTTAGTGTTTTTACATGATGGCATTTGCTGTATCAGTGATCAAGTGATATTAACTTTTGTGTGGGTCAGTTATTCAGTATAATTTAATGGGTTGACTGTTTATGGAGACATGTTGTGCAATCATTGTTAACATACACAATAACTTTTCTATAATCATAAATACTCGTTAAACTGGTTGAATTTGGAAGGGATCGCATACTTCATTAAAGTAAAGCCTTTAATATGTTCCGTTACAGTACACATGTTAAATACTGGAGTTGTCTTCACTAAAGTATACAGATCGCCTTTCTCTGAAGCCTTCATGATTATTTCCCTGCTTTGTTTCATGATTACAGCTTCAACTTTCATTAATGATACTATCATACCTTCATCGGTCACCTGAGGTACTGACTAGGGCTAATAGTTCCTACCTTGAAGTGGATGGTAATATCACAGATTATTAAAAGTAGTACTTTAATGGCATAAACTTGATATTTATTGTTAAATGCAGTGGGTTAATAAGAAGTATTAAATGTTTGTACCACATCTAAGTGCAGTAGAACTATATTAATTGATAAATTGTGCTATGAAGATGTAACAGAGTGCAAATGAGGGGATGGAGGTTAGAAGCTTGACTCAAGATACATCACAGGGTTGTTGCCATGTGTCCCTCCTTCATAATGAGTTCCATGCTAGGCCATGAAGGCCAAAGAATGTCTATCGGCTGTTGTACCATAATCTGCTTTGCAGCATCATGCAGATGCAATACAGAGGGGCATGATATTAGCACACTGCTCTCTCAGCTGTTTTGCTGTCTTTCCAGAGCATGGAGCCGCTAATACTCAGCAAGTGACTCCTCAAATGGTAACATGAAGCTGATTACACCATGAACAGTACTCTCACAAAGGAAAAATTCTTAGCAATACCAGGAATTGAACCTAGGTCCTCTGCAAGGCAGCTGCCAACACTAACTACTTATAAAATTAACCACTTAGTTATGGAGGTGAAAAATGAAGAGTGAACAGGCAGTTTCCCATTCTCTCCCACACTAAATTACAGAGAGCAACTACAGGGCATTTCACAAAGTTATACCGATTCTTCCAGCAGCTTATCTTATGAGTTACGGGTGACACAGTTTGCAGGTTCTCCTGGGAGAGGGGGAATATTTTCCACAAAGTGTGTTAATGCTACACTCAATATAGCTATGAACTGCTAGTAATACAAATATGAAGAAAGCATATAGATAGAATCTACATAAATCTCTGCACAATGTTCTACACAGCTACAGTGGAAATTAATTTTTAGTCATCCTGTATGGGAGTTGTAGCACTATTCTGGGAAGGGTGACTCTTTCCACTGTGAGCTCTAAATGCTTTTCAGTTTACAGATAAACTATATCTCCCCAGTGTTTCCTGTCCAGCTCTCTTACGTAAGTAGACAAAATCATTTCACTGAGCTCCTGTTTATGTGGAGGAGTTATTTTCCAATTTATTAATAGAGTAGTTATTTGAAGTTGTTTGGTGAGCTTTTACGTAAAATATGTTCCTATAAACCAGGCTAAAGGGACTGGATTGGAAGATATAGCATCTTGGTACTGTCCTGTCATTGACAACATATTGTAAAGCCATGCAGCTATGTTGTAGTCAGTTGGTATTGAATTCATCATGAACCAGAAAGTTACTGCACATCTCTCATCTTTAATTGTGTTGCTGGTAGACTACATAAACCTCTTCAATTCAGAAGTTGCTGGCAACTGTAGAGCAGCCTGCAGAGAGTAGCGCCACTTACCTCACATCCACAATACATTGCAAAATGGGTGTCAGCATGAACGATGGAATATGACTGATCTTGCTTAAATCTAGAACGGTAATCTGCTATAATGCATTTGTGGAATAGGCTATTTTCCTGTGTTAAAAATATGGTTTGGATTGCTGTTATTCTGAGTGATTATAACATTCAAATCACATTTGCAGTCAGTATTCTCACAAAATTTCTGTTATTTTCGTGTAATGAAAGCTAAAAAATCATTAAATATCAAGATTTGGTCACGTGATTGAAAATGCTCTTTTATTGGCTGAAGCTCTGGTGATGTCACAGACTAGGAGTAAGACAAGGCTATACATGTGTTACAGGAGTGTCAGCAGAAGTTACTAGGTTTAGCTACACATGTGTTACAGGAGTGTTAGCAGAAGTTACTAGGTTTTTATGTACTTTTTCTGCAAATAGATTATATATTTAGTGGTGGAAAACTCATTCAAAACTTTTAGTTGACAATAGAAAGGAATTTTGTGAACACTGATACTGGACAGACAGGCAGCTCAGTGGTGTAACAGACTACACATTGAAACTTCCTGGCAGATTAAAACTGTGTGCCAGACCGAGACTCGAACTCGGGACCTTTGCCTTTCACGGACAAGTGCTCTACCAACTGAGCTACCCAAGCACGACTCACGCCCCGTCTTCACAGCTTTACTTCTGCCAGTACCACGCCTCCTACCTTCCAAACTTTACAGAAGCTCTCCTGCGAACCTTGCAGAACTAGCACTCCTGAAAGAAAGGATATAGCGGAGACATGGCGTAGCCACAGCCTAGGTGATGTTTCCAGAATGAGATTTTCACTCTACAGCGGAGTGTGCGCTGATATGAAACTTCCTGGCAGATTAAAACTGTGTGTCGGACCGAGACTCGAACTCGGGACCTTTGCCTTTTGCGGGCAAGTGCTCTACCAACTGAGCTACCTAAGCTTGGGTAATTGTGATTTGATTTTAATTTAAAAGGAGTGTCAATTCATTTTACAAATAAGTTTAAATATGTTCGTATTCTGGATTCACATGAGTGACCTACGGATATCATCTTATTATATTCTACAGACCACCACTCTACCAACTTGGGTAGCTCAGCTTGGGTAGCTCAGTTGGTAGAGCACTTGCCCGCGAAAGGCAAAGGTCCCGAGTTCGAGTCTCGGTCCGGCACACAGTTTTAATCTGCCAGGAAGTTTCATATCAGTGCACACTCCGCTGCAGAGTGAAAATCTCATTCTAGATTACACATTGGTTATGAATGAGAAGAACACAAGTTTGAATCCTGGAAGGGTCTTATTATTTTTAAAAGTTCTACATGAAATAAGAAAATAGCATTAGCAAGTACTCCTTACAGCAGTTGTTTTGATGGTGGGCTGAATTATACAGTATATAGCTTCACATTAATCTTAATCTAAGAAATGGACAACTGAGAATTATTAGATTTACTTTGCGTACAAACAATTCCCCTTTTTGGAAAGCTTTCCTAGTAGTGAAGATATCATTACACTCCCACAGTGCAATGAGGTGTAGGATGATAAGGACTTGTATGTGGAGAGATATAAAATATGTACAACATGCAGTTAGCATAAACATAATGCGTGTGCTGTTTGTGAGTGTTAACTAATGTCGGTACCTGAAGGAGACTTAACTTCATCTTACATAAGATAACAAAACTTCAAAAGCTTAAACAATAAGGATCCTAGTTGGACAATACAAAGATAAAAAACATTGTTTCTAACAAAAATGTGTGAACACATTAACTAACAGCTATTGCAAATGTACAGCTATTGCAAATGTACAGCTATTGCAAATGTACAGCTATTGCAAATGTACAGCTATTGCAAATGTAAGTGCATGTAAATGCTAAGGAGATTACAATAATACTCTGTTTCTAATTGGTGAGGTAAGTTTTGTAATTGTGATTTGATTTTAATTTGAAAGGAGTGTCAATTCATTTTAC
Organism: Schistocerca nitens; assembly: GCF_023898315.1. Classification (NCBI taxonomy): domain Eukaryota; kingdom Metazoa; phylum Arthropoda; class Insecta; order Orthoptera; family Acrididae; genus Schistocerca; species Schistocerca nitens. Next base: position 113,626,449 of record NC_064614.1, on the reverse strand, counting down.
AAATAAGTTTAAATATGTTCGAATTCTGGATTCACATGAGTGACCTATGGATATCGTCTTATTATATTCTACAGTCCACCACTCTACCAACTGAGCTATCAAATAAGGTGCAATGAAGTGGGTATAATGACAATTTTTACTAGGAGTTTAATTTTGTTGAATGACACTACCCTTCTTTGCAACAGTAGGAAAGCATTTCTCGGAAGTAAATTAATGTTAACTTTTGAGTACAAGACGTTTTTAATTAAGTAAGATAACTTGGGCAATGACATGGTGGCATTTTGCCGGTACAGTGTAACCACTTTTTACGCACCTTCTCATTCTTTGGGACACTCAAAAACAATTTTTCAATAGTTTTTATGGATGTATTTGTACACTATGGTACTACACACCTTTTGTAACCCATTTTTCAAAATTTAAATTCCAAAACAATAAATCACTGTGAATTAACCTTATGACAGTAGGAGCCACAATCTAGCAAGTGACATCACAGGCATCACATGATTCGAATGGAGCATTTTAGTGGGCTTTCAAATTATTTGAATTTCATTTCCAATTTATAAAATAATATTGAGATTCAAGAGGGAAAAAAGCATGTTACGAGCATAAAATGACATAATTAACCATTTAAGACAATTTGCAGAAAACGGTCAAATACCCTATTAACAAACTATGCCAAGTGATGAGTAGAACAAATCACATCAACTTGTTATCTAAATCACTTTATTCAGTAGATGAGTATTGTACACATGTTAAGGCAGAAGAATAGTGACTGAGGAAAAAGCAAAGATATACACTAGATATACCAGGATGTCACTTTCTGACTTCTCTCTGTTGTTGATGGTCACCACAGAGGCCCTTCCACCCACTCCCCTGATAGCGCAGAGCATGGTGGAGGTGGAGAGAGCGTGAAGCTGAAGATGAAGATCATGTCATCACAAGGTCAGCCACATTGAACTACTGTTGGTATGGGAGAAGCGGACATTGCAAGCACATGTCAGTGACCAGAATGTCCTCAGACAGTGGCCACACAAATCAGTGACACTGTGGCATAATCCAAGACAAGATGGGATGCAGTGAATAGTGCAGCATGTGAACTGCAATTCAACTAACATGGCACCAATCTGTCATTCAAGCTCAATTTAGGAAATGCATGGGTTGTCATTTGCAGAGCACTAGAAGGGAAGCTCAAGCAGTTGGTGTGGGGCACTTGTAGTAGCAGGCAGCACCATCACTCGGACAGGCATTGGTGTGTGGTGCCACCAAAACGTACGGCTGGTGCTGAGTAAGATGTGAACTCACAACCTTTTGTTGTGTAGTAAAGATACTTGTCATAGCTGGGGTGGAGCATGTCGTATCTTGCTGTATATGGTACTGCAGATCCTGAATCAGTGAGTATCCAGTAGTTGGGAAGGGAGAAACTAGTGCATGGTCCACTGGTTCTTGAGCATGGTCCAGGTGAGGTGGCAAGGTTTGTTGGGCTGTCTGTATCCACAAGTCGCTGGGCATAAGTAAGCAATATGTTGGGAAGGACTGGTGACATCAGGGTGAGTAGCCATGGAGAGCAGCACCCTGTGTGGTTGTGCATGATCAAGGAATGCACATTGTGGAGAGTGATGTGTGTGTGGAGCAAGAATACCATTTGGAAGTTGGGTATTACAATGCTCCTCACAGAGAAAGCCCATGTAAGGTGGCTTGGCATTGGCATTGGCAACATTGAGAGTATTGGACTGTGAAGAGAAATCAGCTCATTGTCAGTCTTGGGAACAACAAACAATGAGTGCACGTCTACTGTCGGTGTGTCGGAACAGGGGGTGAGTGCGTCGGAACATGTGATGACATTGAAATCCAACATGTGTCAGTCGAGTGTGACAGTATGGGACTGATGGCAATGTGCATCCGTTCAAGAGCATGAGCATGCAGTTCGACAGTGGTCATAGTTAGTGAGGGAAGTGAAGAATCAGTGCAGTATGAAGTGGAAAGGCAGGTGGAGAAGGGCCAAGTCAGGAGTTGGTTGCTCTCATTGCCAACAGTGTTGCAAGCATGGATGCCTGGTGTGAGACGCGATGTCAACAAGCTCCTCCCAAGTGAGTGTGGTAGTGCGAAGGCATGGCCACCCACCACGTTACTGTTTGTGTTGACAGTGCAAAGTTCTGGTTGCTGGGCAGCAGCCATGACGTCACTATCAGCAGCAATTGTGCTGAGCCAGGCAGAGTCAGTAAGTCAGTATAGGTGGGTGGCACACACATTAGGCATCACACACCTTCACGTGTCAGTGTTTATGTTGGCTATGCAAAGGTCTGTTTGCTGGGCTGCAGCTGTGAGATCACTGTCAGTAGCATTCATGCAGGACTGGACAGACAAGGGTGTAGCATGGTGGCAGCACACAGAATACATGAAGTCATAGTGGTTAGGGCATGCAATTGTGGTGAGCCCTGCGGCACACTTTTATATTCCATTTTTAGAGTTGTTTCCTCTGAGTGTTGTACTGGAGCCTAACAATCCAGATGTGGAATGTTTTTTGAAAGCACTGGGTGCAGCATAGGAAATGGTGGGCAATCCACTGTGCACAGTAAGCAACACTGTGCAATAAACAAACTTCATAAAGACAAACTGTCTAGTGAATGATGTTTAGCATCACCACTGTGGTATGCAGGCAATGAACACTGATGGTGACGTGTACTGAATGTTTGGTGCACGATGCACAGTAATGTCAGGTCTCACAGCAACACCAGTATGAAGAGAGTCATTGTTTATTGTACACTAACACTCGAGGAAAACACAAAAGTTGAAATAGTAAACAGAAGAACACAATATCGCCCAGGTGCACTGTACATGCTGAGTACACAATTCAGGTCAAAGAATTTCATGGGAGGTGTTGAAAGGCAAAACATAAAATCTGCAAAGGATTGTCATCTCATGGCAGAGATTGAGGCAGTCCTTGAAAAAAACTGGTTGCACAGGTGTCAGCATTTCATGATCATCAGGGTCATCAATGTGGATTTCAGGTACTATGGTGGATGATGAGTAGAACAAATCCCAGAACTTATTATCTAAATAACTTTATTCGGTAGACGAATATTGTACACCTTTTAAAAACATTCTGGAAGAACAGTGACTGAGGAAAAAGCAAAGATGTTGAAAGGATATGCCTTGATATAGCTTTCAAAGTTCTCTTTTGGTCGATGGTAGCTACACACTACTTGACTTTTGTGTGAAGTTCTATAAAAACTAGCTAACCTACTTCTGTTACATAGGTAGCCAATTTAAGCCTCTTCAGATTCTGAAAAGATATGAAACTGGGGTTGTGATGTTGTCAAGTATTGAAAGCTGTACAAGAAGTATTGACCACTGCAGACATACTGCACAGGAAAGTGGTATCACAGGGTGTCAGTGAGATGATAGGAAGAAGCCGTGTTTCCCGTAGTTCCGTGGCACCACCACTGCACCTCTGCCTTGAAATAGCATTGCCAGAGGCCAGGAGGGCAGTTTTGTTTGAGGTCAGATCCTACCCACTTCCAGAAAGTTCCTGTCAGAGCAACTTCATTGTGCTGCCTACTCACCATGACACAGCTCGTGTCAGCTGTCGAGGAGTGAAGAGACTTCTGTCTCTTGTGAACTAAGCCCACATTCCAACGCTATCAGACCTGTGTCGACAAGTGTCTACAAACTTAGGTTTTCTAGTGGCTATTGTGAAGCCACAACACAGCCATTCTGAACTTGTATCAATTCACTACTCTGTAATTGTGGCTCATTTTGTGAGTTCTGAACTGTAGTTTAATAGCTACAGCCAAGCCTGGTGAGCAAAGATAAGTTTTGTTGTACATAATAAAGTATTACTTATTCAGAGTGACCTAATTAAGTGAATTATTACTAGCCACCTCAGTGTCTAAGAAGTCAGACACAACAGTGGTAATGCATTTGACACCTCCTCAAGGTGTGAAAACTGTTCCAGCCACTGATAATGGGGACAATGAAATCAACATTGTCAAATACATATTGATAGCATGTTAAACTTTTGTCAGGCTCTTTAGTGTGGTAGACATTTGAGAGCTCCAGCTTTTTTACACAATAACTCATTTAACAACTGTAAATAGACACTCAAAAAACTGAAAATAACTCCACTATATGAACACAGGCTCAGTGAAGTTCTTTTGTGTATTCACACAAGAGAATTGGACAGGAAATGCTGGGGAGGTTAGTCTGTCTGTAAACTGAAATGTGAGTGGAAACTACCTTTCCCAGAAGAATGCCACAGCTGCCATACAAGATGACTAAGAATCAATTGTTCTTTATCATTGTTGAAGAGTGTGCAGAAATTTACATATAGATTCTGTCTGTATGTTTTTCTTGTGTCAGTATTATTGATAATTCATGTCTGTAATCCACATAGTATTAATGCACTTTTTGGAAAATAAAAACCCCCGGCCATGTCTGCACACTTCTCCACCAGCGATTCTCAAGGCAAGCTGACCCTGTATCAATTCTGTAAACAAATATAAATTCTATACTAGCCTAATTATAAATATTTGGAAGACGAACTAACAGTATTCTTAAAGTATGTATTTGAATCCATTTGAAAACATGTTGGCAAAACTAGTCCTTCATTAATGCCAAAGTAATTAACAGTTTTGTCAAAAGTATTGTTTGCGTAACCATATTTGTTAATTTCATGATTTAAACAAATAATTTCACATAAACCTCGTAGTAGAAGAAATTGCTAAAAAGAATCAATTTTTCAATGTATTCAGTTAATTTAATGAGTTAAGTTTTAATTGTAATTTCTGTAAATTAAACTTTAAACAATGTGTAGTTTCAGCACCTATTATTGTGATTATATATAAGGGCCCAATTTTTGGTCACGAGACAGTCAGTCAATGGCAGAGTTTTTGATGAATAACCTATGCTGGTTAGAACAACAACAATTCTTCAAATGAACTGTGGAATAAGTGTTAAATAACTAGGCCATGTGTAAAAACAGTGACAGTGTCTGCTCCGTATGTACCTCATTATTCTTCAAGAACTGTGAACTTTGTGGTTAGGTTTTACTGCTCATAGATGGTCAACAAGAAACTATTGTAGCAGTATGTGGAGTTTCGCCTGAAAACTATTAATGAGACTTATGGAAAGTTTAAACAATAGTGCACTGGTCATATAACTGTATATTATTAGGGGGTTGTGAACAATAAAATTAAAGTACTGAAAAACATAACTGTGCATCTGTCAGTTACATCATTTAAAGTAGTCAGTGTCAGAATCCACAAACCCCATTTTTCAGCCAGTGTAGCAACGCATTACATCGAAACTGAGGAAAACAAACGAAGAAGTAATAGCAGGTAGAACCACCACAGTACTTTATTTTGTCTAATTTGGTAATTGCTAACCTAAGGCCAGTGTAGTAGAAGGCCTCACCATAATCCAACTGAGATCACATCAACAATCAATCAGCACAGTCTGAGCATTACATCAGCATAAGCTCCCCACAAAGTAAGGGCCAATATTAGAACATCAGTCATGAGATGTAAATTAGTTCCAGACATCATGCAGTCAAGTTCATTAATATTAAGGTTCTCCCAAATTAATCAGTGGACCAGGATGCTGCACACATGTTCAAGTAAGCACCACTTCTGTACATGTCATTAGCAAGGTGATATTGTTATCCCATTTTTTATATTAGCTAGTCATTAGGTATTTTGGTAGTATGGTCTAGACTATGGCAGGTATCCTCAAGTGATATGATTACTGAGCTATGGCATATATTACCTACATATTGAAACAGTTTAAAAGTTGATGATAGGGAAGTTTCAATCTCAGCTGCATAAATGGTATATAATGTTGGGCTGAGGGCTTAATTTATAATATTGTATTTACTTCTAGCTGGTTTATGAATAGGTCTGCTACCTAGAAACTAATGTAGGTAGTAACTTCTTATTGTATTAGCAAGTATTTCTGTATAATTTAATCTGATAACTGTTTGAAAGGCATAATCTTCATCTGCCCATAGAGTGAGAGCTTGTTATATTCTGCATGGGTCCATTTTCTCACTGCTCAACCAAATGTACACCTAGCAAGTGTGAAACAGCCCTTGGATAACGTTGATGAAGGATCTGGTATTCTAATACACTGACTCTTATGTATTAGTACAGGGACTTTATGCATGATGTAACTGGATATATAAAAAATTTAGTCGCCAAGTGGCGGCAGGAGGACATACAAATAAAAAAGATTTTAATTATGCAAGCTTTCGGAGTTAGTAGCTCCATCTTGTGGGGGTTGATGGGGAAGGAAGAGGGTTGAAGGGAAAGGAACTGGAGAGGTTTAGAAAAAGGGTTACAGTTCAGTCACCCAGAACCCCAGGTCAGGGGAGACTTACTGGACTGGTTAAGAAGGGAAGACCCTCTCATCCTGTCTGGTAAGTCTCCCTGACTTGGAGTTCTGGGTTACTTTTCTGTACTTCAATGCTTTTCCTAAACCTCTCCAGTTCCTTCCCTTCAACCATCTTGCTTACCCTTCAACCTTTCTGTGGAAGAAAGGGCCACTGGCTCTGAAAGCTTGCATAAGTAGAACCTTCTATTATATGTGTGTTCTCCAGCTATTATCTATCCAATTACATCATATTGTCAAAAACTGATTATTTTTGGACTTTATATACAGTCATATGCAGTTGAGCTATCAATGCAGAATGTGATGAAGAAGCTGCACCAAAACATCACTCTTGATTGTCATGTGTTTCTCCTCTCTTTCTGAAGCACTTTTTGGTGTTAGACAGCAAGTAAAGGTATTCTGCCCGTCATTCCAATCATGTTCTAAGAATCTATTGAGAGCTGTTCTATTCTTTACAGGTAGCGTATGTTTCAATTGAAGGGGTTGGTGATAGAAAGTGCTAACCTTCAATTAGCAAGGGTAGGTCTCATCATGACATTTGTTGTATTTTCAAATGCACTACATGGTTGTTACAAAAAGTTCAATTTGCACAACTATAAATACCTGTCTACTAAATAAATTGTTTCATCCTATTATAATTATTCTATTTTCTTTTCACATAACCTGCATATAAAATGCAGTAACTAAAAAAATTAACTCTCTTGAGTTAGCACTTTCTCCTACCAAGCTCCGTCAGTTTCACTAAGGCAATGACAATATGGAGAGAACAGACCTCCATTATACGTAGAAAATTCACACACATCCACACAAGCACAATTCACACACACACGACCACTGTCATCTCTAAGTGCTAAGGTCCAGTGGTGACTGCGTCTGAGATAAGCAGCAGTCTTTGCTGGCGTGGATCATAGAATGCAGAAAATACCTGGGGGAGGGATAACAGAGTAAAGAAGGGGGAAGATGGTAGAGCTACATGTTGGAATATGCAGTTACTGCAGTTACATGGCGAGGATAGGATAGGACTGCTAGATGCAGCTTCATGAGGCTGTGCTGAGGTTGGGGAGGGGGGAGGGTCACAGTCAAGGGAGAGAAAGGGAAGTAAAGAAGCAGAAAGGACTACAGAAGTGGGATAGAAGGTGTGTGAGTAGTCGAGTCAGAGTAGGGAAGAGATAGGGAGGAGGAGGACAAGGCCTAGCTAGGGCTGAGGTCAAGAGGGTTACGGAAATTGAGGATATGTTGCAGGAAAAGTTCCCACCTGTGCAGTTCAGAAAACTTAGTGCTGAAAGAAGGAATCCATGTGGCACAGATGTGAAGCAGCTGTTAAAATCAAACACATCATGTTGGCCAGCATGCTCTGCAACTGAGTGGTCCAGCTGTGTCTTGGCCACAGTTTGGTGGTGGCCATTTGTGCAGACAGACAGCTCGTTAGTTGTCATGACTGTATAGAATGCTGCACAGTGGTTGCATTAACTTGGCAGCTTACACACCTGCTTTCACAGGTGGCCCTGCCTTTGATGGGGTAGGAGGTACCTGTGATAGAACTGGAGCAATTGGTAGAGGCAGGATATATGAGACAAGTCTTGCATCTAGGCCTATTGCAAGGATACGAGTGATGAGGCAAAGGGTTCAGAGCAGGGATGTAGTAGGGAAGGACAACAACATTGTGTAGGTTGGGTGTGCAGCAGAATATCAGTGTGGGAGGGATGGGGAGGATATGTCTCAGTTCAGGACACAATGAGAGGTAGTGAAATGTATATTTACCAGGGCTATCCAGAAAGCAACAGACATTTTTATCTATCACAGTTGTGGGTGAGGCTGCAGCTGCCATCTTGGTGCCATAACGTTCCTATACTCAGCATGCATCCAGCAGTGATAGGGTGTGGTCTGTGTCTCTGCTACTTTGCTTTCTGAGGCATGCTAAAATGTGTGCTGCAATAGAAAACCCCACCAAACGTGAGGTGCATTCTGTGATTAGGTTTACGTCGACAGAAAACTTCAAATCAGTTGAAATTTATCATTATGTTTGTTATGTGTACAGAAAAGGAATAATGAGTGAAAGCCTTGTGACTGACAAACTGGTGATGAAAATCAATGACAAAATTTGTGAAAATCATTGTCTCATGATAACAGAACTTCCACAACATTTTCCCCAAATTTCATGAAGTGTGGCGAAGAAACTTGGTTACCACAAATTTTGCCCTAGAAGGGTTCCCAAAATCCTAATGGAAGATCATAAAAAACAGAGATACCTCAACACTGACCTTCCTCAAAGATTACAAGAAAAATGGTAACAAAGTTATCATTCATATCATAACTGGGGATGAGATTTGAGTGAAGAATGTCAGTTGGGAAACAAACAGGCAGTTGATGGAATGGGAACACCCAAATTCTCCCAAGAAACGAAGGAAATGTTTGCAAATGCTGTCAGTAAGAAAGATCATGGATACTGTGATTTGGGACTATAAGGGAGTGATTCTCACTGGTTTCCTTGAACATGGCACAACAATTAGCCCAGAGAGGTATTGTCATACATTTGACATAGTTAAGCACCAGAGAAAACTTGGCACAAAAGTTTTGTTTTTTCACAGCAGTGCACATCCACACATGGCCAATTATACCCAAAAGCCCCTATGGGATTTTCATGGTAGGTGTTTGTCATCCATCCTACAACTAGGATTTGGCTCTGAGTGAATACCACCTCTTCTCAGCTATAAAGATATGGCCTGCTACACACTTTGATACCGATGCCAAACTGCAAGCCGGTAGTAACCAGTGGTTGCAATTGCAAGTTACTACACAGACAGTAACAAAAAACTTGTACCATGGTATGATAAGTGCCTCAGTTTGAATAGCAACCATGTAGAAAAATAGCTTAAGAGTGAACCTTTAAAATGAATATAATAAAATTTGGTTTTTCCTTATTGTTAATTTTTCACTTCAAAATATCTGTTACTTTCTGGATAGTCCTTGTGCATGTTTTGTGTCCTCTACTATGGATCATTCCCTCTTTCTTCTGCACCTGTATGGAAAAGTTCCCCTATCCCTAGCTAGAACACAGTCCTACTGCAGTATCCACCAGAAAGATCGCGGGAGGTGCACATCAGCACGGCGCGTCACGGACAGTAGTTGCCGCAAGTAAAGTCCCGTCCACCAGAGGGCACGCGAGAATTCGGCCGCGCCCTCTGCCGGCGGAACAACAACAACTCAGGCAGCAAGGGCCGTGCCCAGTCAGTTTCACATCGGGCATGCCTAGCAGACAGTTCCTGGTCTACACTATGTGAAGTGCGACAGACAATGTGAATCGTGTTAGTACACCCACATACTGTTCCCACTTTATTGCCTGACTGACTGAATCCCCCCAAAGAATCCCCCATAATGAAAGCCTTGGATCATGGCAGTCAGGTAAATGCAGTATTTTTTGATTTCTGAAAAGCATTTGACTCAGTACCACACCTACACTTATTGTCAAAAGTATGATCATATGGTGTATCAAGTGAAATTTGTGATTGGACTGAGGATTTTTTGGTAGGGAGGACATAGCATGTTATCTCCAATGGAGAGTCATTGTCAGATGTAGAAGGAACTTCAGGTGTGCTCCAAGTAAGTGTTTTGGGATTCTCACTGTTCATGTTGTACGTTAATGACCTTTTAGACAGTATTAATAATAACCTCAGACTTCTTGGAGTTATTTGTAAGGGAGTACTGTCTGAAAGAAGCTGCATAAATATTCAGTCAGATCTTGATAAGATTCTGAAGCAGGGCAAAGATTGGCAACTTGGTTTAAATGTTCAGAAATGTGAAATTGTGGACTTAAAAAAAATAGTATTCTATGACTATAATATTAATGAATCATATCTGGAATCAGCCAACTCTCATGAAGAAACCCCAAAAATGGTACAGTGGGGTAAGCCATCTGCCATGCACTTCACAGTGCCCAGAATGAAATTTTCACTCTGCAGCAAAGTGTGCACTGATATGAAATTTCCTGGCAGATTAAAACTGTGTGCCAGACCAAGACTCAAACTCGGGACTTTTGCAAAGGTTCTAAGTTTGAGTTTCAGCACGGCACACAGTTTTAATCTGCCACGAGGTTTCACTTCAAAGTCGTTTGCAGAGTATAGATGCAGAGGTAGAATGGCCTGCCTGTCAAATTACTCACCTCCAATTGTATCTCCCCCTTTCACAATGAGCTCATTCTGTTCAAATTTCATAAATACCTAGCCCTCACCAATCTATTCCTAAAAAACCATAATCATGCTCTAACCTGTTTACACAGCCCTTCCCAATCTGTAAAATCCTCCTGCTCTACAATCACCAGTTCCTACATCCCATCTCCCAGGTTGATACCCTTGCCCTCCAGGAACTAGAGCAGCATGCACAATGCCACCTCAAAAAACTTTGCAATCTATTCGCATCATAAGCCCACCTTGGATTACCACTAACCACCACAACTACAAGAACCTCCATCAAACCTCTCCTGCACTCTCACAGTCATAATACTCTGTCTTGTAGATATACTACCTTTACCACATCCTCAGAAACTTCCTCCCATCACTCTGCAGAATCCAGAGTCTAGATAGACCAGCAACACAAAAGCCTCACACCAACAGAAGTATTAGTCCTTTCCAAAGGAAATTCAATCATGCTAGTCACTACAGTGGAAACACTTTTTTGGCACTAACCCTGCCAATCAGATTCAATCAAAAACCAATATGAAACATGCTTGACTCAGTTTATTCTTCCATCTAGCCATGATCCATCTCCACTGACCCAAAATCATTCCCTTTTAACTTTTCAGAATTTCCTAACCTAGAACCTTATCTAACCATAATGCTTTAAATCCCTCAGCATGGAAATCAGCCTCACATCCACTGTAAGAATGACAATCCACCACTTAAAAACTCATCCTGGTCTTATAAACCAATCTGCCAACAAAGTCTCCACCACTGTGGTTTTGAACTGCAGGGAATACCTGGTGGAGAGACTCCACAGGTTGTCAGATTTGTCCACCTACAAGCCCTGCCACAGTGACCCCACTCTATAAATACAGCAGGATCTCCAGCCTCTCCTCAAATCCATATGTCAATACCAAAACCTCTCCCCAGGGTTGATCTCTCTCCATGACCCCACCACTCCCAACACTCCCATCTTCTACATTCTTCATAACATACATAGATCTAACTGCCCAGGATGCCTCATTATAGCTTGTTACTGCACCCTACTGAGAGAACTTCTGTCCTTGTAAACCAATTCCTTCAGCTACTACCTGTAGCCTTTTGTCCTTTATCCAAGACAACAACCATTTTCTCTGCCAACTCTCCACAGTTTCTATTCCTTTGCCACCCGGCTTGTTGCTCATCATTGTTGATGTCACTTCCTTCTACACTAACATCCCCAGTGCCCATGGCCTTGTTGCTATTGAAAACTACCTTTTCCCACACCCAACTGATTCCAAACCTATAACTTCCTTTTGGTCACCATGAGCCAACTATATACTTACTCACAATTACTTCTCCTTTGAAGGCACCATCTGCAAACAAGTCTAGGCTCAGCAACGGTCTCCCGCATGTCACCATTCTACAGTGAGCTATCATGGACCATCTTTGGAAATTATTCCTAACCATCCAGAATCCCAAATCCATCACATGGTTCAGATTCACAGATGACATCCTTATTCTCTGGACTGAGGGTGAGGACACCCTATCCACAACCCATCACAATCTCAACATCTTAACCCCATTAGCTTCACTTGTCCTCCTCAGCCCAACAAGCTGCTTTCCTTGATGTTGAGCTCCAACTCAAGGATTGTTACATCAGTACCTCTGTTAACATCAAGCCTACCAACCAACAGTATCTCCACATTGATAGCTGCAACCCATTCCACAGGAAGAACTTCCTTCCATACAGCACAGCCACCTGTGTTCATCACGTCTGTACTTGCAACGGTACTTTTGCATTCTCGTCAATACGGTATCAGAACGTTTAAGTTCTACCACTGTAGAGACGGAAGATCCGCGATTCGGAATGTCAGAACTGTGTAGTAAGTAGCGGCAGGAACACCACCACAAAATTATGCAGCACTAACACTCCAAACCATCAACTCTCGGAGAGAGATTTTAACTGTGTTCAACCTAATGGTAAAGTACCGAACCATTTTTCTCCAAATCATACAGTTTGTGGGAAAAGCAGTGAGAATAATTGCTTTTGGAAACCTTTTATCAGACAAAGCCTGTTATAACAATAAACTGTTTCGCTTAATAAAACAGCCACCAGCCCAAATCGGGCACAGTGTCTACACAAAAAGATGAAGTCAATTTTCGACACTGAAAAATAACTGCTTTCACTTACTATGTAGTTTAAACACAACCACTTAATTTCCATTTACTACAGTCACTTGGCAGTAAGTACTATTAATCCCACTTTCTGTTACTTATGGAATTTATCACTATACTTCAGTAATTGTTTAAAGAAGACACACATATGTTTCAACAAGGATACAAAAAAATATTAAACTTATAGCTATCATTCATATGACCAAAACTATTATTTAACACGACTAAATTTCATTTCTTTAGGACTGTTATTTGTTAATGTTTTACTAACACCAATATTTGTCTGGCTTTCTTTGACATGGAGAAGCAACACAAACAATTACTGTTAAGATTATTGCAGTTAAACAATTATGTTACTTTACTTTCAGAAATGCTATTGAAAACTTATCCTCATGGTCACGCAAAGTGGTGGCCCTTAAACTGATACATGCAAACTTTAGTATTTAATAATGATTTTCAGAATTTACTACCAAAACAGTACTATTGCCAGTAGTTTACTATTATTCAAGCTTCAATAAACATCAGGGTACTCGGAATAAAATCGTTTAGGTAAGGACTCTACTGAGGTAAATGAAATAGGAAAATTACGGTTAAACACAAAGGTACATTTAACACTTATATTCCACTGATTGAAGATGGATGGTTCATACTGTGATACACTTCTAAATAAAGTACTTTGCCTGTTACTGATGTCGAAGGTGGGGTGAGGCAGTGCTGCGTAGTAACATTGCGCAGGTATGGCTCTTGATGTACATAGCTCTATCTTCCTCTTGGTGGCGACGATCAAGTTGCAAATTTCTGAGATATTAATTTATTGCCGTACTGCGCCAATCACGTAGAACACGTCCGAGGCCAAAACCCAGTCTTGCAGGTAAATTCGGGGCCTCTAGTGCTTGACCAACGTAATGTATGTTCACCACTTGCAGGGCAGCTACTGACTGTGTGAGCCACTTGCGCACCAAATCTCACTCGCACACCTCACCACCTTTTCCATTCCACCACAGAACGGATTTCCATTCTACCTATGATCCCTACACCTTTTCAATTTACACTTCTGCTTACAAAAAACCTAAGTATGAACCATCTACAATTGCATGACAGCATATACATACAAAATTGACATAATTACTTGAAATATTACATAATTATTTACAAAATATGTTTTAATATATTTCTTCCACCTATGTCAAAGAGGTTATTTTAAACAGATAAACTGCACTTAACAAAAGCTTACTCTCGTTATAGTATTTGCTTAACTTTTCAAAATTTTTACGGAACAAAAAATTTTAAAATATACAGATTAATGGCAGTATTATATTTACAATAGCATTACATACTGACAAGCAACCTTTTCCAAATATGCCATGTGTGTCACTGAAGCCTTCACAGACTTAAATTGTCCCTGTCCAGAAACAAATTTCTCATATCTTCTCTCCCCAGTCACCTACCATCCCCCACATACCCACTGTCTAGCCACACGGGAGCACTCCTCAAGTGACCCAGTATCACCAGGACAGAACAGCTGAATCATATACTCCATTAGGGAGAATTATCTCTCATTGTGCCCTGAAGTGAAACATATTTTACTACTGTTGCTGGATTCGGACATCACTATCGAGATGGATGCCCCATTTCAGATTCAGAGTTGAATGTTTCCAGGGCTACACTATGAGCAGAGTGGACACTGTGTTGAGTTGGAAAGACCATCTGGCAGAGTAGGCAATGAGGAAAGTGAGTGTGTGTTCCTCAGTGTTTATGTATCTGAAGCTTTCTGGTCACTGACATTACTATTTACAGACATTAATACATTTGTCTTGGTCATTCCTCTTGGTTTACCGTTTGGGTTTTGTTTGTAAGTTCGTATGCTGTTGATTCTATACCTAAGATCTAGAGTCCTCTCAGTTTTGTCCTTTCAGATTGGAGTTCAGCTTGCCCTCATCCAGTCAGGTCTTTCTGGGTGCTTACCATTTTTTCTGAAACCACGTAGTGGCATTCCCCAGCTGGATAGAGCATTACTAAAAGTGGCAATGAGGTGACTCCCTCATGTGAAATAGCTTTTAATGATGGAACAGATGTGAGAGCAACAACAACTACAGAAGGAGCAGATGCAGGAGCTGATCAAGCAGAATGTAGAGCTGATCCAAACTTTGGATATGCAGCCTTCCAGTTGAGCACCTGTGGGGCAACCTTCGCCTCAACCCCCGCCATTCGCTGTGTTTGATGACACTGTACAGAAGTGGGAAAACTACCTGCATAGATTTATGCTGTATTACAAGGTAAGTAACATATCAGATCCCACAGCCCACAGTGCTCTGTTACTTAACAGTAGCAGCAGTCTTTATGATATTGTGTAGAAGCTGTATCTGCTCACGGAATCTGTGGCATTAGAATTTACTGAACTGTGCTGTCTTTTGAGTGAGCATTTCTGTCATCAAACTCATTACAGTTTAACCAGCAGTGCCACAAATGGAGGTCCAATATAGAGCTAAGAATCATCAGGCCCCGAATTAAGCGCAAATGTAAATCGTACATTTGAGGTGTCAGCAGCAGCTCAAAATGTGCTTTCAAATGGTTGGGAAAAAGCTCAGCTCTCCACTCTATGCCACATGAATGATACTCAGAGAGTCCTGTGCCAGGAAACACTTCTTGCTTCCAAGTAGATTTAGTGGACTTCGTAAACAGATGCAATCTAACTGAGTATCTCAATGTAGATCATGTTCTTTAGTCAACAAGAAAAATTCCCCTGACCTCTGGATCCCCCCCTCACATTTAGCAGCAGTGTATCTGAGCAGGAAAACAGCAGTGTCAGCTGATGTGCTGATGTTTGCCAGTACACTGTGGGCAGCAGAATCTGACCAAGCATTGGTGTTCACATTAACTCCAGACTCAGCAGCACCTGGACAAGTGCCTAATGAACTTCTGATTGAGTGGGATATCAATGGTATTATGGCTCAGTAACTAAACGATTAATGATAAACTATTAAACCTATCAGTGTTGTGGTGCCTCTTGTCTCCAGCCACTCCACAGGCAGGCTATTTCATATATGTGACTAAAGATCCCATTGTGAAAGCAAATGTCTGTATGGGCAAAGAAAGTAGAATGGCAGATCATAAGTTGCCCATCACCAGTAAATATTTTTGGTTTAGATGCATTCACCACATTTGGCTACCAAGTGTTGGACGAGGAGAACCTTGTATCCAGCTCAGTTCCATTCCAGGATTTAAAATTGATATTAGAGAATTATAAGCGATTGTTCTGAGCAATATTGGGTCAGTCCAAAGAGTTTGAAGCATATATTTCACTCAAGCAGTCTGTTGTGTCTCAATTTTGTCAGGCACAGCCAGTTCCGTTCACAAGGCATGATGTAGGGAAGGCTGAATTAGACAGAATACATGAACTGGGAGCCATTGTGCCAATCTTGGTTAGTTAATGGGTGACTCCCATGGTCATCATGAAAAAAGCGTAAGGGTCCATCAGAATTAGTGGTGATTTTAAGGTGACTGTTAATGGGCAACGTCAGACTGACGTTTACCCATTCCCTTGGCCAGAGGATATTTTAGAAGGGAGGTAGTATTTTTTCTGAGATTGGTTTGAAGGATGCACACTTGCAGTTACCTCTAAATGCAGACATGCAGAAAATTCTGGTACTAAATATGCCTTTTGGCATATATCAGTACAGGTGTTTACCTTTTGGGGTCACCTTTTCTAAAGGTACGCAGAGCAACTAACTTGTGGCATCACAAAGTGCATAAACTATTTGGATGACATCTGGGTGATGAGTGCTAAAGAGCACACGCAAAAGTTACAAATACTATTTTAGCAGCTGCTGGAGAACAGGTTCCATTGTAATCTAGACAAATGCAAAGTTTTTTTGTGCCCTCTGTGCAGTATGTGGGGCATACAGTAAGCATAAAAAAAGATTGAGTTAGGAGCAGAGCACAGTGATGCAATCAAGAAGCTTCTGACCCCAAAGTTATTGAAATCTTTACTGGGGAAAGTGAGCTGCTACTCAAAATTCATTCCTCAGACAGTTCACCTCACACATCCATCTCTCAAGTGTCACAAAGGATTCTTGCAGTTGAAAACACACCTGAGATTAGTTCCATGCTTAGCAATGTTCATACCAGGCAAGCTCCTGATCCCTGCAACTGACACATGACAGTATGGGACTGGTGCCATTCTCTTGCATAAGAAGGATGACAGTGCAGGGCAACCAACTGCTTTTGCACATTGCAGGCAAAATAAAATCATTTAAAAATTGAGAAGGAGACATTGGCCACTGGGCATGGCATTAAAAAAATCCCACGTTTTCCTGTGTAGGAACAAATTCCAATTAGTTACAGACCACAAACCACTAATTTGTCTTTTTGATCCATATGCTCACCTTCCAAAAGCGTTTGCAAGATTGGGCTCTTTTCTTCAGGAAATGCCACTATGATTCATTTTAACCCACTGCTCAGCATGCAAATGCTAATGCATTATCATGTCTCCCCATTGGCCCTGATGTCAAGTTTGACTGTCTGGAAGCAGGGTGTTTTGCCCTAGACGAGACAATGTGCCACACCTTGCAAGCTTTCCTGATCCTTACTCACGAAGTAGCAGTGTCTGCCAGCCAGGACCCCCTCCTGCATAGAATCATGCCAGCTGTGCAGAGTGGTTGGTCAGAGTGTCTTCTGAAAGCATCAGACCTGGCATTGCACTATTATTCTGCTATGAAACACGGGCTGACTGTGGTTCAGACAGAAGTACTACAGTCTTCAGAGTATGCTGAATGTTGCATTGTTTTCATCTCTGTTCCATGTCCACATCCTTAAGCTGCTACATACAACTGACTGGAAGACGTTGTGGATGAAAGCTTTAGCTGCACAACACATTTACTGTCTAGGGACAGAGGGTGCAGTCAAGCATGCAGCGCATGAGTGTCAGGCAAAAAGCTTCGGCCTCTAGACCTGGCCTGAGCTCACTTGGAACATCGCGCACATTGACTTTGCCGGCCCTTTTAAGGGCACAATCTGGTTGTTGTTGGTGGACATGCTCTCTAATTTTCCACATGCCTCTTCTAAAACAGCATACACTATGATCTATGATCAGAGTGCTTGTTACCATTATCAACATACAAGCAGACATATTTAAAGACAAAGAGTTTGGGCAGAGATCTCTGTAAAGGCCTTTACAAATGTCTGCTTGTGTCTGTGTACGTGCGGATGGATATGTGTGTGTGTGTGCGAGTGTATACCTGTCCTTTTTTCCCCCTAAGGTAAGTCTTTCCGCTTCCGGGACTGGAATGACTCCTTACCCTCTCCCTTAAAACCCACATCCTTTCGTCTTTCCCTCTCCTTCCCTCTTTCCTGACGAAGCAACCATTGGTTGTGAAAGCTAGAATTTTGTGTGTTTGTATGTGTTTGTTTGTGTTTCTATCGACCTGCCAGCGCTTTCGTATGGTAAGTCACATCATCTTTGTTTATTTATATATATATATATATATATATATATATATATATATATATATATATATATATATATATATATATATATACAGGGCTATTACAAATGATTGAAACGATTTCATAAATTCACTGTAGCTCCATTCATTGACATATGGTCACGACACACTACAGATACGTAGAAAAAATCATAAAGTTTTGTTCGGCTGAAGCCGCACTTCAGGTTTCTGCCGCCAGAGTGCTCGAGAGCGCAGTGAGACAAAATGGTGACAGGAGCCGAGAAAGCGTATGTCGTGCTTGAAATGCACCCACATCAGTCAGTCATAACAGTGCAACGACACTTCAGCACGAAGTTCAACGAAGATCCACCAACTGCTAACTCCATTCGGCAATGGTTTGTGCAGTTTAAAGCTTCTGGATGCCTCTGTAAGGGGAAATCAATGGGTCGGCCTGCAGTGAGCGAAGAAACGGTTGAACGCGTGCGGGCAAGTTTCACGCATTTCACGCGTAGTCGACGAATAAAGCAAGCAGGGAGCTAAACGTACCACAGCCGACGGTTTGGAAAATCTTACGGAAAAGGCTAAAGCAGAAGCATTTCTTAAACAGGAGATTGGAAAACCGATGGATCGGTCGTGGTGGAGATCATGATCAACAATTCATGTCATGGCCTCCACGCTCTCCCGACTTAACCCCATGCGATTTCTTTCTGTGGGGTTATGTGAAAGATTCAGTGTTTAAACCTCCTCTACCAAGAAACGTGCCAGAACTGCGAGCTCGCATCAACGATGCTTTCGAACTCATTGATGGGGACATGCTGCGCCGAGTGTGGGAGGAACTTTATTATCGGCTTGATGTCTGCCGAACCACTAAAGGGGCACATATCGAACATTTGTGAATGCTTAAAAAAACTTTTTTGAGTTTTTGTATGTGTGTGCAAAGCATTGTGAAAATATCTCAAATAATAAAGTTATTGTAGAGCTGTGAAATCGCTTCAATCATTTGTAATAACCCTGTATATGGAAACATGACTTAGCCTCAGCCTGGGGGATGTTTCCAGAATGAGATTTTCACTCTGCAGCGGAGTGTGCACTGATATGAAACGTCCTGGCAGATTAAAACTGTGTTCCCGACCGGGACTCGAACTCGGGACCTTTGCCTATCGCAGGCACGAGGTACTGGCAGAAGTAAAGCTGTGAGGACCGGGCGTGAGTCGTGCTTCGGTAGCTCAGTTGGTAGAGCACTTGCCCACGAAAGGCAAAGGTCCCGAGTTCGAGTCTCGGTCGGGCACACAGTTTTAATCTGCCAGGAAGTTTCGTATCAGCGCACACTTCGCTGCAGAGTGAAAATCTCATTCTGGAAACATCCCCCAGGCTGTGGCTAAGCCATGTCTCCACAGTATCCTTTCTTTCAGGAGTGCTAGTTCTGCAAGGTTCGCAGGAGAGCTTCTGTAAAGTTTGGAAGGTAGGAGACGAGTTGCTGGCAAAAGTAAAGCTGTGAGGACTGGGCGTGAGTCGTGCTTCGGTAGCTCAGTTGGTAGAGCACTTGCCCGCGAAAGGCAAAGGTCCCGAGTTCGAGTCTCAGTCGGGCACACAGTTTTAATCTGCCAGGAAGTTTCATTTCGGATCATAGGCTTTTTTTTTTCTTTTTTTTCTCCAGACATTCTGCCAACACAGTAGCATACAGCACCTGACCATTCCCCTTTGCAAGAACAGAAATGACACGGGATCTAGCAATACCCCCACAACATTGCCTGAGATCTAACCAAGAGACCAATGAAAAGTGAGGACTGGAAGGCCATTCTAAAAGCACTGTTTCAGCTGTACACATGTTTAAATTTGTAAACTGAGTAATGTATTCTGTATTCTCGCTTTGTTTTTTGCTTGTCTGAAGCTTACAGCAAATTCAGTTTAAGCTGTACTCTAAGGTTCCTTCCTTACCACTCTCTATAAAATCATAGCACATTCAGAAATAAAACAGTCACGTAATTGTGACAAGTGAGGAATGTAAACGTCATTTGTGCTCATTTCACTTACAGAAATTTTAACTGTACTTTCGTTTACATGACCATATTTTACGGCAATATTTGGTCTCAATAATGTTGCATCAATATTGCTGAATTGTGGCCACACTAGATGGAAATTTTTTGAGTATGGGTGGATAATACTGCTGATGTTGCAGGATACAGCCATATTAGTAACCGAGACAACTATGAATTTTACAAATGCAATTTATGTGGGAGCAGAGCTATTTGACATCAAAATTAGTGTACACAAAGACTGCAGTCAGTAAAAACATTTGGCTAGCTGTTGCCAATCAACTCTGAATCGCACTTGATGAAGTATACAAAAAATTCCGAAGTCTTTGAATTTATGCTAAATGAAAGGCCAAAATTTGCATAGGAAGAGTGGAAGTTCAGGTGGCTCTTGATCCACATAGATTACAAGCCATGCTATGAGCTTCTTACCATCTTGAGGCATACCTGAAGTAGCAATTGGTAGTGTAAACAGTGGTGTGTGCTGATGAACAAAAATAAACTAATTCTAAATATTGCATTTTTATTTCAAACCACCCTTAATGTAATCTTTCAGGTCTTTTATCAAAGCACTCCATATTTCTCGTACCGTGTGGTTATTGATGTATAGTGAACTTGAAATGGCACATTTAACTTCAGTATGAATCACCAGTAACTAAAAACCAGATGGTGACAGCCATTTGGATTGTAACTTGTATATACTCTCTTATATTGGTATAGGTTTTAGCTATTCTCGGACAAATTGCTTGTATGAGAAATCATGTTCCTACATTCTGGTAAAATTCTGGCCAGCATCAATTCAATAGTAAAATTTTCTGAAGCATTCTACTTACTTAATAAAGATTGCATCCACAAAATTCAATTGCTATTGTTCTTTCTAAGGTGATTTCTTGTATAATATGAAAGTAATAGCTCCACCCTGACTTCCACCAGCTTGTGCCATTCCATTTTGTGGTAATAGTGTGGGCCTTTGAAAACATTTCTGGGTTGGCAATGTATTAAACATTGCCGAGCAATATTGACCATTTATGCTGCTGTACATGTAGCTGTGATTTGTGTGGCCGTAACATTACTGTACAACAATGTCAGGATATATTGTTGCCAAAATACAATTTTTATGTCCCATGTAAATGTATCTCAATTAAGGTACACACCTAGGAATTTATGACATGTTCAGAAAAATGGCCAAATATTTGTGACAAGGAAGAATAAAAATTTCCCAGTAAGTTAAAAAAAAAGACATTAGCCTATGCCAGGATGCGAACCTTCTTCTGTTTACTCCATAATTAGACGCCACTAACCACATGGCTACACTGAACAGTTTGTCAGCATTGCTACCACTGTCATTTATTTTCATCTCCTTAAGGGGATACGGAATCGGATTTTGGGTTAAAAAATCGAATTTTTTTTTATTGGCGTATTATATTCTGCCATGTTTCCTCTTTAAAATGACGTATCATACATAGCTCTACTACAATTATAACTATTTTATTTTTATATATTTGTGAGATCGGGTATTGCGCTTTAGTTATACACGTCTCTCGTGGCTGACCATGAACTTTTTGGCAGTACCTTTAAAGTGACATGAATTCAAATATCCCGGTTTCCAGCGACTATTTATACACTAGTTGCCCGAAAATGTTTCTCTCTGGTTTCCTCAAGTTACTCTTTGACTTTGTGGCGGGACTGTTTTGTAAACAGTGTGATATAAGAAAGTAGTTGTTGAGTTATTTCGTATTTAGTGCTTCACTTTTCGCAGTGAAAATGCCTAGAGCTAAAGCAAAAGTATTTAAAAAGCGTGTGAACTGGCAAAAGAAAAGAAATAATGATTCATTAGCAAAGCAAAGCAGTTCATCATCATCACTGTTGGAAAATGTGAATCCACTTATTACTGATTTGCCGAACGAACTTACACCAAATGAAAACAGTGCTTCTCATAAAAAACTAAGAGATTTGGAAGAGAAATATAATTTACTTGATAGAGGGAATGAAGTTTTTGAACTCATTGATACGAATATATTGTGTGAAGCTCTTGAAAACAGTTTGTGCTGCAAAAAATGTCATGGAAACGTTTCTCTGAAAGTAGAATCCCATGTTGGCCTGGCTGCCCAGTTTAATTTAATATGCAGTGTTTGTAAATACAGCTGTAAGTTTCCAAGTTCGGTTTCAGTAACTGTAAATAATGGATACAAGAAAACTGAACTTTATAGTGTAAATATTAGGTTACTTTATGGATTGCGAGCAATTGGTAAGGGCAAAGCAGCTGGTGATATGCTATGTGGTGTTCTAAATCTTCCAAGTGCACCTTCAAAGTTTGAAGCTTACAATTATGTACTAGGATCTGCAGTTGAAGATGTAGCACAGAAGTCAATGCAGGTTGCTGTGGAAGAAGCAGTGGAAGAAAATGAAGGCAGTCGTGACCTCACAGTGGCGTTTGATGGCACGTGGCAGAAAAGGGGCCACACCTCCAACAATGGTTTTGTAACAGCAACTAGTGTTGATACTGGCAAGGTTATTGATGTTGCAATAATGTCTAAATACTGTAGGTGCACAGGCAGGCTGAAAAATGAACACAGTGATGACTGTATTGCTAATTATTATGGTAGTAGTGGTGGCATGGAGGTTGCTGGGGTGAAGAAAATTTTTCATCGCTCTTCACAGTGGTATAATGTTCGCTATGTCAAATATCTGGGAGATGGTGACTCTAAAGCATTCAAAGAAGTTTTGGAAAGCAAACCATATGGGAACAGTGTAAATATAAGCAAACTTGAATGTATAGGACATGTGCAGAAGAGAATGGGTGCCAGGCTGAGAAGGTTAAAATCAGTTATGAAAGGGAAAAAACTAGATGATGGGAAAACCTTGGATGGCAGAGGAAGATTGACTGATTCCATAATAGACCACATTCAGAACTGCTATGGCCTTGCAATCAGGCAAAATACAGGCAATCTTGAAGAAATGAGGAGAGCTATATGGGCTTTATATTTCCACACCGCATCCACGGATGAGCATCCACAACATGGTTTGTGCCCCAAAGGTGAAAACAGCTGGTGTAAATACAATAGGGGACTAACAACAGGAGAGAAATACATTCACCACCACAGTCTACCATCAGCCATCATGGCAGAAATAAAGCCCATTTTCAGAGATCTGGCTGACAGAAGTCTTCTGATGAAATGTCTTCACGGAAAAACGCAGAACCCCAACGAGTGCTTGAATAGTGTGATATGGCATCGTCTCCCAAAAACAGTGTTTGTCGGAATTAATACACTACATTTTGGTGTGTATGATGCTGTGGCAACCTTCAATCTTGGAAATATAACTAAATGCCAGGTCCTTCAAAAGTTGGGTATGTGTGTTGGTTCTCGTACGGTACGTGCTATGTTCTTTTTAGATCAGCACAGACTAAGGCATGCTGATAATATAATCAAGACATTAGTGAAAAAAGCAAGACAGGTGCAGAGGGGTGCCAAAAGAAGACTTGAAGATGATTATGAAGACTGTGAAGGGGGTATTAGCTACGGATCAGGAATGTTTTAATCTTCTTTCTCCGTTTCCCGTAAGTTTACTTTTTACTTCATCTAGGAACATTATCTCAGGTACTGGTCAACCTAGAAGTCTGAAATTTTTATGACGTAGTGACATAGGTCCCTATTACATACTGAAACAACGATTTTTTAATTACTTGATTTACAAAAGACTTAGGGGTGATAGTCTAGTAAAAAGCGATGGAAAAAATTTACTTAAAAATAAATGTACAATATCTCTGTAAGAAAATACTTTGACAATAAACTGTTGTTTCAGTATTGTTGTAACATATGAATGCACATACAGTAAAATTTTTACCTCTCTGTCTCCAGTAGTTTGTGAGAAAATGTTCCCTATAGTAGGCATATATTAACATTGCGGGGATAGGTGATTCCGTATCCCCTTAAGCCTTTTACCAGCAGACACTGTTACCTAAATAATTAACTATGAGAAATTGTACCGGGGATGATGTTTTTGTGATAAATCTTCAATACAACAAAAACAACATTAGTAATATAAACTTGCAAGTGGGTGAAATAAAGCACTTTTTGATCAGCCTTCCAGTTCTGACATTTCATTGGTCACTTGGTTAAAGCTCAGATGGTGTGGTGGGGACATTGTTAGACCCCATGTTATTTCTGTTCTTTCTTGCACATTTCCACCCAGCATCAAGATTCGAAGTGGAGCAGATGGTCAGAACCTCCAAGTCATAAATGAGGAAGGCATCAGTGTCTGCTGGTGAAGCCTTAATAGCATTTCTTGCCACCTACCAGTTCACCCCGTCAACGGACAAAGCCTGGCTGAGTTTCTGCATAGGGTGCAGGCTGAGCACACTCCTGGATTTGCTGTACACTGCCAAGACCTAGTTACACATCCCGCTACTAGCAGGATGCTGTTGTGTGGGCTCGCACATTCAGTTGGAAGCCATGTTGGTGCCAGACAACATTCTTAGCCCCAAAGCTCCTCGTGGCCAGGAAGGAGCATCTGTTCCGTCACCAAAACAGTTGTGTCTGTGACATATGCAGGAGCCTATCCCACTCTTTGAGCCAGCACAAGGGCTTTCAGTCCCACCCCTCCTGTCTACCACGTTTTCAGGCCACACTCCCCAGGCAGCTGGTGCTCCTTAGTTTGCACCCAGGACACGACTACAAGTCCCTTACGACCAACACCTGTGCCATCTCTTTAACAGCAGCAGAAGCACCAGCTGACAGCTTAATCCATACAGGACTGACAACCCATGGAGACTGAGTCATTTCCTCCAACACTGCACTCGCTAACACTCTCAGTGCCTCAGCAGCAACATTTACTTCAAGTGGACCAGGGTGCAAATGAACAGGATGCTATGGGTATAAAATGCTGGGAACCGAGTTGTTGTTGGAGGCACTGGCAGGTCTATCAACTCAGCGCTCCCCTGCCCAGTGGATGAAGTACATATCTGGTCATCTCTGACCATATTTGCCTGTTAAAGAGGGAAAGGATTTAGTATCATCGTCAAATTCAGACATTAATTTCCATATAGACTCACCAGCGTTGGGCATCAGAGCTGTCGACAATTCTCTTGGTATTATCCTTCTGGATTGCCGTTTAGTCACTTAACATGTTCTCTAATACTGTCTAGGAGCACTTCCCAACTGAATAGTGTGTTACTGAAGATATCCTTCACACCCTTCCCACAGTGGTATTCTGACACCCACCCAGCCTACATAATATCCTTGTCCATCCCTACTCCATCCCTGTTCCCAACCCCTTGCCTCATTACCCATATCCCTGCAACAGATCTAGATGCAAGAACTGTTCCATACATCGCAGACAAGCTGTCTGTCCGCATAAATTGCCACTGCCAAACTGTGGCCAGGAGGCAGTTGGACTACTCAATTGTGGAGCATGTCACCCAACATGATGTGCTTGACTTTAACAACTGCTTTACATCCTTGCCATCTGGGTTCTCCCCACCAACACAGGCTTTTCTTAATTATAGGGTTAGGAACTCTCCTCATCACATATCCTCCATTCCAGTAACCCTTTTCTCCTCAACCTTTGCCAGTTTCTGTCATCCACCTCCCTATCCTCTTCCCTACACCCATTCCAGTAGCACACATGCCTTTTATATGCACCTGCATTGGAATTTCCCCTTCTCTACTTCTCTCCCCTTTCCTCTTCCCCCTCCCCCATCACAGCCTCCTAAAGCCCTGTCCTGTCCTACACTGCTTTCTCTGCCCCTTGCTGCCTGATGCCTCTTCTGCATTTCACTACCCACCCCAGCAAAAACTGCTGATTACATCAGATGATGTTGCAGCCAGCCTTAGCATCCAGTGATGACACTGACCTTGTGGGTATGAGTTGTGCTTGTCCGTGTTTTTTCTACACCTACTTAGTACAGTGGCTGAATATATCTACCACTCTTTTTCTTTGTGCAAGCCTGTGACTCAGTGCATTCTTTGTACAGTAAATAGCAATCTATCCTTTCCATGTTACTGTTAATGAGATGGTAACTCTTCATGATAGTTGCACACAGCAAAACGTCCTGGGGATAGTGACAACTGGTAAACCTGTTGTTCACTCTATAAGAGTTGCCGTCGATAGTTCTTCAGAAACTGAAGGGTCTGACAGACATAGCAACATTCTTGGGCAGAGGGAACACACTGGCAGAATGTTTGAATGTGTAAAAGTTATTTTTTGTCTGTTTATGTGCGTGTTTTATGCTCTGGCTTAAATGTGTGAATTAGGTGCTGATTTGGTGTTTTCTCATCCATAACATATTTCTAACAGAAACTCTGACGATTAGATGTACACTTTGCCATGCACTACACAGTGGTTCAGAGTATAGATGTAGATGAACAAATAATTTTAGTAAATGAAACTGATCAAACTTATTCATATATTATAGCATAAATGCAAGGAAATTTTGACCAACATCAGCTCTGTCAAATATATATATATTTTTTTTCTATCACATAAACTCAGATTTTATGAATTAATTGGCAAATATCACTACATTTTCACCTTAGTGATTATTTGTGTGGTTAATCTTAAGCAGGGTACAAACTTTCTAAAACTTTAGGTGACAAATCTACGAATACACTGATGGAAAAAAAAAGTCAAACACCAAAAAGTAATTAATGTAGGGTAATGAAATTTCGGTCATACATTTTTCTAGATGACACATTTGAGTAATTAACAGTGCAAGACCGCAGGTTAATGTAAGTGCAAGATAGGGTGCAAGATAAGCCATTGCAAATGTGACATGCTGGTACATAATAATCAGTGTAACTCCCAGAATGTTGAATGCAAGCATGCAAATGCGCATGCATTGTGTTGTACAGGTGGTGGTTGTCATTTTGTGGACTGGAGTTTCATGCACTTCATTGGTCAATCCAAGGGCTGTTACTGCTGGTTGAAAATGACACTGTAGTTGTCATCTCACAATGTCCATGTTCTCGATTGGCAACAGATCTGGTGATTGACCAGGACAAGGTAACATGTCGACACACTGTACAGCATGTTCAGTTACAACAGTGCTATGTTGGCAAGCGTTATCTGTTGTCCTGGAATGTTGCTTATGAATGGCAGACTGCCTGGTTGAATCACCAGGCCGACATACAAATTTGCTGCCAGGGTGTGTGGGATAACCACAAGAGTGCTCCTGCTCTCATATGAAATCACACCCCAGACCATAGCTCTAGGTGTAGGTCC
The DNA here is from genome assembly GCF_023898315.1 of Schistocerca nitens. NCBI lineage: Eukaryota > Metazoa > Arthropoda > Insecta > Orthoptera > Acrididae > Schistocerca > Schistocerca nitens. The sequence continues at coordinate 113,599,035 of NC_064614.1, read as the reverse complement.
ACCGTGTCCATGGAGCCAAGTTGGTCGCAGGCTCTCAACTGCCCTCCTACTAACCAACACACGACCATCACTGGCACCGAAGCAGAACCAGCTTTCATCACAAACCACAACAGGCCTCCAATGATCTCTCACTTCACATCAATGAAGTTGCAAATGGTGATGGTTTGGGGTCAGTGGAATGTAAGCTACAGGGCGTCTGGCTCGGATCTGTCCTTGAAGTGATCGATTTGTAACAGCTCGTTGTGTCAACTGCTGCTCAAATTGTTTCTGCTGATGGAGTGCGATGCACCAGAGACATATGCCTAACACGGTGGTCGTCCCTCTTTGTAGTGCCACGTCGCTGTCCAGAGCCACTGCTGCCGGCAATCATGTAGAGTGGTTACATTCCAGCAAAGCCTTCCTGTAATATTGCAGAAGGAACGTCAACTTCTCGTAATCCTATTACGCGACCTCGTTCAAACTGTTAGGTGTTGACAATGAAGTCTTTGTCGTTTTAAAATGACTCACCAAAGTCCATTGTTAAAAATAACTAACGCTCACGACCTTTACAGCGTATATTTAAAGCAAACCTGTTTTGCATCCTGATCGTGGCGCTAGTACACTTCATTAATCATAAGGATAAACCTGACGTAAACAAACACAAGACAGATAATTGGTCAGCAGTCGTAGCTCTCGTACACTGGTATTGTTCCACTCTTGGAAGTAGGTCCAAGATACGTATTAGATATCTTATTACTGTGTCATTGTAAATTAAACTTTAAGGCACTCTGGCGTATTAACAGCAATCAGCGTTTTTCTTGATCATATTTTTTCTTCGTAATTTTTATTTCGAAATTCGTGAACAGTCGCAGTTTCTGGACATGACACTTGTGCTCTGATTGTCTCAGTGTTAATAAGTACTGTGAAAACGGAAGACACTGCTACCTGCTTCATAACGGAATATGCGCGCGGAACACCGTTCATGGCGAGAAACAAGTTGTTCTTAATGTTTTTCGCAAGCTTACAAGGGAAAAAAGTCAGCTCTGACGTTTTTCAAGGAACAGTATGTACTAAATTGTAAATTATGTTCGATTTATGTGTGTGACATAATACACAGCATCGTAGAATGATATGTAGTTTTGGGGCGACAGTTCAATCTTGTTATGATCTATATTTTTTTTCATTTTGAATACCGGTAGCGTCACAGAATGATAATCATGTATGCTCTGAGGCGGCAGTTCGAATCGCGATGTGGTCTACAATTTTTTTCAGTTTCTATACCTGGATCACTTAGATATTAAATTCATAAAATATTTGTTAATTTAACTCTTACTTAACCATCATTTTTCAAGAAAAATGCTCGTCTTCTAGTTTCTAATTACAGATCAATGCAAAATTTTGGTTTCAATTGGATACATAAATTCTTAGGTATCGATATTTTATATAAGATTGTTAGAGTAAAGAAAATATTACACAGTCAGTTTTTTAGAGAAAAAAAAGACATCAAATACTGTTTATTTGAACATGACAACGGCCTTGCCACATGCCACAGTGGTAACAACGGTTCCCTTCAGGTCACCTAAGTTAAGTGCTGCCGGGCTGAGCTAACACTTGGATGGGTGACCATCCGGTCTGACGAGCGCTTTTGGAAAGCGGGCTGCACTCAGCCCTTGTGAGGCCAACTGAGGAGCTACTTGGTTGAGAAGTAACAGCTCCGGTCTCGTAAACTGACTTATGGCTGTTAGAGCACTGTGATGACCACATGTTCCTCCGTAACCGCATCCAGTGATGCCTGTAGGCTGGAGATGACACGGCGGCCGGTCAGTACCGTTGGGCCTTTCGAGGCCTGTTCGGACGGAGTTTTTATTTGAATATGCCCATTGTTTTGTAGGACAGATGTGACCTCACACGAGCCAGAGTGATAAGAGTTGTAGAAACATGGAAAACAGTAATTTTCACAGCATCGAACACACTGTACAAATGCTGCATTTTTACAGTTATCACCATACCACTGCTACCTGAACCCAACAGAGCTGATCTAGAGCCAAGTTATGGAATTTGTCGCGAGAAATAACAAGACTTTTGCTGGCAAACGTACTGGAACTAATACAATGAGCTTTGTGACACGTCACTGCCGAACGATGGCGAAATGCAGAATAGTACGTCATAAAAGAGGAAGAGCAAATGTGGACTCTTCTAGTGGCTTGGGATTCTGTTGCTGATCGCCTCGGTATCAACATACCAGTACCGGAATGTATTCCTCGGTGTCCAATATGGAAGGAGTTCAGAGATTACCAAACGGTTGACTCCCCCGACCAATGGTCGAAGGTAATACCTTCAATATTTAATTACTTCGGAAATCAGCAGACTGCTTTTACGCCACGAATAGCTAACACAGAAAAAGTACTCTTGTTAAAGTCAGATATTTTCATCACTCTTGTTTGTAATTACAATACAATGTTAGCGTAGATCGAAGACATGCTATGTTTTCCATCAGGTCACCTAAGAAGCATATCGCCTGAGTTTTGCCATATATAATTTTATTCTGTTTAAAAAGTAAATGACATTCAAAGCTATATTGTTCCCTGTTTGTCTCGTTTTACGTCTTTACTGCAACCGTTCACGTCACTGCAGGTTAGTTGGATCATTTGCCTGGCCATTGCTGTCCATGTTAAATGCGCTGGTAAAACTGTTGTGCCCTATCATCGCTGAGTCTATGCATACGTAACGCCCAGCATGAAACATATCCACATTATCGTACATGACTGTACTTGAGACACGTGAAACGAAATCCAATAACGTTCCAGGAAACGCGGAAGAATACATAGTGTAATAAAACTACCTGGCAGATGAAAACTGTGTGCTGGACTGCGACTCGTACTCGAGACCTTTACCCTACGCTGGCAAGTGTTCTACCAACTGAGTTAAGCCTAGTTTACGACACTAGGTTGCAGGCAACTGCGCTACCGGCCAGTGCGCATGCGCGCTGCGCGTGTGCGCAACTCGTTGATGAAACTAAACACTTTCGGCGTGTTCCAACTTGGGTGACACTAGCTGCATGCGTTTTGAGGCTATGTGTGTTCGTAGAGTGTAGACAAACGTAAATATGAACTAGGGAACGGAGAATAATGTTCACTTTTTGAATATTTATGCTTCGCATAGGCGTTAGTGGGATTTCAGTGATGCTGATTACAAAAATAAGCAACATATTGCTGCCTCTGAGACCGTCATGTGCGATCATAACATGGATTGTTTCACAATATCTGAGCTGCAGGGTAAAATTTATTGAGTTATTCTAGCTGTGGCAATGCTCTCGTCTACAAGACTAAAATCCCATCGTTCGAGTTAGCCATCTCTTTGTTAAGGAATATCGTTGACAGGAAGGAAGGCTATACAAATTCAAGATGCTGCATTCTTTATTCAGTATTTATCCATCTGAAACGTTGCTGCAGTGCTCCCCATTCACATATGTTAGAATTTTGAAATATTGCCACTGTAAAGATCTATTTTCAAGAGAGTAGTTTGCAAACCATTCTCTTCTTAATGCGGCCTGCTTCGAGTAATTATTGTTGCTAATGTTAATAATTATTACTGTTAATGTTAATAATTATTGGTGTTAATGAAATAGCGTCATCACCAACTAAAATCATATCTTGCAGCATGCTGACTGCTCTCTATTGTAATGCACGCAATATGACATGTAATTTCAGTTCTGGCGACAATGCTTCATGCATTACAGTACCTTTATTTCTTATCGCATAATTTACTTTATTTAGAACAGTTCTGGTGACATTCTAAGATAAAATCGTGGTAAAAAATATGTAAGTGAAAGAATTCTCAAATTATCCAAAAAAGTAGTATTAGACTTTGGCACTAAATTAAGTGAGAGTAGTTCTACATCAGTCCAATATAGTAAAATGAAAGCAGGTTTAAAGAACCAGGGAAACGTGAGTCACTGACCAAGCCTTGTCCTGATCAGGCTTGGTAACTTCCTGTTGACCAGGGCCCAACCCATACTAAAAAACAGTAAATAAATAGTTCAGCAGGCAGTATCTCCAAATCTAATAACATTATACCCAACTATACTGCTAAGATTATGTTTCTTAACATACAGGGCTTATTAGATAAAACAGATGCAGTGCATCTTCTGATCGAGGAAAAGCAAATAGAAGTCCTTGGTTTAGCTGAACATTGGATGAACCCTGATGGCATCAACTTGACAGGCATTCCAGATTTTAAAGTAGCCTCTTACTTTTGCCATAAAGATAAGAAACGAGGTGGCTCTGCCATTTTAATTAAGAACTACCTTGTGTAACAAATTTATCTGAGGAGGAAACATCTGAAATATCTGCCTGTTACATTGTGACTTATGGAACAGCCTTTATCTGTATTTACAGGAACCCAGTATTGGAAAATAAGAGAGAATTTTTTGAAAGGTTGGACATCTTATTAAACACAATGTTTTTAATGAAAGTTAATGTAATTCTAATGGTTGATTTTAATATTAATTTCAACTCCAGTACTTCTGACAACTTCGAAATAAATAGTTTAGTTAAAAGCTATGGGATGAATATCATGCTGACGAATGTAATCACCAGGCCTGGTAGTGTAAACATGGGTACTTGTACAGACAATATTGTTACAACTTTTCATTCTTAAAAATACGATACAAATGTGATTGACACTCTTCTTTCTGATCATCATGGAATTATTATTCATGTAAACATGGATGCAATGATTTTTAATGTCACCAAGCCTTCTGTGATTTATAAGACACAATGTACAATTAGTGACTGTAATATATCTGTTTTATCTAAAATGTCTCAGAGAAATTAATTGGGTGTGTGTATGGTAACACTGGAGCAGAAAACCAGTTCAACAACTTTCTTGAATTATTCATGTGGCAGTTAACATTGGCCTGCCACTAAAGAACAAATGTGTTAAAATGAGCAGGGCATCGACTATCAATAAAAATGTGTGGTACACACAGAAACTACGAAAACTTAAAGACCAATGCAACAATTTCTACTTCCTAGCAAAGAATTAATCTTGTCTGCATGCCAAAGTAAGATATAAAGAACGCAAATATCAGTACAGAATGGGTATTAAGAAAGCTAAATTCGAATATAATTGCAAATTGGTTGCACAAGCTATTAATAAACCAAAAGAAATATGGAAAATCATTCATGAGAATCAAGCATCACGTAGCAAAGAATTTGTATCTAGATCCAAAATTAGTGCTGATAGTTTTAATAATTATTTTGTAAACAGTGTAGATAGTGTAGTTACTAAGATACCTGATAGTAAACATGAACCTAGCTACTATTTGGATGTTGCCTATAAAAACTAAAATGCTATGGAAAATGTGTTTTATTTTGAACACATTTGTGCAGAAGATGTACACTCTGTCATTCTTTCTCTTAGCAAAAGTGATTCACTGGATATTTACAACATCAGCTCTATAATATTGAAACTTAGTAATCATAATATAGCAGAGGTTCTCTGTCACATCATAAACTACTGCTTTGATGAAAGTTGTTTCCCTGAAAAATTAAATGTAGCTAAAGTAATCCCACTCCACAAAAAAGGTGACAATAATTTGCCTAGCAATTGTAGGCCAGTTTCTCTTGTACCACTTTTATCCAAGGTCATTGAGAAACTAATGAGTATTCAAATAATCAATTTTCTAGATTTTCATCAATTACTTTCAAATAGCCAGTTTGGGTTTAGGAAAAATCTATCAACACGTGATGCTGTTATGAGCTACATATGTAAATGTCTTGAAGCAAAAGAAGAAAAATTTATTGTAAGTACAAAGTTTTTTGATGTATCAAAAGCGTTTGACACTGTGTGCTACAACACTGCTGCTGAAATTAAAAACTGTAGGTTTCTCAGTCTCTGCTGTTAAAATTATTCAGTCATACTTATCTAATAGATCTCAAACTGTTTACTTCAATAACCAATATTCTAGTTTCTTACCCGTTAACCATGGTGTTCCTCAAGGGTCAATCTTGGGCCCTGTCTTGTTCATATTATGTATGAATGACCTATCTAGCACTGTAATAGATGATACTACAAACTGTTACTTGTATGCAGATGATATCAGTTTAAGTGTTACAGTGCCTACGAACAATAACATAAGTAACTCTACCTCACTCAAGGTAGATATACTTTCTGACTGGTGCAATGCCAATAGCCTGTCTATGAACATAAATAAAACACAGGAATTAAACATTTCTTATAACAATAGAATCACCTTAGAGACAGGTCCTGTAAAGTTTCGTGGCATTGTTTTGCAAAATAATTTACCCTGGCAGGCACATGTGAATTATTTTAACACAAAAACTTTCTAAAGGAATATTTATGCTCAGAAAATTACAAGCAACAGTAGCTGAGAGAATTTTGCTTTCTGTCTATTATAGTTATATTCACTCTCAATTGACGTGTGGGACAATCTTGTGGGAAATAACTGCTACTCAAAATGCTTATTTACAGCCCAGAAAAAAGCTGTCAGACTGATATGTAAAGTACCACCTAGAACTCACTGTAGAGAATTATTTATTAAACTTAGTATTATGACCTTGCCATGTATATACATATTTCAATGTCTCTTGTATATTAAAAAGAACTTGTCTTGTTTTGATCTGAATTCTGATGTACATAGTTATGACACATGACACTGTAATGATGTAAGAAAAGACTACTGCTCATATACCAAAACTCTAAACGGCTTCAAACACACATCTGTAAAGCTATTTAATAAACTACCAGGATCAGTTAAGAGTCTGGGGCTGAAAAAATTTAATATATGTGTAAGAACTTTATTAATTCCAAATTGTTTTTATGCAATGGAAGATTTCTGTGTGCATAATTTCTAACATAGATTAATCATTTGTGTATTTATTGTCATTATTGTTTGTGCATATATTGACATTGCTTATACAAGCTTTAAATCAGTGTAATTTTTTTGTTTTTGGGCAAAAAAATCAATCAATCAATAATTAAAAGAACTTCTTGGACCTTCCGATATAAATTATTTCAGCAAGGGTGCAGAGCAACCGAGCTGACGTCTTTTCTTCATCCAGTCACGTTTCTTATTTTTTTCTTATGCAGCGATTCCATGCAACAAGCTTTAACTTCATCACAACTTGTGCGACATGCAGCTGCCTAAACTTTCATTTCAGACACGACTCAGGGACTCTACAGTCATATATATGAAACCACTTGAGTGTAACTCATTCCACTCAACGAGTGGCGCAACCCAATGTCGTAGTGTAAACTAGGCTACACCCAAGTACACCCCACGACCCGTAACACAGCCTTACTTCTGCAGTACCTTGTCTCCTACCTTCCAAACTTCACAGAACCTCTCCTGCGAAACTTGCAGAACTAATAGTCCCGGAAGAAAGTATATTGTGGAGACATGGCTTTGCCATAGCCTGAGGGATGTTTCCAGAATGAAATTTTCAATCTGCATCGGAGTGTGCACTGATATGAAACATCATGGCAGATTAATACTGTGCACCAGACCGAAACTCGAATTCGGCACCTTTGCCTTTCATGGGTAAGTACTCTATAACAGCGCTACATGGGTAGCTCAGTTGGAACTGGTACAGTAGCTCAGCGTGTTCGGTCAGAGGGTTAGTCACCTCCTGTAATAAAAAATACTGAGTGAACGGATTAACGAAGAACCTGAACAGGTGTCATCGGATGCCCGCCCCCAAGAAATTCAACGAACAATATAGAACAAAATGAGAAATAAAAAAAATTGGTAGAGCACTTGCCCACGAAAGGCAAAGGTCCCGAGTTCGAGTCTCAGTCTTGCACATAGTTTTAATCTGCCAGGAAGTTTCATGTCAGTGCCCACTCCGATGCAGAGTGAAAGTTTCATTCTGGAAACATAGTGTAATGTTTACGTGAGGTTTATTCTTATGATGAATGGTTTATATACACTCTAATGTGACTGGCGCAAAATTTGAATAGATATTATCTTTCAGATGAAGAAACACGCCTGTCAGCTTTCTATGTACAACTCCTTTTGTTGTGATTTTTTTCCGTCAGTGTGTATTAAAATCCCCTACGTTTCGGTCCCTTAGGGAGGCATTTAAGCACAAATTCTTCCCGCGCTCTATACGTTAACGGAACGAGAAAAAGCCCTAATAACTGATACTATGCAACAGACCCTCTGCCATGCACTTCACAGTGCTTTGCAGAGTGTAGATGTAGTGTAGGAACCGGGTATTGGTGACAGTTGTGTAGCCATGCCCCAACAATCCTTGGATGTTGGCTAGAACGTGAAACGGCCTTATTGGAAATCATGTAGTTCATGTTAACACCAATACTAAACGTCTTTGTACATTTGCTTTAAATTGATGTTTCGTGTGTCATCTTCCTTGAATTAAATATTTTATTCCAATTAATTTTAAAGGAAGGATCTTGGAGTCTTATGACTTTAGTTTGACGCTGTTTCACCAGCCTCGGCTGATAATTATGTAAATATCATTGTTGAATTGTGCGCAGAGTGCAGACAGAGACTTATGTAGGAATTATTTCTCGGGGAATTTTGTTGTATCACAGTAATGTCAGAGTATGGTTGTACGTAGCGTAGTGGCGCCGGTTAACCGAAGTATCATTTCTTTGTAGTTAACAGTGATGCGAAGATGTTTGTAACCGGAAAAGCTAAAATGCAAACACCGGTGTGTTTTGGTGTTCATAGTTGGAAACGAAGAGGGTGTTGTAGGTTTACTTATCAGTGACGAATGACAAAAATAGGAAAGACTCGTGTCGTCATGAATCAGCAGTTTTTTTATTTCGTATTCTACTCTTTTTACCCGAAAATGAGCAAAGATGTTTAGAGGTCTTTTGTTGCATGAAAAAAAAAAAATCGGAACAGTCACTGCTGTATTCTGATAAAAGGGGTCACTGAAATCATATGATAACTTATTGTGTTTAGTAATAGATAAATAAGAAATAAGTGTTGTTTTCCGTTCGTGTAATTATGTCAGAGAAAATAAGTAACTTTTTTTGTTGCGTATCATCAATGAAACCCAGTCGCGTAATCGGTTCACGAAGTGAACGACACAAAGGTTTCGTTGTACACAACATGAAAATAAGTTTTTGGAGGAACAATTAAACAATACTTCTTAAAGACGTTGTTACCGATGTTGTTAATTTGGACTTAGTGTAAACCTATGAACGCGTAGTTTTCAAGGCGAGTATATACAATCGAATAGACGATTCAGTTTATGATTGGTTTTAAACTAGGTTATTTAATGAAAACTGACATAGGAAATCAACTCGGCACTTTTTAGAAATTTGTTCCGGCGAATTTCTTCGTTGTAAAGTACTACAGTCTAAATCATTTATACCCCTCACACAGCTCTACACTTTGGCGTAATTCATTTTCGGCGTTACACGTTTCCACCAGAACTTGGTACTCTAATTATTGTACAGCTTTTTTTTTCTTTCATTACTAGTATATTTCTGTACATGAGTCTAGGAGACACCGTTGCTTAATTAGTTTCTACGAAAATAGCCATGAAAATTTAGTCTTGTGTTTGTTCCTATGGTACCGTGGTGTTCTGTTTTGTGTACATGATCGCACGAAACAGACTGGCCGAAAGATTTTTAATGGTTGTTTTCCAACCCGTAGTGTTGTGGATCTGTTTCATTAATTACGACTACGTGCAAATCACCTCTTTCGCAAAACCCAATAAATGAATAGCCGGACAATTTTGAAGCTTACTCACTGTCATGCATCTAGTGTTCCAACTGCTGTGCCACTTGCAACTAGTGTTGCGAAATATGTGTAGTGGTTTACATTTAGTACAATTACAAATTTAATTTATCTGCAGTAATATCTGTGGTTAAGAGTAAATGGTGTGGGTCTTCAGTTAAAAAATTACTTGTTAGGACTGAAAATGTAAAACTGCCACATATATTGTAAAAATAATTGACTCAATAGCCTATTCTACAATTGCAGTTAGATGATGAAAGGAGACCTACAAGGTTTTGAATTATATTTGGTGATGTTTTTCACAGTTCTTCATGAAGTGCAGCACTTGGTTATTCAGTGTTCACACAGGGATAAAATATGCACAAGAGTCTCCTGTAAAATTGTCCAGTGTGTAATATTAAAGTGAGCCAAGTAATTGGGTTAGCCAGGGAAAGTTGAACTTTTTTTAGATGTCCACCTGTGCCATTGGGTATTGTTGATAGCCTGAAATTTCAAAATGAGCTTTATTTAAAACTAATGCTTTTGAACTAACAATAAGATATTAAAATTCTGTGAAAAGAATGAAGTGCTGTTTGTGACCTAAAATATCCAAATAATCTTTGGCCTCAATTCATCCTTGTAACTTAACACCAGGGTACTGAAATTCTTTGAAACAAAGAAACCTTATCCTGATCATGTGTGGTACCATCACCTCAGACTGTGATGCTTTCAGTGATCGTAACACCTAACCTGCCTGCAATATGTGTTGTGTAACAGATGTCCCCTCCCTTAGGGGGCAAAAAAAAAGTTTGAGGGATGCCATACTTTGCCTTTAACTGAGTCCATATTACAGAGTAAAATTCCTTAGGCAAATGAATGGATTTTAGAAACATTTACACTTTCTTTATATAGCAAAGGTCCCTGTTCTGTTTCCATTAATGTCAACTTTCCTTTGTAACCAGTATGTCATCATGCAATCACTCATATTTTACCTATCCAAGAATCGGGACACTTTGAGTGGAGACTTTCTTGTTATTACATCTTTAATGTAAACAATTAAAGTTGTGCTCCACATTCGTAACTGTGAATGTGTGTGGGTTTAGATTCAGAGGGGGCAGAGAATGCGAATGAGCCATTGTATTTTAGTCATCAATGTAAGACGGCTGTTTGATGCAGTTTTCCATTCCCATCACTTGCCAACTATCATTATGAAACTAACCAAAAACCTTTTTCGTGAAGTAACAATAAGGTAGTGATCAAAGAGTACGTAATCTGTTCGACTATATATGTCTGTGAAATTGAAATCTGCTGCTGAGTGATGTTCAGTATTGTGTTTCACCCCATGCATAGTGAAATGTTTAGATCCTCTTTGGCATGCTGTCCAGACAGTGGTGAGATAGTAATGCTCCAGTATCCTCTACTCTTAGATGGCATTTCTTCTGAAGTCAAACACTATGTGAGTTATGTTTTTTGGAATGACACTGGAAGTTTGAAGTGGTCTCAAGCATGCTCCATCAGAAACCGCAGGCCATTCGATTTGGCTGGTTCCGGCTTCAGGGAAGGAAGTGTTCTTGAGGTGAGAAAAGTTTGCTTGAGCACCCCGTTATTGTACAGACCTAAAATTACTGTTGACAGTGATGAGAGGCGGCCATCATTTGTACATGGTATGGCCCCAAAACATGAGTGATGGACCTCCCTGCTGAGTGCATGAGATTGTATGTCTGAAGCCTGCATCAGACCACCACCACTTCTCTGTGATCATCTGACATCAGACAAAACTGTACTCTGTAAACCACCGTGAAATGATTGTCCGAGGGTACGTCCCATTGTACCAATTTTTAGGGTTTTTTCCCATTTCATTCACAAATGAAATGTGAAAAGAATGGTGGTTTGAGTGCCTCTGTGTGTGTGTGCAGTAATTATTCTAATCTTATCCTCACAATCCCTCTGTGAATGATATGTAGCAGGTTGTAGTATATTCCTAGAGTCATCATTTAAAGTTGGTTCTTGAAACATTTTTAATAGACTTTCTCAGGATATTTTACGTCTATATTCAAGTGTCTTCCACTTTCGTTCCTTCAGTATTTCTGTTACACACTCCTATGGATCAAACAAACCTGTGGCCATTCGCGCTGTCCTCCACTGTATACGATTAATATACTCTATTATTCCTATTTGGTAGGGTTCCTACACATTTGAGGAATATTATAGAACCACTCACACAAGTGAACCTGCTTTACCCATGACAGAGCTTGTGTGATCATTACATTTCATATCTCTACAAATATATTTGTAAGAGTATGCTGATTCCCCAACAGTGACTCACTGGTATTATAGTCATAGGATACAACATTTTTCGTTTTGTGAAGTGCACAGATTTACAATTCTAAACTTTTAAAGCAAGTTGCCAGTCTTTGCATCACATTGAAAACCTTATCAAGATCTGACTGTATATTTATGCGGCTTCTTTCAGACAGTGCTTCATTACAAATAACTGCATCATCTACAAAAATTCTGAGGTTATTATTAATATTGTCTACAACGTCATTAATATACAAGAATAGCAAGAGCACCAACACACTTTTCTGGGGCACACCTGATGTTACTTCTATACCATATGAGGACTCTCCATCGTAGATAACATGCTGCGTCCACCCTACCAAAAAGTCCTTAATCCACTCACAAATTTCACTTGATACCACATCTGATTGTACTTTTGAAAATAAGCATAGGTGTGGTACTGAGTCAGATGCTTTTAAGAAGTCAAGAAATACTACATCTACTTGACTGCCGTGATCCAAAGTTTTCAGTGTGTCATGCGAGAAAAGTACGAGTTGGGTTTTACGTGATCAGTGTTTTCGGACACCACGCTCGTTGACATTGAGGAGGTTATTCTGTCCGAGGTACCTCATTATGTTTGAGCTCAGCATGTGTTACAAGAATGTACAACAAACTGATGTCAAGGATACTGGACGGTAGATCTATAGATCACTTCTACAACACGTCTTGTAGATGTGTGGGACCTATGCTTTTTTCCAAGAACTGGGCATAGTTTTTATGTTTGAGGATGTATGTAGTTGGGAGAGGGGCTACTCAGCCACAAATTCACTATACTTGTATAATCTGTCAACAGGGATTCCATCGGGCCCTAGAGCTTTGTTCAGTTTTAACAATTTCAGCTGTTTCTCAATTCCGCTGACACTAATGCTTGTTTCATTCCTGCAAATCAGGCACTCGTTGATAAAGAAAATCCAGGTACAATTTCAGGTGTTCCTTTGCCCTAGTTCTCCATACCTCATGGTGAAAGGGGGGGGGGGTACTGTTACTCATAAAGGACACTTAGTTGCATACTGTCTGAAATGGCAGCTCTCCCATCCGCTTTCAAAAGGAAGCACACAGTTCTGTTGCATTCTCTCAGCAGTACCTATTAGCTGTAATTTGTAGGTAGTGGTCATCAACTGGTGTTGTTGAATGTGGGCAACCACTAACTCAGTTCTTCATTGTTTTGTTCCTCACAATAGTGGCTGTTTGATCAAATTTAGTTGTTGTACTGTACACCAATTCAATGGGCATCTTCATGTGCTGACAACACTTCTTGCTGTAAAGTGACAGTATGTACATGTTTTAAGGTTGAAATGGTTCTTTGAGACATGCTGAAAGACAGAAAAATGTAAACAGACCACATTTCGCATGTCTCCATCCACGATTGGAGAGACAGAGTGCTCAACAGAACTGCACTGAGAATGCATGTGTACCTTCTAAACACAAGTGGCTGTATGCAGTAGTAACCTGTGATAGAAAGAGTATTGGAAAGATGTTTCTGATCACAAACTGTGCAAGTCATGAAGTTGATACTAATTCTTCTTCTTCTTCTTTTTTTTAAATTGAGATTACAGATCACAATGGGTAAATAAGTATTTCCGCAGGAACATAAATCTATAAAGTTCAGGCCAAGCTACAGATCAGAGTATCGAGTGGTCAAAGCTGAATGGCAGTATTGCAAACTATACTACTCCACAATACTGTGCATAAGTGTTTTTGTAAATATTCTTAAGTTGTGGCAATTGAAGTTTTGAATAAATTTTGTGAATCTTATTCGTAGACTCTCTTAGATGTCAGATAAGTACATTTTATTCACTACAATAAAATTTGTTGACACCATGCTGTTAATTGATGTCTTCATATTACTCACAATATTAATTTGGTGTAATGCAGTAAGAGGGTCCGCATAATCACTGATGAAACAGTCTTCCTTTTTGAAGATTTGTCACTGACAGTAAATGGTTAAAATAACTGTGTGTTTGACAGCTGAAGAATAGGTTACTGCATGCATGAGGTGCATTTAAGTTGTAACACCTCTGATATTTTTTTCTCATTAATTAATTTATAGAAACTATGAAACTTTTGTCACTTCTTGACGTAATCTACCTGCAGCCAAATACATTTTTCACAATGTTGATGCCACGATTCCATGGCTGTCATGAACATTTGTGTAGGAGTGTGGTCTGACTACGGAAAATCGGTGATGCAGTATCGGTACACTAGTGAATGTGCGACCAGTGAGTGTTTGTTTAGTCGGTGAAAATGGCAATGTTGCATTCATTGTCACAATCAATGAAAAGAAAGTCTCATTCATGCCACCATCACACATTAGCATTACTGCCATGTGGTTGTCTGTCAGTATTTGTGGCAACCACCTTGAGGTTTTCACGCAGAGTTATGTGCACAGAACCTAAAAAAAACAACTTTGGAGGCGATGTGTTCCATTCTCACTTGGCGACCCTCCAAAACAACTTTCTCTATTCACTTAATCGTTTCATCAGATCAGCAGGTGCAAGGTCGAGATTGTCTTGCTTTGTTGTCACACAATGTTCTGCCTTCTTTGAACTTTCAACACATCCAGGACACTATCACCATGCATCATTCAATTGGCGATGAATTTTAGTCAGTTTCACACCACACAAATGGAGAAAATGAATGATTACGCACTGCTCTTGTAACGAAAATGTCATCATTTTATGTATCAAAAACAGTCCTCACTCTCACCACTACCGCTACAGTTGTGTGTGCCACATGGTGCTGCTATCTCTGTCACACAATCACAATGAGTGCACCTGTATTTTAAAACAAACCTCATGCTTCTCTCTGTTTCCTGTCCTGAGGAAAAAAAGTCAAAGGGGTCATAACTTGAATGCACCTCGTAGTTTGCTAAACTTGCTGCCTTTTCTTTGTTGTAAGTTCCTGTAAAAAAAATGTTGAGAAGTAAGACTGTATCAGCTACAGAATCCCGTTATTCTTAGGCATTACTTGTTTCACAGCACTTAAAGGTGCAAAATGGGAGTTAAATCATGATATACATAACACATTATTACTAGAAGACCCAGCATTCAAAGTCAGCCCAATAGAGTAGATTATTCGCAAAAAGGGCCTACGTCCTAAAAATAATAAAATATCGAGAAGAATGCTTCCGTCAAACTGATCGTGAAAGTCAATTTATTACTTGTAGGACATAAGCCTTTTTTGCGAATAATCTATTCCAAGGGACTGACGATAAATGCTGGTTCTTCTCATAATATGTAATGTATGTCATGACTCAACTCCAACCTGCATCTGAAGATGCAGCTGTAAGTGCTGTGAAACTGGCAGTCCTAAGAATAAAAGGATTTTAGAGCTGAAGTGATTTTAATTCTCAATGTGATTTACCGTGGCTGTGGTTGCTCTAACTATAAAACTGTGGAGTTCACATGTGCAGTGCCACTAACTTGTTGTTGTAGAACAGTATGCCCCCACTGCTCAACTCACTGATGTTAATTACACAATCATCTTAACTGACATGCAGTCCCCAAATTTACACGTCATGTCAGATCCATTATTTTCCACCCATATCTTTTCCAACATTTTCCCATCCCTTATTTTCCATCCATATCTTTTCCAACATTTTCCCATCCCTTATTTTCCACCCATATCTTTTCCAACATTTTCCCTCTTGGCAATGAATGTAATGTGTTTAGTTACGGTAGACTGAAGATGCACACTGAGATGATAAAAGTCAGGTCTCCTGGTGTAGTGCAGCAATTCATCGGGCCGTGGAGTCAGGAAGTCATTGGAAGTCTTCTGCAGAAATACTGAGCTATGCTGCCTCTACTGCCATTCATAATTGCGAAAGTTTGTTTGTGCAGGATTTTGTGCACAAACTGGCCTTTCAATTATGTCTCGTAAATGTTTCATGGGATTCATGTTTGGCGATCTGGGTGGCCAGATCATTCGCTCAAATTGTCCAGAATGTTCTTCACACCAATAGGAAACAATTGTGACCCAGTGACATGGTGCATTGTCATCCATAAAAATTCTACTGTTGTGGTCTCCAGGTAGCCAAACGCAGTCCACACCATTATGGAGCCACCACCAGTTTGCACAGTACCTTGTTGACAACTTGGAGCTATGGTTTTGTGAGATCGGCACCACACTCAAATCCTACCATTGGCTCTTACCTCATCTGACCAGGCCATGCGTTTTCCATTCATCTAAGGTCCAACCAACATGGTCACGAGCTCGAGAGAGGTGCTGCTGTTAGCAAAGGCACCCGCATGGTCATCTGCTGCCATAGCCCATTTTTGCCACATTCTCTTAACGGATACATTCATCGCATATCCCACTTTGATTTCTGCAGTTACTTCATGTCTGTTAACACTGATAACTCTATAGAAATGTGATCTCCATCATTAAGTGAAAGCTGAAGGCCACTCTTATGTTTGTGGTGAGAAGTAATGCCTAAAATGTGGTATTCTTGGCATGATCATGATACTGTGGATCTCAGAATATTGAATTCCTTATTTCTGAAATGGAATGTCCCCCGTGTCTAGCTCCAACTACCACCCAGTGTTCGAGGTCTGTCAATTCTCATCGTGCAGCCATAATCAAAAACCTTTTCACATGAATCACCTGAGTACAAATGACAGCTCCACCAATGCACTGCCCTTTTCTACCAAGTGTATGTGATACGACTTCCATCTGTGTAGGCATCCCGCTATCCCATGACTTTAGTCACCTCCGTGTTACTACAGGTTGTGTTCCTACTTCTGATACATTTAATTATGTACTCCATGTATCACATTAAAGGAGGTACTCACTACCCCTTGTCTGTTTTTAAACCGCACATGTAAATACATATTACTAATTTATTGAACAAACTTCTTTTCCATTTTCCAACAGCTTTAGGAGCACAATGATTGGTGTTCTTGGTGGCGGAATCAGCGGACTTGCAGCTGCTCATTATCTCTTGAAAACAAAAGTTCAGCCAGTTACAGTTCTGGAAGCATCACATCGCATTGGAGGCTGGATACAAACAACAAATTCTCCAACTGGAAATATATATGAACATGGGCCAAGGACAATCAGAGTCCGAGGTCCTATGGGAGAGAACACACTTCTCTTGGTAAAGGAACTGGGATTGTCAAATAAAGTGTTGCCAATACCTAGTACACATCCTGCTGCACGGAATCGAATGGTGTATGTTGACAAGAAGCTACACCTGTTGCCATCCAACCTTACTTCAGTATTGCTTCCAAAACCACCTTTCACAAAACCAATCATTAGTGCTTTACTGAAGGATATCTCCACTGCCAAGAAGGAAGGCAGTGATGAAAGCATATATGATTTTGTGGAAAGGAGATTGGGTAAAGAACTAGCTGAATATGCTATTAGTCCACTAATTTGTGGTGTGTGTGCTGGAGATGCAAAGAAGATAAGCGCAAAGTTTCTGATGAAATCATTGTTTGAGGCAGAACAGAAACATGGTTCAATTTTTAAAGGCATGATGATGAATATGTTACAGAATAGGAAGAATAAAATGCCTCCAAGTCAGGATGAACTATGTGAAAGAGCCAGGAAAGAGAGATGGAATGTTTGGTCTTTAGAAGGGGGCATGGAGGAACTGCCCAAGGCATTAGAGTCTAATGTTAGGCAAAAAGGTTGTGAAATAGTTCTTAATGCTCCTTGTACAGAAATGCAAATACTGAATGACAAGGAAGTGTTTGTGAAGGCTGGGTCAGTTGAACACAAATTTAATCATGTATTTTGTGCCTTACCAGCATACAAACTTGCTGAACTTGTTCACAGACAGCACCCTCAACTAAGCAGTGACTTGGCAGCTATACCATATGTTTCTGTTGGACTTGTGAATTTGCAGTATGATGGGAAATGTTTGAAGCAAGATGCCTTTGGATTTCTGGTACCACCATCACAGAAGCTCCCAATATTGGGCATTGTTTTTGACAGTTGTTGTTTTGGTAAGAATGATAAAACTGTTCTCACTGTAATGATGGGAGGGGCATGGTTTGAAGAACTATTTGGAGAAAATCCTAGTCCAGATACTTTCTTATCCACTGCAGTAAAATATACTACAGATATCCTTGGTATTGTAGGGAAACCAGAATCACACTCTGTTTCTATCCTTCGGAACTGTATACCCCAATATGTATTAGGTCACCATGATAGAGTAGATAGAATTAGGAAGTACATAAAACAGAATAACTTACCAATATCAGTTGTTGGAGCATCTTATGATGGTGTTGGTGTGAATGATGTGATATACTCATCAAAACAAGCTGCTGTTAATATGCACTGAATTACATTTCAACAGCCACAAGTTTATTTGTTACCTTTATAAGATTACTTGTGAAGAATATTTCATTCATGATATCATGTTTCAGGAGAATGTTTGAAGTGTAAAAAAATTCTGAGTAGAGAACACTTTGCAGAATACCTCCCACAATCCAAACAAGGGGATGAGGAGTATGTGACATCAAACATATGCCACTTTGGAGTGTTTGTTTGTCAACTCTGATTTCACTGCTGGGCTGATTAGTTTCAAAATGTGTTGTCTTACTGAAATCTATTGTTAATTATTTTTGTACTCTTAATACTGATTGAAATGTAACATATCATGACATATGCTCAAATGTAATGTCTGTACATTTGCTTCATCTTGTCATGGAGAATTTTGATTATAATGTTTCTAAATGGAACTGTAATATTACAAATCAGTGTTTGTTACCATTGCCAAAGCAGTTTTATATTTTTTTGCAGTTTAGGCTCACTTTTGATATACACGTACTTGAAACTGAATATTAGATGTATCTCCATCCCTAAAAGACTGTGCAATGTGTGTATATAATTGTTGAATAAAATCTGTTTATTTTCCCAGTAAATTCCTGGAAGAAATATTTCATACGCAGTTATTTATTTTGTCTAAAATGGACTAAAACATTTTTTAAAGAGGGGTAGAAAAGAGAGATCTTTGAGGATTATTCTGAAAGTTATGAGAATGAGTGGGTTTTGGCTCATTGTTGTCCTTTAGACAAATGAATGCAATAGCAGTAACTTGTACTATTTGTTGTTCAAAGTTTCTACAATTCATGACCAAGTCATCTGTTTCTACGAGGTTTTCAAAAGGATACAGTGAAAGCAACCAAAGGCAGGTCTTTGTGGCTTTTGTTCAGCCATAGTAATATACCTGCTGACAGGGTGAAAAGTCTCAAATCTGAACAATTTTGCATCTGCATTACAATCACACTTGGCCTGTGAAACCACCTGTGAGCATTGTTTTATGTCACCAGAAGCTTTGTGTTAGAACAGGAGTTCTTTTCCCACCTTTTAGGAACACTTCTGGTTCTGAAGAGCTAACAGATGGTAAACTTTCGTGAGGTAGTTGTGACAGTATAGTTCATCCACAGGGTGTCTAAAAGAATGTGTCAAATGCTATTCACAAAACATTTGCACCACTATGGTGGCACACTTTTCTCAGTTCTATTCACATCATCTGCTAAACTACGTCCAGTAAAGAGGGCAATTTAGACAATGCAGTGATGAATGGTACTCCTAAAAAATATTTAAGAAAATAGAAAGGCGTAGTAATTTGTGGTGGACGAAAAGATAGTAGCGAAAGCATGATGTGCATGCTAGCTCACTAGAGATGGTAACACCATTTTCTACAACTTCAAACAAGTTATCAGTTGTCCAGTTTTGCATATGACAGCACCAAGTGTATCAAAGACAGATTTCACAAAAACTGTATCACGGACCTGAGAGTTGCTATTACTCTTTGTTAGCAAGCGGGAAAAAAAAAATCAAATACACCATATTTATTACATATTTAAGCAGGTCACATCACAGCCAGTACATGAAGTACTGAATGATAAAAAGTTATTATGTACATAAATTACATTGCAGTATGTACTTAACTGTTACTAACTGAATATATAACCTAGAGTTAATCCATCATCATCACTGTCAAAACAACTACAAACGAAACTGTTTTTATCAAGTTTGCAAAATAATTATTATCTAAGGTGTTTTACAGAAAACAGATAAAGGTAAACAACCATGAGCATGGACCTCGCCATTGGCGGGGAGGCTTGCATGCTCAGCTATACAGACAGCTGTACTGGAGGTGCAACCACAACGGAGGGGTATCTTTTGAAAATGTGTGGCCTGAAGATGGCCAGCAGCCTTTTCAATAGTTGCAGGGGCAACAGTCTCGATGATTGACTGAACTGGCCATGCAACACCAACCAATACAGCATGATGTGCTGGTGCTGCGAATGGCTGAAAGCAAGGGGGAAACTACAGCTGTAATTTTTCCCAAGGGCATGCAGCTTTATTGTACGGTTAAATGACGATGGTGCCCTCTTGGGTAAAATATTCCGGTGGTAAAATAGTCCACCCTTCAGATCTCCAGGCAGGACTACTCAGGAAGATATCATAATCGGGAGAAACAAAACTGGCGTTCTACAGATCGGAGTGCTGAATGTCAGATCCCTTAATCGGGCAGGTAGGTTAGAAATTTTAAAAAGGGAAATGGATAAGTTGAAGTTAGATATTGTAGGAATTAATGAAGTACAGTGCCAGGGGGAACAAGGTCTCTGGTCAGGTAAATAAAGGGTTATAAACACAAAATCAAATATGGGTAACACAGGAGACAGTTTAATAATGAATAGAAAAATAGGAATGCAGATAAGCTACTACGAACAGCATAGTGAACGCACTGTTGTAGCCAAGATAGACAGAAAGCCCACGTCTACCGCAGCAGTACAAATATACATGCCAAATAGCTCCACAGATGATGAAGGGATTGAAGAAATTTACGATGCGATAAAAAAAATTATTCTAGTAGTTAAAGGAGATGAAAGTTTAATAGTCATGGGGGACTGGAATTCATTTGTAGAAAAAGTAATAGGTGGGTAGGGACTGGGGGGTAAGGAATGAGAGAGGAAGCCGCCTGGTAGAATTGTGCATAGAGCATAACTTAAACATGGCTAACACTTGGTTTAAGTGTCGTGAAAGAACGTTGTATATGTGGAAGAGGCCTGGAAACACCAGAAGGTTTCAGGTAGATTATACCCACATCAAAAAAAGTTTTGCATCACCTCAATTCTGAGAGTTCCAGAACCTGTACAGAAAATTGGAGTAGAGATCAACATAAACATCATTTTCGCCCTTTTTATTGCTCATGAAAACCACACATTTCATGTTGTACCAACATAAGGCGAAATCTTCAGAGGTGGCGGTCCAGACTGCTGTACACACCAGTACCTCTAATACCCAGTAGCACATCCTCTTGCATTGATGCTTGCCTGTATTTGTCCTGGCATACTATCCACAAGTTCATCAAGGCACTGTTGGTCCAGATTGTCCCACTCCTCAATGGCAATTCAGCGTAGATCTCTCAGAGGGGTTGGTGGGTCACATCGTCCATAAACAGCCCTTTTCAATCTATACCAGGCATGTTCGATAGGGTTCATGTCTGGAGGACATGCTGGCCACTCTAGTCGAGCGTTGTCATTATCCTGAAGGAAGTCATTCACAAGTTGTGCATGATGGAAGTGCGAATAGTCATCCATGAACATGAATGCCTCACCAATGTGGTGCCGATGTGGTTGCACTATCGGTTGGAGGATGGCATCCACGTCTTGTACAGCCATTACAGCGCCTTCCATGACCATCAGCAGCACATGTCGGCCCTACATAATGCCACCCCAAAACAAAAGGGAACCTCCACCTTGCTGCACTCGCTGGACAGTGTGTCTAAGGCATTCGGCCTGACAGGGTTGCCTCCAAACAAGTCTCCACCAATTGTCTTGTTGAATGCATATGCAACACTCATCAGTGAAGAGAACGTGATGCCAATCCTGAGCGGTCCATTCTGCATGTTGTTGGGCCCATCTGTACTGCTCTGCATGATGGTGTGGTTGCAAAGGCGGACCTCACCGTGGACGTCGCGAGTGAAGTTGCACATCATGCGGCCTATTGCACACAGTTTGAGTCGTAACATGATGTCCTGTGGCTGTACAAAAAGCGTTATTCAACATGGCGTTGCTGTCAGGGTTCCTGAGCCATAATCCATAGGTAGCGGTCATCCACTGCAGTAGTAGCCCTTGGGCGGCCTGAGTGATGCATGTCATAGACAGTTCCTCTCTCTCTGCATCTCCTCCATGTCCGAACAACAGAACTTCGGTTCACTCCAAGAAGCATGACACTTCCCTTGTTGAGAGCCCTTTCTGGCACAAAGTAGCAATGCAGATGCAATTCAACCGCGCTATTGACCGACTTCTCATGGTTGAACTACAGACAGCACAAGCTGTGCTCCTCCATGGTAGAATGACTGGAACTGATCGGCTTTCGGACCTCCTCCGTCTAATAGGCACTACTCATGCATGTTTGTTTACATCTTTGGGTGGGTTTAGTGACATCTCTGAACAGTCAAAGGGACTTCGTCTGTGGTACAATATCCACAGTCAACGTCCATCTTCAGGAGTTCCGGGAACCGGGGTGATGCAAAACTTTTTTTGATGTGTGTATAATGGTAAGACAGAGATTTAGGAACTAGGTTTTAAATTGTAAGACATTTCCAGAGGCAGATGTGGATGCTGACCACAATCTATTGGTTATGAACTGTAGATTAAAACTGTAAAAAGGTAGGAAAAATAAGGAGACAGGATCTGGATAAACTGAAAGAACCACAGGTTGTACTGTGTTTCAGAGGGAGCATTAGGGAACAACTGACAAGAACAGGAGAAAGGTATAGTGTAGAAGCAGAATGGGTAGCTTTGAGAAATGAAATAATGAAGGCAGCAGAGGATCAAGTACGTAAAAAGACGAGGGCTAGTAGAAATCCTTAGGTAACACAAGAGATATTGAATTTAATTTATGAAAGGAGAAAATGTAAAAAGCAGACAAAAAGGTCTCAAAAAATGAGATAGAAATGCAAAATGGCTAAGCAGGGATGGCTAGAGGACAAATATAAAGATGCAGAAGCATATACCACTAGGGGTTAGATAGGTGCCACCCACAGTAGAGAACTGCCTGTATGAATAACAAGAGCTCAGATGGAAAACCAGTCCTAAGGGAAAGCCGAAAGGTGGAAGAAGTATAAAGAGGGTCTATACAAGAACAATGCACTTGAGGGCAAAATTATGGAAATGAAAGAGGACGTAAATGAAGACGACATGGGAGATATGATACTGCATGAAGAATTTGACAGAGCACTGAAAGACTTAAGTCAAAACAAGGCTCCAGAATAGACAACATACCATTAGAACTACTGATAGCCATGGGAGAGCCAGCCATGATAAAAGTTTTCCATCTGGTGAGCAAGATGTATTCAAGAAGAATATAGTAATTCCAATTCCAAAGAAAGCAAGTGTGAAAATTACTGAACCATCAGTTGCAAAATACTAACATTAAGTCTTTACAGACGAATCTAAAAACTGGTAAAAGCCCACCTCGGGGATGATAAGTTTGGATTCCATACAAATGGAATAACATGCGAGGCAATATTGGTTTATGACTTATCTTAGAAGATAGTTTAAGGAAAGGCAAAGCTACATTTATAGTATTTGTAGACTTAGAGAAAGCTTTTGACAATGTTGACTGTAATACTCTTTCAAATTCTGAATGTGGCAGGGGTAAAATACAGGGAGCAAAAAGCTATTTACAATTTGTACAGAAACTGGATGGCAGTTACAAGAGTCGAGAGGCACAAAAAGGAAGCAGTGGTTGAAAAGGGAGTGAGACAGGTTTGTAGCCTATCCCCAGTGTTAATCAATGTATTGAGCAAGTAATAAAGTAAACAAAAGAAAAATTGGAGTAGGAATTAAAATCCAGGAAGAAATAAAAATCATGAGGTTTACCAATGAAATTGTAATTCTGTCGGAAACAGCAGAGCAAAGGACTTGGAAGAGCAGTTGAATAGAATGGACAGTCTTCAAAGGTGGATATAAGATTAACATCAACAAAAGCCGAGGATAATGGAATGTAGTCGAATTAAATCAGGGGACGCTTAAGGAATTAGATTAGAAAATGAGACACTTAAAGTAATATATTAAGTTTCGCTATTTGGGCAGCAAAATAACTGATGATGGTCGAAGTAGAGACAATATAAAATGCAGATTGGTGATGGCAAGCAAAGTGTTTCTGAAGAAGAGTAATTTGTTAACATCAATTACAGATTTAAGTGTCGGGAAGTTTTTTCTGAAATTATTTACATTGAGGGTAGCCATGTAGGGAAGTGAAACATGGGCAGTAAACAGTTTAGACAAGAAGGGAATAGAAGCTTTTGAAATGTGGTGCTACAGAAAAATATTGAAGATTAGATGGGTACATCATGTAACTATCTATTTATTTATTGTCCTCTGAATCAATACTGTAGCATGGAGAGCTGCTATCACACCAGTCTTTGGACTGAAGACCAGAACAAGAGCAACAACAACCTCAAATAGGTCATCTCTTTTTACATGGCACCTTGTGATTCCTGTGCATCCACAGCAAAATCCAAGCTGGGAACCTAACTACTTTAGTATGTAAACTGATTCTGTACCACTGCTGTGGTCTCTTCTGTGGTATGTTTTTTTCACGTGCATTGTGTCAGTAGTGAACTAATCTTATTTTCAGCGTCGTGGCTGCTAGTAGAGTTTAAGACAATTGCTTTTCTAGGTGTCATGCTTTAAATTTACATTTTTTTGTAGTGAACACTTCACACATTACAGGGGCACACCATCTCAAATAATGTAATCAATCACTTAACATCTGCATGTGTACTCTGCAAACTATTGTGAAGGGCATGGCAGAGAGTACTCCCCACTGTATGAGTTATGGATTTTTTCCATTCCATTCACATGAGGCAGAGTGCAGCAGTAATTTCTGTTAAAATGCCTCTGTGCACACTGTAATTACTTCACTCTTGTCCTCACAGTCCCTATGGGAGCAATTCATAGAAAGGGAAGTATATTCTTAGACATCATTTAATGGCAGTTCTTGAAATTCTGTAAGTAGGCTTTTGTGGGATAGTATATGTCTATCTTCAAGGGTCTGGCAATTAACTTTCTTTGGCATCTCTGCGACATACTGAGAGTCCAACAAACCTGCGAGCACTTTTGTGCTGCCTTTCTCTGTATGCATTCAATATCCACTGATTGTCCTATTTATTACAAGTCCCAGACACTTGAGAAATATTCAGGGATGGATTGCACGAGTGCTTTGTTGCAGTGATACTGCATACTGATTTGCAGACAAGACCACGTCACCATACATAGGTTTAAATGACTTGCTTCTGGCAGTAGTCATTCCAAAAAGTGTTTACTTTAATCTGAACAAGCACAGCCAGAGATAGCTGTTTTTCTGTTTGCCAAGTGTTAGAAACACGT
Organism: Schistocerca nitens; assembly: GCF_023898315.1. NCBI lineage: Eukaryota > Metazoa > Arthropoda > Insecta > Orthoptera > Acrididae > Schistocerca > Schistocerca nitens. The sequence goes on along the minus strand of NC_064614.1, from coordinate 113,573,640 downwards.
TGCAAACGCAACTGGCAGCACAATGTGAACAATGTTTCAGGCCTATGAGCAGTCCAGTCCAGCAGTTGCTTTCTACGATATCACGGTTCTAATAATATCACCTCATTTTCACAATTTTAGACACAATATCTACATTTACATCTATACTCTGCAAACCACTGTGAGGTGCATGGCAGAAGGTATGTCCCATTGTACCAAGTTATTAGGGTTTTTCCCCATTCTATTCACATATGGAGCACAGGAAAATGATTGCTTGAATGCCTCTGTGAATGCATTAATTATTCCAATCTTATCCTCGTGATCTCTATACAAGCGATACTTAGGGGGTTGCAGCATTTTCCTAGAATAATCATTTAAAGCTGGTTCTTGAAACTTTTTTAACAGACTCTCAGGATAGTCTGTGTGTCTCTTCCAGAGTCTTCCAGTTCAGCTCCATCAGTCTCTTTGTGACACTCTCCAACAGATTAAACAAACCTGCGACCATTGCTGCTGCCCCCTCTGTATAATTCAGTATTCCCTGTTAGTCCTATCTGCTATGGATCCCACACACTTGAGTAATATTCTAGAACTGGCCACACCAGTGATTTATAAGCAATCTCCTTTGTAGATTTATTGCACATCTCCACTATTCTACTAATAAACTGAAGTTTACCACCTACTTTACCCACGACTGAATCTACGTGATCATTCCATCTAATGGCAATGCTGCTGTCATATTCTGTTTATGAATGTATCATCTTTCATGTTCATGGATATAAACACTTGGGTACAGTCGGTATGCATAAAAGCGAACAACTTGTTTATTATAATAAATTTTCTTTTTAAAACTCTTGAAAAATCAATGGTAAATGAGGCTATCAGCGCTGTAGTCGCCTAACCCACAGCACACTGGTTTGTGGGAATGGCCACTGGAAGATACTGACATTTGCAGAATTGATGTGTAAGGTAGCAATTGTGGCATAAAGCAAATGATTGTGGTATACATAATATGGTATGGCGTCCAATAATCAGCTATACGTGGAGTTAACTGTAATAGTGTTTTGAGACCGTTTCATGTGTGGGTTAGGCCACTATTGCTTCAGCACACTTGGTTGTAATACACGAAACATGTGGGATAGGCTGTTAATGCTTTACACACTGCAGTCAAACAATGGACACGATACACATGAGGCCTTAATGTTCGTCATCCGTATCATCATTTACAGGGATGGTGACGCCACACGGCTGTGCAGATGTCTTCAAGTTACAGTAATAACCATGGTACAAGGGGGGTACGTATTGCAGCAAGGCGATTAAATCGGTCTTTTTCAGCATGTCCATTGGGATATAGTACGTCCAGAGTCTCAATTACTTTTGACCCTCGTTTAGCAAAACTGACGGGACATCTGGCTCATTGGAGTACTTATCTAAATGTACTGTGGACATGAAATATTTCCTTGTCATCAGTATAGTGGTGGAGGGTGGTTGTTTTCGTGCAGCGATAATGACATTCATCCAGTCAGAGGGTGTGTATATGTTCGGGTGAAATTTCCTGTTCTTCGCGATGATACCGAAGTCCTTGTCACATGGTAGGTATGAAAGTCCCTGACTATGAATCTATGGTGGATTACTTCTGATATGAAATCTGCATGCAGAACCATGAATTGACATAGTAAGGCCATTTTTATATTCTGCTTTTGCTTGCCACATTGATTCAAGTACATAATCAGTAGCTTTCTTTGGACATTATGTTTAATGCAATGCATGAGAGCCAATCCAATTTCTTGTGGTCTTCGGGATGCTTCGCCCTCACTCCATACATACATGGTAGCTTTCTTGGTACATAGGTCATGTATTCTAAGGCAGTATGTCCACTACTGCCACTTATAGTAACAGATACCTTTCGTAAGTACCTTGTGTCGGTAAAGTCCTCATCAAATCGAAGGCAATCACGGTCATATCCTTGTCCTGATGCCTTCCTTCTGCTACATTGCTGTGCTTTCCTGTCCGCGTGCTCTCGGTCTTTCATTGATGTAACTCTCTTTCACATTCTCATTTACCCTTCTCTTCCACGGTGTCGGCTGCAGCATGTTTGATGTTATAGAGGTCGCATTTATCACAGGAATCACTTACAGGGGGATGAGAGTACAGATTAAATCTTGTATTAAATATCTGACCAAACATGCAGTATGAGACTGGATCATCATGTTCGGCTTTATACAAATCGTATAACTTCCTCATGCTCAGGTCTGGTGACAAATACTTACAATCCACTGTTTCATTCATTCGTGCATAATGGCTCCGATATGCTGGAAACTGTGTTATGAAACTCTCTACTGCAACCATCTTTGCTATTGGTGTTTTGTTTTTAGTAGGGAATGCGCCTCGCTTATCGATAGGTGGAGTCTGGTGCTGCACTTCGTGCAAAAGAACCCTTGTAATTCTACCATCTGATATCTGCAAAATGTTCTTAAAGAATGTTTTACACACCTTCACGTCCACTCCCTCTTCATTCTGGAAATAGTACACAAGAATTCGAAGTATTCATTTTCAGGTCACTTTGGCTGTGAGAAAGTTTTACAGCTAGTTCAGTCACACTGCACATACACGGCAGCTGTAGTGAATATAACATTTATTGCATAAATACATTATACTACGATTATGTCTTTCATATTGATGGGTTTGCAGAACTGGAGCTATGACACTGAGTTGTTGAAATATGGTCTTCAGCTTACATATTACAGTGTTGACAATGTGGAGCCACAGTCAACAGTCAATTTATACAATGCCTGTGACAAGAACTGTGTTTTTATCTTGATTTACAATGTATTTTCTAGTGTAGTCATAGATGTACACATCACATGTGCTCTGGCTTTACTTACTTCTGCAGAGATCCACTATCTTGGGCTATATTTAAGCTACCAATGGAAGCCGGCATTTCCACTGCCGAAGTTCTTGCCATTGAAGAAGCCCTACAATATGCAGCAAATCGGTTTGACAACTTCCTTAATGTCATAGATTCGGGGAATGCAATGGAAAAGCAGCAATGGGACTCCAACACTAACCGCTATGTACTTGATGTAATTAAGGTTATCAATGTCAAAGTCAATATAAACATCGATCAAGGCACACACTGGTATCTCATGTAATGAGAGGGGAGCACCTGGCGAAACAAAGTGCGATTGGTGGCCAACCTTACTACACTTGCCTTCCACATACAGATTTTGTTGGTGGCATAAAGAAAAAGGTCCATTAAGAATGGCCACAGATGTGGTAGGTTCACAACGTCCAAAGGAAGATGATATGCCACAATGTAGCTGACTATTCCATGTAAAACCTGGTTCTCCCAAAACAAGGAATCCAAATGTCACACCACATAGTAGTGGTCACAGCTGTTATCCTTCACATGTTTATAGGATGGAAGTTCAGCCATCTTCATACAACGAAGTCCACCCAACTGAGATTGCAGACCTTAACCACGTTTGATACTAGGGTTATCTCTCTCTCTCTCTCTCTCTCTCTCTCTCTCTCTCTCTCTCTGACACACACACACACACACACACACACACACACACAATGCCCGAAGTTTCTTAAGGCCTTGATCAAAGCAGGAATTCCCCAGCCTATGTCTATGATGGGCCTGTTTCAACAGCTGGCCAAAACGACCTTCGTCAGTACCACCCGGTTTCTGCAAGAAGCAGATACCCAGTTGTAAGTCAGACACAAAGGTTCCAGCATAAGAAGATTCGATATATGGACTGGAATTCAATAGTAGGAAAAGGAAGAGAAGGAAAAGTAGTAGGTGAATATGAAATGGAGGTAAGAAATGAAAGAGGAAGCCGCCTGGTAGAATTTTGTGCAGAGCATAACTTAATCATAGCTAAGGCTTGGTTCAAGAATCATGGAAGAAGGTTGTATATGTGGAAGAGGCCTGGAAACACTGGAAGGTTTCTAAGACAGATTTAGGAACCAGGTTCTAAATTGTACGTCATTCCCAGGGGCAGATGTGGACGCTGACCACAATCTATTGGTTATGAACTGTAGATTAAAACAGTAGAAACTGCAAAAATGGGGAATTTAAGGAGATGGTACCTGGATAAACTGAAAGAACCAGAGGTTGTAGAGAGTTTCACAGAGAGCATTAGGAACAACTGATAAGAACAGGGGAAACGAATGCAGTAGAAAAAGAATGCCTAGCTTTGAGAGATGAAATAAGGAAGGCAGCAGAGGATCAAGTAGGTAAAAAGACGAGGGCTAGTAGAAATCCTCGGGTAACACAAGAGAGATTGAATTTAATTGATGAAAGGAGAAAATGTAAAACGCAGACGAAAAGGAACAAAAAGTCTCAAAAATGAGATAGACAGAAGTGCAAAATGACTAAGCAGGGATGGCTAGAGGACAAATGTGAGGATGTAGAGGCATATATCACTAGGGATAAGATAGATACTGCCTACAGGAAAATTAAAGATACCTTTGGAGAAAAGAGAACCACTTGTATAATATCAAGAGCTCAGATGGAAAACCAGCTCTAAGCAAAGAAGGGAAAGCAGAAAAGTGGAAGGAGTATATAAGAGGGTCTATACAAAGGCGATGTACTTGACGACAATACCCTTATTGAAATGGAAGAGGACACAGATGAAGATAAAATGGGAGATATGATAATGCATGAAGAGTTTGACAGAGCACTGAAAGACCTAACTTGAAACAAGGCCCCGAGAGTAGACAACATTCCATTAGAACTACTGATAGCTGTGGGAGAGCCAGCCCTAACAAAACTCTACCATCTGGTGAGCAAGATGTACGAGACAGGCGAAATACCCCCAGACTTCAGAATATAATAATTCCAATCCCAAAGAAAGCAGGTGTGAAAATTACCAAACTAGAAGTTTCATAAGTCACAGCTGCAAAATACTAACATGAATTCTTTACAGACGAATGGAAAAACTGGTAGAAGCAGACCTCAGAGAAGATCAGTTTGGATTCCATAGAAATGATGGAACACGTGAGGCAATACTGACACTACGTCTTATCTTAGAAGATAGATTAAGGAAAGGCAAACCTATGTTTCTAGCATTTACAGACTTATAGAAAGCTTTTGACAACGTTGCCTGGATATTCTCTTTCTGGAGGTGACAGGGGTCAAATACAGGAAGCGAAAGGCTATTTACAATTTGTACAGAAACCAGATGGCAGTTATAAGAGTTGAGGGGCATGAAAGGGAAGCAGTGGTCGGGAAGGGAGTGAGACAGGGTTGTAGCCAATCCCTGATGTTATACAATCTGTATACTGAGCAAGCAGTAAAGGGAACAAAAGAAAAATTTGGAGCAGAAATTAAAATCCATGGAGAAGAAATAAAAATCATGAGGGTTTGCCAATGATATTGTAATTCTGTCAGAGACAGCAAAGGACCTAGAAGAGCAGTTGAACGGAATGGACAGTGTCTTTGAAAGGAGGATATATGATGATGATCAACAAAAGCGAAACGAGGATAATGGAATGTAGTTGAATTAAATCAGGTGATGCTGAGGGAATTAGATTAGGAAATGAGACACTTAAAGTAGTAGATGAGTTTTGCTATTTGGGGAGCAAAATAACTGATGGTCGAAGTAGAGAGGATATAAAAAGTAGATTGGCAATGACAAGGAAAGCGTTACTGCAGAAGAGAAATTTGTTAACATCAAGTATAGATTTAAGTGTCAGGACGAGGTTTCTGAAAGTATTTGTATGGATTGTAGCAATGTATGGAAGTGAAACATGGACGATAAATAGTTTAGACAAGAAGAAAATAGAAGCTTTTGAAATGTGGTGCTATTGAAGAATGCGGAAGATTAGGTGGGTAGATCACATAACTAATGAGGTGGTACTGAATAGAATTGGGGAGAAAAGAAATCTGTGGCACAACGTGACTAGAAGAAGGGATCGGTTCGTTGGACATGTTCTGACACTTCAAGGGATCACCAGTTTAGTATTGGAAGGCAGTGTGGATGGTAAAAATTGTAGAGGGAGACCAAGAGATGAATACACTAAGAAGATTCAGAAGGATGTAGGTTGCAGTAGATACTTGTAGATGATAAAGCTTGCTCGGGATAGAGTAGCATGGAGAGCTGCATCAAACCAGTCTTTGGACTGAACACCACGACGACGACGGCAGCAGCAACAACAACAACAACAACGGACTGTATTGAGTGTGTGAATGTACAAAGTGTACCACGAAACTTACCTGCACTTAAACAATGGAAACTCCAGGTAGGAACATGAATAATGCAGGAAGAAATGGATTTCTACTTACTGTAAAGAAGACCCGTTAAGTTGCAGACAGACACAGTTAAAAGACACTTACATAAAGCTTTCGGTCACATTCTTCGTTATTAAAAGAGAAAAAACACACCATTCATACACACAAGCAAGCACACAACCAGCAACTCCGCCAGCTCGGGCCGGAATTACCTGGAATTAATGTAATACTGTATACAAAATCTGTATTTGCTGACTTATCTGGTTAAATGATTAATACCATAGGGCAATAAATTAATAAAAATATAAAATAAATCACACGCGCTAATAGGGACGGTGCTGACACGTTTTCTATATTAAGCAACGCAGGCCATAAGTCCAGAGTAACTGCATAATAGTATTGCCAAGTTATATTAAAACTGTTTCCTTAATTGTGATGTTCAGCCACACTTACCATTTTATTATCTTTCAATTGAGATGCAATAAGTTTAAAAGTATTCTTGTTATGTCTCAGTGTAGAGAAACTGATATGTTGTAAACAACTCATTGATGTCAGAAGACAACCTCTTTGACACATAGTTTCATGGAACAAGCTGATTGTACATGATCTATAATGTGAACTTCTAAAAATACCTGAGGAATATCTGGACAGTGATTACAAGAAACTAATCATGAGGAAATAAAGACTAGTTTAAAAACACAATGAGTTCATTAGATACACAAATTAGTTATGAATGGACTGTCAAGATTCTCAGCTCTAGTGAGATGACTGTAAAGCAGCATGGTTTTTGTTGTAAATGCCACGGGAGGTCTGTGGTTGAAAGTGCAGTTATTCTTACTATACAATGTCTTAGGAAAATGGGAACCAACAGGAAGGCTGTTATACACAAAGAAATACAACATACCACTTCTGTTTGTCAAGGGCTTTGGCTGTGAAGTAAGTGTGATGTGTGATTTTAAAAAAATTCCCAGCATCAGGTTACTGGAATGAGATTGGACAGTAGGCACACCAGATATTTTCATGGGGCAAACATACAAAATTGTGCAGAATAATTGAACAAATAACTGGGCTTAGTCAAGAAAAAATTTCTCTCTTCACAATCACATAGGAAACCCCTCATTTCTTGCAAATACAATGTGATCATTTCTTGCTTATGAACCACCATGATAGCATCTATGCTAAATTAATAAATGGTTTTGTACAAAAACTTCGGTGTGTGGGGTTCTGATGATATATATATTTTTCATGTGACAATGTAAACTATGAATATATGTTACATTACAACTAACATTGTCAACTGACAGAAAAGTATAGTTGACAAAATGCTGTTTATTTATAAATACACTTTTTTACAAAAATATTAATTTACACAGAAGCCTGTCACGTCACATACTATGTCCCCACATACTTCACTTCATCAAATGCCTTCCTGGCTTTCTTCAGTTCTTCATTCATTGTAAGTAAATCCTTCACACGTGCATATTTCCTTGCGTCTTTTCGCACAAGGAAAACAATATCCTCAACCTGAACCCTTCCTGTCCTTCCAATTTCCATAGCTTTGTGTGTCTGAAAAATGAAAGAACAAACAAAAAAATCAGCAAAAAATAGCAATCACACTATTAATAACAGCTGGAGAAAATGTTAGTATACACACCATGGGATAAAAGAAATGTGCAACAAATTTGGTAAGCAACTTGCTTTATTGTGTGAATATGAAAATGTAGAAGGTTTAAAAAATATCAGAATAATTGCCCGCATTTGGTAATAACTGTCACATCTTCTTCAGTGATTGATGTGTAATAAAATGTCTTAATGACCTCTGTGTGTATTCATGGGAAGTTACTCCTACTATCACTCAATTGGGCCCTGGGATGTATTACTTTACTTGCCATCCAAACTGTAATGACTGCTCACCTACATTTGAAAATATTGATTTCATTTGTGATGAACAATCACTGTGAAAGTCGAAAACAGCAATTGTAGGCAGAAAACAGCAATTGTAGGCAGCCTACACAGTGAGAGCTGGGAGTATAAAGCTCTATGGTACCAGGTGTGAAGTCTAGGGAGTTGCCAGTTCTTCTGAGACTTGGATGTTGGAACCATTGTGACAGACATACACACAATTCTACCAGAGATGTCAGAGATTTGCTCCACATACTCTCATTGGTCAAGGGCATACCATCCATAGTTTACCAAAGATCATTGTCAGAGTTGCCAACTTTGGAGGATCAAAGAGGCTACACTTCGGCAACAGATATGTCAGAACCATTTGAGGCATCCAGGAAAGGATGTTATGTGGGTGTAACAATTTTCTGGAATATATGTATGACAAGGGACTATTTTATTGCACAGGTTATGTACCAAGGGGTTAGTGGACAATCTTGGCATACTGTATAAGGTAAAAACAAAATGTTGCTAGATTTGGTTATAAACTTTTATTGCAATATAACTTTCCCTCAAGGTACTTTATGCAAAATGAAGTATACTTGACTCAATATCCATACAACGGTCCTGGAGTGCTTTATGAGTAAGCTGGGAATTTCAGTTTTAGCCACAGGAAATAGATGTACCAGGGCAGACACTTTATCGAAGATAAAGTTGAGACTAACATGTCCCCAGGAAAATGTATTCCATGATATCAAGATTTCCCCATTACATACAAAGCTGGGCTGCTATTCCAATATCAGAGAGCCTCAGCAGTACTGATGATTTAAGAAGGGAAAATGGGCTGGAGGCATGAACTGACATTTGTGTTATGGAGGGTAGTCCATGTAGTAGTGTGAGCCACAATGCCATGGCGATGTAGTGGTTAGCACATCTAGTAAGCATGAGACCAGGGTTCAAGTCCTGGCCTTGGCACAAATTTTCACTCATTACTTCAGCTTCTATCCTTATCAAAAATAAAGCTGAGAAATGTTTCCAGGAAAACGCAATTCTATCACATCAATATGATAGCAGTTGTCAGCTTCCAGGAAGGGAAAAAATAGGCATAACTGTAGAAAGACACCAAATGACATTGGATGGCTGTAATTACTGAGTCAGCTGAAGGGAACTCAGATTATGAGGCTGGCAGTCCTGCTGGGAAAACTTCAGCAAGCAATAAGAAGAAGATGACACAGCCCACTGTATTTAGGCAGATGTGAAGCTGCAACAAACTAATGACACAAGGGCCATCAGGGCATGGGTGAAGTGAATGCAGCCACTCCCACTCCTGACATTCAGAGTGGAGTTCATATCCCGTCTGGCCATCCTGACTTGGATATTCTGTGCTACAGTGTATGCCAGGATGAATCACTGATAAGGTCATGGGAGACTTCCTGCCCTACCATTCAACGAAGTTATTTTGAAGTGTTTTGTGATAATTTTCAGAACTATATACAAAATTACTCTCACAACAACAATGTCCTGCTTTAGACATAGGCTGGCAACAAGCACATCTGGTAGCCAAGCTCATCGCCAAACCTCTGTAGAAGACAGATCAGAAGAAGAAAAACTGGCAATGGCAGTCATCCTGCAGAGGTTGCATTGAATATTTGACACAGAAATGCCCCATGCAGTACTGTTAACTTACGAAATAATCATTACTCATGCTGCACATCGATATGATAAGAGGACAGGGCAGGGTTGAAGGAGCCTTGCAAAGTCTTTGTGGAACCTCTCTCAACAGGACTCAACAGAAAGCCTCAGTGCTTTAAATACCAGCAAGAGAGGCATGCGGCCAAATACTGCCACAATAAGATGTGTCAAGTATGCTGGCAATCATGACAAATGTTGTTGCACGATAAGGGTGGATCACAAACTGATTTCTGGTCACTGTGGTGTAACACACGTTGGCAGCTGGAAATGGGTGGGAAGGGGTAGCTGCAAGCCCTTCTCACACCATAGTTGCACTAGTGGGAAGATGGAGGGCAAGAAGGTATTTGACCAGGTGAACATAGCTTGTGATAAGAGGTGCCAAGAATAAATGAAGATGTGGCAAGCTTTACAGCTAGCACCTGTGAGCAGAGTAGCAGTATCACTAGCAGTGTGCTATGGAGAAAAAGTAATTGCAGTGACAGAATGCGGCAACAGGACTACGAACAACAACAGGATGGGCGACAGAACTGAAAGGTGAAATTGCAGTGCTTATCACTCTGGCTGTGTTTAAGATCACCCAACACCTATCTGCTGCACTCCTGGAGGCAATGATGACCACACTTAGTGCAGTAAAATAAGGTGGCAGTTCTCACAAGATTTTCCATAGGTTCTCTCTGACTTTAAGGTGAATATCCGTGTTACCCACGTAATCCCATCCAAATAATTCCCCACTGGGAGATATAAGTGCCCCTCCCTCCTCCAATTTCGCCAACAGCTCCCTTCCCTAATAAGCAGAAGATATGAACAGATCCAGGGGCATATGTAGGGGGGGGGGGATTAAAAAAATGAAGTTTTTTTTTTAACTGAGTAATTTATTAGATTGATTTGTTAAGAATAACATCCCAAAGTTTTATAATTGAATTCCGGCTAGAAATAAGTTTTAAAAAAGTTTGTTTGTGCGTCTGCACCTGCCACACCTCCTCTTTCTATGCTGTGATCCACGACTTTTCTATGCTACTTTCTTGTGGGTCAATTTTTTGTTCACACAATTGAAACAAACTGCAGATAAGTCTAGAAGGATGTGAAAAGATTCTCTTTGCTTATTCCTTTGTTTACAACATGATTGTTTTAATAGTACATGCTACAAACTTATTTTATAGTTTTGCATATATCAACTTGTTTTGCTCAAAATGGATCATAACAGTGGACACATATTCAAAAAGGTGTGGAAATGTCGAATTTCACATGTCTAAAAGCTACAGGAAATTTAAATAACAGTATTACAGATGCTGCTCCTAAATGTGAACAACTCATGGTGCAAATATCTTCAGGAAAAAGCCAATGGAAAGCCATACACCCAAAAACATGGTTTACCACTTGCTGTTTCAGATGTTATAAAACCAACTTTCAGGTACCTAGCCAAACCCGAACTCCTGAAAAAAGTGTGTACATGGGAAAACACACAATATAAATGAGAGCTCACACAATACAAATACCTTGTCTGGATGAGTTGTCCAAAAACAGTATGTGTGAAGACATCTGCATGCGATGCCTGTCTAGTATTCACTAGTGAAAATGTTGGTAGGATTAAGTGCCTGCAGAGACTAGGCTCCCATCCAGGTGCATTCACGTTGAAGATACTCAGAAGGATGAATGAAGTGCGACTGGACAAAGCTAGACAGCTGAAGAAAAATGCAAAAGTTGGCAATGCAAAAGAGGCAAGAGAAGAGATTACCCCAGAAAGACGAGGAAGAGAATAAAGATTATGGATATGGACATCATTAGTCCCTAGACATATAGTGATACTGCCAAAAATTGAAATAAAAACTTCAAATGTGAATTGTCGTAAACTGACTTTTTTGAGATATAATGTACCTTTTGTCATGAACTATAAAGCAAACATCCTGAAATTTGGCATAGCTCTTAAGAATTACTTACTGAATAATCCTGTGCAGCACGTTCTACTACCTTTTCTCTGGGAAAAGTTCTCCTTTAAAATCTGAGAAAAATAGACCAGTCCCGAGCAACACAAAACTAAAAAATTAATTTCAAAGTATCTATGACTTTAAACAAAAATCTGCTCCACACATTTTATGAGCCACTTATACAGATGTAAACTGTGAAATTCCAATTTTATTGCTTCATTAGTTTGCAAGAAATGGTACATTATAGAAACAATGTTAATTAAAAATTCAAATATTTACACAATGAATGTTTATGCGCATTTTCCAACAAAAATTGCACAGAATATGAAGCATTATGTTGTATAAAGTAGTCTCAAGTTTTACTGCGTTAACTGTAATATTTTTGGACTTATATATGTTTAAGTACAAGAATGCATTTTGCGCTATGTATGGCCTTAAGGAAAAAGGAATCAACTGTTAAAGGCCTGGGTGATTAGAAGGGATGTTTCAGTTTCATAACACTGTTCTTGGCAAGGTAACTTTAACTGTCAAACATCTATATGCAAGCACACTGCCCATTCTTATTCTTTTTCTGGGTGCTGCTCTCTGATAGCATGATGGGAGTATGTCCACATCAAGATCCGTAATTATAATCTATCCCTCTTAAGACATGCCCAGACCTGGGGGGAGGGGGGGGGGGCGAAGTGGGGCATTTGCCCTGGATAGCAATTTCAGGAGGTGCCAAATTCATATTCTTGAAGAAAAAAAAAAGATTGTTTCACAAAGCGCATAGTATCCAGTGCACGTTGGTCTATCGATTGAACACATTCGAAGTTGATTCCTGAGTGAATCATAAGTTGATTTTTTAATGCGTGCATACTCTATGTGATGTCTCTGCCTGGGAAATCCTGTCGCATCTAGAAATTAAAAAAATTTCCCATAGACAAAAGGGGACGGGGCTATATTAGCCGAGCCGAATAAACCAAACAGGTGAATGCCAACCGCTGTTCATTTATGTGGTTGATTGGGTGTGCGAATGATTATCAATGTTATAATTATTAGTGAAATCCATAGATTCAGACTATCAGAGTAGAAATAAATGACTGACAGGAATAACAGGCAAGAAAGATTACGTGTTATCTTCTTGGTGTATCCAAGAAAATGAAATTTTGACACAAATTTTTGCCAGTATGCTACACTGCTAAGGGCCAGTTGGACAGCCCCCGGTAAGCAGTCTGTTCTCGGAATAGCATGGAGAACGCGTTGTACAAACACATAATAATGCGTAAACGAAGAATAAACGTGGTTAACTGAACTGGTGACTCCAGCAGGGTTAGTGAAGTTAATCGGAGAATAAGTTTGGCAATGGCAGGAATAGTACAGAGTTAGTGATGGCAAGATTGTTGGAAACAGGAAGGAGAAGAAACAGGGACTTCTAATAAATTATATGGAAGAATATGACGATTCTGAATTTATATAAAAATTTTGTACTACTACTACTTTTCGATCTCATGCTTGAGAAACTGGAGCATATGAATGAAATGTGAAGCTATTTCCTAACATAAAACTTTTTGCTTGTAGTAGACCTACTAGGCACTTGATATAGGTACTCTGTGAATTACACTGTCATGTTTTTTATGTAAATGAGGTAGATAAAAATGACCATTTGTGCTAAAATAGTCACACTTATTTGGCATGTGTTACAACTGCTATAATATTAGAAACACCTATTTCATTTTATATAGTAAACAGTGACAAAATAGATGTAATCAAATCGAGAAACCACATCAGTCTTGCGTACTATCCATAATAACAGCTTTTACAGTATTAGACAACATTTTGATTTTTCATGTAGCAAAATTTTTGACGAACTTTGATAAGGAAGCAAATTCTCTTGCAAGAAGGAAAGCGCACTGTGTAAAGCTGTGGCAAGATTAGAGAGAAAAAAATGCTGGGACCTAAGGATTGAAGAAGAAGAGTTCTTATTCTCCTAGCCACAAATAATCCCACACAGTATTAATTGTGATTGCCCTCCTCTTCTTCTTCTTCTTCTTTTATTTTTTTTTTTTTTTGGGGGGGGGGGGGTGTGTGGGGTGCTGGTTGGATGTTAAACCGGCTGACTGGGAGCAGGAGAGGCACCAAAGGACATTTTAATTTTCACTGTCCTGAATATAGGCTTGATAGTTTCCTTTGCTAAATATACAAGTTTGAATTTGACAGCGTGAAATACAGTGACAGAAGAATGCCATGTGAAGAGGCGTGGTACTGCACTTTGGCACAGTTAAGACCAAATTACGTCTTACATTTCCTTGAACACGTATGTTTTATACATCTAACTATTCTTAAAGCTGTGCTTTTTTTTTATGTCCTAACTCAAACACTCGATGGGGAGGGGCGCAAGGAGGGGGGGCACTATCAAGGTTTTGCTGCAGTTCAGAAATATCGTAGATTCGGGGCTGCTCTTAGAGCGAGTGAATAATGAGTGACGTGTGAAATTACACATAACTTTCCCCCTACTTTCCTAAATGTGAAATTTTTACTTCCCTGGGGATGTTCTTCCTTTCCAACCAACTGACTGACAGACAAACAGTTTGTGGCTAATAGAGACAATGTTATGTTTCACTGCCAGCAAAGATGACTTATTTTATTCATTTACTTATTTGTCCTTTGACCATTTGACACAACAGACTAAAGATACATTCCACGTGGGAAAAATATATCTAAAAACAAAGATGCTGTAACTTACCAAACGAAAGCATTGTTATGTTGATAGAGACAATAAACACACAAACACACCCACAAATATCAAGCTTTCGCAAGCCAAGGTTGCTTCATCAGGAAAGAGGGAAAGACGAAAGGATGTGGGTTTTAAGGGAGAGGGTAAGGAGTCATTCCAATCCCGGGAGCGGAAAGACTTACCTTAGGGGGAAAAAACGACAGGTATACACTCGCGCGCGCACACACACACACACACACACACACACACACACACACACACACAGGCAAACCCGCACACATACAGACAGCGCGCGTGCGCGGGTGTGTGTGTGTGTGTGTGTGTGTGGGGGGGGGGGGGGGGGGGCGCGCGCGTCGTGTATACCTGTCCTTTCTTTCCCCCTAAGGCAAGTCTTTCCGCTCTCGGGATTGGAATGACTCCTTACCCCCTCCCTTAAAACCCACATCCTTTCGTCTTTCCCTCTCCTTCCCTCTTTCCTGATGAAGCAACCTTGGGTTGTGAAAGCGTGAAATTTGTGTGTGTGTTTTTTATTAGAAAGAAACATTCCACATGGGAAAAATATCCATCCGCACATATACAGACACAGGTAGACATATGTAAATGCGTGTGTGTGAAGGTGGCTATTGGACAGATGGAGGTCAACGTCGAGGAAAGTGGCATGGGATTTGGAGTAGGACCAGGTGAATCTGATGGAACCAAAGGAGTTGAGGTTGGAGAGGAAATGCTGGAGTTCTTCTTCATGATACTTTCCACCTTCTAATACCATGTCACCCTCACAACATCCCCACAGCGACCCCATTAAGTTTTATTTACATTCCCTCCGCAAACATGCCTTCGCCCTAGCCAGATTACGCTCCCATATTTTATTCACTAACGCTTGTCTGACATTTGGCATTACCCCCAAAGGCCTCACACTTAAAGTTCCCATCTCTGGCTGTAACCCTTCTTTCCATCAGTCCCTATACCAGTTCCAAACTGAACAATCCATAGCCCTCAGCCGCCTAATCCTTCACCTACACATCAACTCATCCAATAAACACACCCGTCAACTCCTATCCCTAATCAACGTCCTCAATCTTTCCTCTCCCACATCCACACCAGCTGGAGCATCCTCCTACAGGCCAACCACAAATTAGAACAGCATGCCACCCTCCACCTCAGAAAACTATCCAATCTCCTGGTTTCCCGCCTCCAGAAAGGCAACTCAATCACCCTCCACAACCTTTCCAACAAACCTCAACCTCCTCTCATTGCACACAGACCCAGTCTCTCCCATCTACTCAATCTCCCACTTCCAGCTCCACTCCCCCCAAAACCTCAAAATTCTAGTCAACACAATCTGGAACCACAACACCCCAATTCAGTAGTTAACCTTTCCTCCAAACCTCTGTCCCATTCAAAGGCCTCACCTTCAGCCCCACCCCCAGATTCAACCAAACAGCCCTCGTCAAAGATTTACTGTCCTACACTCATAGTCTCTGCTGGAAATATCACTTTGCCATGAAGAAAAATAATCCTAAACCTGCTCCTAATGATCCAACTCCCCAAGACACTATCCAAATTGAACCCTGCCTGAAACAGTTCCGTCCTCCATCACAGCGGGACCCACCTCCTCTTCCTCAAAATCACCCTCTCCAAACCTTCCAGGAATTTCTCACTTCCAGCCTTGCCTCTCAATCTTTCTTGAAAAACCTTAATCCTACTCCCAAAATCACCACAGCTGAAGCCCAAGCTATCCGTGATCTGAAAGCTAACCAATCCATCGTCATTCTTCCGGCTGACAAGGGTTCCACGACCGTGGTACTTTATCATCGGGAGTATGTGGCTGAGGGGCTGCGTCAGCTTTCAGGCAACACTACATACAAAGTTTGCTAAGGCAATCCCATTCCTGATGTCCAGGCGGAGCTTCAAGGAATCCTCAGAACCTTAGGCCCCCTATAAACTTTTCACCTGACACCGTCAACCTCCTGACCCCACCAACACCCCGCACCCCTACCTTCTAGCTACTTCCTAAAATTCACAAACCCAAATATCCCGACCGCCCCATTGTAGCTGGTTACCAAGTCCCCACAGAACGTATCTCTGCCTATGTAGATCAACACCTCCAACCCATTACATGCAGTCTCCCATCCTTCATCAAAGACACCAACCACTTTCTCAAACGCCTGAAATCCTTACCCAATCTGTTACCCCCGGAAACCATCCTTGTAACCATTGATGCCACTTCCCTATACATAAATATCCTGCACATCCAGGGCCTCGCTGCGATGGAGCACTTCCTTTCATGCCGATCACCTGCCACCCTACCTAAAACCTCACCTCCTCATTACCTTAGCCAACTTCATCCTAACTCACAACTTCTTCACTTTTGAAGGCCAGACATACCAACAATTAAAGGCAACAGCCATGGGTACCAGGATGGCCCCCTCGTACGACAACCTATTTATGGGTTGCTTAGAGGAAGCCTTCTTGGTTACCCAGGCCTGCCAACCAAAAGTTTGGTACAGATTTATTGATGACATCTTCATGATCTGGACTCACAGTGAAGATGAACTCCAGAATTTCCTCTCCAACCTCAACTCCTTTGGTTCCATCAGATTCACTTGGTCCTACTCCAAATCCCATGCCACTTTCCTCGACGTTGACCTCTATCTGTCCAATGGCCAGCTTCACACATCCCTCCACATCAAACCCACCAACAAGCAACAGTACCTCCATTATGACAGCTGCCATCCATTCCATATCAAATGGTCCCTTCCCTACAGCTTAGGTCTTCGTGGCAAACGAATCTGCTCCAGTCCCGAATTCCTGAACCATTACACCAACAACCTGAAAACAGCTTTCACAACCCGCAACTACCCTCCCAACCTGGTACAGAAGCAAATTACCAGAGCCACTTCCTCATCCCCTCAAACCGAGAACCTCCCACAGAAGAATCCCAAAAGTGCCCTACTTGTGACAGGATACTTTTCGGGACTGGACCAGACTCTGAATGTGGCTCTCCAGCAGGGATACGACTTCCTCAAATCCTGCCCTGAAATGAGATCCATCCTTCATTAAATCCTCCCCACTCCACCAAGAGTGTCTTTCCGCCATCCACCTAACCTTCGTAACCTCTTGGTTCATTCCTATGAAATCCCCAAACCACCTTCCCTACCCTCTGGCTCCTACCCTTGTAACCGCCCCCGGTGTAAAACCTGTTCCATGCACCCTCCCACCACCACCTACTCCAGTCCTGTAACCTGGAAGGTGTACACGATCAAAGGCAGAACCACGTGTGAAAGCACCCACGTGATTTGCCAACTGACATGCCTACACTGTGAAGCTTTCTATGTGGGAATGACCAGCAACAAACTGTCCATTCACATGAACGGACACAGGCAGACAGTGTTTGTTGGTAATGAGGATCACCCTGTGGCTAAACATGCCTTGGTGCACAGCCAGCACATCTTGGCACAGTGTTACACCATTCGGGTTATCTGGATACTTCCCACTACCACCAACCTATCAGAACTTCGAAGATGGGAACTTGCCCTTCAATATATCCTTTCTTCCCATTACCCACCAGGCCTCAACCTCTGCTAATTTCAAGTTGCCACCGCTCATACCTCACCTGTCATTCAACAACATCTTTGCCTCGGTACTTCCGCCTCGACTGACATCTCTGTCCAAACTCTTTGCCTTTACATACATCTGCTTGTGTCTGTGTATGTGAGGATGGATATGTGTGTGTGTGCGCGAGTGTATACCTGTCCCTTTTTCCCCCTAAGGTAAGTCTTTCTGCTCCCGGGATTGGAATGACTCCTTACCCTCTCCCTTAAAACCCACATCCTTCGTCTTTCCCTCTCCTTCCCGACGAAGCAACCGTGGGTTGTGAAGGCTTGAAATTTGTTTGTGTGTTTTTTATTGTGTCTATCTACCAGCACTTTCCTGTTTGGTAAGTTACAGCATCTTTATGACAGGATTAGGCAAGGATAGGACAGTAAGTCGGCCAGGGCCATACCAGTGGAACCACCCTGACATTCACCTTAGCCACTTGGGAAACCATGGAAAATCCAAGTCAGGTTGGCCAGATGGGGTACAAACTCCATTCTTATTGATGTGAGTCTAGTGTGTTAACACTGTCTTAACCAGGTCCCTCAGTATATAATAGGGAAAGCAAACAATGATACTCAGGAAGCTGTCACCAACATCTGTCAGTGGAGTGAGGTTATTTATAACTGACAGTGACTCTCAAAGGGACAGCATTCGTGAACAAGCCAAATGAATTCATCTTAATATTATGCAGAATGCTATGAACCTTCCTATGTGATAAGCTCAGTTGTGATGTAATGTTGTCTGCCTGCCAGGATAATTTGATTAAAATGTTCAAAGTTTCATCAGTGGTTGATAATGGTCAGTTTATTACTGGCAGGAGTCATCAATGTTTATATTTTGTAGCTCCATAACAAATCTGTTATTTTTTATTGCTTTATTTCAGCACCTTTCTGGCAACATGAGCACTATCACAGATGATTTCTAAAGTAATGAGCAGAATCAGGTTTGAAATCCAATGTGTACAAACATTGTCTCAACTACAGTGCACAGTTATATGTTGTCCAACTAATGGCAACTGGACATTGCTCTCTGACAAATACATGTCTTTTGTCCAACTGTAAATAGTTTCAACTTGTCCCTTTTCCAATCTTGTTGACATATGCTATTCAATTCTGGGAGCTTTTGTATACATTTCAAATAATGAACAAACCACTTCTGGACACTACTGTTGCAACAAAGCACAAAATTCACACATGAAAACAAATACAATAACTATTAACTGAAAACAATAAAAATAACACAGAAACTTACCATTTCTGTAATGAATTCAATTACGAGATCCTCTAGAAGATCAACACTTTCTGTATATGGATTTTGATCATCACCAAAGCCATACATCATGCAACGAAGTTCTTTCGAGAATAAGCGCTTTCTTCCAGAAAGTGTCTGTCCAAGTGGTAAATCAGACTCCTCTTCCTCAAACTGGAAATAAATTTTTGTGGTCATTATAAATCAATGCTAGTGTTAGACTTTATGAATAATCAATTTCATTTCTCAAAATGTTTGTTACAAAGTAAGCGTGTGCAGTGGGAAGTTTTATGTGCATATTCTAAGCCATAATAAATGTAATGTAGGTAACTGATGAATGGTGTGTGGTGGGGGAGGAATAGTTGTAAGTTTTACAGATTTATCAATGAGCTACTGCACTGCAGATAATTAGTTGCCTTTCTTCATTCCTTTTTTTTTTATTGTTTCCAATAAGTAATTTTCAGTATTATAAGGTATCTTCCTGTGCCTCCACACTGGAAAAGGCCACGAGACAGAGGAAGATATCACTTGGATTGCATTACTGTGAGACAGAGATTCTGAACTCAAATATTGGGTTTTGAGGTGTACCCAGATCTGGTCTCAGCGATACTGAGGAACAATGATGTGAGTCTGAAGTCCTTTGAGGCTGTAGCTTCTCTGATAATTACTATGACATTAGGTACAAGACCCATACTGAAAGAAATAGGCACAAATTTTTAAAATTTTTAGACAAAACAAGTATGTCATTCTACTTATATATTTTATAATAGAGGGAAACATTCCACGTGGGAAAAATATATATAAAAACAAAGATGATGTGGCTTATCAAACGAAAGTGCTGGCAGGTCGATAGACACACAAACAAACACAAACATACACACAAAATTCTAGCTTTCGCAACCAACGGTTGCCTCATCAGGAAAGAGGGAAGGAGAGGGAAAGACAAAAGGATGTGGGTTTTAAGGGAGAGGGTAAGGAGTCATTCCAATCCCGGGAGCGGAAAGGCTTACCTTAGGGGGAAAAAGGACGGGTATACACTCGCACACACACACATATCCATTCTGTGTCTGTATAACTGTGGATGGATATGTGTGTGTGTGTGTGTGTGTGTGTGTGTGTGTGTGTGTGTGTGTGTGTGCGCGCGCGCGCGCGCGAGTGTATACCCGTCCTTTTTTCCCCCTAAGGTAAGTCTTTCCGCTCCCGGGATTGGAATGACTCCTTACCCTCTCCCTTAAAACCCACATCCTTTCGTCTTTCCCTCTCCTTCCCTCTTTCCTGACGAGGCAACCGTTGGTTGCGAAAGCTAGAATTTTGTGTGTATGTTTGTGTTTGTTTGTGTGTCTATCGACCTGCCAGCGCTTTCGTTTGGTAAGTCACATCATCTTTGTTTTTATATATACTTATATATTTTCTGTCACATTTCAACAAAATCTCCATTTCTTCGCACATATTTGGAAGTTTGAAAT
The DNA here is from genome assembly GCF_023898315.1 of Schistocerca nitens. NCBI lineage: Eukaryota > Metazoa > Arthropoda > Insecta > Orthoptera > Acrididae > Schistocerca > Schistocerca nitens. Next base: position 113,552,898 of record NC_064614.1, on the reverse strand, counting down.
TACCCTTACAATAGAACACTATTCCAGCTTCCTGAAAACACTAACGCACTGCTTTACAAGCACGCTCCATCATCTCATAGCATTGGCCTCACATTTGTTCCTTAAAAAAAAAAAAAAAAAAAAAAAAAAAGGGTTGGCAGTCAGAGGATGCCCAAGTCGAGACAGTAGAGAGGATATGGAAGAGTTTCTGATCTTCTCCACAGTAACATGAGAAGTGTGACGACATGCATTATCCGACTGGAATATGACTTTTTTTCTGGGGTATTTATCGTGTAATGCACTGTAGAGCGGGCAGCATTTATGGTTTGTCCAGGTTCAAGAAAATCACTCAGAATCTTTCCTTTTTGCATTCCATGGAGGTAGGCCAGGGCAACCACTATGAGGATTATATTTTTGCCTGTCTCTTAACAATTCTGGCACGCACACAGGCTTCTCCGTAGAACTGTTGAAGTCTGATGTTAATTGCAGCACATTTTTCCTCTTTAACAAGGAATTCCATGAGACCATGCTGTCAAAACAAAACATTGTTGTTGGATATTTTGGAAAGACTGCCTGTGGTCATGTTGATTGGTTGGTTTAAAAGAGGGGGGAGGGGACCAAACTACGAGGTCATTGGTCCCTTGTTCAGACGGAAACAATGCCACAAGGGTTAGAATAAGACAATGAGACTTACAACACAAAACAGAATGAAAGGAAAAACCATGACGACGACTGAAGGGCAACAAACACTTAAATGGACAAAAAGGGACAAGAAAACCACAAAGACACAAGGAACAGGTAGAAGAGGTTAAAACAAGAAATGAGGTTACCATGGCTGGCTGACCAAGGGGATAAAAAGGAAAAGCCAGCCACTCTGCAACACATTAAAACCTCCATCCTGAAAGCAATAAGGTGGAGGGCACACAGGGACAAAGGACATGTGCTAAAACTTAGAGCAAATGAAAAACTCACCCTCACGAATAAAACGTAAAACTAACGCTGCTGTTGGCGCATTGTGTGGGGACTGGTGTCCTCAATGGTTGGGAGGGCAGTGTCCCCGAGGTGGGAGCAACTGGGGGTAATTGCCCCTCACCGTCAAGGGGGCAGGTGTAGCCTACTGGCTCCGAGAGCCGCTGGAATTTGCGGAACTGATGGGGCTACAACTGTTCTCATAGCAATAACATATGTGGTGGTCACAGCCACAGGATGTAGGTGCTCATATTTTCTCTTAGCCTCGGTGTAGGTCAGTCAGTCCAGGGTCTTGTACTCCATGATTTTCCTCTCTTTCTGTAAAATCCTGCAGTCTGGCGAGCAAGGTGAATGAGGCTCTCTGCAGTTGACACAGATGGGAGGTGGGACACATGGATTATTGGGATGTGATGGACATCCACAATATCGACATGTGACGCTGGAAGTACAGTGGGACAACTTCCAGCACTTAAAGCACTGCATCGGGGGAGGGATATATGGCTTGACATCACAACAGTAGACCATCACACTGATCTTCTCAGGTAAGGTGTTAACCCTCGAAGGCCAAGTTGAAGGCACCAGTGGCAACCTGATTATCCCTCGGACCCAATGAACGTGCCACACGAAACGAACACCTCGCTGCTCTAAACTGGTGCACAGCTCATCGTCAGACTGCAAAAGAAGGTCCCTGTGGAAGATAATACCCTGGACCATATTTAAGCTCTTATGGGGCGTGATGGTAACAGAAACACCCCCCCCCCCCCCCCCAACTTGTTACAAGCAAGTAAAGTCCATGACTGGGCAGAGGATGCTGTTTTTATCAAGACTGAACCAATATCACATTTTGAACAAGCCCTCCACATCCCCAAACTTGTTCTCTAAATGCTCTACAAAAAACTGTGGCATCATCGAAGCAAAGGAGTCCCCATCAGTTCTCGTACATACGAGGTACCGGGATGAGTAAGGTTTGCTGCCATCCTTAGCCTGCTTTCCTCCCATGGTGTGGCCAGGGAGGGGAACGATTTAGGATCATACTTCATTGGATGTACTGAGACTTGGAACGCTTAGAGACTGCTGGTGTTTGATCACCAGCAAGGGATGACGTGGTGTACTTCATTGCACATCTTCCGCTCTGATGCCACCCACTCTGGCCAGGGGCCCTCCCCACTGGTGCCACCCAGCTGCAGCAAAGGCAGCCTTGGCATACATGAGGAGTTAACGGCGCAGGCATCATCAGAGTGACCCTTGTGTTGATAGGGGGCTACAATCAACAGTGTACATGGCGGTCCCACCACAACGGGCTGGCTACCGTGCTGGATATCAGGTGCAAAGAAGTCCATGGTCATCGTCGGCGCAGAAAGTGACACCTGGGAAGGTGTCCTCACCCAAGAGATGGAGAATGAGCTGGAGTGCAGTGCAACGACGAGAAAGAGGGCTAAAGATCTCAAGCCACAATGGACATGATGCACCATAAGGTACCCTTCCCCAATTGGCTCGATCCTTGGGAAAATTTTGAAAAATGGAGGTCAAACCCTACAGTTGTCCATCACATAAAGGCCAAAATGTGAGAGACTCCTTTTAGTCGCCTCTTACGACAAGCAGGACTACCTCGGGCCTATTCTAATCCCTGGACCCACATGGGGTTGTAGTCAGGTGATAGACACTAATGACAGCACAATATGTTAATATGTGCGGTAAAGTATGGTTGCTTGTGGCTTTCAGTAGTTCAGTTGAGGATGAATGGACTTGCCTAAAAGGGGGAGTAATAGAAGTTGGAGGGACAAATTTAGCTTTAAGAAAAGTAACTGTTAAGAAATCGTGGGTAACATCAGAAATTCTTCAAATGACCAACTAAAGAAGGAAATATAAAAATGTCCAAGGATACAGAAATATAAGTCACTTAGGAATGAAATCAATAGGAAGTGCAAGAAAGTTAAAATGAAATGGCTGCAAGGAAAATGTGAAGAAACTGAAAAGGAAATGGTCACTGGAAGATCAAATTTAGATTCAACACGTAAAAGTATCAAAATAATTTTTGTAGAAATGTAAAACAAAGGCATCAACATTAAGAGTGAACAAGGAATTACATAAATAAATGCAAACGAGAGAGCAGACAGGTGGAAAGAGTACGCTGAGGTTTTCTGGAAATGAGTGTTTGCTGATATGACAGAAGAAATTGGTATCAATGTGAATGATATAGAAGATCCAGTATTATAATCAAGAGTTTGACAACACTTTGGAAGACTTGCGATAAAAAAAGGCAGGTGAGATAGACAACACTTCTTACAAATTACGAAAATCATTGGGGAAAGTAACAACCAGAAGATTATTCAAAGCTAGTGTACAGAATCTATGACACTGAAGACATACCCTTGGACATTTGGACGAATATCAGTCATAGAATTCTGAAGATAGAAAGGGCACATCAATGCAAGAACCATCACACAATCAGCTCAACAGCTCATGCATTTATGTTGCTTAAGAGTATAATACACAGCAGAATGGTTGGTTTAAAAGAGGGAGGGGGGACCAAACTGCAAGGACATCGGTCCCTCATTTTGATTAAAATAGTTTCACAAGGGTGGGAGTTAACCAGTCAAGACATACAAAACACAGCTGGGAGAAAAGAGAAAACCACAAGAATGACAGAAGGGCAGCAAACACGGGAATGGGCAAAATTGGACAAGGAAATCACAAAGAGACGCAAGAAACATGCAAAAGAGATCAAAGCAAGAGAGCAGATTACCATGGCTGGCTGACCATGAGAATAAAAAGGAGAAGCCAGCCACTCTGCAACACGTTAAAACCTCCACCCTAAAAGCAATAGGGTGGAGGACACAGAGGGACAAAGGACACACATTAAAACTTAGATCAAATGATAAAACCCACCCTCATGAATAAAACGTAAAACCAAAGCTGCTGCTGAGGCATTGTTGCCCAACACCGAAGTTAGGGTGCTGGGAAAGTGGGAAATCCAGCAAGAGGTGGACAACCGTCATTTATGAGCCACAGCGACACCGAGGTGAGTCCTTGCAATGGAGGAGGTAACCATGCGTTAGCCACGTATGGCCATTGAGGAGCCAGCAGAGGACAAATGATTCCCTGTGAGAGGACTACATGGAAGACTTCCTCACATTTGCACTCTCCTCAATAACACACAGTTTGTTGTGGGTACTGATATAGCACTCCATCACCCAAAGCCGAAAAACCTGAAGCCACTTTGTGGCCTCGGTACTTGTCAAGAATCGAGAGGAAGTGGCGGTGATAAGCCGCGGGGTTAATTGAGTCCTTAGGGCCGTGTGAAAGGTCCGGGCGAAGCTGCGGCCTAGGTGTACACTATGGAGGTGTATGTGAATGGACCTCAAGTATAGGTGATAAAGGCAGTTCAGAAAGAAGGGATCGGACACGAACTGCAATTGGAAGCCCTGACCTGGGCCGCCAATGTGGGATATGAACCGCCATGGTTGGGAAAAGGAAACGGTAATTCGGATGCACAGCAGAACTACGAACACGTGCTACGTAACTGGCCAGCATTTGTGCATGCCTAACCTGCAAAGGAGGCACTCCGGCTTCCACAGGCACACTCGTCACTGGACTCGTCCTAAAAGCTCCCGTCACTAGGCGAACGCCACAGTGGTGCACTGGGTTGAGTAAATGCAATGCTGAAGATGCCGTTGAACCATAAACCACACTCCCATGGTCAAGGTAGGACTGAACACGGGCACTGCAGAGCTGCGGCACCATAGAGCGATCTGCACCCCAGTTGGTGTTGCTCAGGCAGCGGAGGGTATTGAGGTGCTACCAGCACTTCCGCTTAAGCTGACGAAGGTGAGAAAGCCAAGGCAATCAGGCATCGAAAACCAGTCCTAAGAATCAATATGTCTCCACTACAGTGAGTGGATCGTCATTAAGGTAAAGTTCTGGTTCTGTATGAACGGTATGATACTGACAGAAGTGCATAACTCATGACTTTGCGGCTGATAACTGGAAACCGTGGGCTAGAGCCCATGACTGTACCTTGTGGATGGCTCACTGTAGGTGCTGCTCAGCAACACCAGTACTGGTAGAGCAGTATGAAATGCAGAACTTGTCTGCATAAAGAGAAGGTGAGACGGACAGTCCTACAGCTGCTGCTAGACCATTAATGGCCACTAAAAATAGAGAAACACTCATTACAGAGCCCTGTGGGACCCCATTCTCCTGGATATGGGGGGAACTATTGGAGGCACCAACTTGGACACGAAAAGTACAAAGCGTCAGGAAGTTTTGGATAAAGATTGGGAGTGGGTCTCGCAGACCCCATTCGTATAATGTGGCAAGGATATGATGTCACCAGGTTGGATCATACGCTTTTCGTAAATCAAAAAAGACAGCAACCAGGTGTTGGCATCTGGAAAAGGCTGTTCGGATGGCAGACTCGAGGGGGACAAGATTATCAGTGGTAGAGCGACCATGGCGGAGGCCGTCCTGACATGGAGCCAGTAGGTCAAGTGACTCCAGGACCCAACCCAACCACCAACATACCATATGTTCCAGCAGCTTACAAAGAACGTTGGTGAGGCTGATGGGTCGATAGCTATCCACATCATGTGGTTTTTTTCCGAGTTTGAGCACCAGAATGATTGTGCTCTCCCACCATTGCGATGGAATGAGGCCATTGCTTCAAATCCGGTTGAAAGTGATGAGGAGATGTCACTTGTAGTCAGACGAGAGATGTTTAATCATCTGACTGTGGATCCAATCTGGTGCAGGAGCTGTGTTGGGGCAATGTGCATGGGCACTGAGGAGCTCCCGCTCTGCAAATGGGCGTTATAGGGTTCACTGTAGCGTGTAGTAATGAGAGGACTTTCCTTTTCATCCGCCATTTGAGGGTGCAAAAGGCTGGAGAGTAGTTCTCCGACACAGAGGCTCGAGCATAGTGCTCGCAAAGTGCTTGGCAATAATGTTTGTGTTGGTACATAAAACGCCAGTGATGTTATTGCCAGGGACACCCATTGAGGTCTCGTACCCAAAAAGACGTCTGATCTTCGTCCAGACTTGGGAAGGTGACCTGTGGCACCCAATGGTTGGCACGTACCTCTCCCAACACTCCAGTTTCCATCGTTTTATAAGTTGGGAAACGCGAGTACAGCAGAGTCACTTAAAGGCTATTAGGTGCTCTAGGGAAGGGTGCCACTTATGTCGCTGCAGAGCTCGCTGATGCTCTTTAATTGCCTCAGTGACCACCAAGGGACTGTCTTTCGCCGAGTGCACCCTAAAGAAAGAGGGATTGTGTTTTTCACTGCAGAAACGAGTTTTGAAGTGACCTGCTCAATGGCAAAATCGGTGGCACCATGTGGGGGAGATTCAGCGGTAACAGCAGAAGTGACAGCTTCCCAGTCTGCCTTGTTTAAAGCCCACCTGGTAGTTGTCTGTGGTCATGACGCCAGGGAGTGATAGGAAGATGGGGAAATGGTCAGTACCACACAGGTCATCTTGTGCTCTCCAGTGGATAGATGGGAGAGGGCCAGGACTACAAAGCGAGAGATCAATGGCTGAATATGTGCCATGTGCCACACTGAAATGTGTGGTGGCCCCAATATTTAAGAGGCACTAAATTTTCAACCCCCCTACCTTGGCCAGTAAGCACGGTGCCACGCCACAAGGGGTTATGCGCGTAAAAATCTCCCAAAAGGAGGAAAGATTGGTTGGTTTAAAGGGGGGGGGGGGGGAGACCAAACTGTGAGCTCATCGGTACCTTGTTACCAGTAAAATAATTGCACAATGGAAAGAAGCAAAGAAAGGAGTACAACTGCACTGGGTTGAGTAAATGCAATGCTGAAGATGGCCGCTGAACCATAAACCACACTCCCATGGTCAAGGTAGGACTGAACATGGGCACTGCAGAGCTGCGGCAGCATAGAGCGATCTGCACCCCAGTTGGTGTTGCTCAGGAAGCGGAGGGTATTGAGGTGCTACCAGCACTTCCGCTTAAGATGACGAAGGTGAGAAAGCCAAGGCAATCAGGCATTGAAACCCAGTCCTAAGAATCAATATGTCTCCACTACGGTGAGTGGATCGTTATTAAGGTAAAGTTCTGGTTCTGTATGAACGGTATGATACTGACAGAAGTGCATACCTCATGACTTTGTGGCTGATAACTGGAAACCGTGGGCTACAGTCCATGACTATATCTTGTGGATGGCTCACTGTAGGTGCTGCTCAGCAACACCAGTACTGGTAGAGCAGTATGAAATGCAGAACTCTTCTGCATACAGAGAAGGTGAGACGGACAGCCCTACAGCTGCTGGTAGACCATTAATGGCCACTAAATATAGAGAAACACTCGTAAAGAACCCTGTGAGACCCCATTCTCCTGGATATGGGGGGAAGTATGGGAGCACCAACTTGGACACGAAAAGTATGAAGCGACAGCAAGTTTTGGGTAAAAATCGGGAGTGGTGTGGCGGCACGGTACTTTCCGTCCCTTTACGACGAACCTGCACCTACCTGTGAACATTGTCTCAGCAGATCATCAGTAGGAAAGCCAAGTGAAACGTACTGTACTTCGACATGAACCAGGCTGCAATTTAAGTCACTAATCTACGTTTCAGGAGAAACACGAAATGAAAGGTTGGAAATTTTGTCCTCAATTAATATATTCTGAAACTTAGGTAAACAAGTATCACTGCCAAGCCCGTGCTAGTCTTAACACAGTCACTCATAATCCCTGTCACTCACGTTAGCAAGTTTATGGTGTTGCATTTCCCGAAAACGTAATGGCTACAAAAATACTGATTGTTTTTGATTGAGAATGCTCGCCAAATATTAAGTCTGTCGGTACCAAATGCAGTCACAGTTTTTAGCCACCGACCTGCTCAATACGCCACGCGGAATATATGTCTTTTCTCAGCACCAAATTCACTGAAAAATTCCGAAATTTCTACACACACTTCGGAATAATTATGCCGTCACTTTCCAACACTTTTGATGTATGAAACCTTGCTAGATCCGGCAACTTATCGTTTCCATTGGAACTACTACTACACACGTCCGATCTGTTTCATGGCTAGGCTTCGACTCTTCTCTAGAACACTCTAAGTCTTCTTTTCCAGCAGAGAGAGGCGCGCGAAGAATATTGCTTTACCATTGGTCAGTTTACTCAACGGCCAATAGCAAAACAACACTTTCCCTCATCAATCGCGCTTTTCATCAATAACCAATCGCAAAATAGTAAACCTAACGACTGCACTTTTTACCGACATAATTATCTAATATGCTGAAGTTTTGCTTATGCATAAAGTTATTTACTATTGTTATTTATAACTGAATTGATTTTCCCTTTACCATAAACTTACTTTACAAAATTATTCTACAAAAATCCCCTTTGTCCATATCCATACTTCTTCGAAATGTTCCCACACTAAATCCTACTACATAACTCGTTAAACAATTATCTTCATATTAACCTTAAACTACACTCACGCATCATCCATACTGCTAAAACACATTTATAACATTTTACATACACAAAAAGACATAGCAACACTTTATGAAAATACTAGAACAGTGTATGAAAAACATTCTATTACTTTAGTGCACTCTAGTGGGCATAATCGAAACTAAAATCAGTCACCCTATTCAATATTGTCCTCTATCGGCTGATACATAAACTACGTGCGCGTCCAGTCTCGCGTCACCATCTGTCACTATCCTGCTCTGAGACACATGTCCCACTTAAGCGCCTCCAAGGCAGGATCGTTATACGGCGCTACGCCTCAGTGGGCCTCGCAGACCCCACTCGCATAATGTGGCAAGGATATGTCGCCAGGTCGTATCGTACGCTTTTCGTTAATCAAAAAAGACGCAACCAGGTGTTGGCATCTGGAAAAGGCTGTTCAGATGGCAGACTCGAGGGGGACAAGATTATCAGTGGTAGAGCAACCCTGGCGGAATCCGTACTGACATGAAGCCAGTAGGCCATGTGACTCCAGGACCCAACCCAACCACCAACACACCATACGTTGCAGCAGCTTACAAAGAATGTTGGAGAGGCTGATGGGCCGATAGCTATCCACATCAAGTGGGTTTTTTCCAAGTTTGAGCACCAGAATGATGGTGCTCTCCCACCATTGCATTGGAATGAGGCCATCGCACCAAATCCGGTTAAAAGTGACGAGGAAATGTCACTTGTAGTCAGATGAGAGATGTTTAATCATCTGACTGTGGATCCAATCTGGTGCAGGAGCTGTGTCGGGGCAATGTGCAAGTGCAATGAGGAGCTCCCACTCTGTAAATGTGGCGTTATAGGATTCACTGTGGTGTATAGTAAACGAAAGGACTTTACCTTCCAGCCGCCGTTTAAGAGTGCGAAAGACTGGGGGGTGATTCTCTAACGCAGAAGCTCAGGTATAGTGCTCATCATAGTGCTCTGCAATCGCGTCTGCCCCGATAGATAATATGCCATTTATGTTAACACCAGGAACACCTGTTGGGGTCTGGTAACTGAAAACATGTTTGATCTTTGCCCAGAGATGGAAAGGTGACGTATGGCACCCAATGGTCGAGACATATTTCTCCCAACACACCTTCTTCCGTCATTTGGTAAGTCGGTGAGCACGGGGCTGTTTAAAGGCTATGTGCTCCAGGTAAGGGTGCCGCTTATGCCGCTTTAGAACTCCATGAAGCACCTTAATTGCTTTAACGACTTCTGGCGACCACCAAGGGACTGTCTTTCACCAGGGGGCACCATCAAGAATGAGGGATCGTGTTTTCTGCCACAGAAACGATTTTTGTAGCCACCTACTCAACCATCACACTGATGTTCCCATGTGGAGGAGATTCAACGGTGACAGCAGGGGTGAAAGTTTCCCAGTCCGCCTTGTTTAAAGCCCATCTGGACAGGCGTCTGTGGGCCTGACACCAGGGCAGTGACAGGAAGATGAGGAAATGGTCACTACCACACAGGTCGTCATGTGATCTCCAGTGGATAGATGGGAGTAGTCCTGGGGTGCAATCAATGGCCAAGTAACTACCTTGAGCCACACTGAAATGTGTGGTGGCCCCAATATTTAAGAGGCAGAGGTCAAACTGAGACAGCAAAGTTTTGACATCTCTGCCTCGCCCAGTAAGCATGGTGCCACCCCACAAGGGGCTATAGGCATTAAAATCTCCAAAAAGAAGTAAAGGTTCAGGGAGTTGATCAATCAGTGCAGCTAATACATTCAGGGGTACTGCACCATCTGGAAGAGGATATACATTGCAGACAGTTATTTCCTGCATCGTCCTTATTCTGACAGCCACAGCTTCAAGAGGGGTATGAAGGGGCACAGTTTCACTACGGAGTGAGTTTAGGACGTAAACGCAAACTCCACCTGACTCCCGATTATAGTCACTACGGTTCCTGTAACACCCCTTATAGCCGTGGAGGGCAGGGGTCCGCATTGCTGGGAACCAGGTTTCCTAGAAAGCAATGCAGAAAGCAGGTGTAAAGCTTAACACCTGCCGTGGCTCAGTGAGATGGGGGATAAAACTGCCCCAATTTCACTGGAAAATTACGTGATCGGGAGACTGGGAAGGCATGAAACACTCAATGAGGCAGTGTACGCCTCAGGGTCACCTGCTGCCACCAGGTGAGTACCTGTATGATCGACATCCATTGTGTCTGAGGGCCCAGCAAGCTCTAGGTCCTCAGTGGACGTCAGAATCTCCACCTCATCCTCAGACACATACCTTGTAGGGAGTGGTGATGTGGGTGTCACTGCAGTGCCTTGGTTCTAGAGGGTATTTTTCTTTTTATGTTTTTCTCGCTGCTCCTTAGGTTTGTCCGGCTGGGAGTGCTTCACTGATTCAGTCTCAGGGACTGAGGAGGAGCATGAAGCCCTACGACCAGCTACCTGTGGTTGCTTCAGCCATTGGTGGGTGTCAGCTTTGCCACTGGTAGGAAGCTGGGAAGGGAGTGACCCAAAGGATCCCTTCCTAGCGAGAGAAGCCAAAGAAGACTTAACGCTTCTCCGGCTGAGAAGTGGGGGACTGACATCCCCGATGGTTGGGGGAGGGGGGATTGCCCTTGAAGTAGGTTGAGCAGCAGCAACAGAAGAGAGGGAAGTGCCCCCCACCTTCAAGGGGGCAGGTGGAGCCTGACTGTTCTGAGAGTCAACTGTACGCAGTGGAACAGAACGTGGTAGAACCGTTGTCATTGTGGCGGCGTCAGTTGACGTCATGTGCCTCAGTGTGGGTCCAGGGTCTTGTATTCCATTATTTTTCTTTCTTTCTGGAGAATCCTGCAGTCTGGCGAGCAAGGCGAATGGTGCTCTCTGCAGCTGACACAGACGGGAGGTGGGGCAGAGGAAGTATTGGGATTTGAAGGACGTCCACAATCCCAACAGGTGACACTGGGAGTACAGAGGGAAGACATATGGCCGAACTTGCAGCACTTAAAGCACCGCATCAGGGAGAGGGCTATATGGCTTTATGTCGCAGCAGTAGACCATCACCTTGACCTTCTCGGGTAATGTGTCAACTTCGAAGGCCAAGATGAGGCACTGGTGGCAACCTGATTATTGCTTGGACCCCGGTGGACGCGCCAGACGAAATGCACACCTCGTCACCCTAAATTGGCACACAGCTCATTGTCAGACTGCAAAGAGGGGACCATATTTAAGCTCTTATGGGGCATGATGGAAACAGAAACATCCCCCAGCTTGTCACAGGCTTGTAGTGGCCGTGACTGGGCAGAGGATGCTGGTTTGATCAAGACTGACCCTGACTGCATTTTGGACAAGTCTTCCACCTCTCCAACATTTTCCTCTAAATGCTCCACAAAAAATTGGTATCATTGACAGGAAAGGTTCCCCATCAACTCTCGTACATATGAGGTACCTGGGAAAATAAGCTTCGCTGCCATCCTTAGTCTGGTGTTCCTCCAATGGTGTGGCTGGGAGGGGGGGGGGGGGGTCGTATTGCACAACATTGAAGTTAGACTGCTTAGAGACTGGTGGTGTTTGACGACCAGCAAGCGATTATGTACTACGCTTCATGGCATGTCATCCGCCATGGTGCCACCCACTCTGACCAGGGGCCCTCCTCACAGGCGCCACCTAGCTGCAACAAAGGCCACCTGGCAGGATGGCCATTGCCAGGAGTCCCGATGCCCCAGGGTGACGGGCATAGGTGAGGAGTTAACGGCGCAGGCATCAGCAGAGCGATCCCTGTGTGGTCAGGTGGCTACAACCAACAGGGTACATGGTGGCCCCATCACAATGGACTGGCTACTGCGCTGGATACCAGGCACAAACGAGCTAAGAAGTCCATTATTGTTGACAGAGCAGAAATCGATACTGCACAGAGGATGGAGGAAAAAACACCCAGGAGGGTGAGTTCGCCCAACAGCTGGAGAATGAGCGGAAGTGTAGATCCACGTTGATAAAGACTGCGAGAGGCCTAAGTGCATGATGGACACTATACACCATGTAAGGTGCCCTTTCCCAATTGGCTCGCTCTTCAGGAAAATTTTGAAAATGGAGGTCAAACCCTACAGGGGACCATCACATAAAGGCCGAAACATGAGAGACTCCTTTTAGTCGCCTCTTATGACAGGCAGGAATACCTCGGGCCTATTCTAACCCCCCGGACCCGCAGGGTGGCACAGCAGAATGGAAAAACAAAGTGAGACTCTGTCAGACAGTGATCAGTTTGGATACAGGCACAGGAGAAATTCTGATATTCAGTTTACAAATGTAAGCAAGAAAAATCAGTTCATCTTCAAAGGATTTGTTACCCTAAAACTCGTGCAAAATATTTGAAATCCTCGGAAAAATATTGTAAGTAAGATAGATAGATACACCAGTCTTTGACAGCATAATGATGAGATGTGTGTCTTTTCTGTTAGGTTCAAAACTCACTGCTTGAAAAAGTAATATTTTATAATCTAGAGTTGTATTCCTGAGCAACTTTTCACCTTAAATTGTTTGCACTACTTTTAAGAAATTGTTTTGTAATCAGATCAGTTGCCAGTCCTTGACATACAAGATTTCCAAGTGCACCAATCATTGAAATTCACATTTAACAGTCACTGACAATCAACTGAACAAAGGCTCAAAGGATTTAAATCATTCTGTGGTAATTAGGCTGTGAAAATATGTTCTGAGTTAGAGAACAATGCAATAAAAACCGGGTCGACCGAAGTGTTCGATCACACCCGTTGGCTTTGACCCATGACGTAAGGTTGTTGTGGTGTGTGACGTCACGACGGCGTGGAATTTAGTTAGTGAGAGTGGTGTATTTGTAGGTATAGTTTTGATGTGATCGGTGCTGCTCTCTTGTGGTGTGTTAGGTGATGTTTTTGGTTTAGTTTGCGAGTGTGGCGTCATGTGTGAATTTTGGTAAATTGCTTTTTTTATGTCTTTGTTAGGTATGGATATGACTGACAGGGTCAACAGTTTTCGGTTGTCGGCTACGATGAGGGATAGTGCGTTGTCTCTAATAAAATCTCTTCAACTATTCGGATTTTTGGATGAAGTCGTGAAGTGTTCAGTATGTCATGAAGAAATGAGGCTTACTTAAAGTTCCGGCGCCTCGGACCATGGACCATAACAGGTCAAGGGAAGTGTTTGATCCCAATGTGTGGCTGTGAATGTTGGTATTGGTATCGGGAGATGTTTTTGAGCTATATAGGTCCAGGGAAGTGTTAGGTCCTAATTTATGGGATTGGGAGCTGCTGTTGAGCTATATAGGTCAAGGGAAGTGTCCGATTCCAGATGATATTGTGTTTAGTGGTATTTGGGGAGTTTTGTGATGTCGTTTTTTTTCGTCATTTTGCATGGTTTTGTATGGGGGTGGGTGTCTAAATTTGTTTATATTTAGTTTTTCCCCACCCAAAAACCCCCTATTTCCCACACTTGTCCTGTTAGTGTCATTAGGCTTTTTGTGGAGCGCGCGCGTGTGTGTGTGTGTGTGTGTGTGTGTGTGTGTGTGTGTGTGTTTTTCGATGTATTTTCGTCCTCATTATGTGTATGTAACGACTTTATATGCGCCATATTGGAATCGTGGTTTATGGTCTTTCCGCCATATTTGTGATGTCATGGATCAAAGCAGACGGGTGGGATCGGACACTTCCATATTTCCTAAACACCATACCATTCTCCGAACAGAACTCCGAAAAGTGTAAAGCAGTGTGGAATACATGACTATAATCAAGAAGCAAGACAGTCCACTGGATATCTTGTTTATTTATCCAAGGCAGGGACAAATTTGCCTTGTCTTCATTGATTGTGGGACCACACATGCAAGCACTTCCAGGTAACCTAACCCCCCATGTTCCTTGTAACAATCAGATTTTCTTTCTCACGTTCCCATCACTGTATGCACCTTTATTCCCCTTACATGTGATTACTTTTTCTTCTTTATATGGCAAAAAATGAGCTTTTATCTGACTGAAAACTCTGCTTGTGTCATTTGCTATTATCAACAATTTTTTTCCCTTCAAATGCTGCTCTATTTCTGTGCGTAGTTATGATTTGTTACCCTGAGAAATTTTTACAGAAATTTGTAAAGTTCTCTGTCATTCTCTCTCTTAGAACTGGCTGTCAATTAATAAATGACATATACCACTTACTACCTGGTCTTCCATTAGTAAACAGGTTTTGTCTTTCAATTGTACTCATTATTTGCTGGATATCATTCAGCTATGTTTCTTTTGTTACTGGATAGTACATTTCTGCATTCGACAAAACCCATTGGACTAGGATACCTTCTTCATTTTCAGTCAGTATAAAAGAAAGGAACATAAACTGGGTCTTTCACTCTTTAATTTGTAATAGAATTCCACCCTCGGCACACCAATATCTTTGAGTGTAGTGGTCACTGTGGTGCTTGTCTCGACAGTTTGGTGAAAGCCCATTTATGGTGCCAGTAGCTTTCATGTTATGCACTGCATTTGGTAACTGTTCTGTGTGTTATGGGAAATGAACATGACGATGATTAGACAAACTGCTGAAACCAATCAGAAAACAGTGTTCAACAAATATCAACATGAGGAGTGTATGAAATTACATGGCAGCATAATGAAAAATGTTGTGCAGAATGTCATACAAAACAGAATATTCTGTAAAATTGACACTGTAATATTAGGTTCCTGCATGAGCACATCATCAGAAATCAAGACATTTTGAAAATATCCCACGAAGTTTCCGAAACGGTAATTGGGCTACGCTAAGATCAGTCCATCAATGGAGCCAAATCAATAATTGTCAATCTCGTACTGTATTGAAAAGAAAAGTAATCAATTCACATCTTCTGCCAAAATAATTCATCAGATTCAGTAATTCTCATACTGCATATTACCACGCAACTGGCTACAAAACAAATTGCCAACAACAGCATGCATTGCAAAAGCTGCCAGCACCATAAACACACTTTCACTGAAAGCTTCTCTAACTTTTGTCATTTGTTAAGGCTGGTAATTTCTCTTCAGTCTCAAATCTGGAAGAAGATTGTCTATTTGCTGACAGCCAGTTGTTCCAGTGATTGACATCATGGCACAGATGGAACCAAGATTCACACACATACATTTCCAATAGAGGAATTCACAATGTAATTAATTTTAATGACAAATACGTTTTGAACCCTATGTAAAAATAAAACCATGGTACCAGTCATTGACAGGGGTCAAACACTGGAAGAGCAAACACAATGATGTACTAGTGTTATATACCCGCCCCTAAAATTAATAGCTAGAACTGACATTATTTTTATCAAGTAGCTTTACTTCCAAGAACATAATAGATAGGTCCAATGTAATACTTTTATGAAATTTAACTTTTTAGTGTTCGAAATCATGCATTAAAGAAGAGCCTTACCTTAATGTGTGTCTTTGTGAAAATAAAGAAAATTACTCTCAAATCATTGTCAATCACTTCTGAATTTATTTCCCTCCAAAACAAATGAGTATTAAGGAACCACTAACCTATAATGTTGCCATATAGTAAGACATAATATTTCCTATATTTATGACAAACAGAAAGTTTTATGCTACTTTCCTTATTACTTAACAAAACTAAGAAAGTGTCAAAGAGAGGGCTCAATAAGAATGGGTGACCATGAGAGAAGTGCTCAGATTGTACAGGCATCAGCAAGGATTTCAGTCTGTCTCCTCTACTGTTCAGCCAGGGGTGTTAATAACAAAAATTGTCACTGAAATTCAATATTGTGTGCTAGAATGTTACATGAAAACTTCACCTAGAATCAGTTGAAATTTTGTGCCAAATCTCTTTAATTACATAGAAGCTACAGCCGAACTATAAAATGAAATATGTAGGGCTTAATTAAGAAAAGAACATGTGATGGGAAATGATGACTACACCAAGATATCTACACTGCCAAATAACCTTTCAGCAGTGTGTTATTGGTAGAATTATCATGTAATTTAGTTGATCCCTTTAGCTTTGAGAAAACTGTTGTTTATGAAAGAATATTGTTTAATTCTTTTCATTATGATCCTTGTTTCTCCACATAACACACTAGTTTCTGCTCCAAGACATTTTCTATGTGCCATAAAATTCAAGACAGTTTCTTTGTAGCTTTGACAACCATACTTTTATCATTTTCGCAACACCAGGATTATTTAAAATTGTTTTGAGAGGCATTTCAATGTCTTCTGTAAATATCGTTGAATTTTATCGACTTTGTCATGGCGAGTAAACAAAGAACTTTTTATGAAAGGACTCCAACGCGAAAAACTTCAGAGCCAATCTTAGCTATCTAATCAGAAATCTAAGCAGAAGCTGTGGGAGACTTACTTACTGTTCCTGGTGGATCAATGTGTTTCCTGTGTCACTGATCACAGTGTTGAACTACAAATGTATATTAGTGGGAATATGTTATCAAGCTTTCCCCTGTAAAAAAAAATCTTCGCACATACACTCAATTGACTGGCACCCACTTCTGATACTCTCCAAACTGTTTTTCCTCCAAACCCTTTAACAGGCTGTACAGTTATTTTCTACCTGCCTTCTTCTTCTTTTACCAGTACTGCAATCTTCTTCAGTCTTTTGAAAGAAAAACACAGATTTTCTGTAGTGTAGTCTTGCAGTTTTCCCTTCTTAAAAGAGAGTTTCCACAGTCATAGTTATGTTTACTGGGATTTACAATAGGTCCAAACGCAATACACAAGTTCGAAAATATTTGTTTTTTGTACAACGTTCAGCAGCTGCTCTTCTTACAGATTTAATAGGTTCTAATGCAGCCTCCTTCATAGAGACTACTTGAATTCAGAAAGAGCAATTACGAAAAATTGGTCATCTACTTGCTATGAAACAAACAGGTACCGTACTGCTATGTATTTAGAAATTCTGTTCGTCATTATGGACTTATAAGGGGCTTTGAATGTGAGCCTGAGCTCAAAAGATGTAGCAATGTAAATAAAATGTAATAAAATACAAGTAACATGAATTCACTGAATGGAAATCTGATAAAAGAATAACATGTTATACAAAAATAGTAGTGGAGCGATGTAACCTATTATATGTCATACACAGATCACAGAAAAGAAAAGAGTACGAACACAATGTCTAAAAATTTTGATAAATCAATTAATTTACCCCTTCAAATCCTTCATCCATCCTGAACACACAACTTTACACTCAAAACTTCAATTGTCAACAAAACACGTCCGCATACTAAATGCAGGAACTTTTCTCCGCTAGATGGCACGATCTGTACTGCTAAGAGAACCAGCCTTTCTCCGCAGCGTTGGCACTACTGCAGCCCACTGGCCAGGTGCTCGTATGGCAGTCTTGGCGTAAACTTCAAAGTGTGTGGTGCGAGTGGTGCGCGCGTCAGCTGGCGGGAAGAAATGAAACGGCAAAATGAACGAACCTTAAGTTTATTGTAATTACTTAGTATTCTATAAAATTCAAGCGGGAATGAAGATCAAACGAGGCAGAACGTTAAAGAAGAATAAATATGCCGTTTATTCAGCGCATTGTCGAGCCAATTTACCTGAGCCGGCAGAGTTTGCACAAGGAAGAAAGCGCGTCGGTGGTCACGGAATATGAATTGGAAGCAGTGACGAATAATACACTCAGCAATGCGTTGCGACAGTTGGCTTCGCTAGTTGTTATAGCAAACGACATATTCGATGACCTCGCTAAACAGCTTCAAGATGTTTCCGAAAGGGCGACCAAACTACGGACAAGGATTGACCTCATCGAGGAGAAGGTGTCGGCGTTTGATCCCAAAACTGTCACAGTCCGTAAGTACAATTGGAATCACACACAGTTTTCTTTTCGTATGAGAATAGCTTCATGACATATCAGAAATATCAGTTATGTCAACTTGTTACGTACATAAAATTCCGTGCGAAACTGTGTTTGTTCCATGAACTAAGTAAAACGATTTTGGAGATACCAAAGATAAGTTATTTTTTGTTACATGCCCTTGAAATTCCTCGTAAGCAGAGCCTTTCTCTTTTCTTAGTAACGTTTATTGCCTTGCTGCAACAGGTTTTTACTAAAGCGCTAATTTTACGCAAAAAAATGTAATGTCTCTAAATATTTCCCGTTTCTTATGCTTTACGATGATTATCTTAGTGGACGGACTCCGCGGCATTCGTACATCAAGCACAGCGGTGATGTCCTGAGCTACTTTTTTTTTTTTTTTTTGTTTTTCTTTTCTGTGCTATATTTTTGGCAGTTCTAGCTTGTTTCGCACAAGTCGTGTTGCGCTGCTATTTCATTAATTCCTATAGGACTACTCTATCAGTGCGTTTTCCTGAGTTCTCCACAAAAGAATTTGCCCGTAAGACGCCAAACCAGATTCCTGTGTATGGTGAATCGAGGAGTTTGATAACGCGTAAAAACTGTGTTTTTCTTAACATTTACGTTACCTTCCGTCTCGTTTGATTATTGTTCCGTCGACATCTCAGAGAGGTGATAAAGTAAATTGTAATGTTTCTCAGCGTTCATTCCCGGGGCTGAAAATCACGGCCACTGGTGATCGGCGAACCATTGTTCCATGGTCATTGTTTCGACAGTGTATTATCTTTGACTAAGGACATATAATAACCTTGTTGGTTACGAAATATTCGTTGTTTGTTGAAGGAAGGGCAGAAGCGTCGTTTCTGTGGCAATGGAGTCTAAACATTCACACTCCAATACGCAGGTAAAGAGATAAAATTTCTGCAGCCAAGAAATATTCTCTTCCAAGTACCTATTAAATAAAACCTGTGATAAATGGAAATAATTTTGAAATATCTTAGGCAGGTTTACATTCAGTTACACAGTTCGATAGCTTTGACTTGCGTAGCTTAATGACTTTTAAATAGCAGGTTTACATTCAGTTACACAGTTCGATAGCTTTGACTTGCGTAGCTTAATGACTTTTAAATAGCACACGCAGTTGAAAGGACAGTAGCGATCAGTAGACCGTTCTTCGACATACGCCTAATAGCTTTCAAGTCACGGCTTGGGAACGCATGTCACAGCGAAAAAGAAAGCAATCGCAGAAACCACTGTTTCATCTCTTATGCCTGGTGTGGCAGAAAATTGGTATCGAGTTCAAAAGCCTCTTCATAGTTACGATTGTTAAGAAACCTTTCAGAAGTCTGTAGTTACTGCGATATCAGTTATGTTTCCACCCAACAATAAAAGGTTACACCTTTCGATAGACTAAATATCAACTGTTCTTCTGGTCTTACACGTAAGTCTTGACATGAGAATAGGACTGCAGCAGTTAATAGTGAATCTGACTGTACGGCACGTTTGTATATTTGCGATCGTTTAAAGTTTAATCCCAGTAAAGGGTCCCCTCAGCGAAGTTCTTGCCCCTATTCTAATTTAAATTGTAAGGAACTGATTTGCTTGTCGATACTGAAAATTAGCTGCGTGTGAAATACCGGGGTTGTGTGTAGCAGATACGGAAGCTGCAACAAATGTACGTGTACAGCTTCGATCGTTGCAGACGAACATTGTCACAAAAGATTGCTTATTTTGAACATTTTGTTATATTTCGATGACCTCAAACTGTCTACGAGCAATTTATGTAAACAACAAAACCGCAATATTTGGTGACAATTGATATTTTACATCTCGTCCAGTTGAGCCAGTCCACATACCACATTAATGCTTGAAAACCGTTACGCCTCGCAAAGGGGCCTGAAGATCTGGGACCACTGGGTTAACCAGAGTATTTTATTCAATTTTTTGGCTTGATCCACGAACTAAAATACATGTGATAATGTGTTTCACTGCCCAATGCAGGTCCCTGAATCCGCATTACCTGTATGTCAATGTCGCTGCATCGCTTTCCCAACAGCTTCTCTTGTGGCCTCATGAAACTGGGTGGACTTCGATTGCGACTCTATGCGGAGATGTATATCTGCGAAATGTAAATTATTAGAACCGTTGATGTGAGCCATAAACTCGCCGTCTTCCTTATGAATTTCTTATAACGTTCATACAAGACGCTTGATCTATAGGTGGTAACTAGTGTCGAGTTTGCTCATCTCTGTTGTACTGTATTTAATAGACTCACATCAGGACATCGAGAGCCAATGGATGGTGACAGTGATAGAATAGCTTGTGCTCTGGAATTACGAGTGTTTCAGGAGATATGCGAGACTGCATACTCTCTAAACAGGATACGTACGTTCATTGACGGTAAAGTGGTATTCAGATAAAAAGAAGAATGTTTTTTTTTTTTAACAGAGGGGTGGCAGCAGTGGGTGAATCAGACCTCTGCTGTGAATTTTAAGAATTATGAATGAACAGGAAATATTTTATTATACGAAAATTTCTTACTATCAACCGCAGTGCCAATGAATCGTGTATTCGAGTAGTTGCTGCAGAATTCAGTTTACAGTTCTAGCAAGAATGCTATCTGCATTTGGTTCATACTAAAAGGACTGTTTTCAATGTCCGCCGCCGTAGCGTAGCGGTAGCGTTTCCGCTTGGCAGGTGGGGAGCCCGGGTACGATTACCGGCAGGGGAGTGGGTGTTTTTGTCCTTCATCGTCATTTTCATCATCATTAACCCACAAGTCGCCGAAGTGGCGTCAACTAAAAAGGACCTGCAATACGACGGCCGAATTCCCCGCAGCTCCTCCCGGCCAACAATGCCATCCGCTCATTACATTTCAATTGTTTCACCTAATTCCTCTCAGAAGTCGGTGCTTTTAGACCAGCCGCAACTCAGACAAATATTTGAGTTTACTTTGGAGATAATTAAATAGCGTCACTTTTATACAAAGATGTGCACTAGTTATTAACAGATAATTAGCAGAACACTTATCATTCAGATATCGCTGACATCGTGATCAGAGTTCAAAGCGTAGAAAGGATTCAGAAATTCTTGCACGCACTTTAGTCGCTGTAATGCGAACTTCTTCCTGTCGGTACGCCTACTGCATTCGAAGTTTGAAAAAGTGAGCGGCTTAAATCCTTTCGTGTGAGCCATGTCATTTCATTTGCACCAACTTTCCTAAATTTAAGTTATATTTGAATAATAATTTGTCGGTTCTACGTTATGTTCCATTATATTTTGTTGAATGATGGGCGGCTATCTATATTTAAAGCCTTAGCTGACATGTATAGTTTGCAAAAATCATCGACGCCTGCACCATTGTTCAAGGCATGATATTTAGTAAGCTGATAATAATTGCAAGGGATTTTGGATCACGGTTTTTATGTATACATCATTTTCGTGAAATTTGGAGTAGATATTAATTTTTCAAGTTCTTCGAAGCATTCGAACAACGCACCACGCACATTAAATCGTAGGCAGTAATACAGCTCTAATTTATTATTTTTATTTTTTCAAGTACAACTAGATGTTTCATGTCGAAACGACAAAAAAGGCTCACATCTACGATGTGTTGAAACGGATTCATCTCAATTGTTCTCGTGAAAACGAAAGTTGCAGCCGTCGTAGTATGCTGCAGAACATAACGTTGCGCGTGAAATTGTGTACTGTCGTGCGTATTCGTCAATTCGTATGTTAATATAGCGGAATAACCACACATAGAGACCTAGAGCAGAAGTGAATTGTAGTTATTATAGACTGCCTCCTTTTTTGAACCGTTACGCCATCGGATGCAGTGTGTGTGTGTGTGTGTGTGTGTGTGTGTGTAATGAATTTACGTCTTGTTGGACTACTTTCCTGTTCACCCTCATATAAGCTCTCTCTTATTGGTGTACGCATATAATTATAATCGTGTCTTCATACTCTACGTAAGGAACTGTCCGTGAATATCATTTGGAAGACGTGCTTTTTAGCGTGCTTCCCGATGGACTTATTGTTCGAATTACATCCAATTCTGATCGACCAAGGATAACATAAGTCATAATTTTCTTTATATTTCCAAATTACAGCGAATTTGTGGCCATTTATGTAGCTCGCTTTTCTTCGAAGCAAGATCTATCGCTCAGCAAGTAAAACCGAGAGGCATTTCAGTGTACGCGTAACCGTTCGCAATTTACGTAGAGGTTTCCGGAATCCTTTCAAATGTTGGATAAATCATCATTGACAATTATTGAAAAGATTTCGGGTGAGGCTGAAATGTGATATTCTGAACATATTTTGAAGTTATTTTTGTTACCTGGTATGTAGCACCACTACTTTAAACGATTAGACTTACCTACATAAATGAAACGAATGTCAGATATTGACTGTCTTCATTTGTCCATAGCATTGTGCGAGGCGGCTCCAGAAAGTAAGTTTCTGCGTTTTTTGGAAAACAAATACAATGTAGTTTACATGGAAAACTTTATTGGCAACAGGCACAGCAATGTTTGAGCTATTTTTCGACATTGTCACCCAAAGAACTGAGACACTTGTCTTATCGTGGGATCAACTTTCGTAGAAGTTTATCAAAACTAGACATGATTGTCTTAATAGGATTTCCGCGATCGTTCTTTAAATAAAAATATGACATTTCAGTCTTTGATCGCAAATTTTTTATTTTCAATGACCGGTTTCAGGCTAGCTGCCGATCTTCAGATCTGTTAGACAAAGTTAAAAATATAATTAACAAGAGAGATACATTTACTGATATAATTAACAAGAGAGATACATTTACTGATAGACTAAGATATTTTTATCAGTAAATGTATCTCTCTTGTTAATTATATTTTTAACTTTGTCTAACAGATCTGAAGATGGGCAGCTAGCCTGAAACCGGTCATTGAAAATAAGAAATTAGCGATCAAAGACTGAAATGCCATATTTTTATTTCGTAGAAGTATCATAGAAGTCTGTCCCCTGTGAATGGAACCAGCGTGTGACAGTCGTCAGATCCTTAGTGATAATTTCATGCAACAATGATCGCGATATCCCTGGAAAATGGCAGCTGACCTCCATAACTGTGAAGCGACTGTTCCGGAGGATGCACTGCTGCACCAGCTCAACCAGATGATCATTGATGAGGGACGTCCGCCCACTACGCTCTTCATCATACACACTTTGACGACCTTCGCGAAAATGCCTGCACCAGCGACGCATCATCTGTTTGTTCATGATGATGTAGACCCGACAGAGCTGACGATGTATTTCGATGGGCGCTATATTTTGTGCATTAAGGAACCCTATCACTGACCGAACCTCACAGGTGGCGGGCGAACGAATAACAGAGGGCGTTTGGGGGCACTGCTGCCACGCTACTGGATCTGGGCGGGATCTGTCCGGGAGGCATATGATTGTCACGTCATAGATGTGTTGCGCATGCGCAGTTTTTCCGGCTAAATACGTCTACTTTAAAGGGAACAACATCAGGAATCTTGCTTTCTTGGTGCGCCTCGTAAGTTCCTCCTTCGCACTGCGAAACGGTGAGAATTTTTAGTGGGATTCCGAAGTTATTAAATTTGCAGTAAACAACACTTCCGTGTGAGAGTTATTCAAATGTAAACTGATCAGAGTGCTACAAAACACGTTCCACTGAGATGAAATATTCTTGGCTTCTGCATTAACTTACGTCGCTGGCCGGACGCAATGTTTCAACACGTTACGTCTTCATAGTGACAAGTGCGCCCACTGGGGGTGGAGAAGGGAGGGAGAGGGCAGCTGCCGCCCTCTCCCTGTAATTTGGAGTACAGAGTATTTATTCATAACACGCTTCTAGGAGTGATTTCCCATGATTCTGATAAATATCTCGCTTAGCCAACTGTAGCATTACGTTGCTGGTCGCTGTGGGACAGTACTGTGGTCCTAGCAATTGTTGTATGACTTAAGTTCGTTTGGTTGTCACAATGGCCATGGTAAATAATGGTATTTCTTCGGCGCAGCTGCGTTTTTGAGTTGACTTAAGCTCAAGGCAGAAGCAGCTCTTTGCATGACACTGCTGAAATAGAGCACTCAGTCAATCTTTTTTCCTGTCGATTCCTCATATCTTGTTTTGTCAGAGTGGGATCACACTAACCTTTTAAGTATCAAAGTAAGCTACGTGTAACAAATATTTGAGTGCATAACCTTCAATTCTCTGGGAAGTTTATATTGTCACATAACATTTAGTTTTGTGTCATGACACGTCTCGAAAGCAACCAACTCATTTATGTAAGAAATAGCAATTTTAGAATCTTGCGCTTCCTCCTTCCTCATCCTGTCTAAAATTTTTGGGCGTATAGACAGTAAGATCGTTTGAGATTAGCATTCTCCGTACAATTTTCAAGTAGGTATGTAAATTCTAGTGCAAGAGGTCGTAACAGCTACAAGGCCGGTACGCCTTTTTGCTCCGTTGATTTCGCTTTTCGATTGTGGCTGACTGTTTTGAAAGTAAAATGCAGGTTTCGGTTACTACGTAAGTGCTACAGATAGCTGGCTCGATCCAACAGAGTTAAGTATTATTCTCAGCTTGCAGCTGTACATTTGGCGGACTTGTTATTTTTTACCGAGTATTCCTTTTTACATCTTTCTAACTTTTTATTTGTGTTTATCTGGATTTACTATTTTCTGACTGGGGAGGAAAATTTCCCTATATTTTTTTCATTATTTCTCTTTTCATTATTTCTCTTTTCATTGATGATTCCTCTGAAATAAGAGTTTATTCTTTCCACGTCCTCGTTGCAAGCGCATTATCCGTGTTCCCAGCCTGCATCTCTCGACAGAGGACACGGTTATCTATCATGGCAGTCATCTACCAGCCGCTGTTCATGCACTCCAAGAAGATACTTGACGCGGTGGCAAGGGAGAAGGCGAATCAATTAAAATCGCAAGACTTTGTACAGCTTTGGACCGATAGTCTCGAAAATGGCAAGGAGTTCTAGCAAATTACGAGCTATTTTTAATAAGGATACTTTTCAGTTGTTTTCCAGACGGATTGCTCTTGTGGACTGGCTTGCATCCTGACAACCCGCTGCAGAAAAAAAGACCGTGTCAGGCAAACCTGCTCGTTCACAGGATTAAAGCACTTGCTGTCACCAACAAGCCCGACATGTTTCGTGGTACCGGCAAACCACACGAAGATGAGTAAAACAATGTAGAACGAGAAATATCGTCCACTAAGAATAAAAGTAAGGGAAGGACTGAATTTACCAAACGGAAGCGAAAATGTCTGAAAGAAACAGCATCCCCCTCCCTCTCCAATCCACTTCTTTACATGCCCCCATATCCATAGTCTGCATACTGCGTTCACAGTGGTAGTGCTAAGTGAATTGCTGATAGTGGGGAGTGGATTTTGTACTGTTTTCTACTATGTAAACTAAGACAGTGTAAAGTTGTGACAGCTGTTGCAATTACATTCGTAGTTTTTACGTTACTTGCATGACACCTGAAGTTCCTGTATTTTCCCGAAGTGCAGTTTTTTGATGTTTGTTCTAAAGTGATGTACGAAACACTAATGCCAACAATAATTATTATCAAAAAAATGGTTCAAATGGCTCTGAGCACTATGGGATTTAACTTCTGAGGTCATCAGTCCCCTAGAACTTAGAACTACTTAAACCTAACTAACCTAAGAACATCACACACATCCATGCCCGCGGCAGGATTCGAACCTGCGACCGTAGCGATCTCGCGGTTCCAGTCTGTAGCGCCTAAAACCGCTCGGCCACTGCGGCCGGCTATTATTATCATTATTGTCTCAAAACAATTTATGTAATTACTGATGTAGTCTTCTCGAGTTATCGGTCGGGTCATAGTGTCGTGTTGTCACAACGCTTCACGAATATAATAATTATTGTGTTAAGTTTTAGGCATCTGTGGCACATTAAAAGTTAGAGTGACAGTAAATTTTATGTGAGGTGGGGGAGGGAACAAAGTGTCCCTTTCCCCTGCAGAACCCAACTATGTCTCTGCACTTCGGGATGGGGTGACAAACTGTGAATCCTTACAGATAAGAACCGCAAACGCACAGCTAATCGCTGGTCGTGGTCGTCGAAACTGGGAGTTTCGCAGTCAGTGAATGATATCACGCTGCTGAGAACTACAGAATGCTTTGAAAAGTCGTCAGAACTACATCCACATGCGCCGCAAGCTACCATACGCCAACTGACGGAGGGTCTCTTCCCGTTACACTTGCTTCCGTGCGAGCCCTGATTTATCTTGACGCCTTCGTGGTCCTTAAGCGAGACGTACGCCCGTGGCAGTAGGATCGTTTTGCAGTCTGACTAAACTTTCTCAATAGTGATTCGCGTAAAGAACGTCTTCTTCCCTCCAGGAATTCCCATTTGTGTTCACAGAACATTTCTGTAATAACCGAGTGTCGATCGAACCTACCGGTAACAAATCTAGCAGCACGCCTCTGAATTCCTTCGATGTCTTTCTTTAATCCGACTTGCACACACTTTATGTAAACGTCACTACAGACATCCGGATTTAGGTTATGGCATGTTCGATATGCCTGCCATCATTGGCGATGAGGTGACACAGACGAATAGCGAAAGTCTGTACGACCCGCTGAAGTGTCGGAACATCGATGCTCTCGATGACCTGAATGGCTATTTTCAGCTCAGCAATGGTTTTGGGGTTATTGCTGCACACCTTGTCTTTAATATGGTCTCACGAAAAGGAGTCGCATGTGTTCAGATCCGGAGAATATGGCGGCAGATCGAGACCCATGCCAGTGGCTTCTGGGCACCCCAGAATCAGAATGCGGTCCCAAAGTGCTCCTCCAGTACATCAAACACTCTCCTGCTACGATAGGGTCGAGCTCCGTCTTGCATGAACCACATTGTGTCGAAATCAGGGTCACTTTGGACAATGAGATGACATCATCTTCCAAAACCTTCACGTTCGGTAGTCACCGTGCCACCAAGGAAATTCGCCTGATTACTCCGTGATTGGACATTACATACCACGGAATCACCCGTTGAGGGTGAAGAGACTTCTCGATCGCGAAATGCGGATTCTCAGTCCCCCAATTTTGCTTATTGACGAACCCATCCAAATGAAATTAGGCTTCGTCGCTGAACCAAACCATGCATGCACATACTAATTCCCACCATGCCCCGCGGCCAACCGCGCAATTTGAACGTTCTAACGCAAGCCGTTCAGAAGTTACGACGATTTTATTTCATATAGTTCAGTAGTTATCAGCCTGCAGATAAACTAGTTTGTTAGAACTATCCCAAAAACTGAAGTCGACCAATCACCTTCCCTACAAACGACCTGAGGTGCTAAAAAAAATTAAAAAAAGAAGGTTCAAATGGGTCATCATTCCCCTAGACCTACTTAAACCTAACTAACCTAAGTACATAATACACATCCATGCCCGAGGCAGGATTCGAAACTGAGACAGTAGCGGTCGCGCGGTTCCAGACTGAAGCGCCTAGAACCGCTCGGTCTCAGCGGCCGGCCTTTAGTTGCTGCTTCCATTTCGTGTCTCTTTGCAGTCGAACCGACTGCTTCATTCAGCTCACCACTAATACTGTATTTTAATGTTACAGGAGTTTCTTTTTTTAGGCATCTTCATTAACTTACTTTTGCCCGCATGTAGAGCAAACTGCCATGTCAAATAGAAATTCCATCGAAGTCATCCTGCACTCTCCTACAGTCGTTCAACGGTGATGATCTGGTTGGTGGGGTGCTCATCGGCATGGTTGTTGGCGCCCGTACATTTTTTTCCTCAGTCCAGTCTTACCATTTCCGAAGTAATGATGGAATGATGAGGAAAACACAAACAGCCAATCTCCGGGTGGAGAAAATCCCCGGCCCGTCGGGGAATCGAACCCGACACCCCGTGATCCAGCGGCAGCAACTCTAGCCACTAGACCACGAACTGCGGACTCGTTCAACGACGGCACCAACTCCTACCCTGCAGTGTCATTTATTTATTGTTCCGTGGGACCAAATTAAAAAGTCTCCACGGTCATGGAACGAGTCAATACATGAAATTATAACACGATAGTAGAAACAGATAAAATGAAATATACGAAACATATTCAGGCGACAAGCCGTAAATTTAAATAAAGAAAATCAACAAAGTAACACTGGAATTTGCTTAATTTTTCAGCTCTTCCAGGAGCTCCTCGACAGAATAGAAGGAGTGAGCCATGAGGAAACTCTTCAGTTTGGACTTAAAAGAGTTTGGGCTATTGCTAAGATTTTTGAGTTCTTGTGGTAGCTTATTGAAAATGGATGCAGCAGAATACTGCACTCCTTTCTGCACAAGAGTCAAGGAAGTGCATTCCACGTGAAGATTTGATTTCTGCCTAGTATTAACTGAGTGAAAGCTGCTAACTCTTTGGAATAAGCTAATATTGCTATCAACAAACGACATTAAAGGAAACATAAACTGTGAGGGCAATGTCAGAATTCCCAGACTATTGAATAGGGGTCGACAAGAGGTTCTCGAACTTACACCACATATAGTTTTTGAGCCAAAAATACCTTTTTTGAATCAGAAGAATTACTCCAAAAAATAATACCATACGACATAAGCGTATGAAAATATGCGAAGTAGACTACTTTTCGTGTTGAACTGTTACTTATTTCAGATACTGTTCTAATGGTAAATAAAGCAGCATTTAGTTTCTGAACAAGTACCTGAACATGGGCTTTCCACAACAGCTTACTATCTATCCGAACGCCTAGGAACTTGAACTGTTCCGTCTCGCTTATAATATGCACATTCTGTCTGATCAAAATATCGGTTCTTGTTTAAATGTGAGTTAGAAACTGGAAAAACTGAGTCTTACTGTGATTTAGCATCACATTATTTTCCACAAACCACGAACTTATTTCATGAACTACATTATTTGACACTTCATTTAGCGTATGGCTAATACAGACATATCATGAAATTAAATTACCTATACATATGTACATGTTGACACACAACAAACTTAAGTTTGTCTTTACAACTGAATATCCAGTCCTTCAATCCAGCGCACTGCATCTGGAGTTGCTAGCAGGAAGTCCTCTTTGGCGCCGTGACAGGCTCGAATCCCGCATTCACTGACAATGTGGTGAACAGTCTGGTATGGAGCCCCGCAGTCACAAGCTGGATCAGGCAGCTTCTTCCACTTAAAGAGAGCATCCCTGCATCGCCCATGGCCGGTACGGATTCTGTTGAGAGTAGACTAGGTCTTGCGTCGTAAGTCGAATCCACTTGGAAGTTTAGCACCTGAGAAGATGTTATGCAGGTGCACATCTGTCACTGCTTCCCACCGACCTTTCCATTCTTCAAGAGGTTTGAAATTCTTAGCAACCATGTCAGCAGCATCGCACAGAGTTGGATGACGTGATTTCAGTCTCTTGCTATTTAAAAGTGGCAGGTCGCTATGCACGGGTAGGTTAGAATTCCTGGAGATCTTGTGGAATTCTCTCATAAGGGCAGTACATCTGCGTAGATCAGGAGGCATTATACCGGTTAACAGTGGAAGCCAATAAACTGGAGTAGATCTGATTGCGCCAGATATTATGCGCATTGTTGTATTCAGCTGGGTATCAACAAGCCTTGTATGATGACTCTTCATCTAAGCAGGTGCACAATACTCAGCACTTGAGTACACCAAGCCCAGAGCTGAAGATCGCAGGGTGGTTGCTGAAGATCCCCAGCTAGTTCCGCCTAGCTTATGGAGGATGTTGTTTCGAGTCCTCAGCTTTTGAGCTAAGTTAAGAAGGTGTTGTTTGAAGCATAGTGTACGATCCAGGATGACACCAAGATATTTTGGGTTCCAATTATGACGAAGAATTCTACCTCTGAAACTTACTTCCAATTTTACGTTCGCCAACTGGTTATTTAGATGGAAGCAACACACTTCTGTTTTACTCACACTGGGTTGGAGTCTCCAGATTTTGAAGTAATTATCTAATGCAGACAGGTCATTAGCTAATCTCTTCTGTTGTCTTCATTTCCTGGTGTTTTACGGCTAGAGCCAGGTCATCGGCATAGCAGTATTTTCTGGACGAAGTGTCAGGTAGATCAGATAGATATAGGTTGAACAGTAAGGGTGAGAGAACTGATCCTTGAGGCAATCCGTTGTTCAGCTTCCTCTCCTTACTTATGTTGCTTCCAGTGATTACCTGGAACTTCCGATCACTTAGCATGCTGTTAATCAGTCGAGCCATTGTTCTGCAGGGTATGATGCGGAGAAAATTGTAGATAAGGGCTTCCCTCCACACAGTGTCGAAGGCGGCAGTTAGATCAACAAATGCCACAGATGTTTTCTGCTTCATTTGGTATCCTGACTCTATGAAGGATGTGAGAGACAATACTTGGTCGCAGCAGGTGCGCCCTGGTCTGAAGCCTGCCTGATCAACTGGAACGTTCTCTAAGATAGCGCTACTTATTCTGTTATATATTAGCCTTTCAAAAAGCTTGTAGCAGCAGCTGAGTAGGGAAATGGGGCGATACTGTTTCAATATTACACACAAGATCCTTCACTACCAAGCTGGTGTCATCAACAAACAGAAATAGTTCTGAATCATCTGTAATACTAGCAGGCATATCATTTATATAAATAAGAAACAGCAGTGGCCCCAGCACTGACCCTTGGGGAAAACATCAGAAAACAATCGCAGATTTCTGCTCACCGTTTCCATCACGTCATTTATGTGTATAGGGAACGAGAGCGGTCCTCTGACACGTACCCATGGCGCTCCTGACGTGGCAGCCATTGGCGAGGAAGGGTGCCGTGTACCACGCCAGTGGAGGCCCCCAGGGGTGGGATACAGTTCCGGCGGCGGGGCGTCTGGCCATTGAAGCGAGCGGAAGGCCGGAAGCTGGCGGCTTGCAACCCGACACCAGCTTCCGTTAGGTAGGCGAGCCGTGCCGTACCGCCCCGTCCCGTCCTGCTGAGCACCGACGGCTCCAGTGTTTCGCGGTTTTTTCTCGTACTCGCCACCACTGCTCCTGTTGCTAGACCATTCGCCTCCCGATCTCTCTTGTCACTGCCCCTTCACCAGATTTCTTACAACGTTGCCCACAGGCCAAAATATCTTTCTCTAAATCCAACCTAGTCACTCTGTCAAGAGGTTGTTCGTGGATGATGCCTTTATACACTGAAGCGCCAAAGAAACTGGTTTAGGCATGCGTATTCAAATATGTAAACAGGCAGAATTCGGCGCTGCGGTCGGCAACGCCTATAGAAGACAAGTGTCTGGCGCAGTTGGCAGATCGGTTATTGCTGCTACAATGGCAGGCTATCGATATTTAAGTACCGGGTGATCAAAAAGTCAGTATAAATTTGAAAACTGAATAAATCACGGAATAATGTAGATAGAGAGGTACAAATTGATGCACATGCTTGGAATGACATGGGGTTTTATTAGAAACAAAAAAATACAAACGTTCAAAAAATGTCCGACAGATTGCGCTTCATCCGATCAGAATAGCAATAATTAGCATAACAAAGTAAGACAAAGCTAAGACGATGTTCTTTACAGGAAATGCTCAGTATGTCCACCATCATTCCTCAACAATAGCTGTAGTCGAGGAATAATGTTGTGAACAGCACTGTAAAGCATGTCCGGAGCTATGGTGAGGCATTGGCGTCGGATGTTGTCTTTCAGCATCCCTAGAGATGACGATCGATCACGATACACTTGCGACTTCAGGTAACCCCAAAGCCAGTAATCGCACGGACTGAGGTCTGTGGACCTGGGAGGCCAAGCATGACGAAAGTGGCGGCTGAGCAGACGATCATCACCAAACGACGCGCGCCAGAGATCTTTCACGCGTCTAGAAATATGGGGTGGAGCGCCATCCTGCATAAACATCGTACGTTCGAGCAGGTGTTTATCAGCCAGGCTGGGGTTGATGCGATTCTGTAACATATCGGCGTACCTCTCACCCGTCACGGTAGCAGTTTTGCTGTCCAGCGCCATCTGTCGGACATTTTGTGAACTACTTTTTTTTTGCTTCTTATAAAACCCCATGTCATTCCAAGCATGTGTGTCAATTTTTACATTATTCCGTGGTTTATTAAGTTTTCAAATTTATACTGACTTTTTTATCACCATGTAAGTTTGAACGTGGAGTTATAGTCGGCGCACGAGCGATGGGACGCAGCATCTCCGAGGTAGCGATGAAGTGGGGATTTTCCCGTACGACCAATTCACGAGTGTACCGTGAATATCAGTAATCTGGTAAAACATCAGATCTCCGACATTGCTGCGGCCTGAAAAAGATCCCGCAGGAACGGAAATTTAGAGAAACGGCATGCGAAGCTGACTGCAGAAAGAGTCTACTGCCCCCAACATATATTTCCCGTAACGACCACGACGATGAGGTAATATAAATTAGGTTTCTTACGAAGGCATACAGATTGTCGTTTTTCCCTCGCCCTGATTGCGAATGGAATAGGAAAAGATGTGACTAGTGTGAGAGGAGGAAAATATTACAGTTTAACGTCCCGTCAACGACGAGATAATTAGAGACCTTCAGTTGACTGCAACAAGAACAGATCGTAGATAGAATGACATCTCTACCATATTTATTCAGTTGGTAACAGCAAATACCGGCTTTTGGCCTCATCGTAGCCGACGTCTGAATCTTCGTAGTTTAGAAATGGAATTACTGCGAATAACGTGACTGTAATGGGACTATATGAAAGCAGCTGGAACCTTTTTTTATGACTATTTCATCGCCAGCTTTAATAATCTTGAAACTTCCTGGCAGATTGAAACTGTGTGCCGGACCGAGACTCGAACTCGGGACCTTTGCCTTTCTCGGGCAAGTGCTCTACCAACTGGGCTACCCAAGCACGACTCACGCCCCGTCCTCGCAGCCCTAATTCCGCCAGTACCTCGTCTCCTACCTTCCAAACTTTACAAAAGCTCTCCTGCGAACCTTGGAGACGAGGTACTGGCGGAATTAGGGCTGCGAGAACGGGGCGTGAGTCGTGCTTGGGTAGCTCAGTTGGAAGACGGCACGGTAGCTCAGCGTGTTCGGTCAGAGAGCTGGTTGGCCTCTGTAATAAAAAAACTGAGTCGAAAGATCAACTAACGAACTTTAACGGATGTCATGTGACGTCCGCAACGACCAAACACAACGATAAACAACGAACAAAATGAAAAAAAAGTTGGTAGAGCACTTGCCCGCGAAAGGCAAAGGTCTCGAGTTCGAGTCTTGGTCCGACACACAGTTTTAATCTGCCAGGAAGTTTCATATCAGCGCACACTCCGCTATAGAGTAAAAATTTCATTCTGTAACAATCTTTCTTATGGAAGTAGTGTAGGATTTTATGATGCGGAACAGCAGTAAAAACGGTCAAGCTTCCAGATGGTACACCATTGCAGCGGACGAAACACGTCGCAATCGAATTATCTTACTACTCTATTCAACCAGCATTTGGATATTCCTTCTTAAGACAGAGTTTAATATTAGGGACGAGCTTCTTACATCGTAAAAAAAAAAGAAAAAAAATTGCCTGACGCAAGAAGCGTCTCACATTTTGTGAAGTTTCGCTGGCAAAGTGTGTTTACTACACGACCTCCCACAAGCTTGAAGAGATAATTTGTGATGTATAAAGTGCCCTCACATCCATGGACAAGCCTTTCCCTGATCCGCGCTTGTAATCACCTCCAGTATGGTAGAACGAACGTAATTGGGTGGAAGACATCGAGGAAATGAATAAAAGGGCGTATTGCGTATTTGAAATTTAAATGACTTAATTTAAAAGTGAACTGATTGCTGCACCCATAATTCAGTGTTCTACGTTTCTGTCTTCCTTTTTCTCGGCCACTGCTAAGGAATGTGGATGAAGATGATTGGCTTTTCAGTGAACGTCGTGAACCCCAGTTAAGTACCTTTGAAGGGATCTGTGCGGCTTCAATAAAAGCTTTAACTAATCAGCAGCTTACGTAGGAGAGACTGCATACAAAAATTGTAGTGGACTGACAAGGCAGCCAGTCCACAGTGAAGTAGCCGAAAGGGCACGCGTCAACTCACGCCGTCTGACGTGAAGTCTGGAACAGGATAAGTTATGAATGTGATAAAGAAAAGAACGTAGCTACTAGAACACTTAACTTTTATATTGTCCTTTGGTATACAGCATTCTTGATGATACAAGTGAGACTCATTAAGATACATGCAATGGTACAAATGGCGCCTTGCTAGGTCGTAGCCATTAACTTAGCTGAAGGCTATTCTAACTGTCTCTCGGCAAATGAGAGAAAAGGCTTCGTCCGTATAGTCGCTAGCAACGTCGTCGTACAACTAGGGCGAGTGCTAGTCAGTCTCTCGAGACCTGCCGTGTGGTGGCGCTCGGTCTACGATCACCCAGTGGCGACACTCGGGTCCGACATGTACTAATGGACCGCGGCCGATTTAAGCTACCACCTAGCAAGTGTGGTGTCTGGCGGTGATACCACAATTTTTTTTTTCAGATTTAAGTATTTCGCGTCACTCGTAGTACTTATGGAAGAATAAAAGAAGATAAAAATTATGAGTTCGTGCTAAGAGTAGGGGCGTCATTTGAGAAGTTTGGTGCCCTGCACATTCGTGATCACTACAGTACTGACACCCCTCTGACAAGGGAACCTCCCTATCGCACCCCCCCCCCCCCCCCAGATTTAGTTATAAGTTGGCACAGTGGATAGACCTTGAAAAACTGAACACAGATCAAGCGAGAAAACGGGAAGAAGTTGTGTGGAACTATGAAAAAAATAAGCAAAATATACAAACTGAGTAGTCGATGCGCAAGATAGGCAACATCAAGGAGAGTGCGAGCTCAGCAGCGCCGTGGTCCCGTGGTTAGCGTGAGCAGCTGCCGAACGAGAGGTCGCCGGCACGGTAGCTCAGCGTGTTCGGACAGAGAGCTGGTTCGCCTCTGTAATAAAAAAAACTGAGTGAAAGAATCAACAACGAACTTAAACGAATGTCATGTGAAGTCCGCAACGACTAAACACAACGATCAACAACGAACAAAACGCAAAAAAAGTCTTTGGTTCAAGTCTTCCCTCGAGTGAAAAGTTTAATTTCTTTATTTTCGCAAAGTTATGATCTGTCCGTTCGTTCATTGACGTCTCTGTTCACTGTAATAAGTTTAGTGTCTGTGTTTTGCGACCGCACCGTAAAACCGCGCGATTAGTAGTCGAAAGGACGTGTCTCTCCAATGGGAACCGAAAACATTTGATCGCAAGGTCATAGCTCAACCGATTCCTCCACAGGAAAACACGTCTATACATTCTATACGACACTGGTGACGGCATGTGCGTCACATGACAGGAATATGTTGTCGACCCACCTAACTTGTACACTTGGCGAATGGGTAAAAAGATTCTTCTACCTTGCCCGATTTAGGTTTTCTTGTGGATGTGATAATCACTCGCATCGGACGGACAGATAATAATTGTCTGAAAATAAAAAATTAAAATTTTCACTCGAGGGAAGTCTTGTACCAAGGACCTTTCGTTCCACAGTACCACGGCGCTCCTGAGCTCTTGTTATACTTGATGTTGCCTATCTTGCGCATGGACTACTCCGTTTGTATATTTTGCTTATTTTTTTCATAGTTCCACACAACTTCTTCCTGTTTTCTCGAGTGATCTGTGTTCAGTTTTTCAAGGCCTATCCACTGTGCCAACTAATAACTAAATCTGAGGGGGGTGCGATGGGGAGATTCCCTTGAGAGTATTTACGTCGTTTGGTCGTCTGATGACGTTCTACAATGTTGTGTGTGATAGTTTGCCACTGTGATAAAAATTGCACAGTGAAGCGGCAGAAAAAAGAGTAATTTGGTTAGTATGCATTATAATTACAGATAGGCTGCCGGTAACTTCACTCCTGTGCACAGAACGACGACTCCCACGTCGTTGCAGAGAGAGCTGTGAAATTATTTCGTCTTTACCGTGCCCTTTACTCAGTCGCTATAGAAAGGGCTCCTCCAGCGCCAACAAAACGAACGCGAGAAGTTCCTGAAACAAAATGTTGCTGTAAATACGAGGTTTGGAGCTTTAATAGTGGCAACTATTTCTTTACAGCTCGTACAAAATAGATACGTGTTTCAAAGTTTTACTGACCTTCAAAGTAGTCACCAGCATTGTGTATAACCCGTTGCCAGCGATGTGGAAGTCGTAGGATACTTTTAGCAGTGCCAGTTGTGTTGACAGTTCGAGCGGCGCGGTCTATTGCCCGACGAATATGTCGCAGTTCTGAAGCGGATGCTGTGAAGTGTTTCCTTCAGTTTAGAAATAGAGTTGAACTCACGAGGGCTTAAGTCAGGGGACTGCAGTAGGCGGTATAGCACTTAGCAGCCCCACCAGTCAAACAAATCAGTAACAGCTTGCACTGTACGTGCTTGAGCATTGTCCTGCAAAATGATGATCAGGTCCTGCAGAAAGTGTCATCACTTCTTTCTCTATGCTGTTCATTTTTGGAACACAGCCAACGACCAGCTTAGAGACAGAACTGCTGACACTTTCTGCGGGACAATGCTCAAGCACGTACAGTGCAAGCTGTTACTGATTTGTTTGACAGATGGGGCTGCTAAGTGCTATACTACCTACTGCACTCCCCTGACTTAAGCCCTCGTGAGTTCAACTCGATTTCTAAACTGAAGGAAACACTTCACGGCATTCGCTTCAGAACGGCTACAATTTCGTCGGCCACCAGGTCGCGCCGCTCGAATTGTCAACACAACTGGCACTGCTAAGAGTATCCTACGACTTCCACATCGCTAGCAACGGGTTATACACAATGCTGGTGACTACTTTGAAGGTCAGTAAAACTTTAAAACATGTATATATTTTGTATGAGCTGTAAATAAATAGTTTCCACTATTAAAGTTACAAAATGGTTCAAATGGCTCTGAGCACTATGGGACTCAACATCTTAGGTCATAAGTCCCCTAGAACTTAGAACTACTTAAACCTAACTAACCTAAGGACATCACACACATCCATGCCCGAGGCAGGATTCGAACCTGCGACCGTAGCAGTCCCGCGGTTCCGGACTGCAGCGCCAGAACCGCTAGACCACCGCGGCCGGCAAAGTTACAACTATCGTATGTCAAAACGAGAGATAATTCGCTCCGCGTGGTACAGTAAAATAAGAACCACCTACTATTGCACAAATTATGGGGCATTGTGAAACGCAACTGCAGTAACCAATGCTGTTATGTTGGTCTGATGACATCCCCTCCCAATCAAATTGTAGGGTGTATTATTCCTCTCCAGAAGTCAGTTGGCGCCGACGCTACAGCCTGAATTACCAATATTGACCCCACTTAACCACGCTAACAATGAAACGACCGATGTTTACTATTAGGACTCCGCTTCTCGTATTGTGCATGCGTACTGGCCACTTTCCTATTACGACGGTTCTCGCCCCGCTGACAACGGGTAGTAGACGTTTTTACCTGTCTATTGCGATGTCAATAGTAAGCAGTGGCTCCCGGGTTTCGGCAACAATTTCTGTGTAGTGATTTCAGTAGCAGGCATTGATTCCAGTATAACACAACTCTGTTTAGTCATAGGACTTACACTGCAAGGAATTTACAATGTCAGATCACAGATATGAACATCAGATCGAAGACATAACAGAGGCGTTTTTATGGACGCATAATAAAGGGGAGTGGCTATGATGTCACAAATGTGAAGCTGACGTCCGCCATGTCAAAAAAAAAAAGGTTCAAATGTGTGTGAAATCTTATGGGACTGCTAAGGTCATCAGTCCCTAAACCTACACACTACTTAACCTAAATTATCCTCGGGACAAACACACACACACCCATGCCCGAGGGAGGACTCGAACCTCCGCCGGGACCAGCCACTCCGTCATGACAGTTGCCCTAAACATTAGTATCTGGTAGAAGTGTTTTGATAATAAATGCCAGCGTTTGTCATTTACAGGTGTACTAATCAATCTAATTTTAAGTGTAAAGTTGTCGTACAAGCAATACTATCTTCTATACACATGGTTATTGATTGCGCTGTTTACTTTTACTGTAGTGGTTGTATTTCTGTCATTTGACTTTATATTTCCTGTCAGTCCAATTCGAAAACCTCTCTGCCAAAATACTGTAAGAAGGAAAGATTGGAAACTAACCAAACGTAGCAAAATATGTTCTCAGCTCTTTTGTGAAGAGGTCGTAGACTGAACATCAGTTTCGTATACCCGTGTTAAGGAAAATGCTGGATTACGAAAGGAGCCTTTCCACGTCAACATACTTTTTTCTTCGTGGTTATTCGAAACTTGTAACGAAAATAAAGTTACATTAGCGAAGCGAAATGCGTCGTATTACTGGACAAAATACGCATTTAACACCGGATCAACGTATGAAAATGCGTTCCTGACGCTGTTATTCACGAAAGCACTGTAACATTTGCTATTTAAACAACTGCTACGTGTACGGAAATTAAGAACAAGAAACGACATTGAACAACAGTTGACTAATGCTTTGGGGCATCTAACATGGCGGCGCCGGCTTCAGAGCTACGTACTGTGAAAGTCGGCAGCGCCATCTCCCTTATCATACACTGAAGCGCCAAAGAAACTGGTATAGGCATGCATATTCAAATATAAGGGGAGAATAAGGCGCTGCGGTCGGCAACGCCTCTGTAAGACAACAAGTGTCTTGCGTAGTTGTTAGATCGGTTACTGCTGCTACAATGGCAGGTTATCAAGATTTAAGTGAGTTTCAACGTGGTGCTATAGAGGGCGCACGAGCGATGGGACACAGCATCTCCGAGGTAGCGATAAAGTCGGGTTTTTTCCGTACTACCATTTCGCGAGTGTGCCGTGAATATCAGGAATCCGGTAAAACACCAAATCCCCGGGATCGCTGCGGCCGGAAAAAGATCCTGCAAGAACGGGACCAACGACGACGGAAAAGAATCGCACAACTTGACAGAAGTGCAATCCTTCCTCAAATTGCTTCAGACTTCAATGTTGGGCAATAAACAAGTGTCGGCGTGCGAACCACTCAACGAAACATCATCGATATGGGCTTTCGGAGCCGAAGGCCCATTCGTGTACCCTTGATGACTGCTCGATACAAAGCTTTACGGCTCGCCTGGGCCCGTCAAACATTGGAGTTTTGATGACTGGAAGCTGTTGCCTGGTCGGATGAGTCTCGTTTCAAATTGTATCGAGCGGATAGACGTGTACGGGTATGGAGACAACCTCATGAATACATGGACCCTGCATGTGAGCTGGGGACTGTTCAAGCTAGTGGAGGCTCTGTAATGGCGTGGGGCGCGTGCAGTTGAAGTGATGTGGGATCACTGATACGTCTAGATAGTAGTCTGACAGGTGATACGTAAGCATTCTGTCTGATCACCTACAACCATTCATGTCCATTGTGCGTTCCGGAGGACTTGGGCAATTCCAGCAGGACAATACGACCCACCACACGTCCAGAAATGCTACAGACTGGCTCCAGGAACACTCTTCTGAGTTTAAACTCTTCCGCTGGCCGCCAAACTCCTCAGACATGAACATTATTCAGCATATCTGAACGTACTGTTCAGAAGAGATCTCCACCCCCTCGTACTCTTACGGATTTATGGAGAGTCCTGCAGGATTCATAGTATCAGTTCCCTCCAGCACCACCTCAGACATTTGTCGAGTCCGTGTGACGTTGTTTTGCGGCACTTGTGCGTGCTCGCGGGGGCCCCACACATTAGGCAGATGTACCAGTATCTTTGGCTCTTCTGTGCCTTCATGCGCGTATTAGTACTCTTATGTTGATTTATGGGCAGCTTTGCTGCAAAAGTAGCTGTAAGCATACGCTGCTGTGTTCTCGTGTAACTACTTCGTGTGTGACTCGAATCTTGACATTTTCAGGCACCTTTAAAGGATGGCACTTAAAAGTCTGCAGGAAATATTTGAGTGGCGTCGATTGGACGCGATTAAGCGTCACCGGAAGTGGTCTGCGCCTCTTTTTGCGTTATGCTAGCGGCTGCGAAGCACCGTCTCGCGCCGGGCACAAGAATGCGGCAGTACGAGGAGATTTTATCCGCAGATGGCCGGCGTTGTCTGACGGGGTCTCCGCGGCCGCCGCGTGTGTCTGACAAGGTTAGTGCGGAGCCAAGAGGCATTCCGTTTGCGGTCCAGTTAGCGGACTGCGCCGTATGGAAGAGGGGGAGATTATGCTAGGACGAAGAGAGCGCGGAGGTGAACGACCTCTAGCTCACTACAACTGCGCCTTCCGCTTCCAGATTTATTAGTAGCGTTTGGACTTGAGATAAAAGAGCTCTAAATACTAATTCAGAGTTGAATTCTATTAGTAAACTTAGTATGCCAGTAAGAATATCAGGTTCTTTATTCTTAAGTAAATAATAAATCCCTGGTAAGACCAAACTAAACAAAGGAGTTGTTTCCGAGTTTGAAAAGCAACTTGTTTCTGATGGACATTCGGATGTGATAAGATACTTCTGTTTAGTGAAGCAACAACAGTCGTATTCTCGTACATCTTTTAAACAATTGTTCTCAAGAAACAGAGTATGAGGA
Organism: Schistocerca nitens; assembly: GCF_023898315.1. NCBI lineage: Eukaryota > Metazoa > Arthropoda > Insecta > Orthoptera > Acrididae > Schistocerca > Schistocerca nitens. The sequence continues at coordinate 113,512,149 of NC_064614.1, read as the reverse complement.
ATCTTCTGCGACTTAGAGACCTAGCGGAAGAAATTCACGTTTTAACATCTCGTCGACATGTGGGTACATAAGAGGCTGGGCGCCAGATTAGGTTGAGAAAAGGAATCAGCCGTACACTATCAAACGACTGATTTATTTACTGAGACTTTGATGAATACAGAGGTTTCTCTACAACATAACAATATACTGGGAACGTAATATGATGAGTGTTACATGCAGTCTCTTCGACATGTTCCTCAGGTACATCGATCTTGCGCATCCTCTGCGTCTGCTCGAAATCTGCTCATTGTCATCTGTGCGTTTTGGAGCCAGGTAGTCATCGCTCGTTTTGTTCTTCTCCTACCTCCCCCCCCCCCTCCCCACCCCCCAGTGTCCCACCCAGTATCAGGTTTCGGTATTCGTCTTTCCTGCAGCTTCTTGCTTGTCCGCACCATATATATCCTAACTGAAACTTTTTGGCAGACTAAAGTTATGTCCAGACTGGGTCCCGAACCAGGTACCTTGCCTTCTGCTGGAGTTTCTGTTACCAACTGAGCTGTCCAGACACAACTCAGTTTCAAATCTGCCGCTACCTTACGCGTAAAAGGTAAGATTTTTTTTTAGTCCTCTCTCTTCTGACCGGTTTGATGCGGCCGGCCATGAATTCCTCTTCTATGCCAACCTCTTCATCTCATAGTAGCACTTGCAACTTACGTCCTAAATTATTTACTGGATGTATTCCAGTCGTTCTTCCTCTGCCGTTTTTACCCTTGACAGCTTCCTCTAGTATGATGGAAGTCATTCCCTGATGTCTTAACATATGCCCTATCATCCTTTCCCTTCTTCTTGTTAGAGTTTTCCACATATTCCTTTCCTCTCCGATTCTGCGCAGGAACCTCCTCATTTTTTACCTTATCAGTCCACCTAGTCTTCAACAATCTTCTGTAGCACCAGCCGGCCGATGTGGCCGTGCGGTTCTAGGCGCTTCAGTCTGGAACCGCGTGACCGCTACGGTCGCAGGTTCGAATCCTGCCTCCGGCATGGATGTGTGTGATGTCCTTAGGTTAGTTAGGTTTAAGTAGTTCTAAGTTCTAGGGGACTGATGACCAAAGATGTTAAGTCCCATAGTGCTCAGAGCCATTTGAACCATTTTTTTCTGTAGCACAACATCTCAAATGCAGCTGCTACTGGGTTCGAATCCTATCCCGGCCACAGTTTAAATCTGCCGGCATGTCTCAAAACTTCGCACACTCCCGTGGAGAGTGAAAACTGCTTTCTGGATATTCATTAATTTTTTTGGAGGAGGAGACTATTTTCCACTCATCAGTGTATCTGACGGCTGCTACGACTGGAGAAAGTCTCTACAATTCTGATATGTAGCAAGAAGCAACTAGATGCGTTTAAATTGGTAGCTTCGGTTAGGGAAATCCATTCCGCCAAAACATTCGATTATAAATTGATCTATGATTCGTTTATCCCATGAGGAGCTGCAGGATGTTCTTAAGGCCTTGGGTGAAAACTAGACCGGGGGTAACAGGTCCAGACTTAGGCAAGTGCCTTATGTCCCTTCAAGATGTGATGGCAGAGTTCAAGACTGTAATCTGTTTACGCTGGAGAGGATATGCGTGACAGGAGAAGATACAAACTTACAGGTTAATCTTTTCCGTAGACTAAACAGCGTTAATCCTATAGTTTATTTATGTTGGTCATACGTAGTTAAAATGTAGCTGGGCTGTCGGACTTCAAAGTAAACAACACAATACCAAGTGTTTCTTGAATAGCTTGTACGCCGGCCGCGGTGACCGAACGGTTCTAGGCGCTACAGTCTGGAACCACGCGACCGCTACGGTCGCAGGTTCGAATCCTGCCTCGGGCATGGATGTGTGTGATGTCTTTAGGTTAGTTAGGTTTAAGTAGTTCTAAGTTCTAGGGGACTGATAACTTCTGAGGTCAAGTCCCATAGTGCTCAGAGCCGTTTGAACCAATTTTTTTGAATAGCTTGTACAACTGTTCAAGAAAAACTTGACGTGATGTTTATTGTAAAGTTCAGCCACGGTGAAAAACACAACAAAGGGGTATCCTAACCAAAATAAGGACAACCTATACGGAAGATTATCATTAAAAAATTGTTTCGTATGGAGATCCTGGTAAAACTAAAAGAAATTCGTCTACTTGACGATCTGAATATTTTGCTCACGATTCGTGGTAAACGTCATATACTTTTACCGGCGTTACACTGTTCTACACCTTGAACTAGACGTCATTGAATCCAGCGCATTACAGATCGCGGATGCCTTCGCTACCCCACGTAATTCACTGTGTGCCAGCGATGATACAGCTGTTCTCGCAGCAGCGTTTGTCTGCGCCTTTTCCTCTTTTCGTTCCGGCGGCCTGCACTCCCAGATGATCCACGCTGATGCCAGAGAAGAAGAAACCCGCGCAGCAGCAGTAAAGAGGACTCCGAGCAACAGTTCCGCACGGCCTCTCCGCGTAATGACGGCTTCTGCGGCCGCTCACTGTGGGAGGAGAGATTATCAATTTCCTGCCCCGTCTGCGTGAAAGTTCTCTCAGGAATGCGGCCGCCCACGACGGAGGTTTTGTCGGCAAACGGCTGCTGCCGAGGGCTCTTCACCCACGCAGCACGCGCTCACAGCATCTAAACAGAGGTACCCGTCAGAACAGGAGGAAAGTCGTGCCAAGCGATGCCGACTTTTTAGCTAGCCTCACTTCCGACTGCTCCTCACGAATTTCAATCTTTTCTGTAGCTGATGCGCTAGAATATAGTTGTTACACATTAAATGTCCAAAGGAACTTTATCATAGTAATTCAGAATAACACAGGCACTGCAATATCGTATTTAGCTATGGGCGTATGGCCACACAGTGGCCCATTACCCTAACCTGTACAAGGCTCCTCCTGTCTACAGAATTACTGCAACCATTTCAAATGCATCTATCCTCTTCATATCTGAACTATATCGCCAACGTTTCACTTTCGTACAAGGCCACACTCCAGTGAAAAATCTTCACAAAAGACGTACAAACATTATTTATATATTAATTTTTTAATAAATTTCTCTTTTTCAGAAACACTTTTGTTGCTGTTATCGATCCGCATTTTACGTGCTTTCTGCCTCGGCCATCGTCAGCTATTTTGGCTCCCAAATAGCAAAACTGCGCTGAAATTTCGGAAATTCGCCATTTCTAAGGTGCTGAATTTTAGTCGTTGGGTGGACAAGCTTAATGTTCATAATTCGGTACCTTGTCGGTCCTAAGTATTTTTCTGCTACTTAACGAAGACTTTCACGTGTCGTAAGATTTCAAAAAGAGCGAATAAGTTAACTTACAGTAGGATTCGATCTGCACGGCATATTTATTTATAAATGAGTAGGTGAACCGATTTTCCAATCGACAGAGGGATATACCGTCTCCAAGTGAACGACGTCTAGTAGAGAACTAGCCCAGATTAATTTCAGGCTCATCCCCGACTTTTTTAGGGATTGATTTTAATGGGCCTTCTCCTTTTTTGTCGTCGGTCTTCTATGTAAATTGAAGGTCGAGAGGGTAAGAAAGGAAATGGAAGGGATCACTGCTATTAGCTGCATCGGGACATTACGCGGAATCAGAGGCGACGAGTGAAAATGTGTACCGCACCGGGATTCGAACCCGGGACCTCTTGCTTACTAGGCAGGTGCGTTAACCACTGCGCTATCTGGGACATAGCATCATCGTACCTGCGCGGACTACCTCGACATGCCTCGCGGCCGATTCCCATTCCCAACGAGCGCCACCTATCGGCTGTCTCTGTCCGTTTCCTCCATGTTCGCTCTCAGATTCCCACAGGAGGCCGGTCTTACTTTTGCATCAGCACTGAAGATGGTGGATCCATTGCCCAGCTACTCCAATCAAATTATATAAATGCGTGGTGTCTGTTCTTTCGGACTTGGCCGGAGGAACAGAGACCACGAATTCATATAATCATCTTCTAATTGACTTGATGCAGCTCGCCACCATTTCATCTACTTGCCACTCACGTTACCACAGTGTAACACATACACTCCTGGAAATGGAAAAAAGAACACATTGACACCGGTGTGTCAGACCCACCATACTTGCTCCGGACATTGCGAGAGGGCTGTACAAGCAATGATCACACGCACGGCACAGCGGACACACCAGGAACCGCGGTGTTGGCCGTCGAATGGCGCTAGCTGCGCAGCATTTGTGCACCGCCGCCGTCAGTGTCAGCCAGTTTGCCGTGGCATACGGAGCTCCATCGCAGTCTTTAACACTGGTAGCATGCCGCGACAGCGTGGACGTGAACCGTATGTGCAGTTGACGGACTTTGAGCGAGGGCGTATAGTGGGCATGCGGGAGGCCGGGTGGACGTACCGCCGAATTGCTCAACACGTGGGGCGTGAGGTCTCCACAGTACATCGATGTTGTCGCCAGTGGTCGGCGGAAGGTGCACGTGCCCGTCGACCTGGGACCGGACCGCAGCGACGCACGGATGCACGCCAAGACCGTAGGATCCTACGCAGTGCCGTAGGGGACCGCACCGCCACTTCCCAGCAAATTAGGGACACTGTTGCTCCTGGGGTATCGGCGAGGACCATTCGCAACCGTCTCCATGAAGCTGGGCTACGGTCCCGCACACCGTTAGGCCGTCTTCCGCTCACGCCCCAACATCGTGCAGCCCGCCTCCAGTGGTGTCGCGACAGGCGTGAATGGAGGGACGAATGGAGACGTGTCGTCTTCAGCGATGAGAGTCGCTTCTGCCTTGGTGCCAATGATGGTCGTATGCGTGTTTGGCGCCGTGCAGGTGAGCGCCACAATCAGGACTGCATACGACCGAGGCACACAGGGCCAACACCCGGCATCATGGTGTGGGGAGCGATCTCCTACACTGGCCGTACACCACTGGTGATCGTCGAGGGGACACTGAATAGTGCACGGTACATCCAAACCGTCATCGAACCCATCGTTCTACCATTCCTAGACCGGCAAGGGAACTTGCTGTTCCAACAGGACAATGCACGTCCGCATGTATCCCGTGCCACCCAACGTGCTCTTGAAGGTGTAAGTCAACTACCCTGGCCAGCAAGATCTCCGGATCTGTCCCCCATTGAGCATGTTTGGGACTGGATGAAGCGTCGTCTCACGCGGTCTGCACGTCCAGCACGAACGCTGGTCCAACTGAGGCGCCAGGTGGAAATGGCATGGCAAGCCGTTCCACAGGACTACATCCAGCATCTCTACGATCGTCTCCATGGGAGAATAGCAGCCTGCATTGCTGCGAAAGGTGGATATACACTGTACTAGTGCCGACATTGTGCATGCTCTGTTGCCTGTGTCTATGTGCCTGTGGTTCTGTCAGTGTGATCATGTGATGTATCTGACCCCAGGAATGTGTCAATAAAGTTTCCCCTTCCTGGGACAATGAATTCACGGTGTTCTTATTTCAATTTCCAGGAGTGTAGATACAACGTTCTCAGTTGAAGCTATCTGATCAAAACTACTCGAACACTTCTATGTAATGCTTAATGGGCCACTAGATGTCAGGCGAGGCGGACCCACCAGTATAAAAGAGGCGGAAGCGGAGGGGGTGGGGGGAGGGAGTTGTCGCGTTAGTAGAGAAGCAGTAACAGCAGTGTGGATAGGGCAGAAGAGATCAGTCCCTTTTCACGTGGACTTTTCAATGAGCGTCAACTGAGTAACAGATTCATCAGGAACATTTCAACCGTTCCACAGCTGCCCAAGTCTACTACAGGTGATGTGATTGTGAAGTGGAAACGCGAAGAAATATCCGCAGCTAAACTAACACCAGCCAGGCATCATATATTTACGGAGAGGGACCGTCAAACCGTTGTGGAGACTGGCTGTGAAAAGTCGCGTGAAATCAGCAGAATGAATCATTCCTGAGTTACAAAGTGCTAGCAGCCGTCCAGCAAGCAGCAAGGACAAAGACCTTGCGTAGGGAGTTAAAAAGAATGGGGTACAACGGTCAAGTAGCTCTTCGTAAATCACACATTTCTGCAGCTAACTACGGCGTGCACACTCCTATTTAAACGTCACTACAGTTATTCGGATTTAGGTTATGAAACGTTCGATATGCCTGCCATCATTGGCGATGATGTGGCGCAGACGAACAGCGAAATTCTGCATGACCCGCTAAAGTGTCGGAACACCCATGCTGCCGATATGACTTCTTGAATGGTTGTTTTCAGCTCAACAATGGTTTTGGGGTTATTGCTGTACACATTGTCTTTAATATAGTACCACAAAGAGGAGTCGCATGTGTTCAGATCCGGAGAGTATGGCGGCAAATCGAGGCGCATGCCAGTGGCCTCTGGGTACCTCAGAGCCAGCATGCGGCCCCCCAAAGTGCTCCTCCAGGACATCAAACGCTCTCCTGCTTCGATGGGGTCGAGCTCCGTCTTGGATGGACCACATCTTGCCAAAATCAGGGTCACTTTGGGGAATGGGGATGATATAACCTCCCAAAACCCTCACGTACCGTTCGGTAGTCACCGTTCCATCAAGCAATATCGCGCCGATTATTCCGTGACTGGACGTTTCGCACCACACAGTCACCCGCTGAGGCTGAAGAGACTTCTCGATCGCGAAATGCGGATTCTCAGTCCCCCAAAGGCGCAAATTTTGCTTATTGACGAACCCATCCAAATGAAAGTGGGCTTCGTCGGTAAACTAAACCATATATACCATACTAATTTCCATCATGCGCCGCTACCAACCGTGCTGTTTGAACGTCCCAGCGCAAACTGTTCAGAAGTTATGACAATTTTGTTTCATATGTTCAGTAATTGTCACCCTGTATACACTAGAGGAACAGTTCGCAGACGACCACGTTTATATCAGCGTGACAATGCACCCTATCAAAAAGTAGCAACTGTGGGGCAAGCTGTGGGGCAACGGTTTGTGGACAATAACATTCCTGAAATTGACTGCCCTGCCCAGAGTCTAAACCTGAACTCAGTGAGACAAATTTCATCTACACTGATGCTCATAAATTAAGGATAGTTGCAGAATGTGGTGCCACACATCGTGCCACTACACAAAACTGGCGCTAATCGCATAGGCACACAGGAAACACACACGACACAGATCTGTGAGTCCACGGTATTGGTGATAAGTTGAGAAAACCGTCCCGAAACACGTGTTCAACAAAACAACACTGTTTCCTGCGCATGTACCCCGACATCAATATGGAATATGAGCACCATGCACACGTACAAAGGCCGCACAACGGGTTGGCTGGCATACTCTGGATCACGTGGTCGAGCAGCTGCTGGGGTAAACCTCCCATTCTGGCACCAGTGCTTGTCGGAACTTCTGAAGTGTCGTAGGGGTTTGAAGACGTGCAGCGATACGTGGACCGAGAGCATCCCAGATGTGCTCGATGGGTTTTAGGTCTGGAGAACAGGCAGGCCACTCCATTCGCCTGATATTTTCTGTTTCAACGCACTTCTCCACGATGGCAGCTCGGTGGGGCCGTGCGTTATCATCCAAAAAATGGCTCTGAGCACTATGGGACTTAACTTATGAGGTCATCAGTCCCCTAGAACTTAGAACTACTTAAACCTAACTAACCTAAGGACATCACACACATCCATGCCCGAGGCAGGATTCGAACCTGCGACCGTAGCAGTCGCACGGTTCCGTTATCATCCATCAGGAGGAAGGTGGGACCGACTGCACCCCTGAAAATGTGGACATACTGGTGGAAAATGATGTCCCGATGCACCTGACCTGTTACGGTTCCTCTGGTGTACGTGCACCAATCATAATCTCATCCCACACTATCGAACCACGACCTCCATACAGGTCCCTTTCAAGGACATTAAGGGGTTGGTATCTGGTTCCTGGTTCACGCTAGATGAAAACCCGGCGAGAATCATTGTTCAGACTATACCTGGACTCGTCCGTGAACATAACCTGGGACCACTGTACCAGTGACCGTGTACTGTGTTCTTGACACCAGGCTTTACGGGCTCTCCTGTGACCAGGGATCAGTGGAATGCACCTTGCAGTTATCCGGGCGAATAAACCATGACTTTTCAGTCGTCTGTAGACCGTGTGTCTGGAGACAACTGTTCCAGTGGCTGCGATAAGGTCTCGAACAAGGCTAGCTGCAGTACTCCGTGGCCGTCTGCGGGCACTGATGGTGAGATATCGGTCTTCTTGTGGTGTTGTACACTGTGGACGTCCCATACTGTAGGGCCTGGACACACTGCCTGTCTGCGGGAATCGTTGCCATAATCTTGAGATCACACTTAGTGGCACACGCAGGGCCCGTGCTACGGCCTGCTGTGTTTGATCAGCCTCCAGTCACCCTAGTATTCTACACCTCATAACGTCATCGATATGTATTCCTTGAGCCATTTTCAACACACAGTCACCATTAGCACGTCTGAAAACGTATGCACACTTACTAGCTGCACTGTACTCTGACATGCACCAACACACCTCTGCGTATGTGGACTGCTACCCGCGCCACCTTGCAACGACCGCAGGTCAAATGCACCGCATGGTCATACCCCTAGGTGATTAAACCCGCAAACCGCCCACAAGAGCTTTGTTTCACCATATATCAGCATTATCCTTAATTTATGAGCATGAGTGTTCATCTGCATATACGTACATACAAGTGCTTTTGACAAATTATTGATACTTCCCAAAAAAATTTCGATATATATCGGCAATATCTTTTCCGACGATATACTATATCAAAATGGCAATATCGTGTACCGATATTTTTTATTTTATGTTGCACTTTATTCACAATTTTCGGTAAATACTTGAAGTTGTTCTTTTGAAATTGTAGTAGAACATAATTTTACTTTCACTGTGAGAAGGAGTGTTACTAGTTTTTGAGCTTTCGTGACGTCCCATCCTTCTCTTTGACTGTGTGAAGCAATTACATGTGACACAAAAGAATAACTCCGAGTGCACTTTGGGGGGAGGGGGTGTGTGTGAATGGAATAACGAGATTTCCGGTGTGAAGAAATAGCAGACCAGTTGCGTTAAGAAATAATTTCTAACGCTACTAGTGTGCTACTTCTTCACATCGGCATTCTTCAAAAACAGTTGCTGAAGATGATGAACAAAAGCATAATGACGAGACTGGTCTTTGCGATGGGCGGAGACGTGTGAGAGGAAATGCTGGCGTAGTTGGCGCTTCCAACGGTAGCTACGACGTTTAGCTTCACCACACAACTTTGACACTACAGCTGCTAGGTCTATGGCGTGTGCGGAAATGAAAAACCGGGGAAGTCGACATGAAGTGTTACGGACAAATCCGGCATGTGATGAAACCGAACGACGGGGCTATGCAACACCTTTCATTGTGCCCCTTACATGCAGTTACCATCGTTAGCAAATTGGTCCTCGCCAAGCGTGAACGTGCATCGTTTTCCTTTAATTTTTGCTCTAAGGAGGGATAATCAGGCTGCTTGCTTATTGGAGTATAGCATATCTAATAATAAATCAATACTTCAACATACAGGTCTAAAACGGCGATATGGATCAAATGGCTGTAAGCACTATGGGACTTAACACCTGAGGTCATCAATCCCCTAGATTTAGAATGACTTAAACCTAAGTAACATAAGGACATCACACACATCCATGGCCGAGGCAGGATTCGAACCTGCGACCGTAGCAGCAACGCGCGGTTCCGGACTGAAGCGCCTAGAACCGCTCGACTACAGCGGCCGGCTAAAACGGCGATAGATTTGCAATGTGCTGCCGATATTTTTACAGGTCGGTACGTCTATATTTTTACTGTCGCTACATCGATACTTTTTATCTCTTTAGGTCGAGGTCCAATAACGATATCTCTTTAAACATAGATATGTCAGACCCTATATTTCTAAAAATATCAACAGTTCTAGTTCGCAGTAAGGGATCTCAAAGGGATGAGTAGTAGCAGTCACTACTGGGCACATTTGCCGCTCGATACTTAATAGACCCGTCCTCGGAGCCATCTCTCAGTAGGCTGCAGGCTCGTTACGGCTGTCTTCTCGCTGCTTCCAAACACGCCGTGACACTGGCGACCACTCTATTCTCCAGCCAGGGCGAGGGGTTCGTGTAGACGGCGGGACTTCCGTTACGCGTCCGCTTCTATTTACGGAGGCGCTTGTGACTAATAACTCGGCCGTCATTCTTTTCGTGGCAAGTGGCGCCTTCAGCGTCTCCGGCTTTTCTGTTCCCTTTTGTTCGGTTTCGGTCTCAACCTCAGAGCGCGGGTCCGGCAAGCGTACTTCCCTGGTGAAGTAGAGAACCGTGCCTCTCATACGTTCAGCGCTGTTTTTCAGTAATCCTTAACTACGAGCATTAGACAGGAAATTGCGTCGTAGTGTATTTATTTATCGCACCACGAAAATACATTTATGTAATGTCTCTCTCTCTCTCTCTCTCTCTCTCTCTCTCTCTCTCTCTCTCTCACACACACACACACACACACACACACACACGTCATTTCTACAGTTCCTAAAAGAAGTCGACTTAGGTTAACCGTGTCCACGATTAAAGGCCAATGGCGGTCTCTAGAAGTAGGCAGTATCTTCATATGTCGGTTGGTTGATTTGGGGCAATGGAGCAAACAACGAGGTCTTCGGTCCCATAGGGTTAGGGAACGATGGGGAAGGAACTCGGCCGTGTCCTTTCAAAGGAACGATCCCGGCATTTACGTGAAGTGATTTAGGGGAAATCACGGAAAACCTAAATCAGGATGGCCGGACGCGAATTTGAACCGTCGTCCTCGCAAAGGCGAATCCAGTGTGCTAACGACTGCGTCACCGCTCTCGGTCTTCATAAATAGATAACCCAATAAGTCTAGTGCCGATTCTGTTGCCAGCCACTGCCGATAGACAGCCCCTGCTGTTCCTGCTGATACTCCACGGTAACACTCACAGCAATAGACAGTACGCCATTGTATAGCACAGACTTCCTTTAAAAAATTAAGCTAAGGCTGTGTTCAATCCAAATGTTACTTAGAACACATCGGAAAACATATATAAGAAAATCAATCTCGGCACCACTGAATGAAGAAAAAAGATTGCGATGGTAAGATCATGTGTGCCTTTAAGAAGAAGAAAATGAAGAAGAAGAATGAAATGTGCTGGTAATTGCCGGCCGGGGTGGCAGAGCGGTTCTAGGCGCTACAGTCAGGAACCGCGCGACCGCTTTGGTCGCAGATTCGAATCCTGCCTCGAGCATGGATGTGTGTGTGGTCCTTAGGTTAGTTAGGTTTAAGTAGTTCTAAGTTCTAGGGGACTGATGACCTCAGATGTTAAGTCCCATAGTGCTCAGAGCCATTTGAACCATTTTACTGGTAATTAATAGTTATTCTCTCTGATGTTCATTTATAATTAAATGCCATATTATGAAATTACGTTTCGTTTGCAGGATAAAGTTTTGACCGTCAATGAGGAGATCTTCACTAATCTTTTCTGAATTAGTCACAATGAAGGAACATTGATCGTTTTCGAAGAAAAATAACTTTCAAGCAAGGTAGAAAATATTTTTTAGTCGCTTTACTTACGGCTTTCCGTGCGTCCGTGATAGTATAGATACTGCGTACGTGTATTTCGAATCTGAGGCTGTTAATACAGACAAAATTTATTTACGTAAGTAGTTAGTTTTGGTTTTGATCAGTTACATGGACAACATCGCCAAATACAAGCAGGTTCGACTCTGATGATATAAAACACATTTAAAAATGAGCAGCAATAACACTCGATGCTTTTGTCATCAGAGAATACACATTATAGTTCCGAATAAGATCTCCCATAGATCGCTTTATAACAAAAATATTTTCATCATATGGTGGGATAAAATTTTTGTACAAAATAATACAAGTATTTACACCGATAGTTAACTGAAAGGGGTAGGGCATTTATTTCATAAGAATTACAAATAGCTCAGGTTTGCGCGGGAAGAACTTACGTGAATTTCCATTCGATCAACAGATCAAAAGTCAGAAGTGGGAAAAGCGCAGGTTTACCTACACCGTAGGTAAACCGTACCATAAAACATGGATGTAGTCCAAATGGCTCTGAGCACTAAGGGACTTAACTTCTGAAGTCATTAGTCCCCTAGCACTTAGAACTACTTAAATCTAACTAACGTAAGGACATCATACACATCATGCCCGAGGCAGCATTCGAACCTGCGACTGTAGCGGTCGCGCGGTTCCAGACTGAAGCGCCTAGAACCGCTCGGCCACACTGGCCAGCTTGGATGTAGTTACACTGTCACTTGTGAACACATGAGAAATATACAGATGTCGTCTTATAATTTTTTGTATGTCTGTTACAAGAAGAATCCCGGAAACAACATGGGAAGAACGAAGCAGAGAGGAATTTTCAGGAGGAAGATTGGAAAGATAGAAGAGTTTGGAAGCTAGGATGCGAGAAACAACTGTAATGTTGTATTAAATCGCAAAAAAAAAAAAATTAAGACAGTCCTGTTGTAGAAGGCATGTCTTTTTACCTACGACCTGTCAACTGACTTACCCACCCAGTTACAGGGAGACGTACAGTTTAACGAAGAATATGAACCATACGCTGCAGTCTGGCAAACGTTTACGAGGCTGCAGTCCGTAAATGTGTTGTAGGCTTTCCGGGAGTTAAGAAACATGACAAGAACTTTGACATCGGTAGCTAAAACAAACTGATATCAGTGATAATAAGTCTGTCCTGCCCGTTTTACAGAAGTCGACTATTCTGTGCTTACTTTCAGTCACTTAAGGTTAGATTGGCTAAGAGGTTTGCGGGATGAATGTTGCCCATTTCTTTCCTCTATCGATCGACTTAAATTGCTGCTAACGTCAGAGGTCACGTATCGATATATCTGTTAAATTTGTGTCCAACCCGATAGCTGAGTGGTCAGCGTGACGGATTGCCGTCCTACGGGCCCGGGTTCGATTCCCGGCTGTGTCGGGGATTCTTTCCGCTCAGGGACTGGTTGTTGTGCTGTCTTCATTATCATTTCATCCCCATCCGGCGCGCAGGTCGCCCAATGTGGCGTCTGATGTAATAGGAACTGCACCAAGGCGGCCGGACCTGCCCCGCAAGGGGCCTCCCGGCCAGTGACGCCAAACACTCATTTCCATTGTTAAATTTGTAAAAAGGGCAGCGACAGAAGAAATACACGTGTGACGCCGTAACCACTGCTCAATCTCTTTCTGTGCAGATACGGGTGCTTGTGGGTCTAGATGGAAGAATTGTAACAGTCTCGTAGCTTTGTTTGGGGTGCCCTTCGCTGGGTGACCCTCAGTTGAGGATATAGTAGCGGCTACACCAATTAGCGCAACGCGCTAATAGTGTCCACTTCGCGAGAGTGCCCGCCCCGTTACCGCAGAGCGCATGCGCGAACCAGGCCTGACGTCACGAGCGCAGCTCCGGCGCCGTTCCGCTACGCCGCTCGCCCTGAACTTGGCTGGCGCCGGCGCGCTAAGTGGATTCACACGCGAGCCGGCGCAGACCGAACCGCTACGCTGATGCCGTCCGAGGGATACCGCGATACCGCACACGCCACGGCTCCCTGCTGGGGCAACAGTTTCTCGGATTAGCATGCCTTAGAGACGCGACACACAGTTCAGTCCAAAATCAGGCTCTTTCACTGAAGCTCAACATTTGGATCCGAAGTACACAAACTCTCCGTCATAAAATTATGTCCATCTTTTAGATTCGACGTCTTCGGCGCGTAGCTTTCGACGCACGGTATTTGATGTACACTGGCGAAACAGAACAACAGGCTGTCTCGTAGCAAAAAACTGAAACTCCCTCTCTCTGCTTTCCCTCAATGTTAACATTATCGACTACTTTCCCCCACCAACTTAAAATGCTTTTACAAACTCTGGGGACAGGCTCCTTATACTAAAACAAGAAACAATATAGTCCGCAAATCCGCCATTTTTGAGTTATTAATCAATGTTTACAATTTAGGTGATTGGAACTTGTCAACCCTTGCTTCTAAACACACATACACTCATCGAATCGTGGACTGTCACAACCGTTCAAATACCCGTGACTGTTTCGAATGGTTTTTCACGCTTCAGTGACACGCCGATGAAGAATTTTGTGCTTCCGGGTGGTCGGCTGCATAAACCATTTGCTGAAGTTGCCCAAAGGATGAGAGTCCCAAAGACTGACGTAGGAGGAACGTGCAAGTCATGGAATAGGCCCTCCTCTAACTATCCATCTATCATGGCAGATACCAGGCAGTGCATCTCAACAACTGAGACGGAAATATGATAGAGCTCCATCATGCATAAACCACATGTTTCTTCTTATTTGCAGGGACGCATCTTATACTAGGTCTTGCAGGGTGTTCTGAATATGGGCCACGTACAGAACACCTGTGAGGCATGCTGAGAGATCTGACGAACAGGGTGAGCAGCAACCTGCATCTGTTTGCTGACAACGCTAAAGTGTACCGCATAGGGCCAACGTTGAGTGACCGTAGGAGGCGTACAGAATGACTTGGATACAGATCTTGTATGTAGTGATGAATTGCAGCTTCCTCTGAGTGTGGGGAAATGTAAGTTAATGAGCAAACGTAGAAAAAAGAACCATGTCATGTTCGAATACTGTATTAGTGGTGTGCTGTTCGACGAGATCAGGTCGATTAAATATCTGAGCACAACGTCGCAAAGCGACGTGAAATGGAATGAGCACATAGGATCAGGTGTAAGGGAGACGAATGATCAACTAAAATTGATTGGAAGAATTCTAGGAAGGTGTAGCTCACCCGTAAAGGAGACCGCGTATCAAACACTTGTGTGACTCATTCTTGAGTACTGTTAGAGTGTTTGCGATTGCAACGTGGTGGGATTAAAGGAAGACGTCGACGCAGTTGGAAGGCGTACTGCTAGGTTTGTTACCTGTAGGTGAGATCAGCACACTAGTTTTACGGAAATGCTCCGTCAACTAAAACGGGGATCTCTGGAGGGAAGATGACGTTCTTTTTCGCCGAACGCTATTGAGAAAGTTTAGACAAGCGTCGTTTGCGATGCTACTGCGACAAACATATACCGGTATCTCAGACAAGGACCGCGAAGAAATAAATCAGGTCTCGTACCGAGGAGTATACACAGTCGATTTTCCCCCGTTTCATCCGCGGGTGGCACGGGAAATACAATGACTGGCAGTGGTACAAGGTACCTTCTGCACCGTATGTTAGCTTGCCGGGTACGTATGTATTTAGTTGAGCAATCTAGGAAGGAGACTTACTCCACATCGAACACAGTGTAACAGGGAAGAGAAATTATGTCCAAGTTTGAACTTTTGTCGTTCTCAAGTGTTCCAGTTGTTTTTCGACTGTGGTGGTAGCATTCTCATTTTTATCACATATTTCGTGTTGTGTGTTACAGGGTGTTCCATTTATCTTGACCACCCTAAATAACAGTTTCTCCAGATGCAAATTACAAAATGTTTCAAGCAAATGTTCTTTAGCCGTCAGAGGGACATCAATCAGCATGATTGCCTTCGTTTTAGCTTTTTTTTTATAAAGATATGAACAGCGGCATGACTTTTTTAAATGGCACCCTGTATTTTTTATTAGGTAATTCATTTCCTCTCCCAAGGACCTATTCAATATTGCATCACAGTGTGCCATTCACTGAAACACAACATTATTAATTACACAACACAACATTGACTTTGAGCCCGGGATCCTGGACACCGATACACTGATGCACTCGTTGAATGAAAGAATTATTTACTGCTTCCAGTGTTGCCTGCAGAAGGGAATAACAAGCAACGACGATACGTTCCTGCATATCCTCTGGAGTTGTTGGAATATCGCGATAGACAACGTCTTTAATTCATCCCCAAAGAAAAAAGTCCAGAGGATTTATATCAGGAGACCTAGCAGGCCAAGTAACTGTTCCTCCTCGACCAATCCATCTGGCAGGATACCTTCGGTTCAGAACACGACGTGCACGTAAGGCATTATGTACTGGACATCCATCGTCTTGATACCGCATAAGCATTCTGGTTCTTAGCGGCACTTCATCCAGAAGAGGAAGAACAATTCGTCTGAGGTTCAAATGGTTCAAATGGCTCTGAGTACTATGGGACTTAACATCTGAGGTCATCAGTCCCCTAGAACTTAGAACTACTTAAACCTAACTAACCTAAGGACATCACACACATCCATGCCCGAGGCAGGATTCGAACCTGCGACCGTAGCGGTCGCGCGGTTCCAGACTGACGCGCCCAGAACCGCTCGGCTACGAGCGGCCGGCTTCGTCTGAGGAAGTTATCATACGCTGTGCCATTTAGACTATCATTGATTAAATGGTTCAAATGGCTCTGAGCACTATGCGACTTAACTTCTGAGGTCATCAGTCGCCTAGAACTTAGAACTAATTAAACCTAACTAACCTAAGGACATCACACACATCCATGCCCGAGGCAGGATTCGAACCTGCGACCGTAGCAGTCCCGCGGTTCCGGACTGTAGCGCCTAGATCCGCACGGCCACTCTGGCCGGCATTTGATTAAATAAGGGCCAATAATTGTAGTACCGAGAATGCCACACCAGACGTTAACTCTCCACTGACGCTGATGTTCCACCTGCCTAAGCCATCGTGGGTTGTTGCTGGACCAATAATGCATGCTCCTCGTATTTACCTGTCCTTGAGAAGGAACATTCATCAGTAAACAGAACATTGGAGAAGAAGTTCGGGTTGGCGAGGATTTGCTGCTGTGCTCACTGACAGAACTGTACACGATTCTGGAAATCATTCCCATTTAATTCTTGATTTAGGTGTACATGGTCAGGATGGAACCGGTGACGTGTAGGAATACGATGTACATTCGTTTTAGGAATGCCAATCTCGTGTTCAAGCTGTCGTGTGCTCACATGTTGATTCACAGCAACGGAAGCGAGAACAGTAACTTAGGCAGCTTCGTCTGTACGAGTGCTACGACGATTGCGTTGTCGTGGATTGAAACTTCCCGTTTCCTGAAGCTTCGCTACAAGAAGAGGAAACTTCCGTCGGGAAGGTGGGTTCTTGTCAGAATATCGCTCTCTGTACAGTTCCCCTGCGTGTGTAGCATTTCGCCTACCTTCTACAATAACAATAAATGTTATGTCGATGCAGTTTGTAGGAAGGACAGCCTTTACTGTATGCCTACTCTACCCAACACTATTTAAAAGGACTAAACTACTGTACTAAGCCGGCCGCGGTAGTCTAGCGGTTCTAGGCGCTCAGTCCGGAGCCGCGCGACTGCTACGGTCGCAGGTTCGAATCCTGCCTCGGGCATGGATGTGTGTGATGTCCTTAGGTTAGTTAGGTTTAAGTAGTTCTAAGTTCTAGGGGACTGATGACCATAGATGTTAAGTCCCATAGTGCTCAGAGCCATTTGAACCATTTTTTACTGTACTAAATGTGCCCGTACATAAGAAAACAGTATTGCAGTTACTGTTCTGCTAAAAAAATGGTTCAAATGGCTCTGAGCACTATGGGACTTAACATCTGTGGTCATCAGTCCCCTAGAACTTAGAACTAATTAAACCTAACCAACCTAAGGACATCACACACATCCATGCCCGAGGCAGGATTCGAACCTGCGACCGTAGGAGTCGCGCGGTTCCGGACTGAGCGCCTAGAACCGTGTTCTGCTAACTTACAGTCCCCATAGATGAGTAGTATTTCTACCTTCTCTTCGTTGGTGTATATTCTACTCACACAACTCTTCAACTGACGGTAGTTGACGGAATGACGGGTGTGCATTCTTCTTATGTTTACATTTGTCCTCTGTCAACGTCAGCACGTGGATGTGTTCCATTATCCCGAGTACCTGCACTAAGCGCTGGGAGCGTCGGCGTCAGTGTTGTTTTATGTAATTAATGATGTTGTGTTTCAGTGATTGGTACACTGTCATACATTTTTGAACAGGTCTTTAGGAGAGGAAATTAATTACCGAATAAAAAATACAGGGTGCCATGTAAAAGTCATGCCGCTGTTCATATCTTCGTAAAAAACTAAGTTACAACTAAGGCAATCATACTGATTGGTGTCCCCCTGACGGCTAAAGAACATTTGCTTGAAACATTTTGTAATTTTGCATCTGGACAAACAGTTATTTAGGGTGGTCAAGATAAAAGGGACACCCTGTATAAAATGCACAAAACACTTGTAAGAAGATGCTAGATGTCCACCAGCAAATCTCTGTTGAGATGGAATAAGCTTTTTTATGATCAAAAGCACCCCGGTGCTATCTTGCGGAGTAGGCAATGTACGAGGGGCGTGCAGTAAGTAAAGCAACATATTTTCATCCTCGGCCCAAACTTGTTGTGAAACATCGTGGCACATACCTGCTTCATCCTCTATAGTTTCATGAAGTTCCGATAGGTGGCGACACTACACGTAGCCTTCAAAATAGCTTCTGTATCGGAGGTGCGTTCCAAGCAGAGAGGAAAACCGGAGCATCGCAGATATTCATAGACGCTTAAAGAATGTTTACGGAGACCTGGCAGCGAACAAAAACAAGGTGAGTAGTTAGCCGAGGCGTCTGTCATAATCGCAACAATGTCATGCAAACCTGTAGATTCTCACGCGTGCCAGACGGCCGCACACAGCTGCGACCCCCTGCAGTGTTGGCACGTGCGGACACTCTCATTCGAGGTGATCGACGGATCATGGTCGAACACCTCCCTGATCAGCTGGACATCTGTATAGGTAATGCTGGCACACTCGTCCGCTAGCTGGGGTACTCAAAGGTGTCTGCCCGCTAGGTTCTTCGCCCCCCAAACAAAGACCATAAAGAGCAACGAAGGACCATCTGTGCGGAATTGCTTGCGTTACGAGGCTGATCGTGACATCGTCACAGGCGATGAAACATGGGTTCATCAGTTCGAACCAGAAACAAAACGGCAATCCTTGCAGTGGCGCCACACCACGTCTCATCCTAAGAAAAAGTTCAAAGCCGGACCTGAGCCGGTAAAGTCACGGCTACGGTCTTTTGGGACTCTGAACGAGTTACTCTTTTTGTGAAGGGGTTACTCTTTTTCTGAAGGGGTTACTCTTTTTCTGAAGGGGTTACTCTTTTTCTGAAGGGGTTACTCTCTTTCTGAAGGGGTTATTCTGTTTGTAAAGGGGTTACTCTGTTTGTAAAGGGGTTACTCTGTTTGTTTTTTGTGAAGGGGTTACTCTTTTTCTGAAGGGGTTACTCTGTTTGTAAAGGGGTTACTCTGTTTTTAAAGGGGTTTCTCTGTCTGTGAAGGGGTTTCTCTGTCTGTGAAGGGGTTTCTCTGTCTGTGAAGGGGTTTCTCTGTCTGTGAAGGGGTTTCTCTGTCTGTGAAGGGGTTTCTCTGTCTGTAAAGGGGTTTCTCTGTCTGTGAAGGGGTTTCTCTGTCTGTGAAGGGGTTTCTCTGTCTGTGAAGGGGTTTCTCTGTCTGTGAAGGGGTTTCTCTGTCTGTGAAGGGGTTGCTCTGTCTGTGAAGGGGTTGCTCTGTCTGTGAAGGGGTTGCTCTGTCTGTGAAGGGGTTTCTCTGTCTGTGAAGGGGTTTCTCTGTCTGTGAAGGGGTTTCTCTGTCTGTGAAGGGGTTGCTCTGTCTGTGAAGGGGTTTCTCTGTCTGTGAAGGGGTTTCTCTGTCTGTGAAGGGGTTTCTCTGTCTGTGAAGGGGTTTCTCTGTCTGTGAAGGGGTTTCTCTGTCTGTGAAGGGGTTGCTCTGTCTGTGAAGGGGTTGCCCTGTCTGTGAAGGGGTTGCCCTGTCTGTGAAGGGGTTGCCCTGTCTGTGAAGGGGTGGCCCTGTCTGTGAAGGGGTGGCCCTGTCTGTGAAGGGGTTGCCCTGTCTGTGAAGGGGTTGCCCTGTCTGTGAAGGGGTGGCCCTGTCTGTGAAGGGGTTGCCCTGTCTGTGAAGGGGTTGCTCTGTCTGTGAAGGGGTTGCTCTGTTTGGTGTCGTCCATCATGGTGCAACATTCAACTCGAAGTGTGTCGTGCTACCCCCAGGAGACTGAAGAAACGATTTCAGCGTGTTCGTCGCTACAAAAATGCAAACGAACTTCCCTTTCTCCACGACAACACAAGCTGTTAGACAAGTGTGCGCACCCGGCACCCGAGAGAAGCTCACAATACTTTATTGGACTGTTCTTCCCCATCCACCCAACAGCGCGGATCTCGCACCTTGCGACTTCCATCTGTTTGGCCCAATGAAGGGTGCACTCCGTGGGAAGCAGTACGTGGGTGATGGGGAGGTTATTTATGCAGCTATACGTTGGCTCCAACGTCGATCAGAAGAATGGTACGATGCGGGCATGCAGGACGTCGCAGTAAGGTAGCGTAAGGCCGTCACATTGAACGGAGATTATGTTGAAAAATGACCGCCCGGTTGGCCGTGCGGTCTAACGCACGGCTTTCCGGGCGGAAAGGAGCGCCGGTCCCCGGGCACGAATCCTCCCGACGGATTTGTGTCGAGTTCCGGTGAGCCGGCCGATCTGTGGATGGTTTTTAGGCGGTTTTCCATCTGCCTTTGGCGAATGCGGCCTGGTTCCCCTTATTCTGCCTCAGTCACACTATGTGGGCGATTTGCTCCGCAAACAAGTTATCCACGTGCGCGTACACCACCATTACTCTACCACGCAAACATGGGGGTTACACTCGTGTGGTATGAGACGTTCGCTGGGGGGTCCACGGCGGAGGGGTTGCGGACCACTGCGGCTGTGGCGGGACGGAGCCTCTTCGTCGTTTCTAGGTCCCCGGTTAACATAACATAACATAAAATGTTGAAAAATATGGTTTTCGTAGCCAAAGAGTGGGGAATAATATGGTGTATTGGAATCCTGAATATAACCAACCTGCAATTTGTCCATTTTATTTGGACTGTTGAGCTCCGTGGCCGTGGATAATGATATTTTACTATCAAAATACAGCGACCAGCCACTTTTTTTAATGCGTTTTATTTATGCCAATATGCATTTCGGGTTTGCACCCATCTTCAGCTGGCAAATTACATGTATCTTCAGTTTCTACAGTGGTACAATCTCGACAGCAGTTTGGATGCTGCAGCTGGCCTGTGCAAAAGCAACGATTCCAATCATTTACTTCAATTTCGCGAGTTTAAAGTTACACACTATCAATTGTTCATTTTACTTACATTCTCCTCTCCTTGTTTTTTCTTGGCTTTTCTTCTTTTTTGTAACAACACAAACACTTTTTGTCATGTATTTTACACAGGTGCACTGCGTTATCCGCCATGATGTCGACTGACAGTTTTTGTTCACATACAAGCAGTTTATCTATGGACAGAGTTATATTTTACGGAAGTTTTGAGGTTCTAGATAAGCTACTGCTTACTATACATTGACTTGGGTGATAAAAGTATTCTAAGTACGATGAATACAATTTCGTTTTTTGTTTTGTTTTTTGGTTACTTAGGCAGTATTGAAGATAATAAACTAAAATAACACATTTATACAAAGCAGTAATTCATACATTTACAATATAACAAAGATAGAATTAAGTTTTTTATGTTGTATATTATTACATGCATTTGTTGGGCTTATATTAGATTGTTATTTCTTGATTGTGCTTAGTAAGTGGTTTGATAAGTAGAGTGTGGAAATTTTTCAGAAATATTCTGTTTGGTCATTAAGTATGTCAGAAGGGGATCCATGTTTATGTGAATAAATTTCGATTTCTTCTAGGAGGTTCATTCTTTTTCCTTGAGAACTTGTAGGTTATGGGATATGTCTGTTACTTGATGTTTTTCTTCTGCTACATGTTGGGCAAATGTGGATTTGTTTAAGTTTTTTAAACGAAGAGCATGTGTTCTCGAAACCGTATGTTGAAGTTTCTCCCTGTTTGGCCTATGTATGTTTTTGGACATGAGTTGCAGTTAAGTTTGTATATTCCTGATTGATTGTACGGTTTGGTATTATTTGCACAGGCCAGCTGCAGCATCCAAACTGGTGTCGAGATTGTACCACTGTAGAAACTGAAGATATATGTAATTTGCCAGCTGAAGATGGGTGCAAACCCGAAATGCATATTAGCATAAATAAAACGCATTAAAAAAAGTGGCTGGTCGCTGTATTTTTATAGTAAAATATAACCAACCTGCTTTAAAAAAATGTGTTGCATTAATTATTGAAAGCCTCTCGTGGATCAGTAACAAAAGAATGCTGGAAAGAAAAGACTAAAGTAGGGAGAAAATATTTCGAAAGAAAGGTAGAAACGAGACAGCTGTGATGAAGTCTAAACGAAGAGGAGGGCGAAGGTGCATTATAATTCGTGGCAGCAGGCTGTGGAAACATCACGCAGTGCGTGTGCCCTCTTACGCGAGAGTCAGCAGTTAATGGAGGTCACAGCGGGCGGTGTTCCGGGGTAACTCGACTCCACTAAGGACGGAGGGCGCGACCCCTCTGCCAGAGAAGTCTCTTACGTGCCCTAAGCACCAGTGCTCGCCGTTCCCATCCCTCCTTCGTTACCTAAACCTTCTTTACTGCAACTCGAGGACGCGAGGAGACTTTCAGGCTGGTCTGTTTCCTTGTAGGGACAAAGAAATCGATGGAAGTTCACAATACTTCACTTTTCTCGGCCTGCTTTGAGAAATCAACGCATACTAGTTCCTAACAACCCTACCACAACAAAGGTAAAAAATTAATTATGATTGTAGTGTTGCCCACGCTGCTAAGTATTCCATTTTCGGGCAACAACAAAGTTATATTATGTGGCAGGTGTCATTAGAGCACAGTTAATAAAGTCATTTCATGAAATGATGGATAAACTAGGCACTCATCTTTTCGTGTTTCTCACGCTGGTCTCGTTTTGAACTCATGGCTCAATCGTCGAAAATCTAGGTAGTGATGATTCCAAGCTCGGATGCAAAGAGGCCTAGGTGCTATTCTGCGACATTCAAAAGTTTTATAGATGTGTTTCATAAACCATTCTTGAAGATTAAACTTTTGCAAGTTAGCAAAATGGTGATGTAAAAAAGTAATCAGCACTCCGAATTTAAGTTACACTTTTTTTTATTACTTTTGCTGCAATATCACGTAACACACAAAACATCACTTCACAATATAAAACATACTTGAAAATATCTTCCTCACTGTTAAAGTTCACTTTTTATAAACTGACTACTATTTGCGTCTTTTCAACGTGACGACCAAGACTTGACTCTCTAATAACCGCTTACGCGCCCAAAAATCAGAGTTACAAGTACGACATAAGAATAATATCATTGCAATATAAACATATCGATGTATCAAAGAACCTCTACATTAATGAAATCAAATCTGAATGTTGACTCAGAAATATGTCAACTACTTTACAGAAACATAGTAGAATATTGCTGGTATCGAGAGGTTGAGGTGAGGTACCGTAATGGTTACGTAATTCAAGTACCATTACAAGTTGCAGCACAACTCTCGAAGCAATTTCAGCCGAACGTAGCACATGTTAAGATTTACCACATACAGTAAATGTTCTGACTGGGAGGACACACCTAGCACCCATAAGATTCACGGCGAGGGAGGGAAGAGGGTGAAGTACGAAAAGAAAATGTAGCTGTGGTAAGTCTGGATCAATTCTGACCAAATTTGATATACTGAAAAGAAGTATTGTAGGGTTAAGACAACACGGGGGTGAGATTGGGAACTCTGGAATGCGGAAGTTGTTTCAATCTAAACTGCTACATAGCCGCCTTACTAATTAGGATTAAACGTTACGGCGCTCCTAGTTTTATGGATGGGAGTAATAAGGGGTGAAATGTAAAAATTGTACCCTGTCAGACCAAAAAGTTTCGAGACTGGGGTAACGGAAAAGCACAAAAGTTATGATGGTGGTTTTAGTGCTTCAGGTGTTCTACGTCGTCTTTCCTCACCGGAGCACAACACCCAGAACTAATACAATCATGCGAAACTGTCAGAAACGGTCGTCTTCGACATGTTGGCTGGCCGGTGTGGCCGTGCGGTTCTAGGCGCTTCAGTCTGGAGCCGCGTGACCGCTACGATCGCAGGTTCGAATCCCACCTCAGGCATGGATGTGTGTGATATCCTTAGGTTAGTTAGGTTTAAGTAGTTCTAAGTTCTAGGGGACTGATGACCTCAGATGTTAAGTCCCATAGTGCGCTTAGAGCCATTTGAACCATTTTCGACATGTTATTCAACTCACGCGTCACATTGGGTTGAACGCTGATTATGGCGTCAAACCGCTGATACTTCAAGTGAATTTCCGCACTTGCTTGTTTTGTGGTAGGTTCATACAGGTAAAACCACGTCTCGTCATTCGTGATTTCTTCTAGAAAATAATTTCCCGCGTTTTGCCATTTCAATCGAGTCTTTGTTTCCGTTCTGGAGTCAAGGTGTGCGGTACAAACTTTCCACACACTTTGCTCTTCTTCAAAATGTCTTGAACACTTGATTTACAGAAGTTGCTCCATTGCGAGTTGTGACACTACAACGTTGGCACACTACGTTCACACACCCTTCTGTTCAACACCGGCTTCTCACAACTAACTGGTTGAATGCACGGCTGTCGTTTACTTTGTTAGTTCAAGGTGCCACCGCAGTTACTGAGTGGACGTCGCTTATACGCCAGAAATAAATTCACTCTCGGAACTTTTTGAAAAGACTGTGTGTAGATATCGACAGTAGGTTGTTTTGGTTGCTAGGCTATACAGTGACTGTTCCGATGACATTTAAGTCCAAGTTTAATCGAATGCAACGTTGCAAAAGGATGTAATTCTGAAATAAACAATTGTGTTATATATTCCTCTTCTGAGACATCGTTTACACACACACACACACACACACACACACACACACACACACAAAATGTTCAAATGTGTGTGAAATCATATGGGACTTAACTGCTAAGGTCATCAGTCCCTAAGCTTATCCACAACTTAACCTAAATTATCATCAGGACAAACACACACACACCCATGCCCGAGGGAGGACTCGAACCTCCGCCGGGACCAGCCGTACAGTCCATGACTGCAGCGCTTCAGACCGCTCGGCTAACACACACACACACACACACACACACACACACACACACACACACACACGCGCGCGCCCGCGACTCTCACAGATGGATGGATGGATGGATCATCATGAACACTCGCTTATCCTCTCATTCCATAAGCCACTGCAGAGAGTTTTGGGGTCCAAGCCACGACATTTCCGTAGCGTCCAGTTATCAGTTACACGACATCGCCACTTTTCCTTCCGTTTACGGTCAAATATCGACGATGAAAACTTCCTCCACATTAGTGATTCAAAGCTGCTTGCTCTGAGTCGGTGCCCGCAGTAGCGCATATTAGCGGTCGCGGTTGCATTTGCAGAATTGGTAAAATATCAGTTCCAAATCAAGAGACTTTTGTTTGTTTACCTGTACACATCAGAACTGTCAACGAGGGGCCGGCCGGGGTGTCCGAGCGGTTCTAAGCGCAACAGTCTGGAACCGCGCGACCGCTACACTCGCAGGTTCGAATCCTGCCTCGGGCATGGATGTGTGCGATGTCCTTAGGTTAGTTAGGTTTAAGTAGTTCTAAGTTCTAGGGGACTGATTACCTCAGATGTTAAGTCCCATAGTTCTCAGAGCCATTTGAACCATTTTGTGAACGAGGGAAGGAGAATTAATGACGCCGACTTGTTAAACCGCGCCATTTAGTGTGCGAGACTTGTGAAACGCGCTTTGCCGGTGGCTGGCGTTCTTCTGGACGGGAAACCAGCCCTGAGCACCGTTTTTCCTCAGCTCCCCCGGCCTGTGTCTGCTGCGACGTCCGGCCCTCGCTAATGTCAGCAGCCCTCTGCCCAGCGCAGTACCGCGGCGTCTCGCTTTGCGTTCGCAGAAGCGACGTGACCTAACTGCACGAGTGTCGCGTGTCGCCCTGTGAAGCTGCCTAACAGGCCCGCAGCTGCAGGCGGGCACAGAGATACCTGTGTGAGAACGGCCGAGCCAGCCGCCGCGCCTCCAGGTCGTTCCGTTTTTGTGACGACGCGACAGATCCAGCCAGCATCGTGCCGTTGATTACAGCCGGAGAAATGCCATCATTGCAACGCCGCAACTGCTTGCAGTTTTTCGTATCAAAGAGCGCCCGTTGCTTGATCAGTATTCCTGTCGTATCCTTAACGCCGTACGAGACGAATCTCTAATGCGGCTTAATTAAATAAGCACCTGCAACCCCACCCGAGCCTGTGAAGAATCGAACTGCGATATTTAACCCATTGGCTTATACACCCGGCGCACAGTCGGTTGCAGGTTTCAAGTCCGTTGTTATTTGTGGGACGGTCCGAGCAACAATAGCTTCTTCTTGCTGTTTCTTCTCCTCTGTTAATAATATCATTCGAAAGCTGACAAATATATCTATTTAGTGGTGAATAACACACTAGATGTCTTTCAATATTTTGCCGATTTATAATCAATCGTTTTCAGATTTTGTTAAGTTTATTCCCCCCCCCCCCCCTCTCTGTCCCCTCCAGAAAACGCCCTTCAGAAATTGGTTGTTTGGTTGATTTGGAGGGAAAGGAGCAAACAGCGAGGTCATCGGTCCCATCGTATTAGGGAAGGACGGGGAAGGAAGCCGGCCGTGCCCTTTTCAGAGGAACCATCCCAACATTTGCCTGAAGCAATTTAGGGAAATCATGGAAAACCTAAGTCAGGATGGCCAGGCGCGGGTTTAGAATCGTCTTCCTCCCGAATGCGAGTCCAGTGTCCCAACTCGCTCCACATCGCTCGGTCCAGAAATTAGGCAGTGTGCAAAGCAAGGAAGGAGGAAAGTAATACACGATATGAGTATCAGAAATGTCTATTGGTGTTGCATTTGCCTTTATGTTTTCAGGTGTGCAACACAAGCGAATACTTATCTGCACTCCTCATCACTTTAGTAAATCGCAAGGATAGATTTACAAAAAATTCCTATCAAAAAAATTGTATAATTTTGACAAAAAATATGCTGATTTTTGTAAATATAAATAATAAATATAGGGTCGACTATTAGTAAACCAGTGGGTTAAAACGGCTTCAGAAGTCTGACTAATTTAAAAATGAGTTAATGCGTTAAATATTTGACGTTAAACACGTAAAACCACTATGCCTGAAGACGCAAAACACTTACTATGTTGATTTTATTAGTTTCAGAATATGGAGCCAAAGACCAATGAAATGGCCAATAAGAAAACTTGTATATCAGACATTGGAAGAGTATGTCTCCACTTTAAGAAAAAGTGGTATATGTGGGTTGTTGTTGTTGTTGTTGTTGTCTTCAGTCAGAAGACTGATTTGATGCCGCTTCCCATGCTACTCAATCCAGTGGAAGCCTCATCATCTCCGAAAAACTGTTTGCAAATTACATCCATTTCAACCTACTTACTGTACTCGTCTCGTGGTCTCTCTCTGCAATTTTTATCCCCCCCCCCCCCCCCCCACACACACATACACATACAAACACTTACTCACTCACTCACTTACTTACTCACTCACTTCCTTCCAACGCTAAACTACCGATTCTTTTATGTAAGAGAATCTGTCAACCGAACGCTTATTTTAGTCAAGTTATGCATCAAATTTCTTTTCTCCCCAGTTCTTTCAGCGTTACATGGATATGTCTGCAAAATGTGTCCGAAATAGTCAGTAGCAAAGAAGTAATAAAAGTTTGAAATTATGTGTAAAGTTGGTTGGAAGTTGGTAAGTGCTCTCATTCTTAAATAGTGGGCGTTTTCGCGCCTTGACTTATACTACCGCCAGCCGCGGTGGCCGTGCGGTTCTAGGCGCTGCAGTCCGGAACCGCGGGACTGCTGTTGTCTGTGATGTCCTTAGGTTAGTTAGGTTTAAGTAGTTCTAAGTTCTAGGGGACTGATGACGTAAGATGTTAAGTCCCATAGTGCTCAGAGCCATTTGAACCATTTGAACTTATACTACCTCAAGACGTGTAAAGTTCGTAACATTTAATATTTCGCTTATTGTGTTAACGTAATGTGATGATTGTTGCTGAGTAGATTACGACAGCATTAAAAATTTTTAAAGCCTGTCAGTAATTATGTGAAACACTGAGAGTTAAATGTTTCTGCCCCTGGACGATGATTGGTAGGCAACCTACAACAGCGTGCACCGTTTTAACAGTTCAGTCATACAGATCCGTTCATCGTAATTCAGTCCTGCTCGTATGTCACGAAGCTGTCTGAAATTGCTGTGGTTATTTCTTTTGTTACATTTCGTCTACGAAAATTTTACTTCTGAAGAAGACTGTAGTGTGGTTGAAACCGATTGCAGGGACATTTTCTTGTGATAGTGTCAGTTGCAGAGTCAAATAACCTTGCATAATGTTGCACAGATGGTTGCTGGTTATAGCATTTTAAGGCACGGTCAGCGGCAGGTACGTCGTAAATTTCGCCGTCTGTCGGCGGCGAATACTCAACTGGCAGAGCCGGGAGGTGAGAATTCTGCCCCTACTGCGGACAAGCCTCGTCAATCATTTTTTTCTAATACACTAAACACTTGTATCGCTACATGAAATCATGTTTCTTCTGAGAGGAAAGTTTGTCTGTAAGACCTCACAGTCGTTAAGGGGAGACGCAATCTGTACCAGTTAGCTATAAATTTGTCTCTAATCCCCGTACAAAGATGCAGTTAGATAAGATGCATCAGTAATTGAACAAACATCTTCAGATCTCTTGCTGGTGGCGCACAGTCTTCCTTCAGTCCTTCCAAGTCCTTCAGTCTTGTGATGGCTGCGTATCATCCTGGGGTAATGCATTAAGCACACGTTGAGCGCTTTGACAATTTGCCGTTTTGCAATGCAGCAGTACCGGTTACGTCTCGCTGTGTCCTTTGTCATACCAGCTGCACTGAGAGATACGGTAAGTTATGCTTTTTAAATGTTTAAGTGTCCTGTGCTCTGAGCAACGTGTTAGTTTGTCCACTATGTTGCGTAAATATGAAAAAGATTGTTCGAGAACTGAAACCGGCCATCAAATCGATTCTTTATATTGCTATGCAAACAAATTTTGTAGCGAACGGTAGCAATAATGATATATAGGGGTTCATTCTTGGCTAAGTATTGAAACGTGCCCTTAGAAAAATTATGAATGACTGTGCTAGTAAACTTCTACGTTATTTGATACAAAGACAGCTGAGTAAAACTGAACGTACTCAGTTCTCTCTTTACGTATTCTGATCGTCGCTAGACTGACACACAGTATATTTTTAGCGCAACGCAATCTGACTTTCAAAATTCCCTACAAAAGAGTGGCCCTGACTAACAATAACCTATACTTTTCATGAATCACTTACCTCACAAAAATCTTCGTTATTCGAACTACTGCAATACAGCGAGCGCCAATACTGCTAGCTAAATAAAAGATATACTTGAAAAAAGAGACAGCATTGGTCGTATATTTTTTACTATTGCAAAATCGATTTTCTGTCACTGAGTGACCATCTTCAGTGCTAGAAGTTAAAATTTTTTTCACATTACGATCAGAGAGTACAACATAGAAAATCACAATTACATCTGCATATGACCATAACACTTGTTAGAAACAAACCTATATTGTATAACTTAAATTGGGATGCACTGTTGTCACTAAGCTTACGGCAATCACATAGACTGAGGTCGCTGTTTACCTGCACTTGTTCAGCAGACCTCGGTGTGACGGGGCTTGACACGCCCTCTATGTGACATGTGTCACGTGAAGACATAGTATTATTGGTTTTGCGAATTATTAACACTAAATAACTCTTGTACTTTTGTGAATGGTGTAGTAAT
Source organism: Schistocerca nitens (assembly GCF_023898315.1). Taxonomy (NCBI): domain Eukaryota; kingdom Metazoa; phylum Arthropoda; class Insecta; order Orthoptera; family Acrididae; genus Schistocerca; species Schistocerca nitens. Next base: position 113,482,417 of record NC_064614.1, on the reverse strand, counting down.
TCAAATTTAAAACGTATGTACAACACATAGCAGACGCAGGAGAATATCTAAAATACATTGGCATATTGTTTTTTATAAACTATAAAACATAAAATAGATCGATGATAAGTTGTTAGAGTGCAGAACATATAAAAAGCAAAAGATAATGCCAAAGAATAATAAATGAACAACATAAAAAGAGAGGCGCAACACAGGTCTTTCTTAAAAACGTAACACCCACCATCTGGCGTGGGAAGTCAAAAGTACAACGTTCGTAATTTGTGTAACAAACGTTAATACCAAGGAGTCAATATATAAAAAATAATAACGTTAATACCAAGGAGTCAAACATATAAAAAATAATCACAGTACGAAACTGCCGTTACTTAATAATTAAAATGCCGTGCAAATGTAAGGTGCGAACAAGTAGTATACATCAATCATCGAGAAACCATCATGAGGATGAACAAGTAATAGTGTCACTTATACCAAAATGTACATCGTACTTTAGAGAAATAAAACATAGACTATGCACGATATCCAGCACTTATTCAAATAGCAAAAGAATTGTTAACATACATTAAAAATAATTACGTAAAGTGATAACCGATTTGTATTACTTTGTGTCAACGCCTACGAGATGTCGACTGTCGTAAAATTATGTTCAGTAGGCGTCCATAAGTTCTGTAAATTACAGAACAAAAAAGAAAGAAGCATCTTTTAAAAAACGAAATTAGTATTGTTATTAAAACAAACTGAAAACATGTGTGTCAATGTGTTGAGATAGTTGAAATAGCGGCCATTATACGTGTTCTCGTAGCGACTATGACTGAGGCGTTGTATATAAGGGATAACAAGCTGACTACGAATTGCAAATTGTGATAAATGACCACAAGTTGACTTTATTTCATAGTAAATCGGAGAAGCATTCCCAAAAATGTGTGCTTCTCGATATTGTTTGCTCGTTAAGCAGCGTGATATCTGGAGCTTTATTATGACAAAAGATCTCCATCTCTTCCATAAGGTCGAGAAGGCGACCTTTTTCACCCTTGTGCAACAATTTCAATTGCGATGTCAAATCTGGAGTTGTATGACCAGTTGCTACCAGATGGGCTGCGAAATTCGATTTTTCAGCAATATCTTTCCTCTCAAGTGCAACGTGCTCACGGAACCTGTTATCTGGTCGTAGTGCACAAGACAACATGGAGTCGCCAATCAATAAATAAAAGATTCTAACTACGGAAGGCACTAACTACTGATAAGTATAGTTAGCAGATGAAAGATTTTGATGGAGAACAAACAATGTATTTACCTTAATAATGTTCAAAAGTCATCATATATATTTATCAATTCATCACAACTATCTTTACAAATTTCCTTTTTCTGGCGGACACACGTCCATATCGTCCGCTCAAAACTCTGGCATCTTTCTCTGAACATCCACCACTGCTGCTGGCGGCTCACCTCCAGCTGCACAACGCTACGCGCTGTTGACATCCAGCTGCCCAACACTACACTAGTGAATATTTCAACAATGAGAGTAACCAGCCACAGACTGCATACAGAGCAGTCAGTGATTTTTATACAGAGCACTACGTGGCGTTACCAACATAAAAACCTAAACAGCTTACTTACAGTATGAAAGGAAAGCTTCATGAAACTGACGTTTATCGGTACATTCATGCGGTTATCGCAGTGAAGGTATACAGGGCTACAACTGTTCCTAATAATGTTCTAGTAAGACAAAAAGAAATTTGAAGAGATCGTACTGTAGAAATAAGTTACACGGAGCTCTACCTGCTTCAAATAATGTATGTACACTTGTATTTGCATTGCTAATTCGTGGAATGTATCGGAGTTGCCCGCTTTCGTACCTGCAGTGTTGCAGACAGCTTTATTTAGATTCTAGAAGTGCTAAAAATCAACTGTCCGTAAACGTTCAGGACGCTCATTACTTCTTGTACTCTGCAAAGACACGTTTCTTTTGCTTTTGAAATGGAGCCACTATCACGGATTTCAACAGCGTTTGAAGGATCATCGAACAAGCCTTGGTGCAGGATTAGGAGAAAATGCACCTGCATTGGACCCACAATTCTCGCCATCCGATGTCGGACGGCCATCGGACGACATAGGAGGAAAATAAAACCCGTCTCCAAGCTCGACAAATGGCATATCTTCAACAGTTCCTCCTCTCCAGGAATGTACACAAACTAGAGTCGTAAAAACCTCCTCCGATACTGTTCTCCATAACCTCAGAGTTAACTGGGTTCACTCACAGTAATGTGAGCTTTCCTTCTGGTCATAACCTGAAGTTAGTCTGATTAGTTATGTCTTTTCTTACGCCTTCAAGGACACTGTCAAGTCGTACTGTAGCAGTTCTTGAGTTTATCTGGATAATTTCGTCAAGAATGGCTGGTTTCAAAAAACTCCTCTGCGATCCATCTTTGTTAAACTGTGGCACCATAACTTTTTTCTGAGACTCTAAGTAAGACGGCTTTCTTCCGCAGCAGAAGCCAACACAAAAACCATCATCAGAGTTAATCATCGTATCTCCGCAAAACCACTGCAGCTGATTCAACGTGGGCGTCATTTGAGGCCCATGCGGGCCCTCACGACTGATAACATCGTGTCTCGTAATCGCTCTGTACCGGATCGGGAGAAACACCTATCCAATGTAATTCTAGACGTAGCTGTCACACTATCGCTCGCTGATTGGCGCTCTCGTATGCTATCTTCAGCAGTCTCGTGAAGCTTTGAATCTAGGTATCTCGAAAAAGCTTGAGAGGTGCATCGTATCTGAGCAGTATACGTTACATGTAAGTATGCACTGCAGTCGTGCTAAAGATGAGCAAAGTCTGAGAGCCGCTGGGTGTGAGGTACCTACGTAGGAGCGCGCCGCGGCCGTCGTGTTTACTGCACCCACTGGCTGCAGTGGGGCGTGAGCCGTGAGCAGTGCGTGTGGCGCATCTGATGTGGCCCAGCTTTGTCCGCCAGCGCTCGCGTGTGACGACGCCATGGCCGAGCCTGGAATTCCCTCTCTCAGGGAAACAACCTCACTCGTCCCGTCCTAGTCCCCGTCCTCTAGGCCCGTACCGTCTATTGCACAATGTGTAACATTTTAAACGTGCCTCTACAGCGGCCATATTTTACGGCATTGTATGGGCGCAGCAGTGTTGCCGTCAACATTGCTGCAATGTGACTGCAATACTTGGCAATATCGCTGATGGAGCTGACAGTTATAAGTATCTGGTGCGGTATAGCCGAAGTGTTGCCTGTGTCGTCCACCACCGGTGGACATTATTTTGTACGGCGGGGTTATCTCTTTCTCTGCCCTTGCCTGAACGCTCCACCTCCTCACTCTGCCCCTTGCTTCCCTGTTTGCCACACCTACGGCGCTGCAGTACATCTACACTCCTGGAAATTGAAATAAGAACACCGTGAATTCATTGTCCCAGGAAGGGGAAACTTCATTGCCACATTCCTGGGGTCAGATACATCACATGATCACACTGACAGAACCACAGGCACATAGACACAGGCAACAGAGCATGCACAATGTCGGCACTAGTACAGTGTATATCCACCTTTCGCAGCAATGCAGGCTGCTATTCTCCCATGGAGACGATCGTAGAGATGCTGGATGTAGTCCTGTGGAACGGCTTGCCATGCCATTTCCACCTGGCGCCTCAGTTGGACCAGCGTTCGTGCTGGACGTGCAGACCGCGTGAGACGACGCTTCATCCAGTCCCAAACATGCTCAATGGGGGACAGATCCGGAGATCTTGCTGGCCAGGGTAGTTGACTTACACCTTCTAGAGCACGTTGGGTGGCACGGGATACATTCGGACGTGCATTGTCCTGTTGGAACAGCAAGTTCCCTTGCCGGTCTAGGAATGGTAGAACGATGGGTTCGATGACGGTTTGGATGTACCGTGCACTATTCAGTGTCCCCTCGACGATCACCAGTGGTGTACGGCCAGTGTAGGAGATCGCTCCCCACACCGTGATGCCGGGTGTTGGCCCTGTGTGCCTCGGTCGTATGCAGTCCTGATTGTGGCGCTCACCTGCACGGCGCCAAACACGCATACGACCATCATTGGCACCAAGGCAGAAGCGACTCTCATCGCTGAAGACGACACGTCTCCATTCGTCCCTCCATTCACGCCTGTCGCGACACCACTGGAGGTGGGCTGCACGATGTTGGGGCGTGAGCGGAAGACGGCCTAACGGTGTGCGGGACCGTAGCCCAGCTTCATGGAGACGGTTGCGAATGGTCCTCGCCGATACCCCAGGAGCAACAGTGTCCCTAATTTGCTGGGAAGTGGCGGTGCGGTCCCCTACGGCACTGCGTAGGATCCTACGGTCTTGGCGTGCATCCGTGCGTCGCTGCGGTCCGGTCCCAGGTCGACGGGCACGTGCACCTTCCGCCGACCACTGGCGACAACATCGATGTACTGTGGAGACCTCACGCCCCACGTGTTGAGCAATTCGGCGGTACGTCCACCCGGCCTCCCGCATGCCCACTATACGCCCTCGCTCAAAGTCCGTCAACTGCACATACGGTTCACGTCCACGCTGTCGCGGCATGCTACCAGTGTTAAAGACTGCGATGGAGCTCCGTATGCCACGGCAAACTGGCTGACACTGACGGCGGCGGTGCACAAATGCTGCGCAGCTAGCGCCATTCGACGGCCATCACCGCGGTTCCTGGTGTGTCCGCTGTGGCGTGCGTGTGATCATTGCTTGTACAGCCCTCTCGCAGTGTCCGGAGCAAGTATGGTGGGTCTGACACACCGGTGTCAATGTGTTCTTTTTTCCATTTCCAGGAGTATATATCTACATAGACACTCCTCAAGCCACCGAACGGTGCGTGGCGGAGGGTACCCTGTACCTCTACAAGTCATTTCCTTCCCTGTTCCACTCGCAAATAGGGCGAGGGAAAAACGACTGTATATGTGCCTACATCTACATCTACGTGATTATTCTGCCTCGCAGAGGGTTCAATGAACCACCTTCGCCGGCCTTTGTGGCCGAGTGGTTCTAGGCACTTCAGTCTGGAACCGCGCGACCGCTACGGTCGCAGGTTCGAATCCTGCCTCGGGCATGGATGTGTGTGATGTCCTTAGGTTAGTTAGGTTTAAGTAGTTCTAAGTTGTAGGGGACTGATGACCACAGATGTTAAGTCCCATAGTGCTCAGAGCCATTTGAACCATTTTTTTTAACCACCTTCAAGCTCTCTCTCTCTCTACCGTTCCACTCTCGCACGGCGCGCGGGAAAAACGAGCACTTAAATTTTTCTGTGCGAGCCCCAGTTTCTCTCATTTTATCGTGACGATCATTTCTCCTTATGTAGGTGGGTGCCAACAGAGTGTTTTCGCAATCAGAGGAGAAAACTGGTGATTGAAATTTCATAAGAAGATCCCTTTGTTTTAATGATTGCCACTCCAATTCACGTATCATGTCTGTGGCACTATATCCCCTATTTCGCGATAGTACAAAACGAGCCGCCCTTCTTTGAACTTTTTCGACGTCATCTGTCAGTCGCACCCGATTGGGATCCCACACCGCACAGCAATACCCCAGAATAGGGCGGACAAGCGTGGTGTAAGCAGTCTCTTTGGTAGACCTGTTGCACCTTCAAAGTGTTCTGCCAATGAATCGCAGTCTTTGGTTTGCTCTACCAACAATATTATCTATGTGATCGTTCCAGTTTAGGTTATTTGTAATTGTAATCCCTAAGCATTTAGTTAAATTTACAGCCTTCAGATTATCGCGTAATCCAAATTTAGCGGATTTCTTTTACTACTCATGTGAATAACTTCACACGTTTCTTTATTCAGGGTCAATTGCCACTTTTCGCACCATACAGATATCTTATCTAAATCATTTTGCAAGTCGTTTTGATCATCAGATGACTTTACAAGACGGTAAATGACAGCATCAAAAAATGGTTCAAACGGCTCTGAGCACTATGGGACTTAATATCTGAGGTCATCAGTCCCATAGACTTAGAACTACTTAAACCTAACTAACCTAAGGACATCACACACATCCATGCCCGAGGCAGGATTCGAACCTACGACCGTAGCAGTCGCGCGGTTCCGGACTGCGCGCCTAGAACCGCTAGACCACAGCGGCCGGCAAATGACAGCATCATCTGCAAACAATCTAATAGGCCTACTCAGATTGTCTCCTATGTTGTTAATATAGATCAGGAACATTAGAGGGCCTATAACACTTCCTTTAGGACATTACTGTACGAGACCTAATTTCTCGTATGTTACCTTCGTGGTACTTACTGGCGGTGTATGTTGGCGGCAGTAGAATTGTTGGGCAGTCAGCTTCAAATGCCGATTCTCTAAATTTTCTCAATACTGTTTCTCGAAAAGAACGTCGCCTTCCCTCCCCATTCCCATTTGAGCTCCTGAAGCAGCTCCCTAACACTTACATGTTATTCCAACCTACCTGTAACAAATCTAGCAGCCCGCCTCTGAATTGCTTCGATGTCTTCCTTCAACCCGACCTGGTACGGATCCCAAACGCTCGAACAGTATTCAAGAACTATGATCCCTGTACTAAAAATGCTTCGTCTTTGTCTTCTGTTAAAAGTAGACAGTGGGAGAGGTTAACCCCAAGACGTAAACACAATGCATGCAGATCGTCGCACGGTCTGAGGCGCTGCGGTCATGGACTGTGCGGCTGGTCCCGGCGGAGGTTAGAGTCCTCCCTCGGGCATGGGTGTGTGTGTTTGTCCTTAGGATAATTTAGGTTAAGTAGTGTGTAAGATTAGGGACTGATGACCTTAGCAGTTAAGTCCTACAAGATTTCACTCACATTCGAACAGTTTTAGGTCGTATTAACTGACATAAATCCACCTTACGATGGAGGTTTAAACCTCTGGAGCAAGTAGTGGAAATAAGACAAATTGTGACGTAACAGTAAACTTGTTTCAATCGGTTTCAGCCACGTATTTATGTTCGCTGTGGGTGGAAAATACCGCGTTATGCGGCGGCTGAGTGAGCTGTATTTCGCGTGTACTGTTCGGCAATGACGTCGCCCCAGCAGAGCGGCTGTGGCGAGCGCTATCTGGTGGTCCGCTCCGGTCGAGAGGCCCAGCGCGGAGCGGACTCTCTTTACCTGCCGCGGCGTCCCGCTCTCAGGTTTCCCAAGGCGGGCCCGCCTGACCACATTCCGCCTCCTCCTGTCGCCTTCCCACAGGATACACCCGTCCGCCCTGCCTCCCGTAGGCGTCCCTGCATTTTCCGCTGTCTGCCTGTGGACTGAAGCGTCCCGTCACGTTCCGTGTTCGCGGTTATCTTTGCAGACACTCCTCCCTTCCTCCCACCCTCCAATGCGGTTGTTGTTTGTTTTATATTGTATCTTTCTCGAAGAGACAGTATGATTCCTTCTGTCAGAAGCAGTTCAAAGTCTGTGCAGTTAAACTCATGCTCATAAATTAAGGATAATGCTGAGACATGCTGAAACAACGCTCTGGTGGGCGGTTAGCGGGTTTAAATCACCTCGGGGTATGATCATGCGGTGTATTTGACCTGCGGTCGTCGCACGGTGGCGCTGGCAGCAGTCCACATACGCAGAGGTGTGTTGGTGCATGTTAGAGTACGTTGCAGCGAATAAGTGTGCAGACGTTTTCAGACGTGCTAATGGTGACTGTGTGTTGAAACTGGGTCAAAGAACACATATTGATGACGTTATGAGGGGTAGAATACTAGGACGACTGGAGGCTGGTCAAACACAGCAGGTCGTAGCACGGGCCCTCCGTGTGCCACAAAGTGTGATCTCAAGATTATGGCAACGATTCCAGCGGACATGAAATGTGTCCAGGCGCTACAGTACGGGACTTCCACAGTACCAGACCACAAGGAGACCGGTATCTCATCAGTGCCCGCAGGCGGCCACGGAGTACTGCAGGTACCCTCGCTCGGGACCTTACCGCAGCCACTGGAACAGTTGTGTCCAGACAGGCAGTCTACAGACGACTGAACAGACATGGTTTATTCGCCCGGAGACCTGCAAGGTGCATTCCACTGATCCCTGGTCACAGGAGAGCCCGTAAAGCCTGGTGTCAAGAACACAGTACATGGTCATTGGAACAGTGGTCCCAGGCTATGTTCACGGACGAGTCCAGGTATAGTCTCAACAGTGATTCTCGCCAGGTTTTCATCTGGCGTGAACCAGGAACTATGTACCAACCCCTTAATGTCCTTGAAAGGGACCTGTATGGAGGTCGTGGTTTGATGGTGTGGGGTGGGATTATGATTGGTGCACGTACACCCCTGCATGTCTTTGACAGAGGAACTGTAACAGGTCAGGTGTATCGGAACGTCATTTTGCACCAGTATGTCCGGCTTTTCAGGGGTGATAACGCCCTGATGGGTGATAACGCATGGCCCCACCGAGCTGCCATCGTGGAGTAATACCTTGAAACAGAAGAAATCAGGTGAATGGATTGGCCTGCCTGTTCTCCAGACCTAAACTCCATCGAGTAGGTCTGGGATGCTGTCCGTCGACGTATCGCTGCTCGTCTTCAAACCCCTACGACACTTCAGGAGCTCCAACAGGCACTGGTGCAAGAATGGGAGGCTATACCCCAGCAGCTGCTCGACCACCTGATCCAAAGTATGCCAACCCGTTGTGTGGCCTGTGTACGTGTGCATGGTGATCATATCCCATATTGATGTCGGGGTACATGAACAGGAAACAGTGTCGTTTTGTAGCACATGTGTTTCGGGACGGTTTTCTCAACTTATCACCAATACCGTGGACTTACAGATCTGTGTCGTGTGTGTTCCCTATGTGCCTATGCGCCAGTTTTGTGTAGCGCCACGTTGTGTGGCACCAAATTGTGCAATTATCCTTAATTTATGAGCATGAGTGTAGGTCTCACTCCATCCAACCATATTGTATCAGGGGAAAAGCTTCAGGCGGGGTGGGAGGGGGGGGGGGGCACAAGGTGGAGAAAGAAGATAAATTAGATTTTAATCTGTCCATCATTGTTGACGATGGCGTCTCGAAGGCAAGCAGCTTTAATGTACTGTTTTATGTCAAAGATTACAGATTTCGTGAGTCTGCTACACTTTTCATGTTCATTATTCATACAACAAACATAATCAATTTCAGAATAAACATTCCATTATCGGGTTGTAATCTCATTTCCCGGCCGTGCCTGTGCGCGTTTCCTTTAGCAATTGTCTAGGACAGGTTCGTGTTCTAGGGATCAGGAGGCGTTGTTTCGCCCAGAGCCGATGGTGCGGCAACTGTCGTCGTAGGAAAGCTGGACAGGAGCAGAAATGATTAGCGAGCAAGTTAACAAACAGAAGATTTACTTAACCTGTATTTCTCCAAGCGTATGAAGACTCATTACAAATAATGCAGCAAGACATAGTCCAATTAAAGCACGAGCGATGGTGTCAGAGCCGTAACTAGGCGGCGTCTGCGTAGCATGATGTAGCGAAGAGGCTCCATGTACGAGTGAAGTGAGTGGCTGCCGCCGGTCTGCGGCAACAAAGGGCGGTCGTATTCTAGAGCCTCCGGAGGTGTGGCTCAGCAGGCGCACTTCACTGGGTCCGCCAGTCCTTCATGACAGCTATCGGCGTCTAACGGAAACTTGCCATTCCCCTGCCACTTAAACACGCCCGATACCACAATGTAGACTTAATAACTGAGATATATGTAACTTTGTATAGCTATAGGTTCTTCTGTGCTGCTTTTCATATATAAGCCGGCCGCTGTGGCCGAGCGGTTCTAGGCGCTTCAGTCCGGAACTGCGTGACCGCTACGGTCGCAGGTTCGAATCCTGCCTCGGGCATGGATGTGTGCGACGTCCTTAGGCTAGTTAGGTTTAAGTAGATCTTAAGTTCTAGGGGACTGGTGACTTCAGATGTTAAGTCCCATACTGCTTAGAGCCATTTGAACCATTTATCATATATACAATGAGAGTAACGTTCTTCTTACGAGGGAACCTCCCCATCGCACCCCCCCCCCCCCCCCCTCAGATTTAGTTATGAGTTAGCACAGTGGCTAGGCCTTGAAAAACTGAACGCAGATCAATCGAGAAAACAGGAAGAAGTTGTGTGGAACTATGAAAAAAATAAGCAAAATATGCAAACTGAGTAGTCCATGCACAAGATAGGCAACATCAATGACAATGTGAGCTCAGGAGCGCAGTGGTCCCATGGTCAGCGTGAGCAGCTGCGGAACGAGAGGTCCTTGGTTCAAGTCTTCCCTCGAGTGAAAGGTAGAAGAATCTTTTTACCCATTCGCCAAGTGTACAAGTTAGGTGGGTCGACAATATATTCCTGTCATGTGACGCACATGCCGTCACCAGTGTCGTATAGAATATATCAGACGTGTTTTCCTGTGGAGGAATCGGTTGACCTATGACCTTGCGATCAAATGTTTTCGTTTCCCATTGGAGAAGCACGTCCTTTCGTCTACTAATCGCACGGTTTTGCGGTGCGGTCGCAAAACACAGACACTAAACTTATTACAGTGAACAGAGACGTCAATGAACGAACGGACAGATCATAACTTTGCGAAAATAAAGAAAATGAACTTTTCACCCGAGGGAAACCTTGACCAACGACCTCTCGTTCCGCAGCTGCTCACGCTAACCACGGGACCACGACGCTCCTGAGCTCACATAGTCTTTGATGTTGCCTATCTTGCGCATGGACTACTCAGTTTTTTATATTTTGCTTATTTTTTCATAGTTCCACACAACTTCTTCCTGTTATCTCGATTGATCTGTGTTCAGTTTTTCAAGGCCTATCCACTGTGCCAACTTATAACTAAATCTGAGGGGGGTGCGATGGGGTGGTTCCCTTGTTAGAGACAAACACGCTGAATGCTGATACACTTGGATTGGCTCTGAATATTACTAACGTTTAGTAGCGTCATGCTACGTCATTGCAATTGTCCTTACTGCAGTTGTCCGTACTGATGTTGATAAGTCTGTCGATGCACTGGATCTCTGGGGCGAAACTCTGAGCGAAGCTATTCATACACTATGTGATCAAAAGTATCCAGACACCTGGCTGAAAATGACTTAAAAGTTCTTGGCGCCCTCCATCGCTAATGCTGGAATTCAATATGGTGTTGGCCCACCCTTAGCCTTGATGACAGTTTCCACTCTCGCAGGCATACGTTCAATCAAGTGCTGGAAGGTTTCTTGGGGAATGGCAGCCCATTCTTGCCGGAACGCTGCACTGAGCAGGACGGTGAGGCCTCGCACGAAGTCGGCGTTCCAAAACATCCCAAAGGTGTTCTTCAGGATTGAGGCCAGGACTCTGTGCAGTCCAGTCTATTACAGGAATGTTATTGTCGTGCAGGCACCCCGCCACAGGCCGTGCATTATGAGCAGGTGCTCGATAATGTTGAAAGATGCAATCACCATCCAGAATTGCTCTTCAACAGTGGGAAGCAAGAAGGCGCTTGAAACATCAATGTAGGCCTGTGCTGTGATAGGACCACGCAAAACAACAAGGGGTGCAAGCCCCCTCCGTGAAAAACACTACCGCACCATAACACCACCGCCTCCTAATGTTACTGTTGGCCCTACACACGCTGACAGATGACGTTCACCGGGCATTCGCCATACCCACACCCGGCCATCGGATCGCCCCATCATGTACCGTGATTCGTCATTCCACACAACGTTTTTCCACTGTTCAGTCATCCGATGTTTACGCTCCTTACACCAAGCGAGGCGTCGTTTGGCATTTACGGCGTGACGTTAGGGTTATGAGCAGCCGCTCGACCATGAAATCTACGTTTTCTCACCTCCGGCCTAAATGTCATAGTACTTTTTGTGGATCCTGATGCAGTTTGGAATTCCTGTGTAATTGTCTGGATAGATGTCCGCCTATTACACTTTACGACCTTCTTCAACTGTCGGCGGTCTCTGTCAGTCAACAGACGAGGTCGGCCTGTACGCTTTCGTGCTGTACGTGACCCTCCAGGTTTCCACTTCACTATCACATCGGAAACAGTGGACCTAGGGATGTATAGGAGTGTGGAAATACCGCGTACTGACGTATGACAAGTGACACCCAATCACCTGCCACGTTCGAAGTCCGTGTCCTCGGAGTGCCCCATTCTGCTCTCTCACTATGTCTAATGACTACTGAGGTCGATGATATGGAGTACCTGGCAGTAGGTGGCAGCACAATGCACCTCACATGAAAAACGTATTTTTTTGTTGGTGTCCGGCTACTTTTGATTACATAGAGTACATTAAAGTGAATGTCACTTATAAAGTGGAGATAGCCGTTCTTCTAGAGCAACGAGCTTACTTTCCCAATACGGAAAGCTCAAGAAGCATTGGGAAGTGCTCTCGAATTCTGTTTAGGCGCTTCCCCGCTTGTCCTAGCTAGTGAGCTTGGAGTTTTTCGGTAAAAAGAGGCCACAGGGCAGAAAGTGGAGCCATTAGGCAGCTTGTGACGGTGTTGGATAACTGTGTCAGAGTTGGATAGCGCTGATTCACGCCAATAAATTTCATTTGTCTTGGTGCAAATTTTAGTGTGAGGTTTTATGTGTGACTCTTTTCTTATTCACTTTGAACAGTATTGCTTTAGTTTTCTGATTATCGACTACAGTTGCTAGTTGCCAGTTGGAAGCGGTGTACAGAACTGTTAGCAGTGAACGCATTACATTCCGCTGACCGAATCTTAGACTCTTTTTTTTTTAAAAAAAAAAAAAAAAACTACACTCCTGGAAATTGAAATAAGAACACCGTGAATTCATTGTCCCAGGAAGGGGAAACTTTATTGACACATTCCTGGGGTCAGATACATCACATGATCACACTGACAGAACCACAGGCACATAGACACAGGCAACAGAGCATGCACAATGTCGGCACTAGTACAGTGTATATCCACCTTTCGCAGCAATGCAGGCTGCTATTCTCCCATGGAGACGATCGTAGAGATGCTGGATGTAGTCCTGTGGAACGGCTTGCCATGCCATTTCCACCTGGCGCCTCAGTTGGACCAGCGTTCGTGCTGGACGTGCAGACCGCGTGAGACGACGCTTCATCCAGTCCCAAACATGCTCAATGGGGGACAGATCCGGAGATCTTGCTGGCCAGGGTAGTTGACTTACACCTTCTAGAGCACGTTGGGTGGCACGGGATACATGCGGACGTGCATTGTCCTGTTGGAACAGCAAGTTCCCTTGCCGGTCTAGGAATGGTAGAACGATGGGTTCGATGACGGTTTGGATGTACCGTGCACTATTCAGTGTCCCCTCGACGATCACCAGTGGTGTACGGCCAGTGTAGGAGATCGCTCCCCACACCATGATGCCGGGTGTTGGCCCTGTGTGCCTCGGTCGTATGCAGTCCTGATTGTGGCGCTCACCTGCACGGCGCCAAACACGCATACGACCATCATTGGCACCAAGGCAGAAGCGACTCTCATCGCTGAAGACGACACGTCTCCATTCGTCCCTCCATTCACGCCTGTCGCGACACCACTGGAGGCGGGCTGCACGATGTTGGGGCGTGAGCGGAAGACGGCCTAATGGTGTGCGGGACCGTAGCCCAGCTTCATGGAGACGGTTGCGAATGGTCCTCGCCGATACCCCAGGAGCAACAGTGTCCCTAATTTGCTGGGAAGTGGCGGTGCGGTCCCCTACGGCACTGCCCGCATCTCGTGGTCGTGCGGTAGCGTTCTCGCTTCCCACGCCCGGGTTCCCGGGTTCGATTCCCGGCGGGGTCAGGGATTTTCTCTGCCTCGTGATGGCTGGGTGTTGTGTGCTGTCCTTAGGTTAGTTAGGTTTAAGTAGTTCTAAGTTCTAGGGGACTTATGACCACAGCAGTTGAGTCCCATAGTGCTCAGAGCCATTTGAACCATTTTTTTTTAACCCTACGGCACTGCGTAGGATCCTACGGTCTTGGCGTGCATCCGTGCGTCGCTGCGGTCCGGTCCCAGGTCGACGGGCACGTGCACCTTCCGCCGACCACTGGCGACAACATCGATGTACTGTGGAGACCTCACGCCCCACGTGTTGAGCAATTCGGCGGTACGTCCACCCGGCCTCCCGCATGCCCACTATACGCCCTCGCTCAAATTCCGTCAACTGCACATACGGTTCACGTCCACGCTGTCGCGGCATGCTACCAGTGTTAAAGACTGCGATGGAGCTCCGTATGCCACGGCAAACTGGCTGACACTGACGGCGGCGGTGCACAAATGCTGCGCAGCTAGCGCCATTCGACGGCCAACACCGCGGTTCCTGGTGTGTCCGCTGTGCCGTGCGTGTGATCATTGCTTGTACAGCCCTCTCGCAGTGTCCGGAGCAAGTATGGTGGGTCTGACACACCGGTGTCAGTGTGTTCTTTTTTTCCATTTCCAGGAGTGTAGTTAGACAACAGCTTCAGGGCTTTTAATTATTAACGTTGGAGTACTGGGAAGATTAACCCTGTCTCGCAGGCCAAAGCGACGCTGGCGACGCCAATTAAGGGTGATTCGTAGTATAGCAGGGCAAGGAATAAATCTAGGTCCGCCAGTAGAAGTTTCCTACTAAACTGCCAAGAGTGTGGATTCTGTCCGCTACCGCGAGTGTGTTTACGCGCAACGCTACAGAAGCTCCGATGCTCGAAGACGTAACTTTTTAAGTCTGTGTCTGGGAAACCAATAACAGCTGTACCGATTCAATGATATACGTTCATGCGTGGATAGCTGATGACTTCCGGTACCACTTAACCACGTATGTAAAATCAAATTAAGTTATGCGAAAGCTTTTTTGTTTTTCAAGACATACAAGCCTAAACTAACCCTGGTGGCTACCAACCGAACTGCTCGTTCGACCTATTCTTCATTACAGCTCGTCGATATCGAACCTTTACCAAGTTGGATTAATGGAGAAAATGCAATTAACAACAACTTAGGTTTATCAAGCCAAACTGCCAAAACCTTAGTACAACTATTAAATTATAAACACAGAGAAATTACACGGTAGATAATTTAAACAATCATTTAAGATATCGACATCTTTTCCGTCGTCCGTCCTTCCTTAGTTGCTTCAAAATTCGTGGAGGTATATTCCGTTTTCGCAACTAAATGAAAGACTGTTTTTTGGCATTCTCATTTCGCTTCTGTTATTTATGAAACATCTTCAGTAGCCTGTAATATGTGTTTCTTTTTTGTATGAATAATAAATGCATTGTGCAACAGTTACAAGTGTGTTACTATGTTACGTTTTCTTGTGTTTTTCAAGTCAGAAAGAACTTCTCCAGCACAAGTTGTGCGAGGTTAAATTATCTTTTGCTTCATGCAGTAAAAGTTCTGCATCAGGCATAACGTTTCATTTTATTACTTTTTTGTTTTTGTTTTACTACTACTGCTACTACAACTACTAAAGCTATTCGCAATACATTTTACAAACAGTATCCACTTACACCATTGAATGTACCTGCCAAATTATATCACTGTACGACGCAAAGTTCAGGAGCTACATGTTTTATACATTGGAGTCCGATTCTTTAGGGCTAGAGTTATCGGTGCCGTACTAACAGCTCCGGATAACCATCGGGGCTATCATGCGAATCCAGTGAATATAATCGCGGATGTTCATCACTGATCGACTGGGATTACGGTGGTAACATCCGTACCCAGGGTTTCATAAGGTCATAGCTGGAACTGGTATAAATGCAGTGACAGTCCACATTTCCAACGAGATTCTTTTATTCAGGACTAAACGATAGTGAAACGTTTTGATTCTTCGTTCTTTCGCTCTTGTGACGGGCAATAAGTTCCTACCGAAAGAGAACCGTAAGAAAAGGTAGGTCGAAGTTTAATGTCCCATAGAGATATATACACTCCTGGAAATGGAAAAAAGGACACATTGACACCGGTGTGTCAGACCCACCATACTTGCTCCGGACACTGCGAGAGGGCTGTACAAGCAATGATCACACGCACAGCACAGCGGACACACCAGGAGCCGCGGTGTTGGCCGTCGAATGGCGCTAGCTGCGCAGCATTTGTGCACCGCCGCCGTCAGTGTCAGCCAGTTTGCCGTGGCATACGGAGCTCCATCGCAGTCTTTAACACTGGTAGCATGCCGCGACAGCGTGGACGTGAACCGTATGTGCGGTTGACGGACTTTGAGCGAGGGCGTATAGTGGGCATGCGGGAGGCCGGGTGGACGTACCGCCGAATTACTCAACACGTGGGGCGTGAGGTCTCCACAGTACATCGATGTTGTCGCCAGTGGTCGGCGGAAGGTGCACGTGCCCGTCGACCTGGGACCGGACCGCAGCGACGCACGGATGCACGCCAAGACCGTAGGATCCTACGCAGTGCCGTAGGGGACCGCACCGCCACTTCCCAGCAAATTAGGGACACTGTTGCTCCTGGGGTATCGGCGAGGACCATTCGCAACCGTCTCCATGAAGCTGGGCTACGGTCCCGCACACCGTTAGGCCGTCTTCCGCTCACGCCCCAACATCGTGCAGCCCACCTCCAGTGGTGTCGCGACAGGCGTGAATGGAGGGACGAATGGAGACGTGTCGTCTTCAGCGATGAGAGTCGCTTCTGCCTTGGTGCCAATGATGGTCGTATGCGTGTTTGGCGCCGTGCAGGTGAGCGCCACAATCAGGACTGCATACGACCGAGGCACACAGGGCTAACACCCGGCATCATGGTGTGGGGAGCGATCTCCTACACTGGCCGTACACCACTGGTGATCGTCGAGGGGACACTGAATAGTGCACGGTACATCCAAACCGTCATCGAACCCATCGTTCTACCATTCCTAGACCGGCAAGGGAACTTGCTGTTCCAACAGGACAATGCACGTCCGCATGTATCCCGTGCCACCCAACGTGCTCTAGAAGGTGTAAGTCAACTACCTTGGCCAGCAAGATCTCCGGATCTGTCCCCCATTGAGCATGTTTGGGACTGGATGAAGCGTCGTCTCACGCGGTCCGCACGTCCAGCACGAACGCTGGTCCAACTGAGGCGCCAGGTGGAAATGGCATGGCAAGCCGTTCCACAGGACTACATCCAGCATCTCTACAATCGTCTCCATGGTAGAATAGCAGCCTGCATTGCTGCGAAAGGTGGATATACACTGTACTAGTGCCGACATTGTGCATGCTCTGTTGCCTGTGTCTATGTGCCTGTGGTTCTGTCAGTGTGATCATGTGATGTATCTGACCCCAGGAATGTGTCAATAAAGTTTCCCCTTCCTGGGACAATGAATTCACGGTGTTCTTATTTCAATTTCCAGGAGTATATATATATATATATATATATATATATATATATATATATATAGCGTAGTAGCTCACTGTGGAAGGATGATGTAGGAAACAAACCGTAGGCTAGTTGAAAGAATGATCTTGGCATTCACATCAAATGATGTAGGGGAATTACAGATAAACCATATCAAAACGGCTTAACGGAAGTATGACTATGCAATTCGAGGATACAATGTGGTCAGAAAGAGCCTGAAAGTCTTGAAGTGTGTTGCAGAGTATTGAACTAAGAAATAACTATCAAGAAGAAATTCGGTACTTTGCGTCGTTTCCAAGTTAATTAGCACTGAAGTTAGTTAATCAGGTCCTTGCTCGCGTGAATTCAGGCAGCCTGCCAGATAAAATTAGTGCCAATTATTCTCATAGCGTAGATGACTGCGCACGAGATTCCTCAGCCTTCGGATCGGGTTCCATCCTTACAACCGCCGCATGTCCAACTTTTATATCTTGTTCGGTTTTGGGAAACCAAACGAATGACACGTTTGGTGACACCGTCTCTGGCGGGCCGATTGAATTTGCGCTTACAACGGCCTCATTGGCTTTTAATGCTAACTCGACAACGGCGCAACATATTGAATTATTTCTTAACTGTTATTTTCCAGCACAATCTACCCTGGAACACCCTTACAAGTGTTTTAGATTGTTTCTGACCACCCTGTATATGTTTTTAGACATCTCGATCTGTGGAGCGTTGGAGAAACATTTGGGTCTGTTTAATATGCTTTATGTACGTCTGTCGGAACGTGCTCTTGATGTTACGCCGTGATGGAATATTAATTTCTTCAAAAATCCCGGTTATGTAAGTCACTGAAGCTGCAATAAGTCACTGTTCTGAATTTATTAGCAACTGCAATTCAT
The DNA here is from genome assembly GCF_023898315.1 of Schistocerca nitens. Lineage (NCBI taxonomy): Eukaryota > Metazoa > Arthropoda > Insecta > Orthoptera > Acrididae > Schistocerca > Schistocerca nitens. The sequence goes on along the minus strand of NC_064614.1, from coordinate 113,464,296 downwards.
TCCGAGGCCAGAAAGATCTCTACTCTACAGGTCTCCTTGGATTTTGTTACAATCTTCCTGTGGTGACATGCTTCTGAACACAACATTACTGGCTTTCCAGAATTGCGGAAATTGAGTTCGGTTTGTCCGGAACAGAAGAGAAGAGAAGCGAAGCGTTTGAAATGGGCTGCTACAGAAGAAATTTGATAATTAGTGGACTGATAAGGTAAGGAGTGAGTAGGTTCTCCGCAGAATCAGCGAGGAAAGGAATATATGGAAAACACTGACTTGAAGAAGGAACAGGATGATAGAACGTGGGTTGCATCAGGGAATAACATCTATGGTACCAGAGGGAGCTTTAGAGGGAAAAAACTTTAGGGGAAGACAGAAATTTGAATGCATCCGACAAATAATTGAGATCCCAGGGTGCAAATTGTACTCTGAAATGAAGAGGATAGCGCAGGTGAAGCCGCATCAAACCAATCACACCACCGATGACTCAAGAAAAGTTGTATTAACAACGATAATCAGCGTATTGTCTTGCTGAAAGTGGAAGCAGATAGAAACATAATTTCTTTCTCGTCCACTGCTCTTGAAATTTTCTGGTTAAGGCCCAAATGTGACCCGATGAAGCCGGCCGCTGTGGCCGAGCGATTCTAGGCGCTGCAGTCTGGGTTCCAATCCTGACTCGGGCATGAATGTGTGTGATGTCCTTAGGTTAATTAGGTTTAAGTAGTTCTAAGATCTAGGGGATTGATGACCTCAGATGTTAAGTCCCATAGTGCTCAGAGCCATTTTTGACCCGGTGAATAAATGAACAGTGATTTTTTATAAAAAGGTCGGATAAAATCAACGTACGTGCAAAGCATTCCAGAACGAATGCCCAGCGTCACTCAAGTGTCATTGCAAGACACCATAATCATTATTGTGGCAATGCTAATAAAGTTCCTTAATAGAACGCATAAATACTCGTAATTGACTTTTGGCTCTGCATATGGCGTTTTTCACAAAATTAACTGATTTTGATGTGGTAAATCATAACGCTTGATTATTATTTTGGCTTCGTTATGGAGAAGAAAAAGCCTACATTTTTATTGCTTGCTTTGCTACTAGTAACCAAAAACACGACCTGCGTTACAGTAAACAATATGTTCCAATTCTCTCCATTCTACGATTCATACTACCCTGCAATTGTAGGGGAAACCTGCAGTCACACTGAAGGTCGTCTGGGAAAGCTAGAGCAGCGAGTAGTAAAGATAAGATCGCACGCTTTGTCTTTATCGTACCAGGAAGTTTACTGGAAGAAAGCAGCGACGCTTCGTTCTGTCGCCTAGTAAATGGTCTCTAAATGTTGTCGTTTTGTTTTTAAGACCTCTCACTGCAGTCGCCTTACTGCAATTAATAAGGAAGTAATTCTGTATTTTGCTGCTGTAATAAATTCTTATTTGCCGAGATGAGTTTCCCTTTATTTAAAGCAACTTCAGTGATAAGTTTTATGGCTCCTACATTATTTCCATGCGTTCTTCTACACACAGGTGCTCGAAATTTTGCAGACTGCACTGACACAAATATTTTCTCGCTTGCTGTTTTTCAAAAAATGGTTCAAATGGCTCTAATCACTATGGGACTTAACGTCTGAAGTCATCATTCCCCTACACTTAGAACTACTTAAACCTAACCAACCTAAGGACATCACACACATCCATGCCCGAGGCACGATTCGAGCCTGCGACCGTAGCAGCAGCGCGGTTCCGGACTGAAGCTCCTAGAACCGCTCGGCCACAACGGCCGGCCTTGCTGTTTTTATGTATCCGCATTCGCCTCTGGTACACAGAGTACATGTTTAAATTTTGTTGCTTTGTGCTTCCTGACGGAGCTAAGAATTACGCATCATTCACGGCTATCCAAGGCGAACATATTTTAGCAGAGGAATCAGATAAAACGTGCGACCCTCTTATAGGAATGAAACCTGACTAGAAATCCTCCCCACCCCCTCTCCCTTCTCCTTCGCCACCACGCTGGATGCGGAACAGGTGCTTAGTAACAACATAAAGTAATAATAAATATTATCAACACGAAACTCGTAAAAAAATAAAAACTATCAAACTTTATAATTCTTACGTAACAAGTACTATGCGGTGATTATTCGCGTAGAAATGGGTGAAGTCGAAATCCACCTCGATTAGTAATCGTATATTTATAAAACATCCATTGAATATTCCGCTGCAGACATACAATGAAATCAGTGCAGTATACGTATTATTTCGATGGTCAGTACCAAATGATAAATGGATAAAAGATGGTCCTTCTATGAACAGAGAGAAACGTAGCTAAGTGTGGAGACACAAGGGGAAGAGGAAATAAATCTTGTTTTTCTTTAAGAAACCATCCCGTACATCGCCACACACTATAGAAGAACGACGGATGGACAGCCAGGAATCTTGAGCTTCGCCGATTTCGCTTCTCCTGTTTCTGTAGTGTGCCGTTCCAATGCAGACCGCAAAACACCTGCAGGCAACGCGCACGCCGCCCCCCCCCCCCCTCCCCTCCACTTACACACTATATACAGGGTGTTACAAAAAGGTACGGCCAAACTTTCAGGAAACATTCATCACACACAAATAAAGAAAATATGTTATGTGGACATGTGTCCGGAAACGCTTAATTTCCATGTTAGAGCTCATTTTAGTTTCGTCATTCCACCGTGGTCAAATTGTAAATTTTCACAATCAACATGTGTGGGCTGACGAGAATCCGCACGCAATTGTGCAATCACGTCATCAACACAGATTTTCTGTGAACGTTTGGCCAGGCATTGTTGGTGATGTCTTGATTGGGCCCCATGTTCTTCCACCTACGCTCAATGGAGCACGTTATCATGATTTCATACGGGATACTCTACCTGTGCTGCTAGAACATGTGCCTTTACAAGTACGACACAACATGTGGTTCATGCGCGATGGAGCTCCTGCACATTTCAGTCGAAGTGTTCGTACGCTTCTCAACAACAGATTCGGTGACCGATGGATTGGTAGAGACGGACCAATTCTATGGCCTCCACGCTCTCCTGACCTCAACCCTCTTGACTTTCATTTATGGAGGCATTTGAAAGCTCTAGTCTACGCAACCCCGGTACCAAATTAGAGACTCTTCGTGCTCGTATTGTGGACGGCTGTGATACAATACGCCATTCTCCAGGGCTGCATCAGCGCATCATGGATTCCATGCGAGGGAGGGTGGATGCATGTATCCTCGCTAACGGAGGACATTTTGAACATTTCCTGTAACAAAGTGTTTGAAGTCACGCTGGTACGTTCTGTTGCTGTGTGTTTCCATTCCAAGCTTAATGTGATTTGAAGAGAAGTAATAAAATGAGCTCTAACATGGAAAGTAAGTGATTCCGGACACATGTCCACATAACATATTTTCTTTCTTTGTGTGTGAGGAATGTTTCCTGAAAGTTGGGCCGTACCTTTTTGTAACAACCTGTATAATGCTGTATACATTCTTAACCCACTTCCCAATAACCTTAAATTTTATAGTACATTGGCAATCAGAGTGCAGAGCAGCACTGAAACATTCATCGATTATCTCCTAAAGTAGTTTCTGGTGGAAAGGCAAACGTATCGTAATAAAAAAAAAAGACCCTCCAGTGTAACCTAGCAACCTAATCAACATCGGAGGAAGACAAAGTTTCGAGACGTTGGAAGAAATGCAATGACATGGTACGAATACTCAATGCTATGATGACTGACTACGTCTAAGAAAGCCCTCACTATTATACAAATTAAAGTGTTTAAAGAGGCCCACGTGACACACAAACAGACCTATAAAAGTTATCAAAATATAGCCCGTCTCTAGATGAGAGAATCTGCTCAAAATTAAAAGTCGTTCACTTTTATCTGAATACAATAACGCATAAAACATATTCCATTTCCTGCCTATCAGAATAGGATAAGGCTGTTTCCAGAGCGGTTTTCGTTGCCGACGCGTAAAAGATGAAGCCATAACCCGTTATAACGGCTGTTTAATTTTTTGGGTGAGGACAACTGGTCTGGCGCTTGTTACGCGGGCGTCAGGCGCACCTGTCTGTCCGAATAAAAGTGTGAACGTGTGGTCCTCACACATCTGTCTGTAGGTATTACCACTGACACACGGACTCTTACTAGAATCACAAGAGTGTAAAAATACGGATGACGTTAAATAACGAAGTAGCGTATTAGACGTGACATCGAAGCAAACAGACATATCTTTTTCGTGGAGGGAGTTCGATGAAACAAGGAGATACTGACAATGAGTTTAGACGTTGCTGACGGTTCTGGAGGGGTAGGGTGGGTCTTTCACGTATCCACCCCTCCCACCCCTTCCCTAACCCAATATACACACATCAGAAAAAGTTTTGCATCACCTCGGTTCCGAGAATTCCGGAACCTGTACAGGAAATTGTAACAGAGATCAACACAAACATCTCATTTCTGTCCTTTTTATTGCTCACGAAATCCACACATGGCATGTTGTACCACCATACAGCGAGACCTCCAGAGGTGGTGGTCCAGATTGCTGTACACACCGGTACGTGTAATACCCAGTAGCACGTCCTCTTGCATTGATGTGTGCCTGTAGCCGTCGTGGCATACTATCCACAAGTTCAACAAGACACTGTTTGTCCAGATTATCCCACTCCTCAACGGCGATTCGGTGTAGATTCCTCAGGGTGGTGGTTGGTGGGTCATGTCGTCCATAAACAGCCCTTTTCAAACGATCGCAGTGCATGTTCGATAGGGTTCATGTCTGGAGAACATGCTGGCTACTCTAGTCGAGCAATGTTGTTATCCTGAAGGAAGTAATTCACAAGATGTGCACGATGGGGGCGCGAATTGTCGTCCATGAAGACGAATGCCTCGCCAGCTGCTGCCGATATGGTTGCACTATTGGTCGGAGGATGTCATTCACGTATCGTACAGCCGTTACGGCGCCTTCCATGACCACCAGCGGCGTACGTCGGCCCCACATAATGCCACCCGAAAACAGCAGGGAACCTCCACCTTGCTACACTCGCTGGATAGTGTGTCTAAGGCGTTCAACCTGAACGGGGTGCCTCCAAACACGTCTCCGGTGATTGGCTGGTTGAAGGCATATGCGACACTCATAGGTGAAGAGAATGTGATGCCAGTCATGAGCGGTCCATGCGGCATGTTGTTGGACCCATCTGTACCGCGTTGCATGGTGTCGTGGTTGCAAAGATGGACCTCGCTATGGACGTCGGGAGTGAAGTTGCGCATCATGCAGCCTATTGCGCACAATTTGAGTCGTAACAGGGCGTCCTGTGGCTGCACGAGAATCGTTATTCAAGATGGTGGCGTTGCTGTCAGGGTTCCTCCTAGCCGTAATCCGTAGGTAGCGGTCATCCAAGGCAGTAGTAGTCCTTGGGCGGCCTGAGCGAGGCATGTCGACAGTTCCTGTCTCTCTGTATCTCCTCCGAGTCCGAACAAGATCGCTTTGGTTCACTCCGAGACGCCTGGACACTTCCCTTGTTGAGAGCCCTTCCTGGCACAAAGTGACAATGCGGACGCGATCGAGCCGCGGTATTGACCATCTAGGCATGGTTGAACTACAGACAACACGAGCCGTGTACTTCCTTCCTGGTGGAATGACTGGAACTGATCGACTGTCGGACCCCTTCCGTCTAATAGGCACTGCACATGCATGGTTGTTTACATCTTAGGGTGGAATTAGTTACATCTCTGAACAGTCAAAGGGACTGTCTCTGTGATACAATATCCACAGTCAACGTCTGTCTTCAGGAGTTCTGGGAACCGGGGTGATGCAAAACTTTTTTTGATGTATGTATAATTTGAAGTTACCCATTAGGGGAAAAAAAAAAAACAAAAAAACACAAGGACGAACAAGGAAAGAAAAGATAAATTCTGTTTATTGTTCCGAATATATCTCATAGGGAGCACGTCTCTTCGTGCACTGTCTTAATAGCACCAATTGTGCGTTGCGAAATGGTCGAAAATGGAAATATGGCCTCTGGAAGAACCAAGACTATTCCAGGAGCTGGCTGCTACCCGGTACAAACAGTTAAAGCAAACACGACTGTTCCTTTTCTACATCAGCTTTCCACCGAAAAGATGGAGCATTTCTTTGGCTGATTGACCATTGTTTGCATAATAGCGTACGGCAAAAAAGGGGCTTTTTTGTCGAAAACTAACGTGGTGATACTGTGGCTATGTACAAATAAATAAATGTTAGTTCTCACTATAAAGCAAACACAACAAGACTGCCACAGTTAATGATGGTGTATATTAGGGACTTGCTCATTTCCTCAAATACGTCTTCCTGCTAATTCTTGTAATCATATTCATAAGTTAATGCAAGAGTTAATTTAATTTAGACTTCCAACATAAATATAGTGTCCACTCTCACAACAGCAGTAAATGTAAAATTCTATCTCACAAATTGTCTATTTGGTATGTAATATATAGTCACTATCGTGAAGTAAATTGCTTGGAAGCTGTAATAATACCTACCTCCATAACATTTGCACAAGCAGGTTTTATAATTTCCTGCCTTTCACGAAATTTAACTGAACACAAGTTTCCGTATTATCTTTACGATTAACAGACTTCCTTCGTTACTTTACGCTAGTTACAATTAATGCTCATTCAAAGTGCGAGGGCGCGTTGAAAAGTAATGCCTCCGATATTTTTTTGTGAAAATTTCTAAAGCCTTCTAAATAAAACAAACTTTGTTGGCATTCTGCATCTCTATTCTTCAAGTCTGCATAATTATTTCTCAACATAGTCACCCTTGTGACGAACACATTTCTCCCAACGAGGGACCACTTCGTTGATAACTGTAGAATGTTTGACTTTGTTGACGGAGCCACAACCTCATCTTTGCTTGCATCGCTTCATAACTATCAAAGTGCCTCGAAGGTGTTCTTTAAGTTTTGAAAAAAAAAAAAAAAAAAAAAAAAAAAAAACACCGAGCGAGGTGGCGTAGTGGTAAGACACTGGACTCGCATTCGGGAGGACGACGGTTCAATCCCGCGTCCGGCCATCCTGATTTAGGTTTTCCGTGATTTCCCTAAATCACTCCAGGCAAATGCCGGGATGGTTCCTCTGAAAGGGCACGGCCGACTTCCTTCCCCATCCTTCCCTAATCCGATGAGACCGATGACCACGCTGTCTGGTCTCCTTCCCCAAAAACCAACCAACCAAAAAAAACAAAAAATGTTCAAATGTGTGTGAAATCTTATGGGACTTAACTGCTAAGGTCATCAGTCCCTACGCTTACACACTACTTAACCTAAATTATCCTAAGGACAAACACACACACCCATGCCCGAGGGAGGACTCGAACCTCCGCCGGGAGCAGCCGCACAGTCCACGACTGCAGCGCAGCGCCCAGACCGCTATTTTTTTTTTTTTTCGGTAATGTTCGTTGCGTTTGGTCTAGGCGGACGTCATAGGACATCCGTTCAAGTTGATCGTTGATTCCTTGACTCAGTTTTTTTATTACAGAGGGCAAGAGGCCCTCTGACCGAACACGCTGAGCTACCGTGCCGGCATCCGCTCGGCTAATTCCGCGCGGCTTTTGAAAACAGATGTAAGTCGAATGGGGCCAACTCGGAACTGTATGGAGGATGATCGATGACAAGTAAAACCGAGGCAGATGCTGCAGCACCCGTGTGTGGTCTAGTATTGTCATGCTGAATGAGAAAGTGCTCCATATGTGGGCAAACTCTCAGCCCATATTAAGAACAGAATAGCGAATTCGGAGGCATTACTTTTCAGCACATCCTCGTATATTGCTTATTCTATGACATCTGAGCCCCGCGAATTTTCCCTGGTAATATGCACGTGCATATTTTAACTTCTCTGACACGCAGTCTTTGAATTTTGTCTTTGTAAGTCGCCATCTTTGAGTAAAAGCAGAGTTGCGGTCGAAATACTTAGCCACGTGTGGAAGGTGCTCTACACTATCTGCTTTTACGAAGTTCAGATATCGTTAAATCTTACCTCACATTCGGCGACATATGCACGATTTCGAAAGCAGTCAACAATATAATAAAAAGACTAAAGATTTTCTATGTAAGTAACACAGAACTAATTCAGTTCTTACCTATCGTTCGCGTCATTATGATTCGTTGTTGGGTTCGTTTACAATAAAATAGTCCTTTTTTGTTACATCGTTTTTTGCTGAAGAGCACCACCACCCCTACGAACTTTGACCACAGATATACAGCAGTAAACAGTTCTAAACGTGAACAGCTGTCTGAGCATGTATCTGTCGGTTCGAAACCCTAATAAATCGCATTATTAACAGTGGCTGGTTGATGTTTTTACGTTATTGTAAGGATCCATGGTCATCATCAACATCTTCCGAGCCCCAGGCTAGATCTGTTTGGAATATAAGCCTCGCCATCCAACGCGTTTTACTACCATTTTTCTGTGTTCACTCTGGTGCAGTCCTTGCCTCTTTTTTCAACACACTCCTCCACACCTTTCAGCCATCTATCCCTAGGTCTTCCTCTTGGTCCTTTCCATCTCATCTCCATTTCGTTTATCTTCTTGGGAATCCTTTTGTATTCCATTCTCTTTATGTGCCCTGACGTTTCTTCCCTGCTCTTCAATGGTTCCTCTTTCACTGTTTCCCTTACCCTTTCATTCCTCATCCTATCACTCCTTGTTACTCCTATCCTACTCCTGAAGAAGTTCATTTCACATGCCTTTAATCTGCTTCCATCTCTTTTCTTCTTTACCGTTGCTTTAGTTGCCTAAGTCAGTATTAGGATGCAGTGACGCATAAAAGTTCTTTGGTTTTTTTGTGGGACGTCTTTGTTTCAAACCTGGCTTCTAAGACTTCGGAGGAATGCTTCTGCGTCTCTGCCATGTTCAATGATCTCTTTCTCATTTCTTGCATTTTCCTCTATTAGACTTCCCAAGTAGTTGACACTTTTCACCTTCTTCAGTTGTTCGCCTCCAATCCTAATTCCGCTTGTTGGTATATCTTTCTTTCTACTTGTAACCACGATCTACCGTTTGTTGACCTTAAATTTCATTCTATACTGTCTCACAGTTTCTTCGTAAGTATCCAACTCTTCGTGAATCTCCTTCTCCATGTTTCCCTAGATCAAGTCATCCGTGAACACAATTGCTCTCATCTTGTCTTCTCCAGTTTTTTCTGTGACTTTAGTCATTACCTCATCCAACACCACAATTGAGAGGAGAGGTGACAATACGCTGCCCTGTTTCTTACCACTTGTTTGCTGGAACCAATCTGCCTTTTCATTTCCCACTTTCATAGAACTCAGACTTCCATAGTACGTCTCCTGTACTCTGCTTTTCTTTTTCCACTGCCTTCCTTTCCAGTGCTTCCAGTGTCATCCTGTAAATACCAAAGCAGACTAAAGAGTACAGCTCTGAATCTCGCGCCTATGTCTCCAGTTGTATTTAGAACAGATACACAGCATCGAAAGGTCACAGCTGATCATGGAACGAGTACAAGGCAGCGCTGAGCGCCGTCCCACAGGCTTGGCATCGCAGCGCCCACCAACTCTGCCGGTGGTCCCACTGAGGCCGCAGCGTTTTGTGGGTCAACTCGCCCACGAGCTGCGGCCGCTGGCCGCTCATTAAGGAGGCGCGCGCCCACAGATAAACGGCGCAGATAGCGCCACCGACACGGAATGGGTTTCAGCGCCTCTCTCCCCCCCCCCTCCCCCCCTCCCAGTGCGGTGCTGTTCGCCGCTTTCTGCGAGACTCATCCCTCTGGGGAACACGTCTTGGCTCTGGCCGCGCACTCGATGACCGCGCGATAGCGCCTCGGCTACGCCGACAGCCTTCAGGCCTTGTTTTAATTACTGGTGGAATGCCGCTGGCGATACAGTAAGCAGTAAGCTTGCGCTTGGTTGCCCTACTCGATGTTTTTCACCGAGCTATGCGATACTGACCCTACGACTTATCTCAGAAAATAGATTAAGGAAAGGCAAACCTACATTTCTGGCATTTGTAGACTTAGAGAAAGCTTTTGACAATGTTGACAGGAATACTCTCTTTCAAATTCTAAAGGTGGCAGGGGTAAAATACAGGGAGCGAAAAGCTATTTACAATTTGTACAGAAACCAGATGGTAGTTATAAGAGTCGAGGGACATGAAAGGGAAGCAGCGGTTGGGAAGGGAGTGAGAAAGGGTTGTAGCCTGTCCCCGATATTATTCAATCTGTATATGAGCAAGCAGTAAAGGAAATAAAAGAAAAATTCGGAGTAGGTATTAAAATCCATGGAGAAGAAATAAAAAAGTTGAGGTTCGCCGATGACATTGTAATTCTGTCAGAGACAGCAAAGGACTTGGAAGAGCTGTTGAACGGAATGGACAGTGTCTTGAAAGGAGGATATAAGATGAACATCAACAAAAGCAAAACGAGGAGAATGGAATGTAGTCGAATTAAGTCAGGTGATGCTGAGGGAATTAGATTAGGAAATGAGACACTTAAAGTAGTAAAGGAGTTCTGCTATTTGGGGAGCAAAATAACTGATGATGGTCGGAGAGGATATAAAATGTAGACTGGCAATGGCAAGGAAAGCGTTTCTGGATGATAAATAGTTTGGACAAGAAGAGTATAGAAGCTTTCGAAATGTGGTGCTACAGAAGAATGCTGAAAATTAGATGGGTAGTTCACATAACTAACGAGGAGGTATTGAATAGAATTGGGGAGAAGAGGAGTTTGTGGCACAACTTGACTAGAAGAAGGGGTCGGTTGGTAGGACATGTTCTGAGGCATCAAGGGATCACCGATTTGGTACTGGAGGGCAGCGTGGAGGTTAAAAATCGTAGAGGGAGACCAAGAGATGAATACACTAAGCAGATTCAGAAGGATGTAGGTTGCAGTAAGTACTGGGAGATGAAGCTTGCACAGGATAGAGTAGCCTGCAGAGCTGCATGAAACCAGTCTCAGGGCTGAAGACCACAACAACAGGTTCAAAAATGGTTCAAATGGCTCTGAGCACTATGGGACTTAACATCTGAGGCCATCAGTCCCCTAGAGCTTAGGACTACTTAAACCTAACTAACCTAAGGACATCACACATATCCATGCCCGAGGCAGGATTCGAACCCGCGACCGTAGCGGTGGCGCGGTTCTAGACTGTAGCGCCTAGAACCTCTCGGCCACCCCGGCCGGCACCGAGCTAGGTGGCGCAGTGGTTAACGCTCATAACTCACACCTGATGGCCGGCAGTCAAATCCCCGTCCAGCTGTCGAGATTTGGGCGATTTTCTTTGAAAAGCCTTCCCCGTCTCCCAGCTTGTACTCTGTAAAGACCTCGCTGTCCACGGCACGCTAAACCCTAATGATCCTTCTTTGGCTGTCACTTGTCCTTGAGTGTTAAAATTAATAAATACTTTTTACAGTAATTCGTTATCACAACCAACTTGTAGGTACCTTTGGCGTTATGTAAGTCTGCAGGCATTCTTTGCCGTTGTCACTGCAGGTAAAAAGTCTAGGTCATGAAACCGTGTCGAATGACTCTTAGAATTTCTTCCGCGCAGATCGCAGTTTCGATCCCCTTGCTGCAATCTTCTTCAGGATTTTCTGCTGTTCCTGGCACACCACAGGTACAACCGAGGACCCTGAAGAAGGTGCCAGCAGGTAGGTCGAAACGTCGCTCTGTGAGGAAAAATTTCTTAGACGAACGTGACCCGGCCAAAAGATTTTATCTTCATCTTTAGTTTTATTTGTTATAAAATTATTTCTGAATGACGCGTTTAAGGATATAATTTCTGTTATCGAACTTCTTCCAATTCATGGAGGGGCTACACAGCAACCAGTGATAAATGTTTTAAAGAGATAAACAGTCTTGACTGCAAAACATGCTTTATTATATTTTGCGAACACCGTGTTTCGCTTTGTTTAAGGCATCTTCAGATTGGCCTACAAAGAAAATAAAAGTGGCAACAGATACTAAACACATAGGCTGCCATCCGTGCAAATGCCTCAACAGGCAAACACTGTTTTCAATACTTTAAGTCATTCCATGGTACCCTGATATAAAATAATGTTGAGCGTACGGAAGTCATGTTTAACATAAATAAAAGACACCAGTAGGTTGTTGCCCTTGTCGAGGTTTAAGCGACTTCTCACAGTTCCATTCTACAGTATACAGCACAGTCCAAAAGACATCAAAAACAGGATCGGAACTACAGAAAGCGTCACAAATTGTAAACATGTAAGAAATGCCGTTGTACATGTTCCAGCCGCGCAAATAATACTTCTCGTCGAGAAATTCAGTTCCATTATTGAGTACGTTTTTGATGTATGACACTTTTATATGTGATATTCGTGAGACACTGCATTATTCTAGCGCAATTAATGTAATACAAACACACAATTTTATAATTACGTGTCATTCTCTACAGAAACTTTCTAATTTCTTCGTAAGAGGACAACAAGAAATTCATAAGTAAAACGTATTTCCAAATTCGCCGTTATCTATAGAGAAGTATACATTATTAATTAAAAAATGGTACGTGTTTATTTTACAGTAAAGGTACCAAAATGACGTGGCAGCTCACGCACCACAAACAGTACCCCTAAACATGTTACATTACACCAAAAACGCACTTGATAACGGGAATAATTTCCCGAAACGCCTTGTGTTGAAAATAAAGGACAGTAGTGACTGGCAGCAGTAAATATTATTTTATAGCAAACAAATCCATTCTACATCTACATCAATACTCTGCAAATCTCATTAAAGTGGCTGACAGACGCAGAGTCTTTCACAGTCACAGCCTTTTATGGATAAATTAAAATTATCATTAATTGAATTTCTCATCCTTGCTTGACAGAACAGAACAATACTACATAGGAAAGGCTTCCCTAATGTTCTGCAAACAGTTACTTATTTCCTCATGAACCGTCTTTCAGCTTTTCTGGCCTTCGTCAGGTGAAAACTGAATGTCACGAACGCAGATGAAATGTGCAAATTACAGATATTACTTTATATCGAACGCACATGATGATGGTTCAAAAATGGCTCTGAGCACTATGGGACTTAACATCTGAGGTCATCAGTCCCCTAGAACTTAGAACTACGTAAACCTAACTAACCTAAAGACATCACAAACATCCATGCCCGAGGCAGGATTCGAACCTGCGACCGTAGCAGCAGCGCGGTTCCGGACTGAAGTGACTAGAACCGCTCGGTCACAGCGGCCGGCGCACATGATGACATATAGAGTGTTTGCAAAGGAAAGTATTACGTTTATAGGTCACGCAGAAGAGGAAACTTAATTTAGCAGAGTCGAAACGGAAACTGCTTGCAAGATTCAGTTGTCGCGTGATGATGCCGAAGAAACCGAGATCCTGTTCATTACCATTCAAACACTATTTTTCAGAATGTACGAAAGTGTTACCTGCTTAGTGTTGACAAAGTGAAAGTATGTCTGTCTTAGATTTTTATTTATGAAACAGTTTACTTGTTGAAACTGACAGAAAATATCCTTAAGGATCGATGAAGATGTGAACTCTCCTCCCGAATATGTGTCCAGTGCCTTGATTGCGTCATCTCACTCAGGAGAAGATTATAAGATGGGCATCCCGATTCAGGAAACTTTTGAAGTTACTTGGAACTGCCGTTTGAAATGTCGTAATGATTATGAGAACACATTACCCCTATCTCCCTCTTTCTACCATTCTCTCCTTTCCTATAGGCATTAGATACCGTAGGTACTAAATATCCTATACATATAGGATTGTAGCGTATCCCGATGTTATCTAGTCTGTGCAGTGGGCAAGCAGTAAAGGTACCGAGAGAAAAAAAATTACAGATGAAATAAAAACTTTAAGTTTTGCCAATGGCATTGTAATGTAGTCGAAGACAGCAGAGAACATGGTGGATCAGTTGAAGAGAATGGACTGTGTCTTGAAAGGAGGATATAAGATGAACATCAGCAAAATCGAAACAAGGATAATAGAATGTAGTCGAATTAAATCAGGTGATGTTGAGGGCATTAAATTAGGAAATGAGACTCTTAAAGCAGTAGATGAGTTTCGTTATTTGGACAGCAAAATACCTGATGGCCGAAGTAGAGACGATATAAAATGTAGAATGCCACTGGCAAGAAAAACAGTTTCTGAAGAAGAGAAATTTGTTGACAACGAATATAAATTTAAGTGTTGGGAAATGTTTTCTGAAGGTATTTGTCTGGAGTGTAGCCATGTATGGAAGTGAAGCGTGGACGATAAGCATTTCAGACAAGGAAAAAAGTTTTTGAAATGTAGCGCTACAGAAGAATATTTGAGATTAAATGGGTAGGTGCTGAATAGAATTTGTGGAATAGCGTGATCAAAAGAATATATCTGTCGATGAGACAGTTACTGAAATATGAAGGAATCATACATTTAGTTTCGGAGGCAATTGTGGGGGAGGGGGGAGGTGACTGTGGTGGGTGACCAAAAAACGAATACAGTTTGCAGTAGTTATTCAGAGAGTAAAGAGTGTTGTATAAGATAGACTTGGATGGAGAGCTGCATCAAACTAGTCTTCGAGCTGTAGACCATCACCACTACCACCACCACCACCACCAGCACAACAGATATATGGACAAAAGGAAGATGCTTGGCCACGTACAGAAGCATTCATAAATACTGATACGTTTAGCCACACAACCTACCGTGCTTGTGGCATGTGCTTTTTACTGTGGAGTCTTACTCTGTTCATGAGCACTAAGGCGCCATAGCTCTATCAGAACGAGAATGGCGTTTTTCCTCCCGGTCCGGACGTAACGCCAGCTGCGACTGGGTGAGGCTCGGCTGTCACTTTTGTCGCCCGCCAGGTTGTTTAACTTCGCTGCGGCGATACTAGGGATATTCCTGTGTCGTCTTATCAGTCGCTTCACTAACTTCCTGCGGCGTCTGGCACCCTATCTCAAGCCTTCGGTGATTGGGTCGAAGCGTTTCGGGTCCTGGCCGATAACCCGAAACCAGAAAGCGCTATTTCTGCTTTCCCGTGGAGGCGCGGCGTAAAGAAAGGCCACGGAACACTTAATAAAGATTCACCTTCCGCCGGATGGCCGCTTTTAGCTTCATAGTTATCGATCTCTCTCTCTCCTCTCTGAATGGAGCAAATTAATGCCTTGAAAGAGGCAGTTAACGTCCAGCCCAAAGCTTCCCATTATCGCGCTGCGGTGAGAAAACTGTTAGCTCTCGGTCTAAAGTAAGATTCAATTAGCGTAGACATACGGACTTAAATTGCCACTTAGTTTCGATTCTTCTTCTAATATGCTGAGTTTCTAAAGGTACATTTTATGTCATACGCATTAATACACAGTTGTTTTCCGCACTGTCAGACTTTTACGACGTCTTAATGAAACGTCATTACAGCCGTAAGGTGATTGGAAAGGGGTAAAGTGATTATTAATTCTTGATTCATCCTGGCCTTTCCAGCCCTGCCACCGCCTTAAACAGCGGGTCCGACGTAACGTACTTGTATATACTTCAGACATGATTGAAAAATACCAAAACTAGATTCCTGGAGACCGAAGATATGCAGAGAGGTATTTTTCTGTTTGGTCAAAACTGGTAACTTCATCCGCTAAAATGCTGAAGCAACTATAGTATTTTTATAGGATAATATAGTATTGTAACGTCTTTCGGTTTCTCCCGAAAGCACAAGTTACTGGTTTTCAGACAAAATAGTTATTCAATATGCTAAAAGCGGAGCTAAAATCTGCTGGCACATAAAATTTCAAAGCCGATACGCGATTGTTAAGCGGCAATATAGACGAAACTACACATTGGTAGCAGCTTTGCCTTCGCTTACATCACTGCGGTTGATTATCTTCACGAAATACTGTACAAGTTACTAAATTGCAATAGTCGAAATCTTTGTTGCGATTACTTGAACCGTTTATGAAATATTTGGGTGTTCCACGTTACTTGCTAAACTCCATATAGGGTGGTCAGAAACAGTCTGAAAAGCTTGTAAGCGTGTTGCAGGGTAGGTTGCGCTGGGAAATTATTGTTAAGAAAAAAATCTATTCGTTACGCCGTATCCGATTTCATTATCATTGAAGTTAGCCAATCAGGTCGTTCCGCACGCAGATTAAAGCACTTGCACACGCTAAAATGCGGTAACGCACAGACATCTGTGGGTCCGTGTGTTACCATTTGTTCAGATGCTCGTTACGTGTTAAAATGTGCGTCTTTTTTCGTAAGTGATAGCTACGTTTGTTCGGTTTGAGGAAAACAAACGCAGAACACGATCGGCGACACCGCCTGTGACAGACTGCTTGTATTTGCACGCGCACAGTGTTGACTGGCTAAATTTACTTCTAATTAAATCGAAAACGGTACAACGTATCGAATTTTTTTTCTTAACAACTGTTTCTCAACTCAGCCCACCCTGCAACGCCCTTATAAGCTTTTCAGACTGTTTCTGACTACCCTGTATATGAACCATTTACAGTGCTTTTTCTACAACCACGAAGTAAACCTGTTTTTTTCGCTATTATTAGTTTTTGTGTCACATTTTGTTTATGTTGAGTTATAAGTCGTTGTTTAGAATTTGACTGACCTTTCTTGCATTAGGTTAGAAGGCTGTCTTGGGAATCGCTATAA
Source organism: Schistocerca nitens (assembly GCF_023898315.1). NCBI lineage: Eukaryota > Metazoa > Arthropoda > Insecta > Orthoptera > Acrididae > Schistocerca > Schistocerca nitens. The sequence goes on along the minus strand of NC_064614.1, from coordinate 113,447,692 downwards.
TTTCAAGCTGCACAAGATCCGGAGACGAGAAACAGTAGCCTAATAGTGCAAAGCACACTGCTTAGTTGAGTCAATGTGAGTGGTTGCATTAGTAATACGGTCATTATGTTACTACTGGAAGGTTATCGCCGTATGTTCGAGATACATGGCGGGAACAGCATGTATTGAGGTGAAAGGCTCTGTGTTAATCCATCTTGAAGGATTATCTGTGCTGAAAGAGATTAAGAGAAGGGATTTTATTGCAGTATATTTGAGTGTAGTCTTATTGCGGAGGAATGCAAGACTCCGTACTGAGAATAGAGTGGCAGGGAAGACTAGTTACTTAGGCGTAAACCTTCAGTACTGGTAACTGATGTGTTCATGTACAGCTTAAATTGCAGGCTCATATAATTAAAGTCGATAGGCAGCAGGATTTTGGAACAAATATTCGAACATTATTAATTACCTCTAAGAGAACGGTCTATTGACACACAGTCAAGACAGATTTACAAAACATCGTTCTTGTGAAACACAACTAGCTCTTTACTAACACGAAGTGTTGAGTGTTGTTGAGAAGGGACTGCAAATTGATTCGGTAAACTGCTTATGGAATATCGTCTCAGTTATGTGTCTGAATTCGTGATTTCTTGTCAGAGTGGTCACAGTCCGCAGTAATTGACGGAAAGTCATCGAATAAAACAGAAGTGATTTCTGGAGTTCCCCAAGGTAGTGTTATGAGGCGTCTGCTTTTCCTCATCTATATAAACGATTTAGAAGAAATTCTGAGCAGCCGTCTTAGGTTGTTTGCAGAGGATGCTGTCGTTTATCATCTAATAAAGTCATCAGAAGATCAAAACAAATTGCAAAACGATGTAGAAAAGATATCTGTATCGTGCGAAAATTCGCAATTGACCCTAAGTAATGAAAAGTGTGAAGTCATCCAGATGAATGTTAATAGGATTACGTTAAACTTCGATTACACGATAAATAAATCAAATGTATAGGCCGTAAATTCACCTAAATACCTAGGAATTACAATTAAGAACAACTTAAATCGGAAAGAACAAATAGAAAATGTTGTGGGGAAGGCAAACCAAAGACTGCCTTTTATTCGCAGAACACTTGGAAAATGTGACAGATCTACTAAAAAGACTGCCTACACTACGCTTGTCCGCCCTCTTTTGGAGTACTGCTGCGCGGTCTGAGATCCTTACCAGATAGGATTAACGGAATGCATCGAGAAAGTTGAGAGAAGAGCAGCACCTTTTGTATTATCGCAAAATAAGAGAGAGAGTGTTACTGACATGATACAGGTTTTGGGGTGGACACCATTAAAACAAAGGCATTTTTCGTTGCGGCGGAGCCGGCCCTGGTGGTCTCGCGGTTCTAGGCGCTTCAGTCCGGAACCGCGCCACTGCTACGGTCGCAGGTTCGAATCCTGCCTCGGGCATGGATGTGTGTGATGTCCTTAGGTTAGTTAGGTTTAACTAGTTCTAAGTTCTAGGGGACTGATGACCTAAGATGTTAAGTCCCATAGTGCTCAGAGCCATTTGAGCCATTTTTTCGTTCCGGCGGAATTTTCTCACGAAATTTCAATCACCAACTTTCTCCTCCGAATGCGAAAATATTTTGTTGCCGCTGACCTACACAGGGAGAAACGATCATCATAATAAAATAAGGGAAATCAGAGCTCGCACGGAATGTTATAGGTGCTCGTTTTCTCTGCACGCTATTCGAGATTGGAATAACAGAGAATTATTGTGAAGGTGGTTCGATGAACCCTCTGCCAGGCACTTACATGTGTTTTGCAAAGTATCCATGTAAAGGTAGGTGAACACTGTCATGTGTATTGTTGATGACAAAACGAAGAGGTGCCGATACAATGGTTTCTCGCGTCTTTCTTCTTCTTTCTCCTGACCTAGTCACGTTTCTTAACGGAGTAGGCATGTTGCTGTTGATTTGGCAGTGTTAGTAATAGAGGTTGACTGGATGCCCTTCTTGTGATCACCGCCCCCCCCCCCCCCCCCCCGCCCTTCGTTTCAACATGACGGAATTTCTGCAGCCTAACTGTTGTGTGTGATAGTATCCCTACGGAAATGCGAGAACGTTTTCTAAATGTTGCGAATCGTATAACTGAGATGGGATGTGGGTGCCACGCCAGTATTCACCTGGTCGGCCGTGGGAAACCGCCTAAAAACCACATCCAGGTTGGCCGGCAAACCCGCTCTCGTCGTTAATCCGCCAGACGGACTCGGTTTGGTGCCACTGCACCTCCCTGAATCCCACAAGATGCGCGCTGACGCTATCCGCGCGGGTCTACGGCTTCTCCTGTTGAATATCTGAGAGGGATTCAGCGAGCTAAAGGTATTACTTTGAATGGAAGGATCGTCATCGACAGTGACACATGCTCGCACTTCATGAGACTGTGCATGGCGATTTACAATTTAATGTTGATCAGAGGGACACAGTGTGGAGGTAAGCATCCGTACGGCACTTCATTTACAATGATTAGTGGGTAAAATTATCTTCCAGTTACATAATTCGAACGGCCGAGCGGTTCTAGGCCCTTCAGTCAGGAACCGCGCTGCTGCTACGGTCGCAGGTTCGAATCCTGCCTCGGGCATGGATGTGAGTGATGTCCTTAGGTTAGTTAGGTTTAAGTAGTTCTAAGTTCTAGGGGACTGATGACCTCAGATGTTAAGTCCCATAGTGCTCAGAGCCATTTGAACCAATTCGAACGGGCTACCTCCCGGTCGACAGACACTGAACAAGGGTGCTTTAGCTAACTCTGCTATGAAACCTTGTTTGTCATGCGATACTGATTTGGAATACATATAAAAGGGAATAAAGCAGTGATAAATATTGTTTACATTTGTGTACGTGTACCGAATAAATTGTCATTAGAGATTGTTTTATTATATTTCTTTGTTATGTCTCTTACTTTTTGTGTGTTTCGACAGCCTTAAGGTTCCCTGCATCCCATATTGTTTGCACTAATTTCACTTCTACTGTACCTACCACTCCATAATTCGTGTTCTCATGTTTTGTTCGTACAATTTCTCATACGTCATTGCTCTAGTACAAAAATCATAACTCTTCTTCTAACAGTTTTTCATATTTCTTTTCTCATATTTCATCTGTCCATGGTTTAAGATGTGTTTTTTGTTTGTTGCAGGTAAGTACAATCAACTTTCGGTATGACTTGCATCCCGGACTACTTGACATTTCGCCTTTACGTAAGTACTGAATTGCGAGTGCTGAAATCCTTCTTACGCAACAACAGGGGACTTACGCCCGCTTCCGTGACGGAAAATCCACTCCCTCACCCTGGGGACCCGAGCCGCACGCGATTCGGCTGCGACGCCACTTCCCAGCGGAATGGGCGGAGACGCCTGGCGAGAAACGAAAGGGCAGCGCCCTGCAACTGAGTCAGTTTTCGATAGACAAGAACCGTATCTCAGAAAATCTAAAAGATCTAGAATAAGATTTTCACTCTGCAGCGGGGTGTTCGCTGATATGAAACTTCGTGGCAGATTAAAACTGTGTGCCGGACCGAGATTCGAACTCGGGACCTTTGCCTTTCGCGGGCAAGTGCTCTACCATCTGAGCTACCCAAGCACAGAACGAGCAGACGAGATGTAGGCAGAAGTAAAGCTGTGAGGATGGGGTGTGAGTCGTGCTTGTGGGTAGCTCAGATGGTAGAGCACTTGCCCGCGAAAGGCAAAGGTGCCGAGTTCGAGTCTCGGTCCGGCACACAGTTTTAATCTGCCAGGAAGGTCCTAAAAGATCTATCGCCATGTTCAGCTGTCTTACCGTCGACTTGGTCGCTAGGAAGAGCACGGACCATGACATATAGTTTATGGCTTTCATCATCATGATCATCAGCAGCAGCAGCAATTTCACTTCCACTGCTGGATAATTGTCTCCTCTAGGCCTTTTCATGCATTACGACTTTCAGTGGTTCGCATCTTTCCCTCAGGTCGTTATCTTACCCATAGATATATATTTCGTTAGATCGTAACTACGACTTCTATTCGATTCTGTGTCGGGCCAGGTGGCCCAGTGGTAAAGGGCGTGCCTGAAAAACTGGAACTCACGGAACCGACCTCACGCTGAGATCAAATGATTTTCAGTCTGTCTTTAATCTAATATTCGCCTCTCAACGATGTGAGGAGTCGCTAGGAGCTACACGTGGCTCAGATTCTACGTCAAACTGCAGGTCCCCTTTCCCCGATAGGAAACCTTGGGTGTGGTAGGTTAAGGACACTAAAGTGGCGACCCGTTGAAAGACTTGTACCAAGCTTTTGAGCCACCCAAAATTATTATAACAGTCTACTCTATTTACAGAACCGTTTCGTCTCTTTTCCTAATTTCCTACATACATGTCTTCACTACTCGATGGAAGAGCGGACAAAGGCGCTATACTGAGCTATTCAGTTTTTTGAATGGTTATTTAATTCAGACTTTGTGTCTCACTACTACAAGACAAAACTGGTTAATGCACACTGATCACAAGCTTCCCTTTTCAAGCACATTGGAAGCCTAGTTTTGAAAACCCTATTCAAATTACCGTCAAACTCCTGCGCATCTTTACTCATAGATTAATTTGTTTTCCTATCCATCTGGCAGTTTTCCTTAATTTCCTTGAATACAAAACTGATTAACTGCTTTGAGACTTAATCCTTAATGCTCGGGACGAAATTTGCTGTTTTCAGAGTGTTCGGAAAACCCCTTTAAAAACTTCTAGGACTTGTAGAGGGGAGTGGCTACATAATATTTTGAATAGGAACTCGTGTTCGGAAAAGTACATTTTCCATTGTATGACTGTTTCAATCCAGATGTGTAACGCGTCCACGTCTGTTGAAAGAAAGAGCAAAGTTGAAGGAAAGAGCCAAGTCTCAGAGTTACTTGTCCTGGTACGCAACAGGGTAGACAAGATTACTTGTTCTACGTCAAACGATCACCTGATGTCACTTAACGCCGTGCCGGCCGGTGTGGTCGTGCGGTTCTAAGCGCGTCAGTTTGGAACCGCGTGACCGCTACGGTCGCAGGTTCGAATCCTGCCTCGGGCATGGATGTGTGTGATGTCCTTAGGTTAGTTAGGTTTAAGTAGTTCTAAGTTCTAGGGGACTGATGACCTCAGTAGTTAAGTCCCATAGTGCTCAGAGCCATTTTGAACTTAACGCCGTATGCAAAGTTTAATTTACGTGACTCCTGCAGAGACAGGGGAAGATCTGCAGGCGCGAATTCTGGCCGCTGCTCTAGAAGTTGAAAAGACACTACTCGAGATGCAGAATGTGTGCCAGAACATGCTTTGTAAGTATAATGTCTGTAACAACACTGGTGGTCGCCACATCGAACCGCTGTTGTAATGCATGTTCTGTACATACAGTATACTAAGTTGTTTTAAGTAACGTTTGAGTGTTAATACAAACAAATATGCTCAAGTGTTAAACGGGTCTGTTTATGTTTCCTTTCGAATTGTTACCTAGTAATTGTACCGTGTCGTGTCTGATTCAATTCCTGAAGCAGAAATGGGTGAGTTAAACATCTGAACAGAAACCGTCGTAGAGCGGAAACGGTACTTTTCCAGATACGGGTTCCTCTTCAAAATATTATGTACTCACTCTCTACAAGTTTTAGAAGTTTGTAACAATTTCCAAAAAGCCTGTATAAGTTACGAATTACCTGACACCAGTGAAGCCACGTTGTTTAGATGTGTTGCGTTCAAAATGGGTTAATCGCGAAATATGGTCACAGCCAAAGAAATATTATAGTTCACCTATTGATTTTTACCATGTGACATACCAAAAAATAACGGCAAACCCTACCGAAAAAGAAAAAAAAATGGTATAAATTATCCGGGGGCTTTGGTGATTCGTTGGAGTAATACCGTTGTCTGCATAATATACATTAATGTAAGATTTATTCCGTTTGGTACCTTTGTTTCTGTGAAGATACCCTCAGAACAGCCAAAAAAGGCTGTAATATGCAACCGCGAAGAAGTAAAATACGAAACACAGGGTAATGCAACAACCCACAGATGCAAGAGTACATGATGCAGTCGCCGTCGCTGCAGTAATAGCTCAGTATAGCGCCTTTGTCCGCTCTTCCATCGCATTGAGTGAACCCAAACATGAGGTGCACATCGGCTAACTGTTCATAAATAAATCGATTAATATTTCTGTGCGTCACTGTTGACGTATACGACCAATACTGGGGTATAAATAAACACGACATAGAACCGAAGAGTACTGGATGCTGGCTTGAGGGTGAATAGTAAAAAGGACATTACTGTTGTGAATAGAAGGTACCACGAGTGAATGGTACACGAGTATTTCCAGTCAAGGTACACAGCGCATGCCATCGGTATATGTACTGTTGTGCAGATACTTACTGTGCAGTACAGAGTTTCCTCCGCGTATTTTCTTTCATTTTCATTAGAACACGGACTTCGTGGTCTGCCGAACAACACGCCTACCTATGACCTGGAAATCCAAAACAGAACTGGAAGAAGCACTAACGGATTCAATTTCGATGGGCAACATTAACGGCCAGCAGCCTCATATGCTGACGACATTAGAGGTGGGTCGTTCGGGAACGAGTCCTAAAGAACGCAAGGGCTGATGTATGACTTCTAAGGAACGCTCTTTCACTGCCGACTTCAGGTCGGCCTCGTTCCCTCGTTGGTCTTGTTCGGCATCGTACTCCATCACACAACGATGTATCAATTCACTATCAGTTTGGAGTAAGGCGGAACGCGTAATGAATAATGACTATAATCCATTCATCAGAAGAATAAACCTGATGTAAACAAACACAAACGCGATGACTCGTCAAAAGCCGTAGCACACGTGCACTGGTGTTACTCTCTTGGCAGTAGGTCATACTTATGTTTTAGATATATTATTACTAAATTACGTTAAATTAAACTTTAAGATATTCAAATGTATTAACAACCACCAACGTTTTTCTTAATCACGCTTTAGCTACGCAATTTTGTTTCAAAAATCGTGTACAGTTAGAGCCTCTGTAGCGTTGTGCTCTGATTGTCGCGCTGACGATACGTAGTATGAAAATGGCTGAAGCTGCTTTCTGTTCCGTAGTGAAACACTCGTGTAGAATACGGTTAAAAAGAGCCGAGAAATAGCCTGTTCTTAACGTTTTTCATAAATTTAGCGAGATAATCGGCTTTGGAGTTTTTGCAGTTACTGTATGTACTGCAGTTGACATGTAACCTCACATCGAAAGTGAAGCGCAGTCGGTTGTGTAATGGAATTATAATCGAATACAGTTAATGTTTCGCTAGTTCAAAGCTACCCAGTCCCATACTTAAATACTTACATAGTCAATAATGTTTTAAGTCGTGCTTAAATTTAATTGACGCTGGTGAAGTCGGCTGTAAGCTAAGTAAAGTTGGCCACTTACTTCAGGGGCAAGGAGTCACTGCAGTTGGTCACTGCAGGGTTTAATGATGTGAGAGGTGCAAATGTTTTATTGTTTGTCTTGGAGTACTGGCAACTCACGGACATACCCTATTAGTACTGATCAGATGCTATGGTATTAATTTCAAACGAAAATAATGTGGATTCGTGAATGCGCCTTATACAGTCATCAACAAATGCGGTACATATGTGTAACAAGGAATATGAAATTAAATTAAGGCTGTTGAAATATCATGCAATGAGTAGAAGAAAAATGACATTGGAAATATATAGTAAACAGTCGTCGTCATGTCTCATATTGCATAAATCATTAGAATAAAAGTACAGTTACTGTTACCAATTAATCAATCATCTGCTCACACAGACAAAACAGCAACACTTCATCAGGTAACTATAGTGTCACAGCTTTGAGGTCAATGTGGATGGCAGAAATCTGAAACGGAGAACAGGCAATATGAAATATTCCAAATGGTGTCGACTTTTAACGATAGTACTTGCGGCTTGTGTCCAACGTATCGTGACCTGCTGAAGCTTACCATTGGGGGCTTATAAGATATTAATTTATGTAGTTTACCAATTGATACAATGAGCAAAAAGGTTTGATGACCACTGACCAAGGGAAAGCAGAGCCAGGTGATCTATCGATGACTTGGTGGAGAGATTTACACTAGGATGTCAGACTGTCAGGTCGGTGCCTGGTGGCAGACCAGTCCTACTATCTGCCTGCAACCTCTGGTGCATCACATGATATCCACCCGTGATTACTATTAGACGGTGCTGTAGGTTTTGCATACTTACTGGCGAGCAGTATCCAGCTGTGGGAATCGTGCTAAGTCCAGCAATATCAGGCTGAGCTGCAAATTGGCCTACCATATGTAGCTCACAATATGGACTGGAAAAAACTCTTAATGAATTCCATAATTTTCGTACTAAGGAGTAGCCATCTGTGCACTTTCTTCAATGTTAATCTTTTTCTTTGTTCTGTCCAAAATAAGACACAATGTCAGTGCGATTCCAGCTGCAGGCTCAAAGCAAGCATGCTTTCTTCAGCTGCTTATTCACTTACAGTTCCACAATTAAATGGCTTTCAATGACATTCAGTAATCGATTATCACTTTAATTTTCGTTATACATAATCGTACTCAGTCGCTGTAGTAATAATAGCTGAATCTCACAAGGGGACCCTCCAAACCGTAAATCACGGATTTTGATGCGCTTCAAATATGTTGTAGAGGCTCTTACCCTGAGTACCTGGCTATCCGGTTTCTTAGCGACGGGAGTTGGTTTTTGAGAAAATCGATATTGAAGTTCATTGCGCGCTTTGTATATCTGTAACATTGGATGCATTTCGAATATGTCAGTGTAGCGCAGCGGTCAAGGTTCATGGCTACCGTCCTGGAAGTACTGTGTTCGAATCCTGCTCGTGTAATTTTTTTTTTTCAAAATCGACCGAATTTTTCAATTTTATTTTAAAAGAATATCAACAAACAGTGTAAGGTGTGCGAAATTATAAAGATGTTTTCAGGTATCATTTTTTTTAAATATTCATGCTGTTTGTGGTTCGCATCATATTCTCCCAATTCATCTTCTTCGTTGAAATCTATCAATTCATCATCAATAATGATCTGTCTTTCGGGCAAGAGATCTTGAATTGCAATACATATCTCATCGCCAATTGCAATGGAATAGGCAAATATCACGCTAGGCGGTGTATTCGTTACGAGATTCAAATCGCGGAATAGATTTTGGGCGTATTTAATAGCATTTGTGATTTAGCCTTTTGAGTCTTCGTTCAACTCCTCTACTTATGGATCTTATTCTGGCTGCACTACTGCAGAAACACTTGGTTCTTCCATTTCAGGGAATTTATCTAACACACGACACTAGAGACGCTTTGCGAGCAACTGACGCTGTAGTTAGATGCGAATGTAAAGGAATGCAAATCGCGTCCTCATTGGCCTAGGAGCTGGGGTTCCCGTTACGGCTGACAGTGTTCACGGGAGAGGGGGCGATAATAGGCGGAGATCGATTACAGGTAATACAAGAAGCGACCGTTGTACGAACATTTGGAACGCCAACTGCGAACCACAAACTGAATGAATATTTGAAAAATTAATAACTGAATACAACTTTATAATTTCGTACACCTTACGCTGTTTGTTGATATTCTTTGAAATAAAATTGAAAAATTCGGTCGATTTTGAAGAAAAAAGAAATACACGAGCAGGATTCGAAAACGGTACCTCCACCACCGTAGCCATTAACCTTTACCACTGCGCTACGCTGACATACTCGAAATACCTCTATGTTACAGATGTACAACGCGCGATGAACTTCAAAATTGATTTTCTCAAAAACCAAGGCCCGTCGCTAAAAAACCGGATAGCCAGGTATTCAGGGTAAATGCCTCTACAACATACGAGGGCAGTTCAATAAGTAATGCAACACATTTTTTTCTGAAACAGGGGTTGTTTTATTCAGCATTGAAATACACCAGGTTATTCCCCAATCTTTTAGCTACACAACACTATTTTTCAACGTAATCTCCATTCAATGCTACGGCCTTACGCCACCTTGAAATGAGGGCCTGTATGCCTGCACGGTACCATTACACTGGTCGATGTCGGAGCCAACGTCGTACTGCATCAATAACTTCTTCATCATCCGCGTAGTGCGTCCCACGGATTGCGTCCTTCATTGGGCCAAACATATGGAAATCCGACGGTGCGAGATCGGGGCTGTAGGGTGCATGAGGAAGAACAGTCCACTGAAGTTTTGTGAGCTCCTCTCGGGTGCGAAGACTTGTGTGAGGTCTTGCGTTGTCATGAAGAAGGAGAAGTTCGTTCTGATTTTTGTGCCTACGAACACGCTGAAGTCGTTTCTTCAATTTCTGAAGAGTAGCACAATACACTTCAGAGTTGATCGTTTGACCATGGGGAAGGACATCGAACAGAATAACCCCTTCAGCGTCCCAGAAGACTGTAACCATGACTTTACCGGCTGAGGGTATGGCTTTAAACTTTTTCTTGGTAGGGGAGTGGGTGTAACGCCACTCCATTGATTGCCGTTTTGTTTCAGGTTCGAAGTGATGAACCCATGTTTCATCGCCTCTAACAATCTTTGACAAGAAATTGTCACCCTCAGCCACATGACGAGCAAGCAATTCCGCACAGATGGTTCTCCTTTGCTCTTTATGGTGTTCGGTTAGACAACGAGGGACCCAGCGGGAACAAACCTTTGAATATCCCAACTGGTGAACAATTGTGACAGCACTACCAACAGAGATGTCAAGTTGAGCACTGAGTTGTTTGATGGTGATCCGTCGATCATCTCGAACGAGTGTGTTCGCACGCTCCGCCATTGCAGGAGTCACAGCTGTGCACGGCCGGCCCGCACGCGGGAGATGAGACAGTCTTGCTTGACCTTGCGGCGATGATGACACACGCTTTGCCCAACGACTCACCGTGCTTTTGTCCACTGCCAGATCACCGTAGACATTCTGCAAGCGGCTATGAATATCTGAGATGCCCTGGTTTTCCGCCAAAAGAAACTCGATCACTGCCCGTTGTTTGCAACGCACATCGGTTACAGACGCCATTTTAACAGCTCCGTACAGCGCCGCCACCTGTCGGAAGTCAATGAAACTATACGAGACGAAGCGGGAATGTTTGAAAATATTCCACAAGAAATTTCCGGTTTTTTCAACCAAAATTGGCCGAGAAAAAAAATGTGTTGCATTACTTATTGAACTGCCCTCGTATTTGAAGTGCATCAAATTCCGTGATTTACACTATGGAGGGTCCCCTTGTCAGACATAAAACACATACACTTTCTCTATTTAAAAAAAAAAAAGGAAAATCGACAGCAAAAAAACTTTTAATACTAAATGCATTCTAACGTTGTTGGAGCGCACGTAACAGGGCCACTCGCCTGTTGCTCCGCACTCAAGCGTGCATGCGGCCGCATCACGGTGAGTAAAGGAACTGCGGGCCGCGTGCATTCCGCAACGCGTGCAAAGCGATTGATGGGGAACGAGCGCAGTTCACGCGGCTTCGCCACGCGGATGCCGCGCTCCTAGCGAGGCAGTCTGGAGGGCGACAACTTCCTGGTGCTTTCGCGATGACGCCGTTGGCGACAATAGATGAATCCAGTGTATACGGTGAGCCTCGTTGGCGCGTCCGCCGAATGAAAACAAGTGCCGGTGGACAAGTGGGCGCCAGCTGGAGCGACGCGGGCCTAATGAAGATGGGCGGGACGGCACGGACAACAGCGTCGCGCGGAAATTGGGCTGTTAGGCGCGCGCGCGGAAATTACGGGCCTTTCAGCGATTGCAGCCGAGCCGCTCCCTGCAGGGACAGGCGGCGTCAGCGCCCTAAAACACGTCGGATGGACACACTAGCAACATTTCTGCGGCGGAAAATGACAGCCGGTGCAGCCTACTTGTGAAAGCAACTTCCTAAAACGCTGTCAGTGGATTCGAGAGCAGCCTTTTAATTTTCAAGAGAAACGGTGATAGTTTATTTTGTATGATTCGTTTTATTGTTTCTAAAAATTTTCGCATGCCTTATGGAAATGGGATAGGCGAAGTCGGCAAACCGTCAATGAAGATTTCGGTTTCATTATCGATTTCTAAATATCTATGGTCGATAATAAACGACCCTACAACATCGATCTTTTGATAGAATGGCCAAAAAGGGCTCCTTATTTAACACTCATTCTTAAGTACTGCAGATAAGTATATTACATTATTCTACGGCACTTACGAGGGTTGGAACTTAAATAGTGGCAACTATTTATTCACAACCGATACAACACAGTTACATGTTTGCACCTGTTACTGTCCTTCAGAGTAGTCACCAGCGTTGTGTAGAACCCGTTGCCAACGATGTGGAAGGCGTAATATACCGTTAGCATAGCCTGTTCTGTTGATGGTGCGAATGGAGCGGTGTACTGCCTGTCGAATCTCTGGAACAGTTCTGAAGCGAATGACACGAAGTGGTTCCTTCATCTTCGGAATCAAGTCAAAGCGACAAGGACTTAAGTCCGGGGAGTATGGTGGATGGTTCAGTACTTCCCAGTCCAATCGACCGAACAGGCCGTATGCGCCCGCGAATTGTCGTGCAAAATGATGGGTGGGTTGCGCAGAAAGTGTCGCCGCTTCTTTCGCAAAGCTGGTCGCAGGTGAGGCTCCAAGAACGAACAGTAATGCTGTGCATTGGCGGTCTGCCGTGGAGGAACGTAATGCTTTAGGATAAAACCATCACAGTCGTACACGAGAATCACCATAACTTTAACCATATTGGGGCTCTGATGCACTTTCGACTGTCGCGGCGACCCATAATGACGCCATTCGTTGGATTGGCGTTTCAGTTTTGGGTCGTACGATGTCGCCCATGTCTCATCCAGTATTAGGATACGGCGTAAGAAAGCCCCTCCTTCGCGCTCATAGCGCTCCAAGTGCGTCTGAGCAGCGTCGTAACGCATCCATTTCCGTCAAGTCATGCGGAACCCATCGTGAGGCCATTTTTCGCATGCCCAGACGTTGAAAGGTGGCTACACTGAGCCACAGCGCCAGAGATCGCGCTAGAGAGTATTGTTCCGCCGCCTCCACTGGCAGTGATTATTGAGAACTCGTAGTGGGCAGTGCTTTGGGAGAACTCGTGGTAGTCAGGGCTGAGATGTCGTAGTGAGGAGTGTTTGTTGAGATGAGCTAGTAGGCAGTGCTTGCTGAGATGTGATACTGAAAAGTTCTTGTTGAGATGTGATAGTAGCGAGTCGGTGTGGAGAGATTGTAATGTCTAGAGTGCTTTTCATCAATATAAATTAAGGTAACAAACTACTTTTCTTTCTCATTATTTCAGTGTCCTGAATAATGCGTCATTACAGGTTCAGTCAACAAAGCATCTGGCTTGTGTTCTTGTATTAGAGTGTAATTCTGGTTTTCTTGAGTAATTATGGTATTTCTATTTTCTTTAATTAATTCAGTATAAATGATATTTAAAATTTCTTGTGTTGTTGAAGAAGAACCGTGCCAGATGCGTACGTTGAGTCATACTTCCACATACAGAACAGTTACACTTGTGCTTTGGTTTCGTAGGTTTTATAGTTGCTGGGGACTTAATTATTTGTGTTAATGAAAATTTCCATTTCATTCTTTGTTGTTGTTCTATGCAGTCAGATTGCGTAATAATACTAGTCAGGGCCAACCGTTACGAGACTTCGTAACCGAACAGACAGCTACTGAAGCAAAAAATTAAAATTATTTGCATACTATTTTAATTAAGCCCCCATGCAACGTTCCTCCAGGAAGCGAAGCACAGTCGCATGCGCTAATCCGGTTTCATAGGCGAGCTCACGAATCATATGGCGTCGATCACTGTCCATTAACGTGGCAACAGCATGCACTTCTTCTTCAGAGACGCTGGGACGACCTGCCCGATGCATGTCTGCCACAGTTTGCCGACCTTCGTTGAAGACTTTTACCCAACGTGCCACTGTTCTGTACGGCAATGCCGATTCCCCGCACGCCTCTTGAAGACCTTGATGACACTGTCATGCTATACGACCTCTGGCACATTCAATCTCGATTAAACTCCGTTGTTCCTATTTCGAAAACATAGTGACGCCGTTACGTTAGACCGCTCGCTCACAAGTGACTATGTTTCCCTCGATTGTGCGCACGCCGTTGGTGTGGGACGGGCGAATCCATTTGCTCGGAAGTAAGGTAGGTATGTCAACAACGTGTGCTATCAGCGACAATAGTAGGTTCCATTGCATAGTGTCTCCACAGCAGTGTTGCCACTATTTAAGTTCCAACCTACGTATATATCAAAGTATGTTACAGCGGCAACGAGACACTCAGAGATGTTCAGAGGTGCGAATGTTCAAATGTGTGTGAATTCCTGAGGGACCAGACTGCTGAGGTCATCGGTCCCTAGACTTACATACTGCTTAAACTAACTTGCGTTAAGAACAACACACACCTCCATGCCTGAGGGAGGACTCGAACCTCCGGCGGGAGGGACCGCGCTGCCCAGAGGTACCTCACATAGAGAGCACCCCAGGATGCCCCTGAGAGCTACAGTGCTACATGATGAATTTATAGAATGGCCCAAAAGGCCGTTCACTAAGTAATGCAACACTTTATTTTTATTAAAGCACGATGGTTTTATTCATGATTGAAATACGCTATATTTTTCCCCAGTTCTTTGGCTATAAAACCCTACTTTTCAACGTATTCGCTGTGAATTCTATGGCCTTTCGCCATCCTAATGTGACAGCCTATTCACCATCGTGGTACCACTCTTAGCATTTCACCCAATTTCCTGCTGCTAACTTCCCCACCATTGCTGTGCTGCTGCTCCTGGAGTTTATTTTTCAGTGAGCAAAACAGAAGGTGTGAGGTCCGGGCTGTAGGGCGGATGAGGAAGAAACTGAATTTCACTGAAGTTCTGCGATCTCCTCGAGGGTGCGCATAATTGTGTGTCAACTTACATTGTCGTGTAGATGAAGAAATGAGTTCACATTCTTGTGGCCACAAACACACTACAATCGTTTCTCCAATTTCATAACAGAGTCACAATTGACTTAGGAGTTGCTTGTTAAACCGAGAGGAATGACATCGAACAGAAAAAGCTCTTCAGAAATGGTTCAAATGGCTCTGAGCACTATGGGACTTAACATCTATGGTCATCAGTCCCCTAGAACTTAGAACTACTTAAACCTAACTAACCTAAGGACATAACACACATCCATGCCCTAGGCAGGACTCGAACCCGCGACCGTAGCAGCAGCGCGGTTCCTGACTGAAGCGCCTAGCCCTTCAGAACACCCGAAGACTACAGCCATGACTCAGCCAGCTGAGGGTACTGTTTTGAGCTTCTTCGAAGGAGACGTTGTGTAGTTCCACGGATTGCTCAAAATGGCGAATCCACTTTCATCATCTGTGACAACGTTCAAGAAGAAATCGTCACCATCAGCCTCAAACAAGCAAGCACTTCGGCACAGGCGTTCATATTTCCTCTATACGTACTTCAGTTATGCTTCGAGGAACGCAGAGCGCACAAACCTTTGAATTGGCCAACTGTGGCAACACTACCAAGAGACATGTCAAGTTGAGCACTGAGTTATTTGATGATGATGTTTGGTTTGTGGGGCGCTCAACTACGGGTTCATCAGCGCCCATACAAAGTTCCAATTTTTTACACAGCCCAATTTTTGTACACAGTGCAGTCTAACGACTGTCACGAATGATGATGATGATGAAATGATGAGGACAACACAAACACCCAGTCCACTGAGTTACTTGACTGTTATCTGTCGACTACCTCGAATAAATGTGTCCGCACCTCGTAACATTGTAGGTGTAGGTGTCACAGCATGCGTAGCCGGCCTGCGTGTGAGAGATCAGATTTCCTTCTCCTTCTTTTGTTGGCGACAGGCGTTTCGTTCAGGGGCTCGCGTGCTTTTCTCCACTGCCTGGTATCCTTAGACGTTTAAATAACAAAAGAAAATATTTGTCAGAGATAGCGAGAAGCCTGGTTTTTAAATTTTTTTGCCAGCATCGGTGATCGATATTTTCTCTTTAACACTGATATTACCACGATTCAAGGACTACGGTATTGATATTGAAAAATCGATGTATATACTCAACCTTTTTGAAAAATATCGACGATCACCGAACATACCAATGTTGAAACCACTTTTTTCACTTTGATGTTTTTATCTCGAAAGGATGGTTTTGAAAGGATTCAACAGCTTGCAGGGGTGATGAAAATAGTTTTTCTTTGACATTAGGGAACAAAAAGAAGTCTTTAGGAGATAAATCAGGCAAATACCTGCAATGAGCTATTAATTCCGTTTTTTTTCCTCCGTCAAGTAATCCAGTGTTTGACGTACTGTGTGACAGTTGGCATTTGCGCGATGATGAATGATGCAACGTTGGTACACGATCAGGGCGCGCTCTTGCGGCGTAAGTGCAACCTCTTGCCATATGATTTCGCAGTGCTTTGCTTACTGCAGATTGAGCTGTTTAGGTAAACGAGGGACTGTGAGCCGCTTGATTTGCATAATCTCATAGATGACCATATATAGTCGGTTTCTGATCACTTTTTCGATAAATTAGGGGACCAGTTAGCTCACTATATACTGTTACTCACGGTATCACGCGAGCGTTCTATGTTATTTTATGCAATCGTAAGTTCGACGTCCTCTAATTCGCAAAAAATTGCTGCCTATGAACGCTGTGTCATCCCATTCTCTTTTCTCGATCAGTACATGACTTCATTTTATTGCCCCTGATGGTGCAGCTAAAATGCTGCTAAACCGGTCGTGCCTATAAATAAAGGACTTACATCTGAAGCGGTCTTATCTTCAGAATGTGCTAACAAATTGTTGTCTACCACTCAGCATCTACTGTTATTCGATCCTCTACATCAGTAGTCATGACACTGCGAGTGTAACGAAAGCACCAAGCGACAATTTTCAGTGAAGGGCTTCGTGAAAGAACCACTTTTGTTGCTGTCGGTTCATCTTCGAACACCCGAGCAGTTGACTGCTGCTTATTTACCGGCTCGTACGAGTATACCGAAGTTTCCTGTTAACGATGTTTGTAATACAGCTACTCCATTCCGTCTGTAGAACTTTCTGAGCAAATACCTTACACCTGTGAGACGAACATGTTTTTGAATTCCGGTAAAATTTCCGCAATCAGTGTGGAAACACATTTCTTTTGACAGCAAAACGTTCGTGGAAAATCGAATGTATTGAAGTCCTATACCTGATCATACAGATTGCCTCGCGATGAGTCACCTGCCGGTCCTGTTCAGTCACGGTTGCGCACAACATGGATGTTTTTTGGAGTAACAACCGATTTTGGTCCACTTCACGAAATTCAACGCTGATGAAAGCACGACATGACGAAATTCTGCAAAGTAATTGTAAACAATCTTTTCTAAAGTTGAACGAAGTAATAC
The DNA here is from genome assembly GCF_023898315.1 of Schistocerca nitens. Classification (NCBI taxonomy): domain Eukaryota; kingdom Metazoa; phylum Arthropoda; class Insecta; order Orthoptera; family Acrididae; genus Schistocerca; species Schistocerca nitens. The sequence continues at coordinate 113,430,294 of NC_064614.1, read as the reverse complement.
GATAAAACCAGTCTTCTGTAAACAAACTACTCGGTCAGTTTTGAGCTGCCAATGTTGTGGTTTGATGCTTGATGCAGATGTCCACGCTAGTGTATCGCGTGCAAGCTACTGCAGCCGACAACCACTTGAACCTACTGTATTCATGCCTTTGTCTCCCTCAACAATTCTTACCCTTTATGCTACCCTCCATTGCCAACTGATGATTTCTTGATTCCTTGGACCAGTTCTTTCAGCCGATTCCTTTTTATGCGATTTTGGCTATAAATTACTTCTTTTCCCTGATTCGAGCCAGTAGCTCCTCGAAAAGTTACTCTGTGTATCAACTCTTCAACAATCCTTTGTAGCACCACATTTCGAAAATATCTATTCTCTTCTTGTCTGAATTACTTATCCTCCACGTTCCACTGCCGTACAAGGTTACTTTTAGACAGATACCCACAGGAAAACCTGCTCAACACTTCATTTAAACGAAATATTAGCAAATTCCTTCTTTTTGAGGAATCCCTTTCGTACTATACTCAGTCAGCTTCTGCCATGATTTATTTTGTTGCCCAAATAGTAAACCTTGTCTTCCACTCTTAGTATCTCATTTCCTAATCTAATTCCCTCTGCATCGCCCGATTTAATTCGACTACGTTCTGTTACCCTAATTTTACTTTCGTTGATTTTCATCCTATAATCTCTCCAAGACACTAGCCGTTCTGTTCAACTGCTCCTCCAAGTTCTTTGCCGCCTCACATATAACTATAGTGTTGTAGGCAAACAGAGAAGGTTTTATTTCTTCGCCCTGAACTTTAATTCTCTCTCCAAATTTTTCGTTGGTTTCTTTTACTGCCTGCTCAATATACAAGTAGAAAAACTCAGGGATATGTTACAACGCTTCTTCAGTCCCTTCTCAACAACTGTTCCCTTTCGTATCCTTCGATTCTTATAAATGCAGCCTTATGTTTTGCAAAATCAAATATCCAATCTCGATTAGCGCCATCTAGTGGCCATTTATTTTTACGAGAGTTGAGAACAACATTCAGTTCTTCCGACGGAGAATCATGTGACAATTCGATTGAGCTTCATTGAAATTACAATAATGTAACTAGCTTTTTTACCGTGTCCGACTGTTAAGGCAACTTCACGAACGCAACAAAAGTGCCGCCAGAGCTAGTGGCATACTGCAGTTGCGTGTTTGAACTCCCAGTTTTTAGTGACGCAACTTAAGAAACGGAACCTTTGTAATGCCGCAAAAAGATCAACTTGAGTGTGCTTTGCTGCGCTACTTCCCTACCACCGCTCCTCTCTGTTGGCATTATTCGAAACACGAGCATCCTGTTGCAGTTATAATGGGCAATTGCTGCAGCAGTGTGTTCGATTTCAGTGCGTTTTCATTTCATTACTGGAAAAAGTGAAAGCAGTGGTCGGAAGATATACTTTCGCAGCTTCTGGAACTACGAGAACGGCAACCTTTGTTCGATTTTCTGCAGCAGTGTGTGTGTGTGTGTGTGTGTGTGTGTGTGTGTGCGCGTGCGTGCTTTGGGAGGGGGGGGGGGAGCAATGTTTGCAAACAAATCTTAAAAGGTTTTTGGATGAGTAAATAAATAACTGAACTTAGTATACCGGGTGATCAAAAAGTCAGTATAAATTTGAAAACTGAATAAATTACGGAATAATGTAGATAGAGAGGTATAGATTGACACACATGCTTGGAATGACATGGGGTTTTATTAGAACCAAAAAAATTCAAAAGTTCAAAAACCAGATGGCACTTCATCTGATCAGAATAGCAATAATTAGCATAACAAAGTAAGACAAAGCAAAGATGATTATCTTTACAGGAAATGCTCAATATGTCTACCATCATTCCTCAACAATAGCTGTAGTCGAGGAATAATGTTGTGAACAGCACTGTAAAGCACGTCCGGAGTTATGGTGAGGCATTGGCGTCGGATGTTGTCTTTCAGCATCCCTAGAGATGTCGATCGATCACGATGCACTTGCAACTTCAGGTAACCCCAAAGCCAATAATCGCACGGACTGAGGTCTGGGGACCTGGGAGGCCAAGCATGACGAAAGTGGCGGCTGAGCACACGATCATCACCAAACGACGCGCGCAAGAGATGTTTCACGCGTCTAGCAATATGGGGTGGAGCGCCATCCTGCATAAACATCGTACGTTCCAGCAGGTGTTTATCAGCCAGGCTGGGGATGATGCGATTCTGTAACATATCGGCGTATCTCTCCCCCGTCACGGTAGCAGTTTTGCTGTCCAGCGCCATCTGTCTGACATTTTGTGAACTTTGTTTTTTTTTTTGTTCTAATAAAACCCCATGTCAATCCAAGCATGTGTGTCAATTTTTACTTCTCTATCTACATTATTCCGTAGTTTATTAAGTTTTCAAATTTATTCTAACTAAAAAGTGAGTCATATAAACTTCGCTATTTGTGAGACCAAGCATCGTATAAATTGTGGATTATATGCAGGAAATAGTTCCCGAGTATGATGTGGCAGCTGTTAAACCAGAAATTAGTTGTTCGAAATGCCTATATCGAAGAATACAATAATATTCTAATGTCTTGGAAGAATGGCGTGTTTGCAGATGATATTTACATGCCAGCTGTTGGTTAGTTTGCCATTGCAGACATCATTTTCGTCTCCGAGTGTTATTTCTTTTATACATGCGTTTGTGGCCCCTGATTTATCTCTCTGCGAAATCTGTTTTCGGATCCACCATTTAGGTTTCGTCTTCCTTGTAATTAAATCTCTTCACAGCTCTAATGCCATAACCTGCACTATAATATTCATACTGCCCACGTGATTTCATTTGACGCAATATTGAAAGCTGTGCAACTACTTAGAATTTGTGGCGTCCTGTGTGAACGGTAGCTCACGATGCCATTACGGGAAGCCACAAGATGTTGCGCCACATTAGTTGCTTGTGTCAACCCGTGTTCATACAGAGTTGCGAGCCTCCCGTGCGGACTTGCAGACCGTTACGTAAGAGTCCCGTGAAGCCGATAGGACAGCGCCCACTGCTTTCTTAGGCGCCGCTGGTGACTCAGAGTCGCCTTCGCTTTGGGCGGGAAGGCGGTTTCCCGGTTGCGTGCGGGGGCCGCGGCAGCTGGCTTCCTGTAGAGTGGTGCAGGGGGAAGGCGGCGGTTTTATCTGGGAGACGCGCCGGGAATGGCGATGAGCGCCTCTCAGGGGTCCCTCCAGCCGGCGGCGAATCCAATCATTCGCTGCTTCGCTTCCTCTCGCCCCGCACCACCCGCTTCCGCACTAATTTCGACCTCTGCCGCATACTCAGTCGATGGCAGTGGACGGTGCTGTGCTGTCGTCGAAAATTATTGCATGCCGTTGAACTGGCAATGGTGCTTGGTGTAAGTTGCACAAGTAATCAGAAGGCTAGAGAAGAGAGGAAGGAACATATTTTCAGAAATTTCTCAAGTACTACTACTACTGCTGCTGCTGCTGCTACCGTTTTAGAGAACCCCAGACTTTGCCATAAGTCACTTTTTTTGATCGAACAGTCCACTGGTCTGCTGCCGGCTATAGTGACCAACGGACGCTAAAGACACCATGGACCGGCAGTACACCTGTGGACTGTTCGATCAACAAATACACCGGGAAAAAGTGAAGGATCACTACACCTGTGGACGATTCGATCAACAAATACACCGGGAGAAAGTGAAGGATTAGTACACCTGTGGACTGTTAGATCAACAAATACACTGGGAGAAAGTTAAGAGTCACATCAGACATCTTTTCGGAGAGGAGATGTATCGCAGCATGAAGAAATTCTACAAACTGCGCCACTGTTTGCTGAATGCTCTTGCGTTTCTGAAGAGATGCCGTGCTGAACCAGATGTGCCGAAATTCGCTAAAGGGGCCCTTATACGTTTAATAATATTGCCAAATTGTCAATATATTGACAGTCTCAGGGCGCGTATTGACGTATTGTCAAGCGGTTCTAGCCGCTTCAGTCTGGAACAATATTGATGGACCTCAAAATATTCTCCTTATTGTCAATACATACTGAACATGTGAGGTCAAATATTGACGGTTTGACAGTATTATCCTTTCAGATGTTGACAGAGCTTCAGGAACCAACCACGGCCGGCCGGTGTGGCCGAGCGGTTCTAGGCGCTTCAGTCTGGAACCGCGCGACTGCCTCGGGCATGGATGTGTGTGATGTCCTTAGGTTAGTTAGGTGTAAGTAGTTCTAAGTTCTAGGGGACTGAGGACCTCAGATGTTGAGTCCCATAGTGCTCAGAGCCACTTGAACCAGCCGCGCGGCGTTGGTGTGCACTGTTTATTTTTCAATATGCATTTGTGTATATCATAAGTCATATGCAGTTTTTAACGTCTTTTAACACAAAAGAATTTTAATACGCCTGTGCAAAGGTAATCATTGTATATATTACTTTAGGATAGTTAACGGAGCATTCCTTATGACCTTGCTTACTTCATTAATTTGAAAATATAGTACAGATTGATGTATTACATAGCAGTTTGGAAAAACGCTCCCATTTCGAATAATGCATCATATATCTGCAGTGATTAGTAACAGGTCTGCGAAATACACATCAGTTTCACCAAATTATCACAAAACGTAAAAAAAAAATGTCCTACGTTAATTGCCTGAATAAGTCCCTGCCAGGCAGATATAATTGCTTCAGAAGTTTTTCACAGAATTTTAGTAATTGTGCTAGATGATATTACAGAACTGAACTTCGAGCATTAGAATGACTGGCGTGTCGCCAGAAATCTCTAAGTTACTCCTAATTTCTTGTCTATTGCGACTGCCTCTCTCATTTTGCTTCTCTACTTTATCTGCTGGACGTACGATGCGGCGCTCATCCGAAAATAATTTATGAAATATTTCGGGGCCAAGTTTCTGACTTCAGTCAGTAAATTGCCACATGACCAGTTGCTCTTTTTTTTCCAACCATTCTCAGACTCATTTCGTTTTTTTTTCGTTGTTTTCTGTTGCTTGCAAGCTATAGCTAATATAACTGCAGATCACTCCTTCTTATGGTTGTTCAACATCTTAACCTTGTAAAATCGCGTTGTTAATGTTACCGACGTGTGAAGTAGCTTTAATATATTGAAGATTCGACAAACTACAATTGTTAATAAATAATGAACGTGTGCAGACCCCTTAAGTTCATACATCAGACCAATTCTGCGGCAGCCAGGAAAATCAAGAAGAGGGCCAGCATTGTGCCCGTTGGAGACTATGGACCGGCAGTACACCTGTGAACTGTTCGATCAACAAATATGCCGGGAGAAACTGAAGAATGACAGTCACTTTTTTGTTTTCAGTACGAATCTGGTATGATCTCTTTGGCAAGAAACTGCAATCTTCCATATATTATTATGCGGATGGGTCACTTAGAACCATCTTGGCCTTTCTTTTAGCCTATTATGCTTTCATGGGAACAAGTGAGTGTTTCGGTTGCTCCATTCACGTGTGTGCTTTGGTCCTTCTCTGTCAGTCTTCGAAGCGCAGTATCTCCGTTACTCCTGACTACATTTGGGCCTAGTAATCTTATTTTTTTAGTAATCTGTAAATTACGGCTCATTCTTTCTGCGTGTTCTGTCAGCTGGGTTCTTCGCAAACGAATTGCACCTCTGTTTTTAGGAATTTGCCTGTAGATTTCGGCGTCGAGACTTCGGAGACACATTCCAGCTTTTATTCTTGGTCTTAGACCTAAGATTTTTCTCTTTATTTTACGTTTTTACTTCTAATTGCTGTTTTACTTTTTTGTGCTGGAAACTAAACGTCTCTGATGCATAGTGTGTTTCTGGTTTGATCATCGTTCCAATAATGGCCGATTATACAGATACAAGAAAGTCTTTACGGTTCAGTTTTTCAGTGATCCATTCATCTAAGAATTTCAGTACTCTGACACTGAATACTTGGTTGTCATTTTCACCTGCTGCTTTTTTCATGTAAATTTTCAGTTGAGATTTGTAGTTAAATTTTCCCTACTTATTCCAGCAATGTTTCAACTTCTTTACGTGCATCAGTGATATTTTTAGCAGTTGATGTTATGCCATCCGCAAAGGCTAGATAGTGTAATTACGCACTTTTGGGTTTAGGTCTCACAATTAGACGATGTGTTGGTGCTCATGCTCTTCCTTTTCTATTCTCTTACAATTTTTTTCAAGGCGCAGTTGGATAGTAATAGGGACAGGCCATCTGATTGTCGCACTTCTATGTCTATTTTAAATCATTTGCTTATTTTTATTATACTGTACTATTATGCGTACTAAGGATTCGTGTCTAATGTAAAATTTCGCCTGCTTCCATTCTGTGAAACGGAGCGACTAAACTGGACTCTCACTCCGGAGGGCTGCGTTTCAAATCCCCCGTCTAGCTATCTGGATTTAAGTTTTCCAAGGTTCCCTTAAATCGCTTAAGGTAAATACTGGATTGGTTTCTTTGCAAAGGACACGAGTAATTGCCTTCCCCATTCTTGTTACAACCCGATTTTGCGATCAGTCTCTGATGAGCTTTTCGTCGGCGCGGATGTTGAAATGTATAGACTGTTTCATAGCTCTGGAAGCTATCATCAACTCGAAGCTTGCTTTCAACACTACGTTGTTACACTAGGCATGAAAATTTGTGTAATTCTGGTTAGTGCTGCCCTGTTCACTGCGAGTGAATGTGTGTGTATGTTCGTTTGTGCGTCGAGAATTGCGGTGGACAGAGTGAAAGGAGAGAGGAATTTACGTAAACTCCCTTTCGTCCTGGGGTTATGAATTCGGATACATCACTCTCTGTCCAGAGCTGAGTCATATAGGGAGTTCCCGTGACGCGGCTTACTGCTGGATTCCGTCGGCGCGTGGGCAGGAAACACGTTATGCTTGCAGGGAGTGGCGCTCTCAGGGTCATCTTGGGCCTGCTTTAGCGGGAGAGTCGAGGCTAGCCCTCATAAATTCCTCCCTCCCCCCGCCCCCCCCCCACCAGCCCCCTGACTGCAGCCCCACCCAAACATAACACACACACACAGCCACCTGCACCCTCCATTCATACAACCAATAATACTGCGCCGTCCCTCCGATAGGTCTCGAATTCGACCGATCGATATCTCGCTCGTATCGATTTACTCCTGTGTACGGAGCACCACACACTCTACCGCATAACGTCACAAGCCATTATTCAATGGGACCTTTCCTACTGTTGTGATTGCTAGTGATATCTCGTGTACCGATACTTTTTCGGCCTGTCTGCCTCCTTTGGTACTGCTTGCCAGTTCTTCTGCCGAATTTCAACTTTCCAGTACCCATAGCTGTCATCAGAGCGCCGGCCGGTGTGGCCGAGCGGTTCTAGGCGCTTCAGTCTTGAACCGCGCGACCGCTACGGTCGCAGGTTCGAGTCCTGCCTCGGTCATGGATGTGTGTGATGTCCTTAGGTTAGTTAGGTTTAAGTAGTTCTAAGTCTATGGGACTGATAACCTCAGATGTTAAGTCCCATAGTGCTCAGAGCCATTTGAACCATTTTGTCATCAGAGCGACATATGGAGAAGTGTGAGGTCATCCACATGAGTGCTAAAAGGAATTCGTTAAACTTCGGTTACACGATAAATCAGTCTAATCTAAAAGCCGTAAATTCAAATAAATACCTAGGAATTACAATCACGAACCACTTAAATTGGAAGGTACACATAGAAAACGTTGTGGGGAAGGCTAACCAAAGACCTCGTTTTATTGGCAGGACACTTGGGAAACATAACGGATCTAGTAAAGAGACGGCCAACACTACGCCTGTCCGTTCCCTTTTAGAATACTGCTGCGCGGTGTGGGATCCTTACCAGATAGGACTGACAGAGTACATCGAAAAAGAAACTTCCTGGCAGATTAAAACTGTGTGCCCGACCGAGACTCGAACTCGGGACCTTTGCCTTTCGCGGGCAAGTGCTCTACCAACTGAGCTACCGAAGCACGACTCACGCCCCGTCCTCACAGCTTTACTTCTGCCAGTATCTCATCTCCTACCTTCCAAACTTTACAGAAGCTCTCCTGCGAACCTTGCAGACACACAGTTTTAATCTGCCAGGAAGTTTCATATCAGCGCACACTCCGCTGCAGAGTGAAAATCTCATTCTGGAAACATCCCCCAGGCTGTGGCTAAGCCATGTCTCCGCTATATCCTTTCTTTCAGGAGTGCTAGTTCTGCAAGTTTCGCAGGAGAGCTTCTGTAAAGTTTGGAAGGTAGGAGACGAGATACTGGAAGAAGTAAAACTGTGAGTACCAGGCGTGAGTCGTGCTTCGGTAGCTCGGTTGGTAGAGCACTTGCCCGCGAAAGGCAAAGGTCCCGAGTTCGAGTCTCGGTCGGGCACACAGCTTAAATCTTTCAGGAAGTTTCATATGAGCGCACACTCCGCTACAGAGTGAAAATCTCATACTGGATACATCGAAAAAGTTCAAAGAAGGGCAGCACGTTTTGTATTATCGCGGAATATGGGAGTGTGTCACTGAAATTTTAAAAAAGGCGTTTTTCGTTGCGACGGAATCTTCTCACGAAATTAAAAAAAAAATGGTTCAAATGGCTCTGAGCGCTATGGGACTTAACTGCTGAGGTCATCAGTCCCCTAGAACTTAGAACTACTAAAACCTAACTAACCTAAGGACATCACACACATCCATGCCCGAGGCAGGATTCGAACCAGTGACCGTAGCGATCGCGCGGTTCCAGGCTGAAGCGCCTAGAACCGCTCGGCCACACAGGCCAGCCACGAAATTCCAATCACCAGCTTTCTTCTCCGAATGCGAAAATATTTTGTTGACACCGACCTACATAGGAAGAAACGATCACCACGATAAAATAAGGGAAATCAGAGCTCGTACGGAAGAATATAGATGTTCGTCCTTTCCGCGCGCTATACGAGATTGGAATAATAGAGAATTGTGAAGGTGGTTCGATGAACCCTCTGCCAGGCACTTAAATATGTTTTGGAGAGTATCCATGCAGATTTAGATGAAGAGAAATTAGCGGGACAGATAGTAAAGTAAGCTTAAGAATCACTTCTAGACTCTCTCTCGTCCAAATCCTAAGCGAATTTTTAGCTGTTACAACAATCACTGATGGTGCCTCAAAATAAAGCGGTATGTATTTGGTCCAATTAAGGAATTATTTCACTAGCGGCACAGGTAGTAACCAAAATATTATTCGTTAGTTGTCACGTTCATCTTATTTTCGATATTCTAGCAGGCAGCTTTCCAGGATTTCGTTCACGTGGTAATTTTTACCACTTTTGCAGCGCTGCCTCCTCTCCTTCCCCTTCCCCCTTTTTTATACTGCGTTCGTTAGTTGTGTGTGGAGAGAAGTACTGAGGATAAAACTCCGTGTGAGCTCTAATGTCACTGATTCCTTCGTAGTAGTCAGTTCGCCAGGCGTGTATGGGAGGAGGTAATGATCACCCGACTTTTCTTGTGATGTTCACTGTCGGAATTTCAATAGCAAACCCCTCCGTGTTCCAAAACTTCTCTTTTGTAGCGTCACCCACTGGTGAGCATGTCCAAAGGCTCTCATGCATACCGAATTATTCCATGAAGAAACGTGCCGCTGTTCGTTGGATCTTTTCTATATCTTCTGTTAATACAACCCGGGAAGAGTCCCTGCATGATGGGTAATACTAAAGAATCGGTTGAACATGTGTTTGTACGCCACTTCGTTCGTGAGTGAATTAAATTTCCTTAAGATACTCCCATTGAATTTTTGGCTGGCGTCTGCTTTACTTACAGTGTGTTTTATGTGGTCATTCTAGTTTAGGTCACTCCAGACGGTTACTCCTAGGCACCTTACAGTTGTTGCTGTTTCCAGTGCTTTATCACCGATAGTGCAATCGGACAGTAATGGATCTCTACGCCCATTTATGAGTATATGTTGCATCTATTTACACTGACTGTCAGTTTCCATCTCCTGCACCACTTATCGAACTTATCAACGACACACACACTGCGGCGGTGCGGTTCCTTCCGTCCCTTTACGACGGACCTGCACCTACCTGTGAACATTGTCTCAGCAGATTATCAGTAGGGAAGCCGAGTGAAACCTACTGTACTTCGACGTGAACCAGGCTGCAATTAAAGTCACTAATCTACGTTTCGGGAGAAAGTTTTGTCACTAAATGAAAGGTTGGAAATTTTGTCCTCAATTAATATATTCTGAAACTTAGGTGAACAAGTATCACTGCCAAGCTCGTGCTGGTCTTAACACAGTCACTCACAATCCCTTTCACTCACGTTAGCAAGTTTATGGTGTTGCATTTCCCGAAAACGTAATAGCTACAAAAATACTGATTGTTTTTGATTGATAATGCTCGCCAAATATTAAGTCTGTCGGTACCAAATGCAATCACAGTTTTTAGCCACCGACCTGCTCAATACGCAACGCGGAATATATGTCTTTTCTCGTCACAAAATTCACTGAAAAATTCCGAAATTTCTACACGGCCATCGAAATAATTATGCCTTCACTTTACCTCACTTTTGATGTATGAAACACTGCTAGATCCGACAACTTATCATTTCCATCGGAACTACTACTACACACGTCCGACCTGTTTCATGGCTAGGCTCCCACTCCTCCCTAGAATACTCCAAGTCTTCTCTACCAACAGAGAAAGGCGCGCGAAAAATATCGCTTTACTGTTTGTCAGTTTACTCAACAGCCAATAGTAAAACAACATTCTCCCGCGTCAATCCGCGCTTTTCATCAATAACCAATCGCAAAATAGTAAACCTAACGACTGCACTTTTCACCGAAGTAATTATCTAATATGCTGAAGTTTTGTTTATGCATAAAGTTATTGACTATTGTTATTTATACCTGAATTAATTTTCTCTTTACCATAAACTTACTTTACAAAACTATTCTACAAAAGTCCCCTTTGTCCACATCCATACTTCTTCGAAATGTTCCCACACTAAATCCTTCTACATAACTCGTTACACAATTATCTTCATATTAACCTTAAACCACACTCACGCATCATTCATACTGCTAAAACACATTTATAACATTTTACATACACAAAAAGACATAATAACACTTTATGAAAATACTAGAACAGTTTATGAAAAACATTCTATTACTTTAGTGCAACCGAGCGAGGTGGCGCAGTGGATAGCACACTGGACTCGCATTCGGGAGGACGACGGTTCAATCCCGTCTCCGGCCATCCTAATTTAGGTTTTCCGTGATTTCCCTAAATCGTTTCAGGCAAATGCCGGGATGGTTCCTTTGAAAGGGCACGGCCGATTTCCTTCCCAATCCTTCCCTAACCCGAGCTTGCGCTCCGTCTCTAATGACCTCGTTGTCGATGGGACGTTAAACACTAACCACCACCACCACTTTAGTGCACTCTAGTGGGCACAATCGAAACTAAATCAGTCCCCTATCCAATATTGTCCTCTATCGGCTGATACATAAACTACGTGCGCGTCCAGTCTCGCGTCACCATCTGTCACTATCCAGCTCTGAAACACATCTCCCACTTAACCGCCTCCAAGGCAGGATCGTTATACGGCGCTGCGTCTCAACACCTCCGAGTCCTTTCTTGTACAGGCTAAAGTTGGGGTCTTTTACAAAGTACCCGGTACAGACGTGGAGCAGAAGTCTGCATCCCTCCTGTGTCTCATTCGGTACACAGTCACTGCCCTCTTTATCTTGCCTGCCCACTTAAATTTTCAACATCCGTCTGTAACTCCACACGTCTTGTATCACCTGACAGCGACTGTGGGGGCGGTGTTCCTCGAACATTTCCTTCGCCTGCTGCTGGCGCCTTCCGTCGCATCTGCTACGCAAGCCTCCGGAGCCCGCTTTCCGCCAGTGGGGGTGTGGGGCGTGGGGGTTGTTTGTTCGCCTGGAGACAGCTTAACGGCAGATGCGACGCCGGTGCTCTGGAAGAATGGCGGCCGTTCCGTGCGAGGCGCGAATATGGGACTAGGCGAACGTCTGCTGTATTTTTTATGCGCGGCGGGAGCACACTGGCGCAATCTGCACGCCCGTATTCTCTGGCGCCACAGGCGACGAACGAAGAGGCGCCAGGCACAAGTTTAAAAGTATTCCTGTAACAGGACTCCCTAGTTCATAAGAATATGGTGTGCGAATTATCACGTATTCAACGCTTTTGATCCTGCTTCCAAGAATTTAGAATATACAGGGTGGTCCATTGATCGTGACTGGGCCAAATATCTCACGAAATAACCGTCTAACGAAAAAGCTACAAAGAACTAAACTTGTCTAGCTTGAAGGGGGAAACCAGATGGCGCTATGGTTGGCACGCTAGATGGCGCTGCCATCGGTCAAACGGATATCAACTGCGTTTTTTTAAAATGGGAACCCCCATTTTTTATTACATATTCATGTAGTACGTAAAGAAATATGACTATTTTAGTTGGACCACTTTTTTCGCTTTGTGATAGATGGCGCTGTAATAGTCACAAACATATGGCTCACAATTTTAGACGAACAGTTGGTAACTGCTACGTTTTTTTTTAAATTAACATACAGAACGTAGGTACGTTTGAACATTTTATTTCGGTTGTTCCAATGTGATACATGTACCTTTGTGAACTTATCATTTCTGAGAACGCATGCTGTTACAGCGTGATTACCTGTAAATACCACATTAATGCAATAAATGCTCAAAATGATGTCCATCAACCTCAATGCATTTGGCAATACGTGTAACGACATTCCTCTCAACAGCGAGTAGTTCGCCTTCCGTAATGTTCGCACATGCATTGACAATGCGCTGACGTATGTTGTCAGGCGTTGTCTGTGGATCACGACAGCAAATATCCTTCAACTTTTCCCACAGAAAGGAATCCTGGGACGTCAGATCCGGTGAACGTGCGGGCCATGGTATGGCGCTTCGACGACCAATCCACCTGTCATGAAATATGCTATTCAATACCGCTTCAACCGCACGCGATTTATGTTCCGGACATCCATCATGTTGGAAGCACATCGCCATTCTGTCTGTGACTTAGACAAACTGGAGCTACACTTGGAGTTATGGTCTGGGGTGCGATTTCGTGTGACAGCAGAACACTCTCGTGGTTATGCCACATAGACTGACTGCAAATTTGTACGTCAATCTAGTGATTCGACCTGTTGTGCTGCCATTCGTGAACGCCATTCCCGTGGGTGTTATCCAACAGGATAACAGATAACGCCCGCCCGCATATCGCTGTTGTAACCCAAAGTGTCGACATTCTGCCTTGGCCTGCTCGATCACCAGATCTGTCTGCAATCGAGCACAAATGAGACATCACTGGACGACAACTCCAGCATCATCCACAACCAGCATTAACCGTCCCTGAACTGACCGAGAAAATGCAACAGGCATAGAACTCCTGCCCACAAACTGACAGCCACCACCTGTACTCACAATGCATGCACGTATACAAGCTTGCATCGAACAGTCTGGCAGGTTCTTCTGGACCTTTCGAATGGCCCTAAGGACTCCGTCAACCCTGCGGTTCTGAGCTATGACTTCCTCTCGATTCTCGACATGTACCGGGGCCATGAAGTGGTTTACACCGACGGCTCGATGACTGCTGGTCACGTAGGCTTTGCCTATGTTTATGGAGGTCATATTGAACAGCACTCCTTGCCAGATGGCTGCAGTGTTTTCACTGCAGAGCTGGCGGCCATATCTCGTGCTCTTGAGCACGTCCGCTCATGCCCTGTCTAGTCATTTCTCCTGTGTACTGACTCCCTGAGCAGCCTACAAGCTATCGACCAGTGCTACCCTCGCCATCCTTTGGTAGCGTCGATTCAGGAGTCCATCTATGCCCTGGAACTGTCCCGTCGTTCAGTGGTGTTTGTGTGGATCCCAGGACACGTCAGAGTCCCCAGCAACGAACTTGCCGACAGGCTGGCCAAACAGGCTAGGCGGAAGCCGCTTCTGGAAATGGGCATTTCCGAAACTGACCTGCGTTCATTATTACGCCGCAGGGTTTTTCGGCTTTGGGAGACGGAATGGCATAACAGTACGCACAACAAACTGCGTGCCATTAAGGAGACTACGAATGTGTGGAAGTCTTCTATGCGGTCCTCTCGCAGGGAATCAGTTGTCCTCTGCCGGCTCTGCATTGGCCATACGTGGTTAACGCATGGTTACCTCTTCCGGCCGCGAGGACCCACCTCGGTGTCGCTGTGGCTCACAAATGACGGTCGTCCACCTCTTGCTGGACTGCCCACTTTTAGCCGCTCTGCGGCGGACTTTTAACTTTCCCGGCACCCCACCTTCGGTGTTGAGCGACAATGCCTCAACAGTAGCTTTAGTTTTACGTTTTAGTCGTGATGGTGGGTTTTGTCATTTGATCTAAGTTTTAGCGCATGTCCTTTGTCCCTCTGTGTCCTGCATCCTAGTGCTTTTAGGGTGGAGGTTTTAATGTGCTGCAGAGTGGCTGGCTTCTCCGTTTTATTCTCGTGGTCAGCCAGCCGTGGTAATCTGCTCTGTTGTTTTGATCTCTTCTACATGTTTCTTGTTTCTCTCTGTGGTTTTCTTGTCCGATTTTATCCATTTTAGTGTTTGTTGTCCTTCTGTCATGCTTGTGGTTTTCTCATTTCCTCCAGCTGTGTTTTGTATGCCTCGATTACTTTACTCCCACCCTTGTGGGATAATTTAATCTGAACGAGGGACCGATGACCTAGCAGGCTGCTCCCTTCCCCGCCTCTTTTAAAGCAACCAACCGTCAGCAGTCTGGCGGTTACACAGATCATTAATGTACCAGCATTTCACATTTGGAATGGTTTATCTCGTACTGTGAGCTAGCAATGTTGTTAATCACTTACCTAGACAAACGCATTCTTAAAATTTCATTACTATATATTAACTGTTTTTTGTCCGCCCCCGGTAGCTGAATGGTCAGCGTGACGGATTGTCAGTCCTCTGGGCGCGGGTTTGTTTCCTCCGCCCAGGGACTGTGCGTTGTGCTGTCATCATCATCTTATCATCCTCATCGACTGCAGGTCGCCGAAGTGGCGTCAAATTGGAAGACCGGCACCCGGCGCACAGCCTGGTTCAAATGGCTCTGAGCACTATGGGACTTAACATCTGAGGTCATCAGTCCCTTAGAACTTAGAACTACTTAAACCTAACTAACTTAAGGACATTACACACATCCATGCCCGAGGCAGGATTCGAACCTGCGACCGTAGCGGTCGCGCGGTTCCATACTCAAGCGCCTAGAACCGTACGCCTTCCCCACGTGAGCCCTAGCCATACGATTAAATAAATAAATAAAACTGTCTTTTGCTGTTGAGATTTTTTCCTTCAGTGTCTTTTGTTTTATTACTGTTATAATAGTTGCAGGCATATGTGGCACGTTAAACCCGGGGTGACAACGAGCCCTAGATCCGCGCCTCCCTCCACTGCACGCTGTAACAAGGCTTGTAGACAGTGCGAACCTTCTTTATATGACTTCTCCGCGGACTCATTTCCCAGCACAGCTTCGTGTAACAGGCTGGCAGACGCCGCCGTGGCGCTGAGTCCCGGAAGCGAGTTGTTTGTTGGTGGGGGCGGGGCGGTTCCCAGAAGCCTACCTGCTGGCCCGCTGCCACACTTCCCACAGTTTGTTTGGACGCGGCTCGGCCACTACTGTAGAGGGATCTGCTCTGCGGGCCTGGGCTGCCCGCTGTCGCCGGAACTCTCCTCGCAACCGGCAGGCTCCCACGGGGAATTAACTCATCCCGCTACCCGAGTCTTAAGCCCCACACTGTTCCTAATGCAGCGCCCCTAGCCTACTGCTGCGGCCGGACGTCGCGCTCGCGAGCAAATTAGCAGAGGTCTCTCTCTGTCTCTGTCTCTCTCTCTCTCTCTCTCTCTCTCTCTCTCTCTCTCTCGCACACACACACACACACACACACAGTCAGTTTACCCCTGTAAACGGGAAAGGAGGTTAGGATTTAACCTTCCCCTCGACGATGAGGTCATAACAAAAGGAGCGCAAATTTGTATGGGACAGTGATGTTGAAGAAACTGTCCGTGTGCTTTTTGTAGGAACCGTCTGTGCGTTCGACTGGGGCAGACTGCGGAGAACCTAAACCTTTATCCTGTGATCGCCGCTTTATTTCAGTGAGTGACCGTGTGCCGACCATTATACATCTCACTCCGTTTACTACTCAAACACACTGCATAATTCCGCAGTGGTTTGAGATGTGAAACAACTGACGGACATGGTCAGTTATTGGATAAAACATTTTCAGACTTCTTGCCGTGTCAGTTTATAGTAAAACCTTGAGCTTTCGACGATTTCTACCATCGTCTTCGTCGCGAGCAACTGACTGTCATATCTGCTATTGTGGTGTCCTTATATAGCCCAAAGATGGCTTCTGATTGGTCGGTAGTTACGCCATGGCTGTCGCAGATGTCAATGTTTGCGCTAGTGGAACCACCGATCCCGCTTTAGCGTGAACATTGGGACGAATATCTCTTATTCTTCTCTGCATCGAGAGTGCGCCTCCATGCAACTCTAATAAAGGGTGTACATAAAGTCCGGGAACACTTTCAGTTATTTATTGCACAAGAACCAAACATTGTACAGACATCATACATATGTCATTTTGAAGAGAAATCCTGAAAGTTTTTTTTCTTGTATACCGCTACAATGTTGTTTGGTAATTTGACGATAGTCAGCGCTAGCCGCAAACATGGCGAGTTCAGGTGCGGAGCGAGCTTTCTGTGTGTTGGAGTTCCACAAAAACAAGTGTGCTACAGCTGTTCAACGGATGTTTAGAACCAAGTACGGTAAGAAGCCACCAACAAGGAAGGCCATTTACCACTGGCACAACAAATTCGTTACGACGGGTTGCTTGTGCCCGGCAAAGAGAAGCGGTCGTCCCAGTGTGAGTGAAGCGAATGTGGTGCGCGTACGAGAGACATTCATAAGCAGCCCAAATAAATCGATGCGTCGTGCATCCTGTGAACTCGAAATGGCTCCAATGATAGTGTGGAAAGTCCTGCGACAGAAGCTGTGTATGAAACCATTCAAATTGGAGCTAGAGCAGAAGCTCAATGACGATGACAAGACAAGGGTTTTGAGTTTTATTCTCAGTTGCAACAATTCAATGAAGAAGGCGATAGCATTGTTGATCGCTTAATTTTTAGCGACGAAGCCACTTTTCACTCTAATGGAAAAGTGAACAGGCATAACTGTCGAATCTGGGGTACAAAGCATCCACACTAATGCCTTGAATTTGAGCGTGATTCCCCAAAGGTAAAATTTTTTGTGCCTTGTCACGTCGAAAACTGTATGGGCCATTGTTCTTCGCCGATAGCACTGTCACTGGATATTCCTACTTGGACATGTTGCAGCAATGGCTGATGCCTTAAATGCAATCGGACGCTCCCTTCATCTTTGAGCAGGATGGGGCTCCACCCCATTTTCATCGTGAAGTTCATGGGTACCTGAACACGGAGCTGCCGCATCGATGGACCGGCCGTGCTACAGAAGGGGACAGCTGTTTCATCAAATAGCCTCTCCGGTCACCAGATCTCGCTCCGTGTGACTTTTTTCTGTGGGGACACGTTAAAAATCTGGTGTACGTACCGCCTCTACCACGTGATGTAGCAGAGCTCCGGGAGAGAATACGGGAAACGACTGCCACAGTCAACGATTCCACGCTGGGACGGGTATGGCAAGAATTCAGTTACCTGCCGGGTCACTCGTGGTTCGCATATCGAATCTTTGGGGAAAAAAAAACTTTCAGGGTTTCTCTTCAAAATGCAATATGTATGACATCTGTACAATCTTTAGTTCTTGCGCAATAAATAATTGAAGGTGTTCCCGGACTTGATGCACGCCCTGTAATAAGCGTCCCTGCCGCAGAGGAACAAGTGAAAGATTTGAAAGCAAGTAAATCATCATGTCCGGGTGGAATTCCAGATCGATTTTACAAAATGTACTCTAAAGCGTTGGCCCCATACCTTGTTAGCATTTATCATGAATCTCTCACCCATTAAAAAGTCTCAAGTGACTAAAAAAGCGCAGGTGGCTCCAGTATGTAAGAAGAGTAAACGAACGGGTCCGCAAAATTACAGACCAATGTCCTTAATTTCTGTTTGCTGCAGAATCCTTGAACATATTCTCATTTCTAATATAATAAACTTTCTTGAAACCGAGAAGTCCATGTCCACAGATAAGCATGATTTTAGATGGCACCATTCGTGTTAAACTCAGCTTGCCATTTCTCACATGATACAAGTATACTGCGAACAATGAATGAAAGACAACAGGCAGATTCCATATTTCTAGATTTCCGGAAAGCATTTGACATGGTGCCACATTGCAGGTTGTTAACGAAGGTACGAGTATATGGAATAAGGTCACAGATATTTGAGTGGCAAGAAGACTCCTTAAGTAATAGAACCCAGTATGTCGTCCTCGATGGCAGGTGTTCATCGGAGACAAGGGTATCGTCAGAAGTGCCCTAGGGAAGTGTGACAGGGCCGCTATTCTCTATTTACATAAATGAACTGATAGTCACTGCCTACAGGAAAATTAAAGAGACCTTTGGAGATACGAGAACCACTTGTATGAACATCAAGAGCTCAGATGGAAACCCAGTTCTAAGCAAAGAAGGAAAGCAGAAAGGTGGAAGGAGTATATAGAGGGTCTATACAAGGGCGATGTACTTGAGGACAATATTATGGAAATGGAAGAGGATGTAGATGAAGATGAAATGGGAGATACGATACTGCGTGAAGAGTTTGACAGAGCACTGAAAGACCTGAGTCGAAACAAGGCCCCCGGAGTAGACAACATTCCATTGGAACTACTGACGGCCTTGGGAGAGCCAGTCCTGACAAAACTCTACCATCTGGTGAGCAAGATGTATGAAACAGGTGAAATACCCTCAGACTTCAAGAAGAATATAATAATTCCAATCCCAAAGAAAGCAGGTGTTGACAGATGTGAAAATTACCGGACAATCAGTTTAATAAGCCACAGCTGCAAAATACTAACACGAATTCTTTACAGACGAATGGAAAAACTAGTAGAAGCCGGCCTCGGGGAAGATCAGTTTGGATTCCGTAGAAATACTGGAACACGTGAGGCAATACTGACCTTACGACTTACCTTAGGAGAAAGATTAAGAAAAGGCAAACCTACGTTTCTAGCATTTGTAGACTTAGAGAAAGCTTTTGTCAATGTTGACTGGAATACTCTCTTTCAAATTCTAAAGGTGGCAGGGGTAAAATACAGGGAGCGAAAGGCTATTTACAATTTGTACAGAAACCAGATGGCAGTTATAAGAGTCGAGGGACATGAAAGGGAAGCAGCTGTTGGGAAGGGAGTAAGACAGGGTTGTAGCCTCTCCCCGATGTTATTCAATCTGTATATTGAGCAAGCAGTAAAGGAAACAAAAGAAAAATTCGGAGTAGGTATTAAAATCCATGGAGAAGAAATAAAAACTTTGAGGTTCGCCGATGACATTGTAATTCTGTCAGAGACAGCAAAGGACTTGGAAGAGCAGTTGAACGGAATGGATGGTGTCTTGAAGGGAAGATATAAGATGAACATCAACAAAAGCAAAACGAGGATAATGGAATGTAGTCGAATTAAGTCGGGCGATGTTGAGGGTATTAGATTAGGAAATGAGACACTTAAAGTAGTAAAGGAGTTTTGCTATTTGGGGAGCAAAATAACCGATGATGGTCGAAGTAGAGAGGATATAAAATGTAGACTGGCAATGGCAAGGAAAGCGTTTCTGAAGAAGAGAAATTTGTTAACATCGAGTATAGATTTAAGTGTCAGGAAGTCGTTTCCGAAAGTATTTGTATGGAGTGTAGCCATGTATGGAAGTGAAACATGGACGGTAAATAGTTTGGACAAGAAGAGAATAGAAGCTTTCGAAATGTGGTGCTACAGAAGAATGCTGAAGATTAGATGGGTAGATCACATAACTAATGAGGAGGTACTGAATAGGATTGGGGAGAAGAGGAGTTTGTGGCACAACTTGACCAGAAGAAGGGATCGGTTGGTAGGACATGTTCTGAGGCATCAAGGGATCACCAATTTAGTATTGGAGGGCATCGTGGAGGGTAAAAATCGTAGGGGGAGACCAAGAGATGAATACACTAAGCAGATTCAGAAGGATGTAGGTTGCAGTAGGTACTGGGAGATGAAGAAGCTTGCATAGGATAGAGTAGCATGGAGAGCTGCATCAAACCAGTCTCAGGACTGAAGACCACAACAACAACAGTCAGGGTGGGCAGCAATCTGTGGCAGTTTGCTTATGATGCCGTGGTGTGCGGTAAGGTGTCGAAGCTGAGTGAGTGAAGGAAGATACAAGACGACTTAGTCAAAATTTCCAGTTGGATGAGTAGCAGTTAGCCTTAAATGTGAAAAATTGTAAGTTGATGCACATGAGTAGGAAGGTCAAATCTGTGATGTTCGGATACAGTACTACTAGTGTCCTGCTTGACACAGTGAAATCGTTTAAATACCTGGGCGTAACGTTGCAAAGCGACATGAGATGGAACTAGCATGTCAGAACTGTGGTAGGGAAGGCGTATGGTCGACTTCGATTTATTGGCAGAATTTTAGGAAAGAGTGGTTCACCTGCAAGGGAGACCGCATATAGGACGCTGGTGCGACCTATTCTTGAGTACTGCTCGAGTATTTGGGATCCTTACCATGGCAGATTGAAGGACGACATCTAAGCAGTTCAGAGGCTGGTTGCTAGATTTGTCACCCGTAGATTCGAACAACACGTAAGTGTTCGGGTATGCTTTGGGAACTCAAATGGATATCCCTGGAGGGAAGGCGACGTTCTTTTCGAGAAACACTATTGAGAAAATTTAGAGAACCGGCATTTGAACCTGACTGCCGAACGATTCCACTGCCACAAACATACACTGCGCGTAAGGATCACGAAGATAAAATGCGAGAAATTAGAGCTCATACGGAGGCATATAGACAATCTTTTTTCCCTCAGCCGGCCGAAGTGGCCGTGCGGTTAAAGGCGCTGCAGTCTGGAGCCGCAAGACCGCTACGGTCGCAGGTTCGAATCCTGCCTGGGGCATGGATGTTTGTGATGTCCTTAGGTTAGTTAGGTTTAACTAGTTCTAAGTTCTAGGGGACTAATGACCTCAGCAGTTGAGTCTCATAGTGCTCAGAGCCATTTTTTTTTCCCTCGCTCTGTTTGCGGGTGGAAAAGGAAAGGAAATGACGAGTAGTGGTACAGGGTACCCGCCGTCATGGGGCATACAGTGGCTTGCAGAGTATCTACACTATGTGATCAAAAGTATCCGGACACCCTCAAAAACATACATTTTTCATATTAGCTGCATTGTGCGGCCACTTACTGCCACGTACTCCGTATCAGCGACCTCGGTAGTCGTTAGACATAATGAGAGAGTAGAATGGGGCGTTCCGCGGAACTCACGGACTTTGAAAGTCGTCAGGTGATTGGGTGTTACTTGTGTCATAAGTCTGTCTGTTGACTGACAGAGACCACCGACAGTTGAAGAGGGTCGTAATGTGTAATGGGCAGACATCTATCCAGACCATCACACAGGAATTCCAAACTGAATCAGGATTCAACTGCAAGTACTATGAAATTTAGGTGGTAGGTGAGAAAACTTGGATTTCATGGTCGAGCAGCTGCTCACAAGCCACACATCACGCCGGTAGATACCAAACGACGCCACGCTTGGTGTAAGGGGTGTAAACATTGGACGATTGAACAGTGGAAAAACGTTGCGTGGAGAGACGAATCACGGTACACAATGTGGCGGTCCGATGGCAGGATGTGGGCATGGCGAATGCCCGGGGAACATCATCTGCCAGCGTTTGTAGTGCCAACAGTAAAATTCGGAGGCGGTAGTGTTATGGTGTGGTCGTGTTTTTCATTGAGGGTGCTTGCAAACTTTTTGTTTAGAGTGGCACTATCACAGCACAGGGCTGCATTGATGTTTTAAGCACCTTCTTACTACAATAATAATAATAATAATAATTATTATTATTATTTCTTTCCTTTCTCAGACCTTAGGTCTGGTTCGAAATGAAAGTGACGCGGACCTTGATCAAGCGTGACTTCCTTTTAACTGTACGGTATATGTTACATTGCGTTTAGGAACTTTCGGGTAACTGAACATGTATCAATAATTACGGATTTCTGTAGTTGTATATATGTGTTTGGATGTAGCTGTATTGCATTGATGTACTGGTGGATATTGTGTGGTACGACTCCTGTAGTTGATACTATAATTGGTATGATGTCAACTTTATCCTGATGCCACATGTCTTTGACTTCCTCAGCCAGTTGGATGTATTTTTCAATTTTTTCTCCTGTTTTCTTTTGTATATTTGTTGTATTGGGTATGGATATTTCGATTAGTTGTGTTAATTTCTTCTTTTTATTGGTGAGTATGATGTCAGGTTTGTTATGTGGCGTTGTTTTATCTGTTATAATGGTTCTGTTCCAGTATAATTTGTATTCATCATTCTCCAGTACATTTTGTGGTGCATACTTGTATGTAGGAACTTGTTGTTTTAAAAGTTTATGTTGTAATGCAAGCTGTTGATGTATTATTTTTGCGACATTGTCATGTCTTTTGGGGTATTCTGTATTTGCTAGTATTGTACATCCGCTTGTGATGTGATCTACTGTTTCTATTTGTTGTTTACAAAGTCTGCATTTATCTGTTGTGGTATTGGGATCTTTAATAATATGCTTGCTGTAATACCTGGTGTTTATTGTTTGATCCTGTATTGCAATCATGAATCCTTCTGTCTCACTGTATATATTGCCTTTTCTTAGCCATGTGTTGGATGCGTCTTGATCGATGTGTGGCTGTGTTAGATGATACGGGTGCTTGCCATGAAGTGTTTTCTTTTTCCAATTTACTTTCTTCGTATCTGTTGATGTTATGTGGTCTAAAGGGTTGTAGAGGTGGTTATGAAATTGTAGTGGTGTAGCCGATGTATTTATATGAGTGATTGCTTTGTGTATTTTGCTAGTTTCTGCTCGTTCTATAAAGAATTTTCTTAAATTGTCTACCTGTCCATAATGTAGGTTTTTTATATCGATAAATCCCCTTCCTCCTTCCTTTCTGCTTAATGTGAATCTTTCTGTTGCTGAATGTATGTGATGTATTCTATATTTATGGCATTGTGATCGTGTAAGTGTATTGAGTGCTTCTAGGTCTGTGTTACTCCATTTCACTACTCCAAATGAGTAGGTCAATATTGGTATGGCATAAGTATTTATAGCTTTGGTCTTGTTTCTTGCTGTCAATTCTGTTTTCAGTATTTTTGTTAGTCTTTGTCTATATTTTTCTTTTAGTTCTTCTTTAATATTTGTATTATCTATTCCTATTTTTTGTCTGTATCCTAGATATTTATAGGCATCCGTTTTTTCCATCGCTTCTATGCAGTCGCTGTGGTTATCCAATATGTAATCTTCTTGTTTAGTGTGTTTTCCCTTGACTATGCTATTTTTCTTACATTTGTCTGTTCCAAAAGCCATATTTATATCATTGCTGAATACTTCTGTTATCTTTAGTAATTGGTTGAGTTGTTGATTTGTTGCTGCCAGTAGTTTTAGATCATCCATGTATAGCAAATGTGTGATTTTGTGTGGGTATGTTCCAGTAATATTGTATCCATAATTTGTATTATTTAGCATGTTGGATAGTGGGTTCAGAGCAAGGCAGAACTAGAAAGGACTTAATGAGTCTCCTTGGTATATTCCACGCTTAATCTGTATTGGCTGTGATGTGATATTATTTGAATTTGTTTGGATATTAAGTGTGGTTTTCTCATTACTATGTTTAGGAACTGTATCAATTTAGGATCTACTTTGTATATTTCCAATATTTGTAGTAACCATGAGTGGGGTACACTATCAAAAGCTTTTTGGTAATCAATGTATGCGTAGTGTAGCGACCTTTGTTTAGTTTTAGCTTGATATGTCACCTCTGCATCTATTATCAGTTGCTCTTTACATCCTCGTGCTCCTTTGCAACAGCCTTTTTGTTCTTCATTTATAATTTTGTTCTGTGTTGTATGTGTCATTAATTTCTGTTTGATGATTGAAGTTAATATTTTGTATATTGTTGGTAGGCATGTTATGGGGCGATATTTAGCTGGGTTCGCTGTGTCTGCTTGATCTTTAGGTTTCAGATAAGTTATTCCATGTGTAAGTGTATCAGGGAATGTGTATGGGTCTGCAATGTAACTGTTAAATAATTTAGTTAGATGTGAATGTGTTGAGGTGAACTTCTTTAACCAGAAATTTGCTATTTTATCATTTCCAGCGGCTTTCCAATTGTGAGTAGAATTAATTGCTTGGGTGACTTCATGTTGCAAAATTATCACTTCAGGCATTTGTGGTATCATCTTGTATGTGTCTGTTTCTGCTTGTATCCACCGTGCATGCCTGTTATGTTGTACCGGGTTTGACCATATGTTGCTCCAGAAGTGTTCCATGTCTGTTATGTTTGGTGGATTGTTTATTTTAATGTGTGTGTTATCTATTGGCTGGTAAAATTTCTTTTGGTTTGTGTTGAATGTTTGGTTTTGTTTCCTTCTATTTTCACTTTTTTTGTATCTTCTGAGTCGTTTGGCTAATGCTTGTAATTTCTGCTTCTTTTCGTCTAATTGCTCTGTCGCTTCTTGTTGTGAGATTTTACCTAACCTTTTTCGTTTTTTTTCCGAGATTTCATTTCTTATAAATTGTGTTAGCTGTCCGATGTCTTTTCTCAGTTTTTCTATTCTGATCTGTAGCCTGTGTTGCCATGCTGGTTTTGTGGGTTTCTTCTGTGTGTTGGTTGGTTCTGATCTCTGTCTAGTGTGTATATTTAGTGTAGTGAGTGCTCCTATATAAACCAGTAGTTGTAACTCTTCCATAGTTGTGTTTTCATTTATTTTGTTGTGTATGATTGTGTTGATAGTTTTTATTGTTGTTTCGACTTGTGGGTTATTTGGTGGTCTATGCAAGAATGGTCTTATGTCTGTATTTGTGTCTTTGTATTCTATATATGTCAGCTGAAATTTTTCTTCTATATCTAACATGTGTGTCACTTCATGTTCTATTTGTGCTTGTTCTGGTGGCTGTCTTAAGATTTCCTTTTCCTCTGATTGTTTAATTGGTGCGTGTTGTTCTTTGTTTGTTTGCTCTGGGATGTTTGAGTCCATTACTGTATTTTCTTCTTCTTCTGATTGCACATTATTTTGTTCCAGTATTTGTTGTACTTGTTGTTTGATGTTTTCTAATTCTGACTGGGGTATCCTGTTATTTTTGATTATTACACGGATCTGATCAGCTAGTCTTTGTTCTGTTAAAAATTTTAATTCTGGGTATCTGGTAATAAATGTTGTGTATACTTGTGATCTGTATCCAGTTGTGTTGGTTCCTAGGTTTGTTGCTTGGTAATAACAGAACATGAGGTGTCGATTAACTTCATCTGACCATCTCATCCTCTGTCTTTGTTTTCCTTCTAGGGTGGTTGCAGGAAGCATATCCTGCAAAACACCTCTATTTGGATTTAAATCATTTTCCAGTTGGCTAGCAGTGTAGTTACTATTGTGGGCGGGCATAGGGTTCAAGCGTCGTCCCCGACCATGACGGCGCTTGTCCGAGGCTTCTTTAGTTCTGTCCTGAACCAACTAATCACACTAAAGGGGGGTTAGCCCTATTAGTGGTTTGTTCTTTTCGTCGCCTTTTACGACTGGCAGAACATACCGGAGGCCTATTCTTTTCCCGGGCCTCCACGGGTATTATTATTATTATTATTATTATTATTATTATACAAACTTAACCCACTTCCTTAAATGATTAGTGGGTCCTAATTTTATCCATACATTAATTGCAGCTAGATACAGATTTGATTGCCGGCCGCGGTGGTCTAGCGGTTCTAGGCGCTCAGTCAGGAACCGTGCGACTGCTACGGTCGCAGCTTCGAATCCTGCCTCGGGCATGGATGTGTGTGATGTCCTTAGGTTAGTTAGGATTAAGTAGTCCTAAGTTCTAGGGGACTTATGACCACAGATGTTGAGTCTCATAGTGCTCAGAACCATTTGAACCATTTTTGAACAGATTTGATTAACTTGTGAGCTACAACTTTAACTAAATAACAATGGGCAACTGAAATTGTTAATATTAAATGTATATTACCTACGCTTAACTAGACTCTGTTGCCTGCAGCATCACAGTTGTATCAGTAGCTTATAAACCTACTTTTTGGAGCCTTGCCCATCGAGCTAATCCCGATGGGCGTGCCCCTGACACTGGGCAGGCCAAGGATGTTATTCGCTGCAGGTTCCTAAATAGCTAATTTCCTATTCTCCTACTAACTAGTTCTAACCTAAGTCAAATCCGGTGCTTTGTCTTGTACTTCACTCCCCCTAATCCCGTACGCGGCGGGTTCCAGACTATGAGGAAAGTCGGCCTGTCCACGCGCGGTATGGGAATAGGGAGCAAAATTCAGTTTTTGGTGTGTCTCAAATTGTTAAATTAGTTTATGTCCCTCAGGTATTCCTTTAACACTTTTCGTGATACCTCATCTGCCAATTGGTTAAGAGTTTGAAAAGTGTCTTCTTGTCTTAGTAGGTGGTATGTGTCACCTTCTTGCTTCCCACTGTTGAAGAGCAATTCGGGGATGGCGATTGCACCTTTCAACACGAACGAGCACCTGTTCATAATGCACGACCTATCGCGGAGTGGTTACACGACAATAACATCCCTGTAATGGACTGGCCTGCAGAGTCCTGACCTGAATCTTATAGAACACCTGGAACGCAGACTTCGTGCCAGGACTCACCGACAGACATCGATACCTCTCTTCAGTGCAATGGGCTGCCATTCCCCAAGAAACCTTCCATCACCTAATTGAATGTATGCCTGCGAGAGTGGAAGTTGTCATCAAGGCTAAGGGTGGGCCAACACCATATTGAGTTCCAGCACTACCGATGGAGGGCTTGTTGTTGTTTTTGGTGGAGGAGACCAGACAGCGAGGTCATCGGTCTCATCAGATTAGGGAAGGACGAGGAAGGAAATCGGCCGTGCCCTTTTAAAGGAACCATCCCGGCATTTGCCTGGAGCGATTTAGGGAAATCACGGAAAACCTAAATTAGGATGGGCGGACGCGGGATTGAACCGTCGTACTCCCGAATGCGAGTCCAGTGTGTCAGCCACTGCGCCACCTCGCTCGGTTATGGAGGGCTCCACGAACTTTTAACTCATTTTCAGCCAGTGTCCGAATACTTTTGATCACATAGTGTATGTACATGTAGATGTAAAAGCACGGATCGGCTTCGAGACTTGTTCGGCCTACAGTTTTAATATGTCAGGAAGTTTCATTACAGTACGCGCTCTGGTGTGGAGTTAATGTCTTATTTTAGCTAGGAGAGATAAACATGAGAGGATTAAGGCATACAGGGATGATTGTTGCAGCACGTTTAAAATTACCGTTTTAAGAGCGCACGTGACACGGCCATAAGTTGAGCAGCCATCAGATAGGCCGGGCGCTGAGGCATTGTTCGGCGGCGCTGAAGCCCTCCCGACGACTACTCGTGACTGGACTGGGCGGGACGCTGCGGCGGCCGCGGTTCCGGCAGATCGGGTTCGCGTCGCTGCGGCCTATGGTGGCGGAAACCGACACCACGGGACCCACTCGCTACACACTCCCGGGCTTCATCCCGACTGCACTGTGACCTCACCTGTACAGCACTGTTCGCCTGCCATGGCTGGACACAGACGTAACTGGTGACGTGACGCACTAGCCGATCACTTTCTCGCGCTTTTCTTCCGCTTCAGTACCATTTCTTTGGACACTCACATCTTAGACCTACACCGCAAAGAACTGTTACCATCGAGAGTGGCAGCTCAAATACGTATGGCGCAACAATTTCTCGATGTCAAAATTCGACAGGCAAGAGCAAGTGAGGTGCAAACACAACAGAGCTGCTGGCATTCACACAGTGTGCTGACCCCTCAAACCTTTCCATAATGGCGTGTGGATTGGGGCCTAAATTAACTTCTGATAGCGATCCGTCCGCCCGACTTTAGACGATAACTTCAGTGGCCCTTGTATCGAATACTACTAAGTTTGATGTTGTGGCGTACCTATCAGTATTGTACCCCTTACTTATCGCTGGCTTGTGGGACTTTCGACGCTGAGCGCGCCTTTCACGTGGTGGGAACATGTCGTACTGTATAATGGCAACAATGCTCCAGCGGTAGCGATCACGCGCCTTCTAGGTGTGGACAAAGTAGAATAGTTAGAATTATATTAATACCATCAGCTGTTGACGGGCATTGATATATATCAACGGGGACAGGTGAAAATGTGTGCCCCGACCGGGACCCGAACCCGGGATCTGCTGCTTACATGGCAGACACTCTATCCATCTTTTTCTTTTTTTTTTTTTTTTTTGATCGTTGTGTTTGGTCGTTGCGGACGTCGCAAGACATCCTGTTCAAGTTCGGTGGTTGATCCTTCCACTCAGTTTTTTTATTACAGAGGCCAACCGGCTCTCTGACCGAACACGCTGAGTTACCGTGCCGGCATAGACTTGAACCTCGGACCTCTCGTTCCGTAGCTGCTCTCGCTAACCACGGGACCACGGCACTACTTATCCATCTGAGCCACCAAGGACACAGAGGACAGCGCGACTGCAGGGACTATCTCGCGCACGCCTCCTGCGAGACCCACAGTCTCTCCTTGTATGCCCACACACTACATTCGTAATGTCCCACCCCAACACATTCATTACTCGTGGAAGACATTCTTACCAAGTCCCGTAAGAGTTCGGGGAATATGTGTGCATCCGCACAGAAGAAGGTAATGGCCGGTATTGCCAGAACGATATACTTATATGGATATGGTGTCTGTACTTTCGAACATGTCCGTAAAGACCAATCCTGTCATTTAGATTTTTATTTGTAAGTTTCAGCAACTGTCATTTTAAGAATGATGATGTGAAGAAACAGCACGCTACTTCAGTTTTTTTTTTCCTCCCCGCAACTGATGGTGTTTCTTCACATCGGATATCTTATTATTCCATTCACATCGCACCCCTCTGTAGTTGCTTCGCACAGTCAAAGAGAAAGACTTGCCGTGATGAAAGTTCAAAACTAGTAACATTCCTTCACACAGTGAAAGTAAAATTGTTCTACTACGATTTCGAAAGAACAGCTTCAAATATTTATTGAATATTGCGATAAGATATGAGATAAAATAAAAAATATTGGCGCCGGCCGAGGTGGTCGAGCGGTTCTAGGCGCGACAGTTTGGAACCGCGCGACCGGTACGGTCGCAGATTCGAATCCTGCCTCGGGCATCAATACACTAAGCAGATTCAGAAGGATGTAGGTTGCAGTAGGTACTGGGAGATGAAGAAGCTTGCACAGGATAGAGTAGCATGGAGAGCTGCATCAAACCAGTCTCAGGACTGAAGACCACAACAACAACAACAAGTAGTTCTAAGTTCTAGGGGACTGATGACCTTAGAAGTTAAGTCCCATAGTGCTCAGAGCCATTTGCACTCGATGTTCCATATCGATATATCGGTATATAGTAAATAAAGTATCGGCAGAATGAGATTTTCACTCTGCAGCGGACTGTGCGCTGATATGAAACTTCCTGGCAGATTAAAACTGTGTGCCCGACCGAGACTCGAACTCGGGACCTTTGCCTTTCGCGGGCAAGTGCTCTACCATCTGAGCTACCCAAGCACGGAATGAGGAGACGAGATATAGGCAGAAGTAAAGCTGTGAGGACGGGGTGTGAGTCGTGCTTGGGTAGCTCAGATGGTAGATCACTTGACCGCGAAAGGCGAAGGTCCCGAGTTCGAGTCTCGGTCCGGCACACAGTTTTAATCTGCCAGGAAGTTTCAAAGTATCGGCAGTGTATATCGATAAATTTTGGAAATGACGTTGATGTATCGATATTTTATCAAGCCGCGTTCTGCAAAAAAATGGTTCAAATGGCTCTGAGCACTATGCGACTTAACTTCTGAGGTCATCAGTCGCCTAGAACTTAGTACTAATTAAATCTAACTAACCTAAGGACATCACACACATCCATGCCCGAGGCAGGATTCGAACCTGCGACCGTAGCGGTCACGCGGTTCCAGACTGAAGCGCCTTTAACCGCACGGCCACACCGGCCGGCTCGTGTTCTGCTTGCATTGCACTACAGTGCAGAGCTGTGACACTGTCAGCCCGCTACCCGGCACGCAGACAGCCCACAGATAGAGGGGACACACGCTACGCCCGTCATTGTCCGTGGCGGCGGCGTCGGCGGCCAGCTGAGAGAGGGGCACACGTCTGTCGCCCACGCCGCTGGTGCTGCCATGGAGAACCAGTTCCCAATTAGGTGCACCCGGCGTCACAGCACGGCGCCCAGTCACTTACAGCCCGCCCTGACTGATACGCGCCTTCCGGCCACCTGCAGGCCGACACCACACCCACGTACTGTCTTCTCCGCAGGCGAAACTGCCGCACAGTTTTGTCAAGAGCGACAGGCAGCAACGTGTTAGGCCGTCTTCACACGGGACGTGAAAGTGCGCGTGGACGCGGTGCTGGTATTGAGTTTTGTGACGTGGAATTGCGCGCTGCGGAGCAACCCAAACGTGAAGGGCAGATTCAGACAAGTTATATTTTGCCTTCACAAACTGAAAGACTCAGTAAAGTTTTATTCCACCGGTTGCAGAATCTTGCCCACAATGCTTCAAACGCTCTCAATTGAGGAGGTGGGGTTTAGTAATCACGAAGGCAATCAGCAGAAACTCTCGACGTGTGCGGGCGGTCGTTATCTTGCTGAAATATAAGCCCAGGATGGCTTGTCATGAAAGGCAACAAAATTGAATATCGTTATCGGGGCTTAGTTCGAAGCAGGCCTTATCACTCAAGCGAATTCTGCTCCAGTCAATGAGATTCCAGGCCGAAGACGTGTCTGGAGACACCCTGGATAGCGGAAGGATACCATCCTGAGTGTCGCCCGCCATACGGCCCGATAACCAGGAGTGATGGCCTGGTGTGCCACTTCTTTTCATAGCAGGACCCAGTTGGTTGGCATCCACAGCACCCTTACGGCACAGCGGTACCTCGACGGTAATCTCCGCCCCGTTCTGTTGCTCTTCGTGGCAAGCCATCCTGGATTACATTTCAGCAAGACGATGCCCGGCCGCACACCGTGAGAGTTTCTACTGCGTGTATTCGTGCTTGCTGAACGCAGCCTTGGCCAGCAAGGTCGTCGGATCTCTCCCCAGTTGACAACGTTTGGAGCGTTATAGGCACCGTGTGTATGGTGAGTTGTCTCGGAAAACTAATTCTTTTATTTACTGAAGTTAGCATGCATTTGGCGGCTTCCACCTTTATAGATTATTGCCATACATTAATCATTTTCACTATAAATACACTTAATGTCGCCATAATGCCACCACCATGTAGAATATGTTGTGCATGCTACACTTATTACCAAAATCTCCACTCGAAGATATAACATACCTCGCTAAGATACAGGTCCTTGGGTTTTGTGCACAGAAGACAAACGCTGAGTGGGCAAATATACTGGTTTAAACTGGTGTTAACATGAAAATTAGTGTTACAGTGACTACAATTCCTGAATATTTTAGCTGCTTTATACATACATATTAATGTCAAATTTAATGAAATACTTGTATATTCAACAGCGAACTGCTGCTTCATTCCTTCTATTATTTTAACGTACTATGGAATTAGAGGCTGCCGGCCAGGGTGGCCGAGCGGCTCTAGGCGCGACAGTCTGGAACCGCGCGACCGCTGCGGTCGCAGTTTCGAATCCTGCCTCGGGCATGGATGTGTGTGATGTCCTTGGGTTAGTTAGGTTTAAGAGGTTCTAAGGTCTAGGGGACTGATGACCTCAGATGTGCTTAGAGCCATTGTGCTCAGAGCCATTTGAACCATTTGAATTAGAGGCTTATGGTAAACACGGATTCAGCTGGTTGGTGCCAGCTCGGGATTTTGACGATCTAACGCGTCAGCTAGACAGAGTTTAGAATAACCCCATGCATAAGGCCAGAGGTGGACTAATGAGTTGTTGACTTGCTCTATTTGTGAAGCTCTTTCTCTTGGATAAAGCGTCAAATTTTTCTGAAATCGTGATATTTGTTTGTCTGTACGCATAGATCTACCATTTTCCGTCCCTTTCGGGTCATCGTTTCGGGACGCGTCGTTTTTTTCTTCTTCTTCTTAGTGTACAAGTTGTGTGATGTCAAAGTTTGTCATTTCAAGCCACTAGCCGACTGAGGATATGTCAGAAACACATCGTTTACGGTAAAATTTGACAGTTAAATGATATCTAAGGACGTGCTGGTGGTTAAAGCCTTAGAGGTATAATAAGATCAGAAATACACTCAAGTTGGGGTGTGTTAACTGTACTGGAGTGCGTACCCCCAAGTACTTTAAAGAATCTAACTCCCATGTATAAAACAGCTTCAAACGTCTGATTACTTTGAAGATGATTTAATGTGTTAAATATTTGACCTTAAGCATGTAAGCGAGAAATAGCTTAGAAAACAAATGAAATTACCTGTAAATTTTGTTCGAAGTCGCTAAGTGCTCTTCTTACTGAACACTGGGTAAGTATAGTCTCAATAATTTGTGCTCCGTTTCTAGAGAAGCTAGTTTCTCACGCGTCTCAACGTTATCGCATCATATCTTCTGTACTAAGTGTTGTGCAATGACATACTTTTACGCATGAGGATACTGTCTGAAAAAAATGTTGCGAATAGAGTTAGTAGTAAAGAAATAATAAACGAAGATGGTACGGATGATGCTGCATTCTCAGTGCATGAACAGCGAAAATGTAGTAAGTGGTAAAATGTTTTTTCTTTCATAATTTCGTGGGGGTGTCAGTGAGGAAAATAAGTTTTGAAATTGTGTAAACTCTGTTAGAAGCCGCTAAATGCTCTCGTTCTCAAATACTGGATGAGTATAGTTCTGGTACTTTGCGCGGTGTGAGGTATACTGCATCAAGACATATACAAAATTTTTAGCTTTAATGCATGACTTATTGTGTTAAGCCTTTAATGTAAGATCATACCTGTTGCGGATAATTGCTAGAGTGGTGTCAACGTCACTGCATGATTTGCCTGCAGTTCATTTATCGACAAGAGAGTCTTTACTATTTGTAGGGCAGAATTTTCACTTTCTTGCGTGAAGTCTGTGGTGTTTTACCCGTTCTAAAAGTTCTGATATTGGATAGAAAAAGTGATGTATTACGAACATCTTAGGGTTTTACTAAAAAGTGACAATGATGAAATAATTTTTATGTTACATGGAAAACTGCTGTAAATTTGTATTTTACCATTTTTAATGGCAGTTTTAAAAGCCGATGGCTTTACTGACTGGACGTGGAACTCAGCCTTGTCTCATGCTCATGGATACTGAATTTTCTGTTTATGTATATAACAGACAGAACAACATGGGTAGCATATGGGCAAGGGAGTAAATGTGCATTTTAATAGAGCAATGTAACATGACTGTTGTTAAATATTTCATTCTGATGAAGACGTCCTTAGAGGTGTCCAAACCTAGGTCAATGTACGAGGGATGGAACTTAAGTAGTGGCAACTATTTATTTACAGATGGTGCAAAATAGATACGTGTTTCAAAGTTTTACTGACCTTCAGAGTAGTCACCAGCATCATGTATAACCCGTTGCCAGCGATGTGGAAGTCATAGGTTACTCTTAGCAGTGCCAGTTGTGTTGACAGTTCGAGCGGCGCGGTCTATTGCCCGACGAATTTGTAGCAGTTCTGAAGCGAATGCCGTGAAGTGTTTCCTTCAGTTTAGAAATCCATCTGAACTCACGAGGGCTTAAGTCAGGCGAGTGCAGTAGGTGGTACAGCACTTAGCAGCTCCATTAGTCAAACAAATCAGTAACAGCTTGCACTGTACGTGCTTGAGCATTGTCCTGCAAAATGATGGTCAGGTCCTGCAGAAAGTGTCATCACTTTTGTCTCTAAGTTGGTTGTAGGTTGTGTTCCAAAAATGAACAGCATACAGACAGAAGTGATGACACTTTCTGCAGAACCTGACCATCATTTTGCAGGACAGTGCTCAAATACGTACAGTGCAAGCTGATAGTGATTTGTTTGACTGATGGTGCTGCTAACAAGGGAACCTCCCCATCGCACCCCCCTCAGATTTCGTTATAAGTTGGCACAGTGGATAGGCCTTGAAAAACTGAACACAGATCAATCGAGAAACAGGAAGAAGTTGTGTGGAACTATGAAAAAATAAGCAAAATATACAAACTGAGTAGACCATGCGAAGATAGCCAACATCAAGGATGATCTGATTGCAGCAGCGCCGTGGTCCCGTGGTTAGCGCGAGCAACTGCGGAACGAGAGGTCCTTGGTTCAAGTCTCCCTCGAGCGAAAAATTTTTCTTTATTTTCGCAAAGTTATGATCTGTCCATTCGTTCATTGACGTCTCTGTTCACTGTAATAAGTTTAGTGTCTGTGTTTTTCGACCGCACCGCAAAACCGTGCGATTAGTAGAGGAAAGAACGTGACTCTTCAATGAGTACCGAAAACATTTGATCGCAAGGTCATAGGTCAACCGATTCCTCCACAGGAAAACACGTCTGATATATTCTATACGACACTGGTGACGGCATGTGCGTCACATGACAGGAATATGTTGTAGACCCACATAACTTGTACACTTGGCGAATGGGTAAAAACATTCTTCTACGTTGCCCGATTTAGGTTTTCTTGTGGATGTGATAATTACTCCCAAAAAAGTGATGAAAACATAAGAGTTTGTCACATAAACTGCAAAAAATGAATCCAACAGTTTCACAGTCGCTCACTTTTCCTTGTGCTCTGTTAAAACAAATGTTTTTAACGTTTTCAAATTTTTCCGTGTGTAGACCGTCAAATCCTGCATATGTCCAAGCAAATCTGAACATGTCCTGGAATTTTGGAGAGCGAAGTTGATTATGTGTGAGTGCCTGAACTTTGATAATTGTCTGAAAATAAAAAATTAAAATTTTCGCTGAAAGGAAGATTTGAACCAAGGACCTCTCGCTCCGCAGCTGCTCACGCTAACCACAGGACCACGGCGCTGCTGGCTGGAGTCTCTCCCAGATGTTGCCTATAAGTCGCATGGATTACTCAGTTTGTATATTTTCTTTAATTTTTCAGAGTTCCACACAACTTCTTCCTGTTTTCTCGATTGATCTGTGATCAGTTTTTCAAGGCTGGAGTCTCTCCCAGATGTTGCCTATAAGTCGCATGGATTACTCAGTTTGTATATTTTGCTTAATTTTTCAGAGTTCCACACAACTTCTTCCTGTTTTCTCGATTGATCTGTGTTCAGTTTTTCAAGGCCTATTCACTGTGCCAACTCATAACTAAATCTGAGGGGGGTGCGATGGGGAGGTTCCCTTGTAAGTGCTATACCACCTACTGCACTCCCCTTACTTAAGCCCTCGAGAGTTCAACTCGATTTCTAAACTGAAGGACACACATCACGGCATTCGCTCCAGAACTGCTACAAAGTCGTCGGGCAATAGACCGCGCGGATCAAACTGTCAACACAATTGGCGCTGCTAAGAGTATCCTACGACTTCCACATCACTGCGAACGGGTTATACACACTGCTGTGACTAGGTCAGTAAAACTTCGAAACACGTATCTGTGTAGGAGCTGTAAATAAATAGTTGCCACTACTTAAATTCCAACCGTCGTATTAAAAAATTATTTGCAACCGGTTGGCTGAGTTATTTCGCCATTGAAACTTGTATACTACTGATGCAAGATAGCCGTGTTCAAAACTGAGAGCTTACATATTTTTACGTGCTTCCATTTTCATAAACAAACTATATGGATTGGTTGCCAGTTATAACTAACTGCCGCTGGAGAGAGCTGCGGACGCATATCATGTGTGATATACCAGCTAGATTGTGAGTGTGCAGCAACTACAATGGACAACATTTCCACTTGGTGCAATTCATGACGTAAGTATTGAAGGGTAACGGCAAAACCCGATACAAAATGGAACGATCACGTAAAATCAGTATCAGCGAAGGCGAATAGAAGATATTTTGATAGAAGGGTTCGGGGAAAGTGTAAAGGAAATCGCGTAGAAGGCACTAATGCCACCAGTTCTAGAGTTCTGTTGCAATGTTTAGAGTCCTTATTAAGAAGGAACTGCAGCAGACACTAAATGACTCAGAGGTGCGCTGCTGAGATCGTAACAGGCAGATGTAGTCCACAAGAAAGCGTAATATTAACGCTCGGCGAATTTAAATGGCAATCCTTGCGAGAAATGCGACGTAGTGCCAGAGATCGAATGTCAGACTTCGGGGCTGAGCTACCAAGCCACCAGTTTGTAGTGTCAGTGACGAAAAACAAACTTTCCCGCACTTTAAAAATGGGTTTGGTGTAACACACGTTTGTCACAACTTTCGTCACAGCTTTATTTCGACTGAAACTTCCATGCTACTATTGCTTTAAAACAGACAAATGAGTTACTCAGTGCCTCCTTTACTGATGCTTCATATATTGATATCTTAAATGAAGACTCTCTTTGTTTTCCCTTAACCGATCCATAGAAGTATGGTCCCGTTTCACTGAACGAGGCCACACACGCACTCTTGTTTCATCTGAGTGAGTTTTTCGTTAAAGTTAATCTCTGTGGAAGAGTGACTTGAAGCGCAAGAGAAGATGGTGCGCATTACTCATCTGGACAGCGTGGCTCGGTAAGGAACTGGTCGGCTGTGATAGATCGCTCTGCAGGCAGTATGTTGTATAGCGGCGATCCGTCAGTCTTATCAGGGCGAGTGACGGCAGAGTTAAGAGTCTCCGCCTCGGACGCACCTTGGACAAACACAGGGACGAGCTAACACCTCTGCAGATAATCAACTGCATCGGCAGCGAAGTGTGTGCGAGAAACCCTCGGAAGCTAGCAAAATAGTTGAGAGGGTACTGGTGTCAACTCTGGGTAGTCAAGTCGTTGAGCACAATGTTCGTGAAAAGTGTTCGTCATACTGTTTTGTCAGGAAGCTGAAAGTACAAGGTGTTATAAAAGCTTTCAGCCGATTTCACAAGAGTGTATTTTCCACGAATGAAGTTAGAATCTTGGCGTAAATTTCAACTTACACTTCGAAGCTGAAGGAAAATCTCGGCGTCAGTTGTAAGTTGCCGTTTCACGTGGTTTCTAGTCCAGTACGAGTCGCTCTGGTGCAACTAGTTCTCTCGCTCTCTCGTTCGTTCATTAACCATTGGGCGACTTGGCTATGATACAGCAACAAAAGTTATGCGTTATCCTTTTATATCGATGCAATACAGTTACAGCCGTTCGGCATGATTTTCGTCGAAAGTTCTGCACTGCAGCTTCTGCACTAGCAAGCATTCGACAATAGCACTAGTAGTTTTAAGGCGCTAGTTGTTTGTCTAAGGGAATGTAACTCACGTGTCCTCGGTTAAGACATAGAGCTCATTCAACAGAATTCTGCACGTAGATCACACAAGTCTACTCGTCGCGGCACCGAGGGTTATCCGTTCAAAATTGTTCAAATGGCTCTGAGCACTATGGGACTTAACATCTGAGGTCATCAGTCCCCTAGAACTTAGAACTACTTAAACCTAACTAACCTAAGGACATGACACACATCCATGCCCGAGGCAGGATTCGAACCTGCGACCGTAGCGGTCGCGCGGTTCCAGACTGTAGCGCCTAGAACCGAACGGCCACCACGGCCGGCGGTTATCCGTTCCTCATGTGCGTACGTGCCGTATATTTTAGCGACGTTTGTGTTTCAAACTGTTCGGGATTAAACTGCTACAAGCCCTTCATGAACATTTGTGAAATACGAATGGAAACTTCGATCCTCAACGTAACTGTACACCAAGTTTGTCCGTGCATGCATGTAAAAGATAAACCCTTGCAAAATCGGATGGTTCTTTTGAAACTTAAAACTTTATACCCCTGTGCGTAAGTGCCCCAGATAAGTGTGATAGGACCGTTGTTGTTCTCTATGTACAAAAATCATTTGGCGGAAAGGGCGGGCAGCAATCTGCTGCTGTTTGCTGATGATGCCGTGGTGTACGGTAAAGTGTCGAAGTTGAGTGACTGTAGGAAGATACAAGACGACTTAGACAAAATTTACAGTTGGTGTGATGAATGGTAGCTAGTCCTAATTGTGGAAAAATATAAGTTAATGCGGATGAGTTGGAAGATCGAACCTGTAAAGATCGGATAAAGTATTACTAGTGTCCTGCTTGACGTAGTCAAGCTGTATAAATATCTGAGCGTAACATTGCAAAACGACATGAGATGTAACGACCACTTGAGAACAGAGGTAGGAAAGGCGAATGGTCAACTTCCGTTTATTGGGAGAATTTTAGGAAAGAGTGGTTCCCATGTAAAGAAGACTGCATATAGGACGCTGGTGCGACATATTCTTGAGTACTGCTCGAGTGTTCGGGATACGTACGAAGCCGGCCGGTGTGGCCGAGCGGTTCTAGGCGCTTAAGTCTGGAACCGCGCGACCCCTACGGTCGCAGGTTCGAATCCTGCCTCGGGCATGGGTGTGTGATGTCCTTCGGTTAGTTAGGTTTAAGTAGTTCTAAGTTCTAGGGGACTGATGACCTCAGATGTTAAGTCCCATAGTGCTCAGAGCCATTTGATCCGTACGAGGTCAGATGGAAGGAAGACGTCGAAGCAATTCAGATCTGTTACTGCTAGGTTCGAACAACATGTAATCGTTACGGAGATGCTTTACAAATCCCTGGAGGGAAGGTGACGTTCTTTACAAGAAACACTATTGAGAAAATATAGAGAACCGGCATTTGAAGGTGCCTGCGGAACGATTCTCCTGCCGCCAACATACATTGCGCGTAAGGACCACGAGGATAAGATACGAAAATTAAGGCCTCATACGGTGGCTTATAGATAGTCGTTTTTCCCTCGCTCTATTTACGAGTGGAACAGGTACAGGTTACCCTGCGCCACGCACCGTTCGGTGGCCTGAGGAGTACGTAGTGTAGACGTAGAAGTTACAATTTACCCAAATTTTCCATCGTCATTCAAGTGGAAGATAGTTTTGCATAATCGGATGAATCTTTTAAAAAATCTTGGTACTCACTTCTCTTCCCTATATTTACGATCTTGTATTTCTGATTAATGTTCTGCCAGGAATATAAAAGTTTGTATTCGAGATCACTCTTCTCCTTTTCTTTATTTTTCTCTTTTGTGTCTTTAGCGGTGATGCGCTACACCGTAACTGGGAGATAATAGTTCAGAATATCGTGTCTCGCAGACCCGTGAGTTGTGCCGTGGGCTGGCATTATAACGCTTAATACCTGCTGAGCAGTTGTCCTCGCAGACTGTATGACGAGCGCGGCGGCATCGCTGCTAGGAGCTGCGCCCCTGTACCACAGACTCCCGGAGATGCGCTGTGAGGAGCGAGCCCGCCGCCGCCATCTGCATACAATGTCCTACAAGGACGTCGGCCCCGTCGCGCCCTTAGCGCTCAGCTGCCGTTACTCAAACACTGCTCGCCGGCACCCAGGCGTCACGTGTACCGCCAGTGGACAAACAAGTCGGCACGCTTTCATCACCGGTGGCCTTGAAGCTAAAATGTTCTGGGTGATTAGCGCGCTTAATGTCCCTCTTAAAACTGCTTCACTCTACTCCCCTGGGAGCCTTCTGGCGTCCCTCTTCGGCTAAACACTTACCAATCAACAGAGGACACCAGAAGACTCCTGAAGTAAATCGTAACTGACAAGGGAACCTCCCCATCGCACCCCCCTCAGATTTAGTTATAAGTTGGCACAGGGATAGGCCTTGAAAAACTGAACACAGATCAATCGAGAAAACAGGAAGAAGTTGTGTGGAACTATGAAAAAAATAAGCAAAATATACAAACTGAGTAGTCCATGCACAAGATAGGCAACATCAATGACAATGTGAGCTCAGGAGCGCAGTGGTCCCATGGTCAGCGTGAGCAGCTGCGGAACGAGAGGTCCTTGGTACAAATCTTCTCTCGAGTGAAAAGTTTAATTTTTTATTTTCAGATAATTATCAAAGTTCAGGCACTCACACATAATCAACTTCGCTCTCCAAAATTCCAGGACATGTTGAGATTTACTTGGACATATGCAGAATTTGACGGTCTATGCACGGAAACATTTGAAAACGTAAAAAACATATGTTTTGACAGAGCACAGGGAAAACTGTGAAACTGTTGCATTCATTTGTTGCAGTTTATGTGACAAACTCTTATGTTTTCATCACTTTTTTGGGAGTGATTATCACATTCACAAGAAAACCTAAATCGGACAAGGTAGAAGAATCTTTTTACCCATTCGCCAAATGTGCAAGTTAGGTAGGTCGACAAAATATTCCTGTCATGTCACGCACATGCCGTCACCACTGTCGTGAAGAATATATCAGACGTGTTTTCCTGTGGAGGAATCGGCTGACCTATGACCTTGCGATCAAATGTTTTCGGTTCCTATTGGAGATGCACGTCCTTTCGTCTACTAATCGCACGGTTTTGCGGTGCGGTCGCAAAACACAGACACTAAACTTATTACAGTCAACAGAGACGTCAATGAATGAACGGACAGATCATAACTTTGCGAAAATAAAGAAAGTAAAATTTTCACTCGAGGGAGGACTCGAACCAAGGACCTCTCGTTCCGCAGTTGCTCACTCTAACCACGGGACCACGGCGCTCCTCAGCTTATCTTGGTCCTTGATGTTGCCCATCTTGCACATAGACTACTCAGTTTGTATATTTTGCTTATTTTTTCATAGTTCCACACAACTTCTTCCTGTTTTCTCGACTGATCTGTGTTTAGTTTTTCAAGGCCTATCCACTGTGTCAATTTATAACTAAGTCTGAGGGGGGTGCGATGGGGAGGTTCCCTAGTGAGAGCTCAAAACTTTTTTCTTCTCCACTCTGTGTACCAACCATATTTTCACACAAAATTCCATTAGCATTTTACGCTGAAGGGCCAAAGAAACTAGTACACCTGCCTAACATCGTGTAGGGCCCCCGCGAGCACGCAGTAGTGTCGCAACACGACGTGGAATGGACTTGACTAATGTCTGAAGTAGTGCTGGAGGGAACTGACACCATGAATCCTGCAGGACTGTCCATAAATCTGTAAGAATAGGAGGGGTGGAGATCTCTTCTGAACAGCACGTTGCAAGGTACCCCGGATATGCTCAATAATATTCATGTCTGGGGAGTTTCGCGAACAGTGCAAGTGTTCAAACTCAGAAGAGCGTTCCTGGAGCCATTCTGTAGCAATTCTAGACGTGTAGGGGTCGCATTGTCCTGCTGGATTTGTTCAAGTCCGTCGGAATGCACAATGGACATGAATGGATGCAGGCGATCAGACAGGAAGCGTACGTACGTGTCACCTGTCAGAGCCGTATCTAGACGTGTCAGGGGTCCCATATCACTCCAACTGCACATGGCCCATATCATTACAGGGCCTCCAACATCGTGAATTGTCCTATGTTGACATGCAGGGTCCATGGATTCGTGAGGTTGTCTCCATACCCGTACACGTCCATCCGCTCGATACAATTTGAAACGAGACTCGTCCGACCAGGCAACATTTTTCCAGTCATCAACAGTTCAATGTCGGTGTTGACGAGCCTAGGCGAGGCGGAAAGCTTTCTGTCGTGGAGTCATCACGAATACAATAGTAAGCATTCGGCTCCGAAAGCCCATATCGATGATTTGTCGTTGAATGGTTCGCACTCTGACAATTGTTGATGTCCCAGCATTGAAATCTGCAGCAATTTTTGGAAGAGTTTCGCTTATGTCGTCGTTGGGCCCGATCTCGCAGTATCTTTTTCCGGCCGCAGCGATGTCGGAGACTGATGTTTTGCCGGATTCCTGATATTGACGGTACACTCGTGAAATGGTTGTACGGGAAAATCGCCACTTCATCGCTACCTTGAAGATGCTGCGTCCCATCGTTCGTGCACCGACTGTAACATCACGTTCAAGGTCACTTAAAATCTTCATGACCTGCCATTGTAGCAGCAGTAACCGATCTAACAACTGCGCCAGACACTTGTCTTATATCGACGTTGCCAACTGTATTCTGCTTATTTACGTATCTGTGTGTTTGAATAGGCTTGCCTATGCCAGTTTCTTTGGCGCTTTAGTGTATATTAACTATTGCAAGGGTGTTAACTCACTCGAGGAAAGTGCTTGATTACTGTGGGCCATTTCAAACAGACGTGGCCTATTCACCCAGAAAATTTTACTTTTAATGGACAAACGGTTGAATTTGACGTCTATTGCTTTGTTACCGAAATCTTGAACCATATGCTCATATTTCTTGCTATTCCTAGCGGTGTACATTGTCCAAAACACATTTAGCCATTTTTATGCAGGTGATAGCAAATTCTAAACTAAGTTCTTTGATATAGGGAACTAATGTCAGAAGAAGAAA
Source organism: Schistocerca nitens (assembly GCF_023898315.1). Classification (NCBI taxonomy): domain Eukaryota; kingdom Metazoa; phylum Arthropoda; class Insecta; order Orthoptera; family Acrididae; genus Schistocerca; species Schistocerca nitens. The sequence goes on along the minus strand of NC_064614.1, from coordinate 113,387,846 downwards.
ACGCCGAAAGTCATTTATTGATTAACTCGTTATTTGTAGTCAGATGTTAATGTATTGGGGATGGTATTAAAATACCCGACCGGTCATCCGCATTTACGTTTTCCATTATTTTCTTAAATCGCCAAAGGCAAATGCCAGACTGGTTCCTCGGAAAGGAATCCCAATCCGAGTTTGTGCTCAGTCTGTGATGCAATCGTTGTCTAAGGGATGTTAGACCCTAATCTTCCTCCCTACATGATAGAAATCCCTAGATTCTATTATATATTTATTTCTAATAGTTTATCATTAAAAAAGAATAACAAGTAGACTAAAAGTGCCACGCGATTGTCTACTACGAACACCTTGAGCAGAAAACTGATATTTTCACCTGTTAATTAAAAATATGTCTCCACCATGGAAGCTTCTTAGCCTATAATCAGTCAGCTTCGTAGAAGTCACGAACTCGTCCTCAACTTCTGTCTTTTCATCTGTCCATATGTTTCTCTCATACCAAACTAGCATCTTTCCATTACTCATTGGGAACCACTCAGTTTTGGACTTAATGCGATTTTAACGCCCATATGTTACTAGTCCTTGTATAACACATCATCTGAACCGCTTCAGTTCTCTTCCTCCCCAATTTTTGCACCATCCATTATTCACTTCGATACAATGCTGTTCGCTAGAAGGAAAGAGTTCTTCAAAAACCGCGCCGATTTTGAATCGCTTATATTTTTGTTTGTTTGTTGACGACATTCTTGCGTATCATTTCGGTTACCATAAACATTCTCATGGATGCTTCAGTCTGAATGTGTAGCATTTCTTAATTGGGTCTCTTACTATGAACGCGTTTGCTATTGCGTAGCTGATGCTAATAGAGAAATCATTTTATCAGAACGCAGAAAGTTGTGCAGCAACTCTGAGATGTCTTCGCGCGATTCTAGGGTGCATTGAAGCACCCAGTGAACAAAAAGTCCGCAGACGTATTGCACAGTTCAGTGAAACAATTCAACAGTGAACATACTTCGACCAGTCAGAAAATTATGACCGCCTACCTAATAGCCGGTATGTCCACCTTTTGCACAAATAAGAGCGGCGGCGCGTCGTGGCTTGGAACCAATGAGACCTTGGTAGGTCGCCGGAGGGACTGGCACCACATCTGCAGATACAGGATTCACCCAATTTCCGTAAGTTCTGGGGTGGAGGTGATGAGCTCTGACACCACGTTCGATCGCATCCCAGATATATTCGATAGAGTTCAGATCTGGCTAGTTCCATCCGCAGCGTCGTCCACTTCTGGTGTTGCTTTTCGGTAGGCGGCGTTATCGGGTTCTTTGCAGTTGAGGTAGAGCAAGTTGTAATACAATCAGATACCGTGCAATAAGATTTTTTGTGGCCTCCTTTGAGCTGAATGGACTTCCAAGAGTTGTGGTTTCAGTAGGACAGTGCCGCCATGTCACACTTCCCACGAAGCAATTCAGTTACTCCACGAGCGGTTTCCGGATCGTCTCATCTCGGGTAATGGTGACCAACAACGGTGGCTTTACTCCTTGCAAGTTTTTCTTTGGTGCTGTCTTAAGCCGTTGGTGTATCTCAGTAAATCCCATCACATCCGCGAGTTAAAGGAGAAATTCCGCGTGTTGTTGGCGAAATGCAAGTGAAGTTTTGTCAGGCAGTCAAAGCAGGCAGAGCTCTTTTATGCCAACGCAGTGGAGGAAATCAAGTGCCAGACATAGTTTTCTATTCCTAAAATGGAAAGGTGTGTTGAATTTGTTTCTGTATTTTTGTTAATGTGCTTCGAAAAAAACTACACTACTTGCCATTAAAATTGCTACACCAAGAAGAAATGCAGATCGTAAACGGGTATTCATTGGACAAATATATTTTACTAGAACTGACATGTGATTACATTTTCACCCAATTTGGGTGCATAGATCCTGAGAAGTCAGTACCCAGAACAACCACCTCTGGCCGTAATAACGGCCTTGATACGCCTGGGCATTGAGTCAAATAGAGCTTGGATGGCGTGTACAGGTACAGCTGCCCATGCAGCTTCAACACGATACCACAGTTCATCAAGAGTAGTGACTGGCGTATAGTGACGAGCCAGTTGCTCGGCCACCATTGACCAGACGTTTTGAATTGGTGAGAGATCTGGCGAATGTGCTGGCCAGGGCAGCAGTGGAACATTTTCTGTATCCAGAAAGGCCCGTACAGGACCTGCAACATACGGTCGTGCATTATCCTGCTCAAATGTAGGGTTTCGCAGGGATCGAATGAAGGGTAGAGCCACGGGTCGTAACACATCTGAAATGTAGCGTCCACTGTTCAGAGTGCCGTCAATGCGAACAAGAGGTGACCGAGACGTGTAACCAATGGCACGCCATACCATCACACCGGGTGATACGCCAGTATGGCGATGACGAATACACGCTCCCAATGTGCGTTCACCGCAATGTCGCCAAACACGGATGTGACCATCATGATGCTGTAAACAGAACCTGGTTCATCCGAAAAAATGACATTTTGCCATTCGTGCACCCAGGTTCGTCGTTCAGTACACCATCGCAGACTCTCCTGTCTGTGATGCAGCGTCGAGGCTAGCCGCAGCCATGGTCTCCGAGCTGATAGTTCGTGCCGCTCTAAGCGTCGTCGAACTGTTCGTGCAGATGGTTGTTGTCTTGCAAACGTCTCCTTCTGTTGACTCAGTGATCGAGACGTGGGCGCACGATCCGTTAGAGCCATGCGGGTAAGATGCCTGTCATCTCGACTGCTAGTGATACGAGGCCGTTGGGGTCCTCCTGAACCCCCCGATTCCATATTCTGCTACCAGCAACGACCAACGCGAGCAGCAATGTCCGATACGATAAACCGCAATCGCGATAGGCTACAATCCTACCTTTATCAAAGTCGGAAACGTGATGGTACGCATTTCTCCTCCTTAGACGAGGCATCCCAACAGCGTTTCACCAGGCAACGCCGGTCAACTGCTATTTGTGTATGAGAATTCGCTTTGAAACTTTCCTCATGTCAGCACGTTGTAGGTGTCGCCACCGGCGCCAACCTTGTGTGAATGCTCTGAAAAGCTAATCATTTGCATATCACAGCATCTTTTTCCTGTCGGTTAAATTTCGCGTCTGTAGCACGTCATCTTCGTGGTGTAGCAGTAGTGTATGTAATGTTACGGGTATACAAAGCACGCAATGAACTTCAAAATCGATTTTCCCATAAACCAAAACCAAGGCCTGTCGCTAAAAAACGGGATAGTCAGGTACTCCGGCTAAGTGTCATATCCGTGATTTACAGTATGGAGGCTCCCCTTGTCAGTAAATCCCTTAACATCCGCGAGTTAAAGGAGGAAATTCCGCGTGTTGTAGACGAAATGCAAGTGAAATTTTGTCAGGCAGTCAAAGCGAATTTCACAGGCAGAACTCTTTCATGCCAACGCAGTGGAGGAAATCGTGTACCAGACATAGTTTTCTATTCCTGAAATGGAAAGGTGTGTTGAACGTGTTTCTGTATTTTTGTTAATGTGTTTCGAAAAAAAATAATATTCATAGCCTGATACATGAAAACTGGCGCGTTTTTTGAAGGACCTAATACATTCTCAGGATATGATGATGCATACTAACAGCATCTTCCCAACTTCTATTGTGCGGGACAGTTCTTTATCGAGTACCTTAGCCAGGTCACTGTGCCTGTCGCAGGTTTTGTTATCGCCGTCGGTAATTTAGCGCAGCCAGGGTGACACCTGTTGCGGAAGTTTTCTCTGCACTTCGGTTGGACCCCTGAGCACGCAGCGGACAAGTGTCTGGGTGCGGCGCGGCGCCGCAGCCTCCTGAGCCCTGTGGGCGGCGGTCAGGTCTCCGTCTGCCGGCCGTGGGAGGCGCCGTACTCGAGGCGGGGCCCTCCTACATAACCGGCCGTCCGACGGTGGAAATTATTACCACGCGCCTGCTGCACGGGCCCCACAAACGCGCGGAAGGCGGCGTCTCACAAAAAGCGCGACCCTCATCAGCGCGTAACTTTGTTTAAACAAAGAGCGGCCTCTGTTTTACTACCCGCAGCTGCAGAAAATAAAATCTTGTTCACGCGCTGCGCGACGAATGCTCACAATAAAAAGCTTAGGCGAGTCCATTGGGTGCGCAGTTGTTCAGTGTGGTATGGTTTGTAGCTGTAGCGCGACCGACATCGAGGTCATTAGGCCATTACTCAAGTAAACTGAGATGAATTTCAGTAAAATATTTAACATTACGTTATAAATCCTAAAATATTAATGAGGAATCTGATGCACTCTGATCGATTCTCACTCACTAGGGCACTTAATTTCCACACCAATACAAAATACGAGGTGTGTTTTTTAAGTAAGTGCCGTTTTGAAATTTAAAAAAAGACGTGCTAAGATATCTCAATAATTTTATTTTTACATGAAAGCCTGTACCTTAATCTACGCACTGACCTCATTACAGTCTGATTATTCCTCGCCGCGCGGGATTAGCCGAGCGGTGTCAGGCGCTGCAGTCATGGACTGTGCGGTTGGTCCCGGCGGAGGTTCGAATCCTCTCTCGGGCATGGGTGTGTGTGTTAGGATAATTTAGGTTAAGTAGTGTGTGAGCTTAGGGACCGATGACCTCAGCAGTTAAGTCCCATAAGATTTCACACACAACTGAACAATTGAATAGGTTCTTCCTTGTTTACGTTGTGTACCGCGTGTTTAAGATGCCTCCGATAATCATGAGTCCCGCCGACTGTGAAGTATGGGCTGTTATAAGATGTCTTAGTGCTAAAGGCCTAAAAGCGATCGATATTCATCGTGAGATCTGTGCAGTTTAGGGAGAAAACATTATGAGTGATGGAATGGTAAGAAAGTGGGTGAGAGCATTTAAAGATGGCCGCACAAATGTGCGTGATGAACAACGGAGTGGGCGTCCTTCGGTCGGTAAGGAAAGTTTGGTGCAGGAAGTGGACAGTAATGTGAGAGAAAACAGACGCTTTACGATTTCCTCCTTTCCGTATGACTTTCCTAATGTTTCTCGTAGTGTTTTGTATGGCATTATGACCGAGCACTTGAATTACCGAAAATTGTGCGCACGGTGGGTACCGAAAATATTGACATGTGCACAAAACCAAACGTTTAGACAGTGCATTGACTTTCCTTGAGCGATACCACAACGACGGTGATGATTTCTTAAGCCAAACTGTTACGGGCGAGCCGGCCGAAGTGGCCGTGCGGTTAAAGGCGCTGCAGTCTGGAACCGCAAGACCGCTACGGTCGCAGGTTCGAATCCTGCCTCGGGCATGGATGTTTGTGATGTCCTTAGGTTAGTTAGGTTTAACTAGTTCTAAGTTCTATGGGACTAATGACCTCAGTAGTTGAGTCCCATAGTGCTCAGAGCCATTTGAACCATTTTTTGTTACAGGCGATGAAACATGGGTGGCCTACATCACACCAGAATCAAAGCATCAGCCCATGGAAGTTGAGCAAGGGCATCGTTTTGTTGCAAGACAATGCCCGTCCGCATGTGGCGAATCAGACCAAAGTTCTCATCACATCTTCTCGATGGGAAACTCTAGATAATCCTCCGTACAGCCCCGATCTTGCACCCAGTCACTACCATCTGTTCCTGCACTTGAAGAAACACCTGGGCGGTCGGCGTCTTCAAGACGATGACGAAGTCAAAACAGTGGTGATGCAGTGTTTAACAAGTCAGGCGGCAGACTTCTATGAGGAGGGTATTCAAAAACTGGTACAACGTTATGACCAAGTGCCTCAATATTGACGGAAATTATGTAGAGAAGTAGAATAAGGTACAGGCTTACATGTAAAAATAAAATTATTGAGATATCTTAGCACGTCTTTTTTTAAATTTCAAAACGGTACTTACTTAAAAAGCGCCTCGTACACTCATGCTCAGTAAAAAAATAGAACATCTTGAACCGCTAGAGATAGGATGTTCATATTCACAGGACATGTATCTTAGTATGTTCTGCAGAAATGATTAGCATCTGAACCATGTCAGCTCGCGGGTTCAAGGTCGACATCGATATCTCCGCGCAACACCACCTACTGGTAAACTGTGCCTCCAGCTCTCGTTGTCTCTAAAAATCGAAGGTAATGGATCAGTGTGACTTCAGAAGACGTGCCGGATGCCTCGCAGATACATCTGCGAACCCTACCGTCAAATCAGTGAGTTTCAAAGAGGGCGCATTATTGGCATGAGAGAATGTGACGCATCCACCCGGGAAATTGCTGCTCGGGTGGGGGGGTGGGGGGGGGGGGAGCAAGAGTTTCGACTGTGCAACGGGTGTGTGCAGAATGGTTAACGGAAGGCCGTAGCACACAACGAGATTAATCAGGTCGCACCACACAGACCACCCTCCGAGAAGATCGCCACTTCATCCGAATGGCATTGCAGGACAGATCTGCGTCCTTCTTGGCTCTGCCACAACATTGGAACTGTGTAACGCATCGTACACTATCAGGGGTGGCAGTCCGTTGCCGTTTGTTACGGCATGAGTCGCATACGCGTCGTCCACTTCTACGCCTACCTTTGATGAATGTACAGAAACATGCTAGACGGCAATGGTGTGTAGAACGACATCACTGGGGATAGGAATGGCGTCAAATAGTGTTTTCGGATGAATCCAGGTTCTGTTCGTTTGAAAATGATGGCCGCATTTTGGTTCGCCGCAGGCAGGGGGAGAGACCACATTCGCACAAGACATACAGCGACAACTTAAGCCCTTGTGGTGTGGGGTGCTATTGGGTGCAGCCACAAATACCATCTGGTGCGTGTCCAAGGCACTGTGACCATTGTGACTTACGTGAATGACATCCTGCGACCCGTAGCCATAGCCTTTCTGCACAACACTCCAGGCGCCATTTTTCAGCAAGACAGTGCACGGCCACATGTTGCTGCACGAACGTGCACGTCCTTGGTGGCACAGGATGTCAGTCTTTTGCCCTGGCCCGCCAGATCGCAAGACTTGTCGTCAATCGAAATTGTTTGGGATATGGTGAGACGACGGGTGCAGCGCTGTGACCCAATGCCAACCACCACAGATGAACTTGGGAACCAGGTGAATGCAGCAGGGGTGGCTATACCAAAGGACGCCATTTGCGCCTTCTACCCATCGATGCCATCACTCATGGGAGAAGTTATCAGGTCATGGCGGACCCTGTGCCTAGTGGGCTACAGGACACATGCTTAACTGGGTTGATTAAAATGCTAATCATTACTACATAACGTACTAATGTACATGAACTGTGAATACGAAGGTCCTATCTCTAGACGTTCAAGCTGTTCTGATTCTTCTGTGCCAACCGCCGCAGATGAACTTTGAAAGCAGGTGAATGCAACATGGATGGCTGTACCACAGGAAGCCATTCGCGCCTTATAGGCATCGACGCCATCACGCATGGAACAACTTATCAGGGCCCATGACAGGCCCTACTAGGCAACAGGAAACATGCTGAACATATTAATGTACATGTCCTGCGAATACGAGCGTCCTGTCTGTAGTCGTTCAAGGTCTTCTGCTTTTTTCGGACATGCACGAAAGAACAGACACCACATCCATCCGTATAAGTATATAGTTCTGGCAATACCGGCCATGACCTTCTTCTGTGCGGATGCACACATATTCCCCGAACTCTTACGGGACTTGGTAAGAATGAGTGTGTTGGGGTGGGAGACTACGAATGTAGTGTGTGGACATAACAAGGTGAGAATGTGGGTCTCGCAGTCGCGCTATCCTCTGTGCCCTCGGTGGCTCAGATGGATGGAGCGTCTGCCATGTAAGCAGGAGTTCCCGGGTTGGAGTCCCGGTCGGGGCATACATTTTCACCCGTCCCCGATGATATACCGGGTGATCAAAAAGTCAGTATAAATTTGAAAACTGAATAAATCACGGAATAATGTAAATAGAGAGGTACAAATTGACACACATGCTTGGAATGACATGGGGTTTTATTAGAACCGAAAAAATAACAAACGTTCAAAAAATGTCCGACAGATGGCGCTTCATCTGATCAGAATAGCAATAATTAGCATAACAAAGTAAGACAAAGCAAAGATGATGTTCTTTACAGGAAATGTTCAATATGTCCACCATCATTCCTCAACAATAGCTGTAGTCGAGGAATAATGTTGTGAACACCACTGTAAAGCATGTCCGGAGTTATGGTGAGGCGGTGGCGTCGGATGTTGTCTTTCAGCATCCCTAGAGATGTCGGTCGATCACGATACACTTGCGACTTCCGGTAACCCCAAAGCCAATAATCGCACGGACTGAGGTCTGCCCGCATCTCGTGGTTGTGCGGTAGCGTTCTTGCTTCCCACGCCCGGGTTCCCGGGTTCGATTCCCTGCGGGGTCAGGGATTTTCCCTGCCTCGTGATGGCTGGGTGTTGTGTGCTGTTCTTAGGTTAGTTAGGTTTAAGTAGTTCTAAGTTCTAGGGGACTTAATGACCACAGCAGTTGAGTCCCATAGTGCTCAGAGCCATTTGAACCATTTTTTTGACTGAGGTCTGGGGACCTGGGAGACCAAGCATGACGAAAGTGGCGTCTGAGTACACGATCACCAAACGACGCGCGCAAGAGATCTTTCACGCATCTAGCAATACATTGTTTTTTTTTCCTAATAAAACCCCATGTCATTCCAAGCATGTGTGTCAATTTTTACCTCTCTATCTACATTATTCCGTGGTTTATTAAGTTTTCAAATTTATACTGACCTTTTGATCACGCGGTATATCAACGCCTGTCAGCAGCTGATGGTATTAAATTAATTCTAATTTCCTATCTGGGTAAGTTCTGTTTGGAAATTTGTGCCAAGGACTATGGGACCAAACTGCTGAAGCCATTGGTCCCTAGGCTTACGTACTACTTAATCTAACTTAAACTAACTCACGCTAAGGACAACACACTCACCCATGCCCGAGGGAGGACTCGAACCTCCGACGGGGGGAGCCGCGCGAACCGTGACAAGACGCCCAGACCGCACGGCGACAAGTCTGTTCCCTCCGATTGCAGCTAAGTTTCATCACTTAGTGAAACGGTGTTTCTTACAACAAACTTGGCAACATTGTTTAATTTTTTGTCTGAATTCGTAGCTCGTTTCCAGCACACATTTCGAAAATACGTTTGATTTCCTGTTCCGAAGCAGAGTATACCATCACAGTTTTAGAGTCCCTTGACACAGTTCTGTTACAATCGAACTCAGCCGGACTGCAGTAACCCAGTCCTTAATATCGGAGACGATGGTTCACACCAGGTCAGGGCCCTCCCACTTGCCGACGTTTTTATTTTTGTGTCTCAGTCGCCTCTGCCCTTGCAGATAAGCAAACGACACAGATTGCAGCCGTGCATTTCTGTCGTTGGCGGACGGAGCTAGCAACTTTGCGCTCTTTTCTTTTAAACGCAGACGCCATAACGTAGCGCTTGCTCGTTATTCGGTAATATACAGGAGATATTTCTGTCGTTCGGCTAACGATCGCCTCGGAGATGATAGGGGACAGCATTTCTGTCTGCGCGGTAGTAAACGACGTGGAACTAATGGAGCGTTCACACGCAGGAAAGTTACCAAAGGGTCATCTGTTATCGTTTCGGAATAATATCAAGTTTTTTTTCAGTAATTTATGGCTGGGACGGTGTGACAGAAACGAGCTTGTACGGCCATAATCTTTAAAAGACTGCAACGATGCGATTAGACCCATCAAGGCTCTTCGCAGTGTTTATCATTCGTCGAATATAAATTTCTCTTTTCTTGCGTAGCCAGGTTTAGCTGAGAACTCTTGGACGACTTCCTCGGTCTTCAACAGCTGTCTATCGTAAATTATACCGAGGCCGTGGTGGTCTTTTAAATGTAGTAGTGACCGACTTACGTCATGATGACGTGCCGTAGCAATCGTGCATTTTTGGCCCTGCTAAAGCAACAACCACTCAAGACTGATGACAAATCATTCTCGACGATAGAACTGAGAACTTGTCCAAGAGTGTCGTTGCGAAACACTACGTTCCTACATTTTTACATTTCTACATTATTTACTATTCTACGGCCTTTTCCGCGTGATTCCATTACTATACAATACACAATGATAATGAGGAAAAATATGAAACTGCAGGTAGAAACCCTGTCTTTGTAATTATGTTATTCACGCACAGTCGTACAAAGCATAAACGAACGTTGGGCAGTACCAATAAACAGCAATGATCATTTTCAGAATGTCAACTAGCACATTTCTTTTGAAGGTGCTTGAGCTTTTAATTAAGGGTGCCGAGTTGTTTTCAAAAAATGGTTCAAATGGCACTGAGCACTATGGGACTGAGGACATCAGTCCCCTAGAACTTAGAACTACTTAAACCTAACTAACCTAAGGACATCACACACATCCATGCCCGAGACAGGATTCGAACCTGCGACCGTAGTGGTCGCGCGGTTCCAGACTGTAGCGCCTAGAACCGCTCGTCCACAGCGGCCGGCGAGTTCTTTTCGGCGTGCTACATTTTCTTAGTGCAGGCAGTGGCACCAAAAGCTAATACAATGCAGATATAATGTACTTTCTTTGATATGAAAGTTTCTGTAGGAAGTATTTAACAGAGATGTAGTATATGGAATCGTAAAAGTAAGTTATCACAAATACTGATCCGAGTGATGTACGCCAACATCCACGGATCTGTACACTGATCAGCGAGAACATTAGGACCACCTACCTAATAGCGGATATGTCCACCTCTGGTAGGCCGCTGGAGGCAGTTGGTACCATTTCCATACACAAGTCACCAAATTTCCGTAAATTCCGGAGAGGGACGGCGATGAGCTCTGACACCAAGTTCAATGACATCCCAGATATGGTCGACGGGGTTCAGATCTGGCGAGCTGGGGGCCGGCGCATCAAGTGCAACTCGCCACTGTGTTCCTCGAACCACTCCGTCACACTCCTGGCCTTGTGATATGGCGTATTGTCTTGTTGGAAAATGGCATTGCCGTCGGAAAACATGACCGTCATAAAGGAATGTATGTGGTCGATACGCCTTGGCCGTCTTGGTGCCTAACATGAGCTCCACTGGACACATGGATGCTATGTGAATATTCCCCAGAGCATAATGGAGACATCGCCACCTTCTCTCCGTCCAGCAGTACAGGTGTTAAGGAGCTATTCGGCTGGAAGACAGCGATTCACACACACACACACACACACACACACACACACACACACACACACACCCCGCCCCCATCGGCATGATGAACAAGGTATCGGGATTCATCAGACCACGCAACGCCCTGCCACTGCGTCAACATCCAGTGCGGATGACCACTTTGGCATTTCAGTCGTAGTTGCCTATGTCGTGCTATTAACATCAGAGCATGCATGGGTCGTCTGCTGCGGAGTACCATATTGCATCGTCTGTGTTATTTTGATTACGATGCAAAGTTCCTTTGGGCATGCTTGCATGTCAAAGTAACTTTGCATCATAGGCAGCATAGCACAGGCACTGCAATATCGTATTTATCTGCCGATACCTGGCAAGCGACTTTAAAGTGCAACGTCTGACGTGTACGGGAATATACATAATGGATGTAAGAGTACAGGCCGTAGACGCATGGTTGACGACGCATTGAGTTTGGGTCTGGCGGTGAGTCGTGCACGGATAGCCGAAGCGGCTCAGGCAACCGCTCGCGATAAGCGGGAAATCCGGGTTGGAGTCCCGTTCTGGCACAGCTTTTCACTGTCGTCATTCCATTCTACAGTCCTTATTCGCAATTGCGAATTCATTTGATGTGCATCATTAGGAGGGTTCGGTGCACTGTGTTCGGACGAACTTGTACTCTACTCAGCATTAAAGTCTGATGCTAGTTCCGCCACAGCTTGCCACCTGTTCTGTTTTACCAGTCTGCCCAGCCTACGACGTCCGACATCTGTAATGAGGGGTGGTCGTCCACCTCCAGGATGGTTTCACGATGGTTTCGCAACGTGTTGAAGATGCTCACCAGAGCACTCCTCGAACACCCGACAAGTCGTGCAGCTTCCGAACTGCTCACGCCGAGCTTCGGGCCATAGCAAACTGCCCTCGGTCTAAGATAGATCGCGCGTCTTCCTCCCTCTACACACGACAACACGTTTACTGATGCTACATCTACCGTGCGTCTGTCTGACTAGCAGTCATTTCTCGCCAGGTGACGCTGCTATCGCGTGGACGGGTTTATATCGACAGTAGGTCTACATCTACAGCTACTTGGTTACTCTGCAATTCACACTTAAGTGCCTGGCAGAGGGTTCATCGAACCACTTTCATACTACTACTCTACCATTCCACTCTCGAATGGAGCGTGGGAAAAAAGAAAACCTAAATCTTTCCGTTCGAGCTCTGATTTCTCTTATTTTATTATGAAGATCATTTCTCCCTACGTAGGTGGGTGTCAACAAAATATTTTCGCATTCGGAAGAGACAGTATTGGTGACTGAAATTTCGTAAATAGATCTCGCCGCAAAGAAAACCGCCTTTGTTGCAGTGCCTCCACCCCAACTCGCGTATCGTATCAGTGACACTCTCACCCCTATTGCGTGATAACAGGAAACGAGCTGCCCTTCTTTGCACTTTTTCGATGTCCTCCGTCAATCCTACCTGGTAAGGATCCCACACCGCGCAGCAATATTCCAGCAGAGGACGGACAAGTGTAGTGTAGGCTGTCTCCTTAGTGGGTTTGTCGCATCTTCTAAGTGTTCTGCCAACGAAGCGCAGTCTTTGCTTCGCGTTCCCCACAATATTATCTATGTGGTCTTCTCGTTGCTCGTAATTGTAATTCCTAGGTATTTAGTCGAACTGTGCGATTTATCGTATACCCAAAATTTATCGGATTTCTTTTAGTACCCATGTGGATGACCTCACACTTTTTTGTTTAGTGCCAATTGCCACTTTTCGCACCATACAGAAATTCTCTAGATCATTTTGTAATCGGAATTGATCGTCTGATGATTTTACTAGACGGTAAATTACAGCGTCATCTGCAAACAATCTAAGGGGGCTGGTCAGATTATCACCTAGCTCATTTATGTAAATCAGGAACAGCAGAGGGCCTATGACACTACCTTGCGGAACGCCAGATATCACTTCTGTTCCACTCGATGATTTACCGTCCATCACTACGAACTGTGACCTCTCTAAGAGGAAATCACGAATTCAGTCACACAACTGAGACGATACTCCATGTGCACGCAATTTGATTAATAGTCAATTGTGAGGAACGGTATTAAAAGCCTTCTGTAAATCTAGGAATATGGAATCGATCTGAGATCCCTTGTCGACAGCACTTATTACTTCGTGGGAATAAAGTGCTAGGTCAGCGTTCTAATGTTCTGGCTGGCCAGTGTAGCTTCTGTTCTGCCTTTCTCTAAAACATCGTACTTCTGTCTATTTAGTGTAACGCGGAGCGAATTAGGCAGAGCAATATAAAGATGTGTCTTTCCACCTCGTCATTTTGTTTTGTACAAGATCCAGTTTTGTAGCTTAAATTACCTTGCCGCTCCACTTGGAAAGGTCGGTGGCCCGGAGAGAGAGAGAGGGGGGGGGGGGGGGGAGTCGACAGCGGGTGGCATCCGGCACCTGACGTAGCCATGGTAACTGCCATTGTTAACGGAATTGCGGCCGTTTCCTGCGTAGAGCGGAATTAACAAACAGGTGCCGGACGCAGCGACGGGCTTTCCAGGCCTAGCGGCAGGCCATGTTGCTCTGCCGGCAGTCCTCGCCGCGGGTCCACGCATTTTAAGGGGAGCTTTACTATCTTTGGCCCGAAAAAAGCATGTTCTTTGAGAAATTTTACTCGGGATATGTTATAGATATCAATGACAAATTTGGTCAAAATCTTCATTGATATTTCCTCTATAAACTAGAATTTTTTCGACCGGAAATGTCGAAGAGCAAAGTCGGAAGTGCCGTCGGAACGAAACAACATTTCGATGTAGACTTCCACGCACGGTATGTCACAGGCCAGCCGGCTAGTCTGAAATCAAAACTGATTTGACGTTAGCGAAGTGTATAAGATTCTTTAGGAGTTATTCCTCGCTTAAGTTATTTGGACCGTAGGAAACAAAATGGCGGCCATTTGAAAAAAATGGGCATTTTTTCATCGATTTTTCGACTTCGTCGGCCAAATAAAAATATTTATGGTTGATGGATGGGGATGAAAGTGGTACAACTCCTATACAATTTAGTCAGCTTTGTCGGAAACAAAGAATCATCCCAATCGGTTCAGTAGATTTGAAGTTACCGTACCGCGCGATAAAAAAAAGTCATTTCGAGAAAAACGCGTTTGAAGTTTTGACTACATATAAATGCAATATTATGCAACTTACGTTCAGTCTGCCATTCCGGGCCGGCCGGGGTGGCCGAGCGGTTCTAGGCGCTGCAGTCCGGAACCGCGCGACCGCTACGGTCGCAGGTTCGAATCCTGCCTCGGGCATGGATATGTGTGATGTCCTTAGGTTAGTTTGGTTTAAGTTATAGGGGACTGATGACCTCAGAAGTTAAGTCCCATAGTGCTCAGAGCCATTTGAACCATTTTGCTATTCCGGGTTCATAAAGTAGCCCTTCCTCTTTCTCATATGAGGCGTACTGCTCGGTCTGGACCATCCTCCGCCGCTCCAGAGCCGCTCGTACGGCCGGTGACAAGCGGTTTTCGCCCGCTTGAATTCAGTGGTCGTCCGAATGCTTGGCGAACTGCGTCGAATAGAGTCCCAGGGTGACGTCCATCGTTGTCATTGTCTTCAGAATTGCTGAATACCCTGCATCCTCCGAACGCCCGAGTTTTTAAAATGAATTTTCAGAAACTGACTTTGAACTCGAGTTACGTGGCCTCTTTGTGGTAGGTGTTGGGTGATGGTTTCATCAACGCTGCTTTACACTGCCTTGCGCGTATATGCTACTACAGAGTGAAGGGACGACGTAAAGAAGCATATCGAGGTAAGTGGACTTTCGATAAGTGATAGAGAGAATGAAGACGACCGACCCCGCCACGCCGCATGTGGAATGCACACTTGCAGGGTGTCTGTCTCGCAGCAGTCCTTGAAGTAACCGATTTCTGACTGTTCGTTGTGTCACTGTGCTGCCAACCGCTGCTCACGTTGCTGCTGCATAGGCAGTACCATCCGTCAGAGCCATACACCAAACACGATATTCTTCCCTCTAGGTGGTCCCACGTGACAGCCCCATGCGATGATGGTCCTTCTCGGTAGTGTCACGTGGACGTGCGGAGTCCAGTCTCTTTGCGACGGAACATTCTCGTAACCACGCTGCCAGCAATCATACCAAGCCTCTCTGCAAATATCACCGAAGGAACATCCCATTTCTAGTAGTCTGATTACGTGACCTCGTTCTTAATTCAATGAGTTGTTGATAGTGGCGTCTTTATTTCTGTAAAGGCATTCTTCACTAATATCATCCATCATGTACAATCTCAAAGGTAACTAACGTTCACGTGTGCTTAAAGCAAAGCTGATTTGCATCCTCACTGCCAGGAAAGTCGCAATCTCTACAGTCTTTGCACCAGAATGCAAATGCTTGGGGACTAACTTCCAAACACACGCGTTCAAACTTTCATTTGAATTTTGTTTGTTTCCTCCTAAGCACCGGTACAATAACTCGTCCTCCGAAAGAAAAAAAACTGGTGCGTGAAGAAGGCCGATTTCAGGCTGGTGTATTTTTTTGTTCAATCGCGAATAACAAACATTTCCGTTCCGTATTCGGAAAAACCGTTTGAGGGGTTGATTCTAAACGCTTTTACGGATCCAAAAATGCAATTTTTAAAAAATCGATCTTTTGAACCAAATGATAGTAAACCTCCCATTAGGCGCGTACTCTCTCGCCAGCAGTTGTCTCGCGAGCGTCTCGTGAGCTATCCAGGGAAGAAAGTGACACGGAGAGCCCCCCGCCTGGACATGCTGTGGACCACGCTGCTCGTCGACGCGGCAGACGTTAATGATGAGTACGCAACAATGCTGTCCACGTGAGCGCTCCCCTTTGTGCTCTCCGGAAAAAGCAACGGCAGGTGCAGGGACACTCGGCTGCAAGTACACAGGGTGTTTCGCGATCCTTATTACAGGCTTCCAGGGGTTGTAGAGGAGACTTAATAGATGAAGTTTCGATAACGGGACCCATGACCAGAAATGTGCCGTATAGGTGTGATATAGGGTAAGGTGGGGTAAATACGACCGGGTGGGTAAACACGACCGCCCTCTGTTTGTGAGAAACGGCAAAGCGGTGCGATTTCGCATTAGTGTTACCATATAGAGCATTCGAAATAACGAAAATGTCGCCTTTACAGCTTTGCCGCATTTGACATTTAGACACTCAAAAGAATACAAGTGTGTTTGCGATTGTTTCAATTTAATTTTTGTGCAAATTGCATCACTAGATTTACCTTAGTAAATCAAACGATCGCAAAACAAACGGTACGTAGTGCATTTAGTGACCTATTCAGTCCATGTATCGTTCTTGTTGGAAATTTCGTGTAAATTGTTTCTATGTCTGTTAAATGAAAAATGGCATGGTGGGGTAAATCCGAACGCGTATTTTTTATCGTTTATGTGTATGGAATTATTTATTTGTGTAAACAAAGTGAATTTTTGTTTCTTTTTAGGAAAATGGTACGAAATTACAAATGAAACACGACAAAACGCAATGAAAACGATATTTGCCGAGCAGTTGCTGCAATGCAAATGCGAATGTCTTTACGAGCTGTCGCTCGTGATTTTAACACTCCGAGATCGACATTGCTGTTGCACTGCCGTGCAATGAAATCATCTTTTCTCAATTAAAATTTACATTCATTTAAATTTCAGTACATTTAGTACTCTAAACATTATTATTTTTTGAATAAATTTTGTTCATTTATGTAAAAAAATAATAGCTTATAATTATTAACCAAAAAACCGTTTATTTAGAACTATTTCTGTGCGAAAACAGCCAAACAAATTTGGGGTCGGAATTTGCAAATGGCAAAAGTGGACATTTCTTAAAATACCGATATCTCAAACTATTGATGGTATAACAAAAATATTTTGCAGCAACGTTCAAATGGCTCTGAGCACTATGGGACTTAATATCTATGGTCATCAGTCCCCTAGAACTTAGAACTACTTAAACCTAACTAACCTAAGGACAGCACACAACACCCAGCCATCACGAGGCAGAGAAAATCCCTGACCCCGCCGGGAATCGAACCTGGGAACCCGGGCGTGGGAAGCGAGAACGCTACCGCACGACCACGAGATGCGGGCTTTTGCAGCAAGTTGGTCCTTTATATTGCCTATGATTTAACGTATATAACGTTAAGATACGACCTCGGATAAGCGTTTTATAGCCACAAGAAATTGCTAGGTCGGATTCACCCCACCTTACCCTATATACAGGGTGTTTCAAAAATGACCGGTATATTTGAAACGGCAATAAAAACTAAACGAGCAGCGATAGAAATACACCGTTTGTTGCAATATGCTTGGGACAACGGTACATTTTCAGGCGGACAAACTTTCGAAATTACAGTAGTTACAATTTCCAACAACAGATGGCGCTGCAAGTGATGTGAATGATATAGAAGACAACGCAGTCTGTGGGTGCGCCATTCTGTACGTCGTCTTTCTGCTGTAAGCGTATGCTGTTCACAACGTGCAAGTGTGCTGTAGACAACATGGTTTATTCCGTAGAACAGAGGATTTTTCTGGTGTTGGAATTCCACCGCCTAGAACACAGTGTTGTTGCAACAAGGCGAAGTTTTCAACGGAGGTTTAATGTAACCAAAGGACCGAAAAGCGATACAATAAAGGATCTGTTTGAAAAATTTCAACGGACTGAGAACGTGACGTATGAACGTGCTGGAAAGGTAGGGCGACCGCGTACGGCAACCACGGAGGGCAACGCGCAGCTAGTGCAGCAGGTGATCCAACAGCGGCCTCGGGTTTCCGTTCGCCGTGTTGCAGCTGCGGTCCAAATGACGCCAACGTCCACGTATCGTCTCATGCGCCAGAGTTTACACCTCTATCCATACAAAATTCAAACGCGGCAACCCCTCAGCGCCGCTACCATTGCTGCACGAGAGACATTCGCTAACGATATAGTGCACAGGATTGATGACGGCGATATGCATGTGGGCAGCATTTGGTTTACTGACGAAGCTTATTTTTACCTGGACGGCTTCGTCAATAAACAGAACTGGCGCATACGGGGAACCGAAAAGCCCCATGTTGCAGTCCCATCGTCCCTGCATCCTCAAAAAGTACTGGTCTGGGCCGCCATGTCTTCCAAAGGAATCATTGGCCCATTTTTCAGATCCGAAACGATTACTGCATCACGCTGTCTGGACATTCTTCGTGAATTTGTGGCGGTACAAACTGCCTTAGACGACACTGCGAACACCTCGTGGTTTATGCAAGATGGTGCCCGGCCACATCGCACGGCCGACGTCTTTAATTTCCTGAATGAATATTTCGATGATCGTGTGATTGCTTTGGGCTATCCGAAACATACAGGAGGCGGCGTGGATTGGCCTCCCTATTCGCCAGACATGAACCCCTGTGACTTCTTTCTATGGGGACACTTGAAAGACCAGGTGTACCGCCAGAATCCAGAAACAATTGAACAGCTGAAGCAGTACATCTCATCTGCATGTGAAGCCATTCCGCCAGACACGTTGTCAAAGGTTTCGGGTAATTTCATTCAGAGACTATGCCATATTATTGCTACGCATGGTGGATATGTGGAAAATATCGTACTATAGAGTTTCCCAGACCGCAGCGCCATCTGTTGTTGAAAATTGTAACTACTGTAATTTCGAAAGTTTGTCTGCCTGAAAATGTACTGTTGTCCCAAGCATATTGCAACAAACGGTGTATTTCTATCGCTGCTCGTTTAGTTTTTATTGCCGTTTCAAATATACCGGTCATTTTTGAAACACCCTGTATTTGAAGACTGGATAATTTTCAAATCTCTCGCTTCACTATACGCACACAGCGGAGACAAAGAGCTCTGACGTGTGTGCTGTACAGGAGCCCGCGTCATGGGCAACGTTTCGAGTACTGGCCTTCGGATTCTCTCCCGCGTTACTAAGGAGGTCGTCTTCAAAGTCGAGAGCGCGGGCCTTCCGTGGAACACTATAGTCAACCCTCCTACCTCCGAACAACCAGTTTACAGCAGCCGTTGTTGCGGTCAGACGAAAATGGTATGTGACATCATAATTACAACAGCGACAGGCGAGGGCGCCCTCTTCTCAGCCTATGTGCGTACCGTGAAGCGGGGGATTTGAAAGTGGGCAAATTTTCAAACTAATTTCTTATCCAAACGGTATGTTTGCGGACATTGGTTCCTCATAAAAAATGTATGTACTAAGTCTGCTCTACAGTCCCTAGAAGTCTGTAACAGAAACTGCGAAACACCGTGTATCCGTACCTTCATGTACAAGCACTGTGTGGACACTGGTATGTACATTGCGTAACAAATTGTGGCATCGCTCCGAGTTTATAGTCAAATTACTTGGCATCTGACGTTTATGAGTCAAAGTTGTGATATTATAGTGACAAATATTACCCGCAAGCAGTTGCCACAGCGCCCCACTCACCACGGCCACAGAAATTCTCTTTGCAGTTTTATATCTCACACAAAAATCACGTAAAAGTTTTGAAATTCAAGCTGTACAGTATCAGCGTCTTGTCTCCCCTACGTCCGTCTACTACTTTCACAGCGCATCTTAATGTACGTGAAAGTGTACGTTGCACGAATGTGCTACTTCAGCGGCTCACTGACATCTGGCAGTTACAGTTCACATTGGGAGCTGATATTGCCCATTGCTGTACGGCTTGCGGTAGAAGTCCGGCCCCTAGCCGTCGAATGGTAACAGGTTTTAATCGGACTGTAATGACCTGGGCGTCGACGGGACACTAAATTCCAATCTGCCCTCCAGAATAAATGTTCACATCGTAGCAGAGTGTGCGCTGATGTGAAACTTTCTGGTAGGTTAAAACTATCTGCTGGAACGGACTTGAACATACTGTAGAATCTTTGCCTCTCGCGGGCTAGTGCTCTACGGACTGAGCTGTCCTGGCACTGAACACGACGGCCCCATAGCCGCTCTTCTGGTAAGGCAGAGGTCCCAGCTTCGAGCCCCAGTCCGGCACACAGTTTTAAGATGCCAGGAAGTTCGTACTCTGCCATCTTTTTGTTACCGTGGTAACCGCAATCGTTGTGTGCGTTTTTGTGCGGCATAGCAGGCAAACAGAAATTGTAAATATTTGGGTCGTCAATGGATAAAACTTGCGATCTTCTCTTCTAGATACGGAGCACAGACTGGACAGCGATCGCTACATGAGAGAAGTTTAG